>NC_081406.1:387565104-388239271 GCF_030272615.1 Cryptomeria japonica | reverse complement strand
AAAGCATATAAACATAGAATGAAATAGCTAATCAAGATGCTCATAGTTGCTCCTCCCTTGTTCCTCTCCTCTCCAAGTCCCAAATGAGTGTAGCTCTCAACTTTTAGCACTAGCCATGGATGCCATATGGAGATTCAAGATGGTTGAATATGATAAGCAAATACTATGCAAGAGTAGATAGTGATGCTATGAAAAAGCTCTATGCTAATGCCAGTATAACAACAATACTCTAAAAATGCTTCTTCTTTTGCTTGAGGAGAAGGGTTCTATTTATAGAAGAAATAGGGAAATGAAGGGTTAAGATTGAATGGTTTAATCAAGGGCCAAGTTTGAAAGTTGGGGATCCATGTGCACAATTGGCACCAATAAAATGGTGACAAATGTCAACATAGGATTGGGTTGAGAGAAGAGGTTGGAGGCATTAAAGGCCTGAGAAGACCTCATGGTTATCTAGAAGGTAAGGGTCAAGTCTAAATTAAGATTACCCATTGGATTAAGAGTTAATCCAAGGATAAACCTTTGTGCAAATGTTTAAGAGATAATCATGGTCAAAGCATTAAAGGCTTGATGAGACCTTTGGGTTGGGTAGAGGTTGAGTCAAAACAAATGTTTTAACCATGTGGGAGGGTTTGAGGTAACCATTAATGGTTATTGGAGACTTTGGGGATTAAGTGGTTGAAGGTTGAAAGCCTTCAATGGTTATCAAAGACTTTGAGCCATTTAGTGGTTGAAGGTTGGAAGCTTTCAAAGGTTATCCAAGACTTTGAGGGTTAATTTGTTGAACACACAAAGCATTAATTGCTTTTCAAAGACTTTGGAGTCTTTGAGAAGTGACTCCAATTTGCTTAGGAATGTGACAATATTTAGGGGATGGATTAGGCTAATTAGGAAGGGTTTAGAAGAATCTAGAAGGGGTTTAGGCATACAAGTGGATTTTGTAGGAAAATGCAAGTGGGAGAAATTTTGGTATTTTCAATTAAAATAAAATCATTTATTTCAATTAAATGGTGTAAGTTGAATTTGGATAAATATTCAAATAAATATTAATTTATTTAAATGAGAAAAATGAAGATAAAGCATTTAAAATGCTTGAAGACTTTGAGGGAAACCATTAAAGGCTTGAAGACTTTAAGGAAAACCATTAAAGTCTTAAGAAGACTATAGAAGGAAGCCATCAAGTTTGAAGACTTTAAAGCCATCAAGTTTGACTACTTTAAGGGAAACCATTAAAGGTTTCAAGTGGGTGAGGATAAATAGGATTTTAAATAAATAATTTATTTAAAATAGTTGTGCAACTTGCTTTTGTAGGAAAATACAAGTGGGTGGAGGATAAAGGTGATTTAAATAAATTATTTATTTAAAATAATTGTGCAACTTGTATTTGTAGGAAAATGCAAGTGGGTGGAGGATAAAGGTGATTTAAATAAATTATTTATTTAAAATAATTGTGCAACTTGCATTTGTAGGAAAATGCAAGTGGGTGGAGGATAAAGGTGATTTAAATAAATGATTTATTTATTTAAATGTGAGAGGTGGGATTTTGGGGGTTTTAAATAAATATTAATTTATTTAAATGTGAGAGAAGATTTAATTAAACAAATATGATTTATTTATTTAATTAATGGTATGAATTTGGTTAAGTGAATTAAATCAAATAAATTGAATAATTTATTTAATTAATAGGAGAAGAGCGTTAAGATGAATTAATTAAATATTAATTTAATTAATTATTAATTGATGGTTAAATAATCAAATAAATACTAAGTATTCATTTAATTAAGTGGACAAATTTATGTGACTACATTTGCCCCTCTTTGAGACGGTGTGGTTTATCGCGTCGTTTCAAAGAAAGAAAAATAGGTGTGAAGAAATGCCCCATAAAATGTAAATTTAATGGGTGGTATGCCCCCTCGAGAGATGGGCCAAATTTTGTTTTGAAAAATCGGGCGATCTCTCGAAAAAGAATGCAAAGTGGAGGGGAGGTAGAATAGAAGAAATTAGAACTAATGATGAAAGAATGGGAGAAAATGGAGTGAATATGAAGAAACAACAAGCCAGCGAGTACCCTGAGGTCATGCAAGAGATACATAGCAGATGTAGTGTGGGGTTTTGATTGATGCTATACAATTGATCAAAATTGTTTGGACAATCTGGTGCAATCAGTTTAATTGCCCCGGTCAAGTCAAAGCGTGACAGTTGATGTCAGTTGGTTGCTTGGACATGATAAAGTCTGAGTAAGTGAATCAAAGTGACCTGATGGTGACTTAGACAATTGATGTAATTGTCCGATGAAGTCAAGGTATATGAAGCAAAATACTCGTTGAGACGTAGACAATTGATGTAATTGTCCGTTGGATTGTGTTTGATTGGTTGATCAATTGATAGTGTGTGCGTGTGATGGATGGTTGTGGGGAATCATGGCAACCCCGTTGAGACTAGGTCATTATGATAAATGCCTGATGTAGTCTAGGATTACCATAATCGATTACCTGTTGAGACCCGAAGATACTTGATCAGAGTATCTATTGATAGTCTAGGTGTGTGTGAGACGATGTATCTGTGCAGATAGAGTAACTTTCTTGACTTATTGGATGACTTAGGATAGGAAACACAATCCCTCCTAGTTAGAGATGGATGGTGATGAACGTGGCTTGATTAGGTTGATTGGGACACGATGAAGGATATGTGATGTTGATTATTGAGATGGGGAGGGTTGGGGGGGTTTGATGTTAGAAGAAATGGAGGACCTATGACTCATTCCTATGGAAGAAAAGGAAAATAGAGTATGCATTGTCATTCCTATGTATGCATGATATGCAGCTATTTATGAATGTATGGATGGATGGAATGCAACGGAATGCAATATATACAAATGAGATGGAATGACGATCCATGGTGCATTATTTTTCATCATTGAGCTTTAAAATGTTGTAAGAAAATACAAGCAACTTGACATAAAGATTCAAGATGACCAGAGTCTTTCTTACATGGATTTTGATATAGCAAGTTAATACAAGCAACTTGATATAATGGATCAAGTTGACCTGAGTATTGCTTGCGGAACAGACAAGGATTATCTCCGTTCATGCATGACTTGGATCGTCCTCCTTGATCTTAGGCTGATCATATCCTGAGACAAGTGCATACCGTACTAAGAAATAAAAACCTTTATCCAAATTGGATGAGGAGGAACCAAAGAATGAGCATTGTACCTGCAAACAAACAGTATATACATAAAGAATAAAAGAATATGGATCCTTGGTAATGGTTCATGCCCATATGGTCGAGGTATACGCTGTAGTCAGCAAGCCATAGTGATCTATGACTGCATTTTGCATAAGATCACGTAGCTTGGTGAACTTCCCACGTAGACACCATTAGTACATGCCCCAGAACTTCATCGGAAATAATGCGCAAACGATACAAAACAATGTTGAAAGATCCCGATACAGATAAACAAATGATTGTACTCATAAATCAACCAAGTATTTGATAGATTAACATAATTTTCTTGTCAAAGAAAACGTCACTTTTGTCTTTGTTTTGGTAAGGAATGATGCATCCTTGTTGAAGACAGTTTGATTGTTGATGTTGATTGTGTTGGTCGAGTGATAAGTGGTCATTTGTGTGAGTATTTTGTATCTGATCGGATGAATATGTACAAGGTGTTGTCATGTTTTTTTTGGGTGATTTTCGATGGTTTTTTGATGTTTTTGGATTTTGTGTAATAGTTTTTGAATGTTTGTGGATTTTGTGAGTCATTTTTGAATGTTTTTGTATTTTGCGAGACATTTTTGAATGTTCTTGTATTTTGCGAGACATTTTTGAATGTTTTTGCCAATGAATCACCAGTAATGTAGAATCCACTTCCATCATCTAGATTGTAAGGGCATTGCCCCCAAGTTGGACATGATTTATGAAAAAGCGGGATGCTAGACGCATGAAGTACTTTCTTGGATGACAGATCAAATAACAAGCCATGGTTAGATGGATGGATGTGTGTATGTATGAATGTGATCGCAACAAGTCTTGAAAAGATAATGGAGCCATAGCCTTTACGAGTGGCGCCTGTTTGCCAGGTTTTCACCATCGTTCTTACCCAAGGTGCCACCGGAGTGGTTGTTCACCGTTTGGATGCATGATTTTTCTTTACTTTTTTGAATGTTTTTATATTTTCTTCAGGACATTTTTCTGAATGTTTTTTGGTATTTTCTGATAGGCAGGGGAGCCTGATGCTCTGTACAGCTTATGTGTAAAACCGTTTGAGGTGCATGTTGTTGATTGGATCTGCGAGCGGTTCTCCGTCTGATGTAGCCAACTGATATGCCCCGGACCCGAATACAGCAGTGACAACATATGGGCCTAACCAGTTTGATTCAAACTTGCCTTGATGTTCTCTGTTTGGTTGGTTGCGAGGATTTTCTCGAAGAACAAGATCACCTACCTCAAATGTACGAGATCTAACTCGGTGATTGTAGCTTCTACTCATGCGCTGCTGATAGGCTTTGAGGTGATTGTATGCAACTTGTCGCTTCTCATCTAGTAACTCTAAGTCCTGAAGACGAGATACTCTGTATGCTTCATCATCGATGAGATTGTGCAATGAAACTCGTAAGGATGGTATCTCAACCTCAATAGGTAAGATAGCTTCAACACCATAGACCAATGAATAAGGAGTTGCACCTGTAGGGGTCCGAATGCTAGTTCGATATGCCCATAGCGCTGGATTCAATTGAACATGCCAATCACGGCCGGCATCATTGACTGTCTTCTTTAGGATCCTCAATATGTTTTTATTGGATGCTTCGGCCTGACCATTGCCTTGTGGGTAATAGGGAGTGGAAAAGCGGTGTTGGATATGAAATTTCTCACAAAGCTCACGGACATCCTGATTTTTGAAAGGGAGACCGTTATCTGTGACAATGGACATGGGTACACCATACCGGCAGATGATGTAATTGAGGATGAATGAGGCGATCTGCTTGCCGGTGACTTGGGTAAGTGGAACAGCTTCGATCCACTTGGTGAAATATTCGGTGGCGGTAATAATGAATTTATGGCCATTGGATGAAGATGGATGGATTTTACCCACAAGGTCAAGGCCCCATTGACAAAAAGGCCATGGTGTTGTGATTGGTTGTAGTTCCTGTGCTGGTGCATGTATCAGGTCGCCATGAACTTGACATTTATTGCATTTCCTGACAAAGTAGTAGGAATCCTTTTCCATAGATGGCCAATAGTATCCAGCTCGCATGATCTTCTTGGCTAGTGATGGACCACTTGAGTGAGTCCCGCAAATTCCTTCATGTACCTCTTCCAAAGCCTTTGTTATCTCACCTTGTTCTAGACATCGAAGGAGAGTACCATCAAGACCGCGTCGGTATAGGGTTTCGGCAATAATGGTATATCGAGCAGTTTGGCGAATGAAGGTTTTACGTTGGTTATTTGATTGGTTGGGAGGAAGGGTGTGATCGCGGAGATAGGTGTAGAACTCACCGTACCATGGGGATTCAGAACCAACAAGGCAACATATCATTTCAGATTCGGGGATATCATAAGCGGGGATCCAAAGTTGTTCTACCAAGAACTCGTAGCATGTTGAATTCTGTGGAAGATCTAGTAGAGATGAGATGGTAGCCATGGCGTCAGCAGCTCGATTCTGATCTCTTAGTATCTGCTCAAAAGTGATAGTAGTAAATGATGTCTTTAGACTGTCCACCATTTGCTTGTATGGCATGAGTTTATCATCTTTGGTCTGATATTCATTAGTTGCTTGTCGAATGACCAGTTGTGAGTCGCCATATACTTGTAGTTCTTGTAATTTCCATTGTACGGCTAACCTGAGTCCTGTGATCAAGGCCTCATACTCTGCTATGTTGTTTGTGCATGGAAATGTGAGCCTGTAAGACTTCGGGATGCTATCACCTTGAGGTGTGATAAACAAAATGCCTGCCCCCGAGCCGTGCCTAGTGTATGAACCATCAAAATATAGTTTCCATGGTTGTGCTTCTGTGATCATGAATATCTCTTCATCTGGAAAATTGGAAATGAGAGGATGATCGCCTATGAGTGGTGCATCGGCCAATTGATCTGCAATGACCTGACCTTTGATAACTTTACGGTCCACATACTCGATGTCGAATTCACTTAGAATCATTACCCATTTAGCTAAGCGACCTGTCAATGCTGCTTTGTTAAGTAAATACTTGAGTGGATCAATCTTTGCAATGAGTTGCACCTTGTGTGTTAACAGATAGTGCCTCAATTTAGTGGCTGCCAAGATTACTGCTAGGCAAGCTCGCTCAATAGGTGTGTAATTGAGTTCATAGCCCACCAGTGTGCGAGAGATGTAGTAAATAGCACACTCTTTTCCTTCTGCATTATGTTGTGCCAGTAGCACACCCAGTGCTGTACTTGTCGCTGAGATATAAAGTAACAACGGTCTACTTGGATCTAGTGGCATCAGCAATGGTGGATTCATGAGATAGTCTTTAAGCGCCTGAAATGCTTGCTGGCATCTGTCATCCCACTGAAAGCGGATGTTCTTGTGTAGCAGGTGTGTGAATGGGTGACACTTATCAGCCAATTGTGCAATGAATCTGCGGATAGATTGAAGTCGTCCTTGTAGTGTTCTTAGCTGACTGATATTCTTTGGAGGTGGCATGTCCATTATTGCCTTAACCTTTGCTGGATCGACCTCAATACCTTTGCTTGAGACAATGTATCCTAGAAGCTTCCCGGAGGTCACGCCGAAGACACATTTCTTTGGGTTGAGTCGAACATGGTACTGTTCCAGTCTATCAAAGATTTTATCTAAGATGTGAAGATGTCCTTCTCTAGTAAGTGATTTTGCTAGTAAATCATCCACATAATCTTCCATCATAGTATGCATCATGTCATGGAAGATGGTGGTCATTGCTCTTTGATAGGTCGCTCCTGCATTCTTTAGACCAAAAGGCATTACATTCCAGCAGTATGTGCCCCATGGACATGTGAAGGCTGTCTTATGTTGGTCCTCTGGTGCGATCTTTATTTGATTGTATCCTGAAAAGCCATCCATGAGTGAAAGCATGGCATGTCCTGCTGTCAAATCCACTATGATGTCGATATTTGGTAGAGGGAAATCATCCTTAGGACATGCCTTATTTAGATCTCTGAAGTCAGTACAAATGCGGATGCCCCCTTTTGGTTTGCCAACTGGTACAATGTTGGAGATCCATTCTGCATAATCAATTGGTCTAATGAAACCAACATCCAGGAGTTTCTTGAGTTCTGTTTTGACTAGCACGGCAATCTGAGGATGCATCTTACGAAGCTTCTGCTTGACAGGTTTGGCTCCTTTTGCTACTGTGAGATGATGCATGACTAAATCAGGATCAAGCCCAGGCATGTCTGCATATGACCATGCAAAGTTGATCTGACGCTGTTGGAAGAACTCTATAAATTGAGGCTGTTCCTCTGGAGTGAGAAGAGATGCCAGATGTATGATATGAGGATTTTCAGGAGTCCCCACATTGTATTCTTTGGTTTCCTCGATAAGAATCGTCGATCGTTCCTGTTGTGTACTAGCAGGGAGAATGTCAAACCCTTCATCCTCAAGTGCCTCAGAGAGGTTTTCACCGTTGGATACGCTCTTTCTTTTTACTTTTGTTGGATCAAACAGTGCCACAGTGTGGTTTTCACTGGAAGATCCATGTTTTAATGTTATATTTTTGCAGCTGAAGGGTTTGGCATCCGCCCCGAAGTATGCTGCGCTATTAAGTTCAATGGCGAATCCAGCTTTGTGATCCCCGCTTGGTAGATTATCCCTTAATTCCAAAAAGTCAATGATAGCCTCATCGTTTTGGAAGAGGTCAAGACATGGGGGATTTGGTTGGTTCCATTCAATGAGTTCAGGGTGGATAATGGGCATTACTTCATCGATTAAGTTAAGTGCGGGAGATGTATCAGTGAGGGTTAAGACGGTGTGGTGAAGGTCGTTGATGGTACTCTCCCTGTCAAAATCAGGCGTAGGATGAGACGTAGGGTCTGTGGAAGATGTTTCCAGCTCAGGTACCCAAGTGGTCTTTATCTGTGCTTCTCCGTAAACAGGGATGTCTTTGCGGGGTGGAGGTGGTGATGTGTCTTCCTCATCTGAAGTGTTAAGTTGCACTGAATCGAATTCCCACTCATGTGAGTCGGTCTCTGAATCACTCTCCAGCATCTGATTGCTATACCATACTGGGATGTCTTTGGAGTTAAACACGGCAGGTGTGATTGGTTTATGTATCCTTGTAGTGATCGGTGTTGCAGGAATTGTGATGGGGTTTAATGGATTTGTCACTGGAAGTATCGGTAATGGTGACTCAGTGGCTTCTGCTGGAATTACTGGTGCCATAGATGTTGCTGCGGGTTCCAATATAGTTGCTGCTACAAATGGTGTTGCTGATAGGATTACTGGTTCGTTTGATGGGATGAGTGACATTGGTGATGGTGGAGTTGTGAGCCTTGAGGGGGCAGTGGGGATAGTGCTTGATGGTGCTTTGATTATGAAAGGTATCCTCTTTGCAGTAGGTGGGCAAAATGGTTTGCTGGGTTTTCCTTTGAATCTGAGTTTAGGAAGGATCTCTTTTTCAAAGCCAAGGCCTGTATTACCTTTGGGCTTGAATTCTGGTAGTAGAGGTTCGTGTCGTCCTTGTTTGCAGTATCCCAAAGCACTCTCACCATCATATCCCATTCTTTGCATAATGAGGAGGCCTTTGCCATATTGTTCCGTAGGAAGTGTAACTTGCGGTTTGTCAGTGGTGATGGGATCTTTATAGATCCAGTCCACTAGGTCCTCATCTTGTGTTTCTTCCTCTTGACTCTTTCCAAGGATGAAAGGCGTTAAGGCACATGCTGGCGTGATTAGTGGTTGCTGGAGCAACTGCTGTGGTTTACCATGTGTTCTAGGAGAAGTGGGCATTTGTCCCACACAAAAGAGCTGACTCAAGTTATATTCTCCAGGACCTTCCTCTGCTACTTTCATCTTTAGCTTTTCTTGCTTGGGCATAGGAGTGTTTGAACTGGCAAGAGAGGCGGGATTTACATATGATGTGGAGGAAATGGCTTCTCTATTATTAGGAACGGTAATCTCTGGTTGATGGCTGATATTATGGCAAAATGCAAAGGGATTTGCATCGCCCAAGATTGTGATCTCGACCCCGTTATGTGGGAACTTGATACATTGATGGTAGGTAGATGGAACAGCTTGCATGGCATGTATCCAAGGTCTCCCTAATAATAGATTATATGGCAGAGGAAGGTCCAGAACCTGACAAATTATGTGTTTTACCACAGGGCCCACTCGGATTGGTAGGACCACAGCTCCTTTAGATGAACGCTCTGCATCATCATAGGCTTTGATGGTGATCTTCTTGCGAGGATCCACTGATTCTATTGCATATCCCAATGCTGTGACCAACTGTAGTGTGCAAATGTTTAGGCCTGCTCCATTATCGATCAAGACTCGCTTGATCCTGTGTTGGTTGACGAAGCCTTCAATGTGGAGTGAGGCATTATGAGGTTGCTGGAAGGAAGAGTTGTCACTTTCAGAAAAAGTGAGACAAGGTGATGACTTTAGACTTCCAACCATGGCTTGAAATTGGTCTGTGTTCAGGTTTGCAGGGACTGACACCTCTTGGAGTGCTTGATCCAAGATTGTTTTATGAGATGGCGATAGGCGTAATAGTTCTAAAATGGATATGAGCGCAGGGGTTTTGTCTAATTGTTCCACAAGATTGTACTGCTTTGGGATGGAGGTGGTGCCTTGTGGAGCTGCCTTGATGGTAACTTTGCCGCGACGCGTAACAACATTGCAATTTGAGGTGGGATTTTTGAAGGTGATAGTTGCAATTTGTTCACTGGCATCATATAGGTGATTGACAGTGTAATTATACGCAGCTTGCGTATAATCAGTGGTATCAGGACCTCGTCTGGACGTGGAAGGACCCCTTTGATCTTGCGATGGAAGTGGATTCTTGAACATCTGATGATCATTATTGGTTGTTTTTGGGTCATGCCCTTCAATTTCAATTTCTCCTCGGTCAATAAGATCCTGAATGAGATCTTTCAATCGGTGACAATTACTTGTTTTGTGTCCTCTTCCTTGATGGAACTCACAATGTTCAGTATCTCTCCACCATGCCGGTTTGACTTGCGGCTCATAGTTGGATAGCTTAGGTAGAGTGATCAAATTCTGAGAAATGAGTTGTCGCATCACTGTTTCAATGGGTTCCCCTAAGGGAGTGTATGTGCGTTTTTGTTTTTGTGGACGAGGTCTTGCTTCATCATGAGATGTGATGCGAGCTTGATTGGAAGGAACATTTGTGTTATTCTGAGGTGGAGGATTTTGTCCTGCAAATCGAACCACAGGTTGTGCATTTTGGATAGTCCGAGCATCCACAACTCCATCGTTGACGATATTCTTATTCTTGTTCCAGAAGTTCGGTTTATCGCTATTGAAGCGCGGGCGAGGACCATCTTTTGGTTCATTAAAGATTTTGATGAGTCCTTTTTTGATGAGTGCCCGTTCACATTTTATACCCTTGGTGATCATATCGTTAAAAGAATCTGTATCTTTGACATCCAGGTGAAATTCCATTTCTTCGTTTAAGTTGGAAATGAAAATTTCCACTAGTTCTCGTTCAGGTAACTGAAGAGAACGTCTGCTAGACATTTGGCGCCATCGTTGCAGGAATACTGAGAATAATTCACCTGGTTTTTGTTTGGTATTGCACAAATCAGCCATGGTGATGTCGCGTTCAATATTATAAGAGTAATGAGATAGGAACTTCTGGATGAGTTCCTCAAATGTTCTAATGCCACCTGGTAGTCGGGAAAACCATGATGTGGTTGTTCCTCCCAAGCTTTGGGGAAAAAGGCGCATTAAGTATGTGTCTTCATATGCAACTTCGAGACAAGCGGAATGAAATTCTCGGACATGATCGCGGGGATCTCCCCCTTTCCTCTATATTTTTCAAATTTGGGTGTTTCAAACCCGCGTGGAAAGGGTGGCATATAAAGATTCCTATCAAACGGATAGGGACAGATGTCGTTGAGTGAGAATTGATTGGTCTTAACACCACTATGAAGTTGTTGGGCGAGATTCTCGACTTGTTGCCGCAACATCTCTATTTCATTTGGAGGAGGAGGTGGTGGGTTACCTCGAGGGATGTTATATCTAATGGGATCTCTACGCCTTTCCTCCTCATGGCGACTTTGTCTTTCTGATGCTTGTCTTAATTGGGCGAGATCAAAGTCAGAGGGGAGTTTGGCTCCTTCTTGAGCAAGTCGTAAAAAGTGAGCATCCGCATTGCTCCTTAGTATTTCATCAAATAATCTGTTAAAATGAAGGTTATGCTGAACCCTTTCGATTGTTGAAGGAGTGGGAGTACTTGGGTTTTCATCATTCCCATTTCCTCCAAGTGCTTCTTGAAATTCATTGAGGTTGTCCTCTTCTTCCTCAATTTCCATTTCTCGTTGCCTTGATCGTGATCGGGTTTGAGCCATTTTGTTTGCAAGTTTGTTTTGAAGTTGATTGAAGATGATGATGAGTTGGTGATGAAATGAAATATTGATTGGTTGGTGATTTGTGTTGTATGGAGATCTCTAGCACTTTTAAGGTAGATGTAACCGAAATTCATTTCTTTGAATTGCTTGTTTGTTTGATAAGTTTGGATGTGATAAGGTGTAGAGAAATCTGAGATGTGTTACAGATTTTGACTACCTAGCAATGAGAGGATTCACTCATGAACTAGTTTTAACCTGCGTAGATGTGTCTCTTAGGATGAGCTTATCCTAGATGTAGAAACAATCTAAAAGTGATGTGTTTTGATTTCAAGCAATATCTAAAAAGGGATCTTGGGACAAGAACCTCTGAATGTTTTGAGAGTTTTGGGATGAATTGATGATGAAGTGATGATGTATGAGTGGGATGATGGATGAAAATGTTGTCAACTTTCAATAAAAACTTTGTGTCACAAATGGGACAAACTCTTCTTCTTCCCTTTCAGGGGTTGGTGGCACTTCTCGAGCTGTGTTGTAGGTGATACAGATGTTTGGGAAGAAATTGGGATTAATCTTTCCTCCTTGATTTTTGTGATAACTCAGAGCTCTATATTGCATAAAAGCTCTGCAGTTTAATGATTCTGAATCAAACTCGTTTGTTTTTTTTTTTCTTGAAGGTATAGACGCATGCGATGTAGAAAGACTCTATGTGAGACAAAAATTTGTCTATTGAGATAGAAGAATTTCCTCCTTTTGATCAAAGCCTTTGAGCTTAGTGGTCTCCTTTTCAAGGTGATACTCTGATGACACTTCTTCTTTCGCAAGATGTGAAGAATGGTCATAAATTTTTGACTCTTTGTTTGTTTGCACTTTGTTTTTGGTATTTTTGGTTGTGTTGACAGATGTTGGATGAATACTTTGTTTTTGGGATTGATTTTCTGATTTTTCTTTGACAAGAAAACAAAGCAAACACACAAACACAAGAATGTTGCCTCAAAAGGCACAAATGAGTATGGGTCTAGATCAACCCAATCCTTGGACTTGTTTTTGACCCTTCCTTTAGATTTATTTTAAGGTGTAATTCCAAAGCCTGAAGTCGGCTCAATTTGCACTAGGTCTGTAAAACGAACACACTTCAAACACTCTTTATCCCTAAGGTCAAATGGCCAGTTGTGATAAATTTAGCCCACATCTTGATATTTCTTCGACTTTGGTACTACATACCTTATGAATCCCGTCGTGGCAGGTAAGGATGTGATATACTAAGTCTTGCACGAGCATAACAAATAGATGATCCCTATGATGGGGGAGTCACCACTTTTATCAAGCCACAAGTGACCTTTCAAAAAGCTATGTTTCTACTCAAGGAAATATGTATGGTGAGTATCTTGGGAGCAAAACCATCTATGCTCTTGCACTAAATTATACCTCAAATATCCTCAATCAATAGAACAGGTGGGCTACTACTTAAAGGTGTTTAGTCATGTTCGATGTTTTTGGACATAAGTTCATTCTGCAGTGACTCACTTAAGAGCCTTGTAACTGGTGGTGGGGCCCATTTGTCCTTTCGGCCAGTTACACTGTAGGAACAGCTATACCCAAGGCTACAGCTTTCGCTCTCACCTGATTTCTATAGCGGCTCGAAGGATTTACCGCTCGAGGTCGTTCCCAAGAGTATCGATCCCTTGGCAGGCCTCTCTTAAAAAGATAAAATTTGAGTGTTACTAACACTTTTCTCTTGCACCTAGGACCACGAGAGCCAAGGGAGAGGATAGTGTGTGTTAGAGGTAGGACCACTCGACCAACTCTTTGCACAAGTGTGCCAAGCACGAAAAACACTTGTTCTTTTTAATCTATCATTGCAATGTGATCTAACTATTTGGAGATGTTGCTCCAACAATCATGGTGTTCTTTTTAATTTTCAAAGGCAATTGTTTGAGTAAACTAGAATTTGAAAATCCTGGTCAACTTAATGAAAAACACGTTTGCATGAAGTAAGATTGCTTTAAAAATGAGACAAGTTGATTGTGAATTTTATTTGCACCAAAAATGGAAGTGTGGATTGTGAGTTTTATCTTGATGCAAGAAATAAAATTTGCCTTGTTGATTTTAAGCACCAAAACGAAGTTTGTTTCCTAACTTGCAAAAAAAAAAAAAAGTTGTTTTTGTATAAGTTTGTGGTTCTTTTTACCTTTGAACAATGAAATTCTTTTTAATAGCCCCAAACAAATGTGTGATTCTTTTTCAAAAGCCCAAATTTGAAATGTGAAGTTAATTTTAAACCAAAATAAAAAGTGAATTCATTTTTAAAACCAACTTCAAAAACAAGTTAGTAAAAAAATATAAATCTACTCTTTAATCTAATTTAAATCTGCACAAAAGAGAAAAATAGTTAGTAAAATCCGCCTATTTGGTGGGCTTCTACAAGCCTAAATTTTTTTTTTTTTTTTTTTTGGTTTTTTATTTTTTTTTTGGTTACAAAGTGATTTGTACAACGTTTTGTTACAATAGCGCTAGTCTGCGTTTGAACAGAGGCACTATTTAACACAAACGTATTAAAAGAAAGGGAAAGACAGAGAAGGGAAAAGCACTGAAACAGGGGGAATAGCGCCAAAATAATGCCAAACGCACCAAAACAGTGTCAAAATCGCAACCTGTGTGACATTTTCAACATTCAAACATGTTATTGGTTAAAAGAAAAAATTGATCTTTTTGGTGTTTGGATTCACGTCGGGTTCACCAAATGATGCTCTGCAAAAAGGATTAGAAAATCTGTTTGATGGCAACACACACAAGAGCACAAGAAACAAACGTTAGTGTTAGCAACAAAAGATTATCCTAAACAGGCATATCAAGAGAGATATTAAGCATGAAATAGAAAGCATATAAACATAGAATGAAATAGCTAATCAAGATGCTCATAGTTGCTCCTCCCTTGTTCCTCTCCTCTCCAAGTCCCAAATGAGTGTAGCTCTCAACTTTTAGCACTAGCCATGGATGCCATATGGAGATTCAAGATGGTTGAATATGATAAGCAAATACTATGCAAGAGTAGATAGTGATGCTATGAAAAAGCTCTATGCTAATGCCAGTATAACAACAATACTCTAAAAATGCTTCTTCTTTTGCTTGAGGAGAAGGGTTCTATTTATAGAAGAAATAGGGAAATGAAGGGTTAAGATTGAATGGTTTAATCAAGGGCCAAGTTTGAAAGTTGGGGATCCATGTGCACAATTGGCACCAATAAAATGGTGACAAATGTCAACATAGGATTGGGTTGAGAGAAGAGGTTGGAGGCATTAAAGGCCTGAGAAGACCTCATGGTTATCTAGAAGGTAAGGGTCAAGTCTAAATTAAGATTACCCATTGGATTAAGAGTTAATCCAAGGATAAACCTTTGTGCAAATGTTTAAGAGATAATCATGGTCAAAGCATTAAAGGCTTGATGAGACCTTTGGGTTGGGTAGAGGTTGAGTCAAAACAAATGTTTTAACCATGTGGGAGGGTTTGAGGTAACCATTAATGGTTATTGGAGACTTTGGGGATTAAGTGGTTGAAGGTTGAAAGCCTTCAATGGTTATCAAAGACTTTGAGCCATTTAGTGGTTGAAGGTTGGAAGCTTTCAAAGGTTATCCAAGACTTTGAGGGTTAATTTGTTGAACACACAAAGCATTAATTGCTTTTCAAAGACTTTGGAGTCTTTGAGAAGTGACTCCAATTTGCTTAGGAATGTGACAATATTTAGGGGATGGATTAGGCTAATTAGGAAGGGTTTAGAAGAATCTAGAAGGGGTTTAGGCATACAAGTGGATTTTGTAGGAAAATGCAAGTGGGAGAAATTTTGGTATTTTCAATTAAAATAAAATCATTTATTTCAATTAAATGGTGTAAGTTGAATTTGGATAAATATTCAAATAAATATTAATTTATTTAAATGAGAAAAATGAAGATAAAGCATTTAAAATGCTTGAAGACTTTGAGGGAAACCATTAAAGGCTTGAAGACTTTAAGGAAAACCATTAAAGTCTTAAGAAGACTATAGAAGGAAGCCATCAAGTTTGAAGACTTTAAAGCCATCAAGTTTGACTACTTTAAGGGAAACCATTAAAGGTTTCAAGTGGGTGAGGATAAATAGGATTTTAAATAAATAATTTATTTAAAATAGTTGTGCAACTTGCTTTTGTAGGAAAATACAAGTGGGTGGAGGATAAAGGTGATTTAAATAAATTATTTATTTAAAATAATTGTGCAACTTGTATTTGTAGGAAAATGCAAGTGGGTGGAGGATAAAGGTGATTTAAATAAATTATTTATTTAAAATAATTGTGCAACTTGCATTTGTAGGAAAATGCAAGTGGGTGGAGGATAAAGGTGATTTAAATAAATGATTTATTTATTTAAATGTGAGAGGTGGGATTTTGGGGGTTTTAAATAAATATTAATTTATTTAAATGTGAGAGAAGATTTAATTAAACAAATATGATTTATTTATTTAATTAATGGTATGAATTTGGTTAAGTGAATTAAATCAAATAAATTGAATAATTTATTTAATTAATAGGAGAAGAGCGTTAAGATGAATTAATTAAATATTAATTTAATTAATTATTAATTGATGGTTAAATAATCAAATAAATACTAAGTATTCATTTAATTAAGTGGACAAATTTATGTGACTACAGGTAGTATTGCTTCAGACCCATACACCAAAGAGAAAGGTGTAGCCCCAGTAGGTGTTCTAATACTTGTTTTGTAAGTCCATAGTGCAGGATTGAGCTACAGATGCCAAGCCTTCCCGGATTTGTTCACTGTTCTATGCAAGATAGTCAATAGGTTTTTGTTAGATGCCTCAGCTTGTCCATTACCTTGAGGGTAATATACCGATGACCAGTGTTGCTTTATTTTGAATTTCTCACAAAGCTCGTCCAAATCTTTATTCTTAAACTGTCCTCCATTATCAGTCACGCTGGACGAAGGTATCCCATACCTGCTGATGATATAATTTAGGATGAACAAGGCGACTTGTTTATTGGTTGCTTTGATGAGCAGAACCGCTTCTACCCACTTGGTGAAATACTCAGTGGTAGTTATGATGAATTTATGTCCGTTGGATGAAGCAGGATATATCTGACCAATGAGATCAAAGGCCCATTGTTGAAAAGGCCAGTGTGTTATAAATGGTATGAGGTCCCTTGCCGGGGCATGTATGAGATTTCCATGAAGCTGACATTTCTCACAAGTCTTGGCAAATTAGATGGCATCTTTTTCCATGTCTGGCCAATAGTAGCCAGCCTGTAGTAGTTTTCGAGCTAAAGTAAGGCCATTCGAATGAGATCCACAAATACCTTCATGGACTTCCGATAACGCACGTTTAGATTCTTCAATTTCTAGACATCTAAGCAATGTACTGTCCAAACCTCGTCTAAATAAATTGTTAGCTATGATAAAATACCGCGAAGCGTTTCGAGTTAGGCTTCTTTTCTCATTTCGGGTAAGATTTCCAGGGATAACTTGGTCTTGTAGATAGGAATAGATGTGGCTGTATCGAGATGAGTCATGTCCAATAATAGAACAAACTATTTGGGTCTCAAGAGAATCATAAGCGGGGTAATATAACTCTTCCACCAGGAAATCAAAGCGAAAATTGGACTCCTGTAGCTCAGGTATAGATGCCAAGGTAGCCATAGCATATGCTACTCTGTTTGCAGATCTAGGAATCTGTTGGAATGATACAAAAGAAAAATACTTCTTAAGATCATCAACCATCCTCTTGTAAGGCATTAGTTTCTCATCTCGAGTCTGGTATGTATCGTTGATTTGATTAACCACCAACCGAGAATCTCCATAGATATACAATTTTTCAACCTTCCATTCAATAGCTAGTTTTATCCCATTCACCAAAGCTTCATATTCTGCAATGTTGTTTTTACAAGGGAATAAAATCTTATAAGACTTTGGGATTGAATACTTCTAAGGAGTAATGACTAATATGCCAACACCTGAACCATTTTGAGTAAAGGAACCATCAAAGAACATTTTCCAAGGTTGTTGAGTAAGGTGCATTATTGACTCATTTGGAAACTCTATGTGTAGTAGTTGAGTGTCCTCAAGCAGAGCTTCAACAAGTTGATCAGCAATTACCTGTCCTTTTATGGCTTTGCGTTCCACATATTCAATGTCCAACTCTGTAAGGATCATTACCCATTTCGCCAATCTTCCTGTAAGTGTTGCTTTATTGAGAAAATACTTGAGTGGATCAATTTTGGCCACTAGCTTGACTGAATGTGCTAGCATGTAGTGCCTCAGTTTTTGTGATGCAAAGACTAACGCCAAGCATTCTTTTTCTATTGTATTGTAGTTCATTTCATAAGACACCAATGTCCTGTTGATGTAATAAATAGCTCGTTCCTTTTTATTGTCATCTTGTTGTGCTAGAAGTGCCCCCAGTGATGAATCAGTTGCTGATATATATAAGATTAGTGGTTTACCCTGAATCAGTGGCATCAATATCAGTGGATTTGACAGGTACTCTTTTATCTGCTGAAGATGTTGTTCACACTGCTAATCCCAGTTGTATATTATTCCTTTTCTCAATACCTTTGTGAAAGGTTGAGCTTTGTTTGCTAGCTGAGAAATGAATCGTCTGATGGATTGGAGACGTCCCTGTAGACTTCTCGTTTGACTGATGTTCTTCGGAGGCGGCATTTCCATTATAGCTTGAACCTTCTCAGGATCAACCTCGATTCCCTTCTTTGAAATGATGTATCCAAGTAGTTTACCAGATGTCACTCCGAATGCACACTTCTTTGGATTTAACCAGAGTTGGAACTTTTCCATTCTGTCAAGTATAGGACCTAACTC
Organism: Cryptomeria japonica; assembly: GCF_030272615.1. Lineage (NCBI taxonomy): Eukaryota > Viridiplantae > Streptophyta > Pinopsida > Cupressales > Cupressaceae > Cryptomeria > Cryptomeria japonica. The sequence continues at coordinate 388,220,884 of NC_081406.1, read as the reverse complement.
TTGAATATGCGTTGATATTTTCATAGTCTTCACTAAGGTGTTATCAACATAATCTGCCATATTCTTATGCATCATGTCATGAAAAATAGTTGTAACTTCTCTTTGATAGGTTGCTCCTGCGTTCTTTAGCCCAAATGGCATGACATTCCATCAAAAGGTTCCCCATGCACAGGTGAAAGCTGTCTTTTCTTGATCTCCAGGAGCTATTTTGATTTGATTGTATCCAGAAAATCCATCCATTAGTGAGTACATTTCATACCCAATAGTCATGTCGATTATCATATCAATATTTGGTAATGGAAAGTCGTCCTTCGGACATGCTTTGTTAAGATCTCTGAAGTCAGTACAAACTCTGATAGACTTGTCTACCTTTGACACAGGTACTATGTTTGAAATCCATTCAGCATAATCTATAGCTCTAATGAATCCAGCTTTTAATAGTTTTTCTAATTCAGCCTTGACCAATAGCGCTACATGCGGGTGCATCTTACGGAGTTTTGCTTAACTAGTTTTACTCCTGGTGTAATTGAAAGATGGTGCATAATGAGATCAAGATCCAAGCCTGGCATATCAGAGTACGTCCATGCAAAGTTTAGTGAACTCCTTCAATTCTTCTGTTGATAATGATTGAGCTACATGAATGATGTGTGGTGTCTCTTGACTCCCAATGTTCACTGGTTGAGTTGGCTCGATCAATATGGAGGACCTTTCCTAGAAATGACTTGGCAGTATATCAAGTATCTCACCTTCAGGCGCCTTAGAGAGGTATTCACCTTTAGGTACGTCCTTTATTTTCTCTTTTTTAGATTCTGACACCGCCACAATGTGGTTTTCGCCATCAGATCTTTTATTTTTATTTTTCTTTTTTTTGCGACTAAGATACTTGATATCCGCTTCAGTCATGTTTTCACTCTGTTCATTGGTGGAAAAGTTTATAGGTTCAATTGCATTGAGATAATAGGCTAGCATAGAGTCATTGGCAAAAATAGGTATACTCATGGGCTAGTTTTGTAATATATAGTCAATCAGTTTGGGATGTACTAAGGATAAATCTTGGATAGGTTCAAGAGCACTCACGGTATTGTTATCACAGTTGCGGATCGAAAAGTCAAGTTCCAAAATGATACCTTGCGTAAGTGTCTCGAGACCAGGAAGAGTCAGATCATGATTATTAAAGTTCACGTTAATATTTAATCGATCTAATCGGATAGACATACTTGTAACGTCGTTCACTACACCAGACTGGACGTCATATCGTGGTTTAACAGCGATAAGATCAGTAGACAAATTTTCATTGTTTGTATCAGCTGATTCAGAATTTGAGGCTGAATAGATATTATCTTGAATAGGACTGTCATTAGAGTCATCAGGTGAAGTTTCTGAGTCTTCTTTAGGTGATTTAGTAAGCATATGTATGGTATCAATACCAACATCTTTAATGTTGCAATTTTCTTCATGTTGTGGTTCATTTGTCATTTGTATCTGACACACCTGTTGACATGATCTTGATATTTCTATGATTTGTTGTCTCCTACTCCATTCAGCTTCTTCTGGAATGATAACTGGTTGTTGTTTTGTAGCTTCCAACTCTTCTTGTGTAGTGCTATACCTGCTTTGTTCTGTTTTATGATAGGGGTACATAGATGAGAAGCTTTCTGGTATTCTTCCTTCTTTCAGTCCTTGTTCATAATTTGCTTGTCTCTTTTGTCTAATTTCCTGTATTTCTTTCTCTAGTTTTATGCGCATCAACTCTTGAGTATTATCTATGACACTGCTAGACTCTTCTGGAGGTTCTGTACCGGATGTGTCTGAGAGGTTGTCAGGACCCCATTCATACTCGTTTGAATCAGTCTCTGAATCGTCTACTGGCTACCTGCCAATATATGTGATTGGAACTTTTAGTGGTGCAAACAATTCTCTGATTCTTACTACTTCATCTCTTATATCCTCAGGGACCTCAACTTCCTGTATTATTGTAGTTGATACCATCAAAGCTTGAGCACTAACTATTTCTTCTTTCTTGACTATTGATTCCTCTTTCTCTTTCCTACACTCTGCTTTTGTTTGTTGAGTGTCTACTTCCTGTAATGATAAAGGCGATATTCTTTTCTGCCACTTAGACTTAGATACATGTTTTTGATCTGATGTCTTTTTCGGATTGTAACCCAGTCCAGCCTTATCATTTGTGGATTTGGTTTGTATCTGAATTGGTTTAGTAATACCTTCCTTTTGTTTGCCCAGAGGACCAGTACCTGAGTACCCCATGCGTTGAATCATTTTGTATCGAGGACCATATTGGTTTGAGGAAATCTCACAATGTCGTACCTCCTCATTTTGACTATCTTCCTTAAAGAGTCAGTTAAGAACAACATCTTCTTCTATTTCATCCGCCAAGGAGGTAGAAGACTGTACAAAGAGACCATCATATATTGTATTCAGAGTTGAAGTTTGTGTTCTCATAGCCTCTGATGGCTTGCCGAACTGTTTTGGTGTTGGTAGGAGAGAAACTAATGAAAGTATCGGTTCTATCTTGTAGCCATCCATGCTGGTATTTGTAATCTTCAATCTCTTTTCTAAGTCTTTCATTAGTGCTTCTGGATCTGCATTTGGAGAGGTTGCCCTATTATGAGACACAAAAGTATCTGCACCTTTTGTCAATGCATTACATACGACATTTGTATCAGCAGGAATACTGATTTCAACTCCGTTATAAGGAAACTTTAAGCATTGATGGTATGTTGACAGTACTGCCTTCATTTCATGAATACACAACCTGCCCAGTAATATATTTTATGACAAAGGAATATCAAGTACTTGGAAAAGGACATCTCTTTCTACTGGTCCCACTCTGATAGGTAATGACACCAGACCTTTAGAAGTCCTTTCTTCTTCATCATAAGCTTTTATTGTTATTTTCTTGCCAAGATCAATGACATTTTCAGAGAATCCTAGTTGCGTAAGTAGACTGTAAGTACAAATATTCAACCCCGCGCCTCCATCTATCAAAACACGTACAAATATTCAACCCCGCACCTCCATCTATCAAAACACGTTTAACTCTGTGTTTATGGATCATGGCTTCAATATGCAATGGTTGGTTATGTGGATGATTTAGCAAGTTCTCATCTTCTTCTGAGAAGGTCAGATAGTGAGGTGAAGTTAGATGACCCACCATAGACTGAAACCAATTAATGTCTAAATCTTTTGGAACGTTGGTAGTGAGCAATGCTTTGTCTAGGATGTCTTTGTGAGCAGATGAGAGTTTTAGCAATTCAAAGATTGAGATTTGAGCATTTGTCCTTTTCAACTGTTCAACTACGCTATATCCAGAAGATGATGATGAAGTTAGCCTTTTAAATTTGTCCAAGGTTGATTCTTTTTATTTGTTTGATTGGGTTGGTGAATTCAATGTTGCTTGAGCTAGGTTGGAAGAACTAGCTCCTTGGAGAGTGACTTTCATCTAAGAACGGGTCAGAGCTCTTGCATATCGTGATTCATTTGGTTTATCTTGGACTATAATCACATTGCAATATTCTGATTGGGAAGGCTCAATCATGTTGATAACGTTGTCTTGACTGACATAAGTATAATTTACCTTGGCACCTCCTTTGTTCTTTGAATAATCACCTTGTTCGTAAACAGGCAAAGGGTCTTTAAATGCTTTATGATCAACATTGGTTGGGTGATTCCCAACAACAACTTTACCAACGTCTATGAGATCTTGAATCTCATGTTTTAGCTTCATGCAATTGTTTATGTTATGACCTTTATTCCGATTGAAGTCATAGTATTCATTTTCTCTCCACCATCTTGGTTTGACATCTGGATCATAAGGTCTGGAGTTATCTAGTAGCGTTATCAAGTTGTTTGCCAACAGAGTTTTGAAAGCAGATTCATATGATTCTTCGAGAGGAGTAAAATCACGCTTAGGTTTGGAAAGCCAAGGCTTTTCTTTGAACCATTCCTTTGTTTTCTTTGGCGGATATTCCGCCGCAGCCTCAGCGGCTTTAAGTGCTTGTGTACCACTAGCCAAGTTGAATATTGTGGATTTTGAGTTGGTTTTGACAGTGTCTACTACTCCATCATTAACAACATTCTTGTTATTGTCTTTTCCAAACTTCCAATACTTGTTCTTCTCTTTAGAGCTAGATCTTGGTTGTGTTTCTTTCCAAGGTGTGATATCCCCCTTCTTTATGAGCACACCTTCCATTCGAATGGCATTATCTACCATTTTGTTAAATGATGGGTGTACTTGCATTTGTATACTATATTTCAGCTCGGGGACCAAGTTATTGACAAATATATCCATTTTCTCAGAGTCTGGAATAGGTCAAGAATACCTAGAAAACATCTTTCTCTAGTGTTGGAGGAAAGTAAGAAGATGTTCCCCTGTTTTCTGTTGAGTATTACAAAGATCGATCATAGTCACAGGATGTCGAATGTTGTATGAATATTGTTGTAAGAATAGTTGGATTAGTTCTTCAAACGTTTTTATTCCTTTGGGTAGACTTGAGAACCATTCCATTGCTTGACCCCCTAAACTCCTCGGGAAAAGGCGCATGAGGTACGTTTGATCGTGCATGAACTCCATACAGGCAGCACAAAACTCTCTAACATGATCTTGAGGATCTAAGGTACCATCATACTTGTCAAATTTTGGGATCTCCACTCGTGAAGGAAATGGAGGCATGTGTAGATTCTTGTCAAATGGTAAGGGACATATTGTTTTGGGGACTTGTCCTTATTCTTCAGTTCCGAGACTTCCATCCGTAAGGCTAGTAATTGTTTGTGTACCATGAGTATAGGTGATTCTTTCTTTTTAGTAATGAGCATTTGAACATCATATCCAGTAGGAAGTTTAGCACCTTGTTTTGCTAATTCTAAGAAATAGTCTTCATTTTCTCGAGTCATGATAGCTTTCATCATTTTTCTAAAGTCTTTGTCCTTTTGACGGTCAAGGATTTCTTTTTCTAGAGGTTCAGTGTCTTCGTCAGCCTCACTTGATGATGAGGAATCATTATCATTTTCGGGAATGTTATTATCGTCCTTGTTTCCATCATTGTGTTTCATCTCATATATAGTGGGAGATTTAGGCTCATCAAAAATTGGTTTGCCTGATGACAATGATATGTCAGTGAGTGGATCCTTTTCGTAAAATGGATTGTCGGTGTATGAAAAGGGTATTCCTTTGTCTTTGGCTTCTTTCTTACTGGAACTCCTGGTTTGTATAGGCATTTTTATGGATTAGTGAGACCTAAAGCTGTTTGTGATGCAGAGGTCAAGATCAATTTCAAAGCTAGTTGTTCAGTTAATGTATTGTTTGGGAGAAACAACTGATATTCAGTCTGGTTTCGGGAATGATCTATCCTATATAAGATGCTTATCTAAGTTGATTCTAAGCATAGTGTAAGATTTAGTCTGGTTTCAAGAACGATCTATCCTGTATAAGACGTTATCTAAGTGACTAAAATTTGATAGGTAGTTGATTGAACTAGCTGAAAGATGATCGACCAAATCATGCAATGCAAATGGCAGAGGTACACTGTCTTGATCTGTTTATGCTCAGGAAAATTGATAACCAGTATTATGTTCGTTGTAGACTGTTTTTAGGCAAGTTTGACTATTCTTTTTTGACAAAACCAGAGACTCGTACGACAGGATTTTCTAAACCGAACAACAATTTAGCAGTTACAAGATGACAAAATTTATGTTTCGTACGAGTTGTTGTTTCTTACCGTATGACAGATGGGTATGTGTAGGACGACAAAAGACTCAGAGCAATTCTGTTTTGTATGACACAGGATGCAGAACCATACAACAGATTAAAATGACTCGTACGACACAGGATCAGGTCTAGTATGACAAATCAGAAGACTCGCACGAGACAAAATCAAGTGCAGCACGATAAATTATCAGACTCGTACGACTGTTCACAGGACAGAGCTTAGAAATTCTGAGTTTTTTTTATTGCTAAGTATTATAAATGAATATGACCAACTCTGAGATGGAGTAATTTTGGACTAGGATACAAAATTTTGACTTAAGATGGACAAGTTTCTGACACGGACAGAGTTTTGACTTAAGATGGACAAGTTTCTGACACAAACAGAGTTTCGACTTAGGACGAACTAGTTTCTAACACGGACAAAGTTTCAACTTAAGATGGACAAGCATTTGACACGGACAGAGTTTCGACTTAGGATGGACAAGTTTTTGACACGGATAGAGTTTCGACTTAAGATGGACAAGTTTCTGACACAGACAGAGTTTCGACTTAAGATGGACAAGTTTCTGACACATACAGAGTTTCGACTTAGGATGGACAAGTTTCTAACACGGATAGAGTTTTGACTTAGGACAGACTAGTTTCTGACACAGACAGAGTTTCGACTTAGGACGGACTAGTTCTGGCATAGACAGAGTTTCGACTTAGGATGGACAAGTTTCTGACACAAACAATTTTGAATCACTGAGTTGTTTCTTATCTTCTCCAATTTTTGGTATTTTAGTTTTTGTTTCAGGGATGAAAACACAGAAAACAAGTAGTACATATAGTGACTCCAATCATAGCATGCAAACCCTAAGGAATTTGGTGAGGAAAGAAAACCTTTGCTTGTAGACTCAGGTACACACACAATAGCTAATCAGAATACGACTGTTGGGTCTCACGCAATGGATTCTCAACGCCGTATTATTCAACTCCAAACACTAATGGGGGCACGAAATGACAAGTATCTTGGGAGAGTTACTATCTCTCTTGCACAAAGATTATCCCCCTTTCGGAGATGAACCGGGTAGCTTCTAATTTTGAATTGGATTTAGTCAGGGATCCTTTCGGCGCGTCGAGATAAACTCAATTAAGAGGTCTCCCAGCCTTGAAAACCAAGGTTTAATATACCCGAAGGTACGAAGGAGAGCTATTCCCGAGCACTATCGTTGACTTGATTTTCATCAAATCACATTTATTTTATAGTGGGTTGGAGTACTTGGCGTCTAGCCATTCCCACTTAGGTTGTTCCCCTCACACCGGTCGTAACGACTTTAAGAGTTTTTCAACCCCTCGAGAGGGCAGACCTGCTAAAGATGTACAAATCTCAAACAAAGAAAAAGTCTCAAGGGTCTGGATTTCTGATTGTCTAGAAAAAGACAAGAGCATACTCTCCTACCTCTCAGAGTCTTCTAAAAACACAAAAGACAGATTTGTTCTTTAACCAGATAGCAAGTTAGGTTCCTAAAAATGAATTTAAAGAATACATGATGTTTAGTCGATTCTCCTTAGGAAACCTGCAAAGACAACGAATCAATAGTCATATTATCTTTGTGCGACAAGCATATTCTTTGACAAGCGTTCTGCAAAAACTGATTAGGCTATGAAAAATTCTGAGATAGACAGATAAACAGTCAGGGTCAGTCGTCAGAATAATCAATAAAAATCATGAAATTTGCCTTTTGACCAGAAAATACAGAGTTGTACGACAATATAAAAACTCGTACGATATAGGATCCCAACTCATACGAGACGGGATTCCAATTCGTACGACACCTACAGTTTGTCGTTTCAATCTGTGGGAATTGTCGTACGAGATGTATGAACGGAAAAAAAAATCGAAAAATTCGAAATTTGGAAAATAACAAAAAAAAAACAAAGCAGTCAGTCTTGGAGGCAAAAAAATGTAGTCTTCGGCCCCACGGTGGGCGCTAGAGATGTGTGTGTGAAAAAGTGGTCTATAAGTTGCAAGCACAACACTTCAATTAAGTCATTATATGCATGGTTAATAATCAATAATTAATAAGTAAAAAAACCATAACAAAGCGACTAATTGCCTTCTAAAAGGTGCGAGTATAAGATTGCTCTCAGATTGTTATAAGCAATACCAGTGACTAGACTACACCAAGACGAAGGATTTAATCTATATGATATTTAACTATATGGATGCAAGATGGATGAATAATTCAAGCAAAATAATCAATTCAAGCAATAATGGATGTAAAATGGATGCAAATAATCTAAAAAGGCACAATAATCTTCAGTGACTCGAAAGCGAAATTAGTGTGATAATAATCTCCAAGCGTGTTATAAGCAATAAAACGTGAAACCCGACCCCAAACATGTGAAAAACTTGAAAAATGAAAAAAAAATTCAAAAGTGAAAACATAAAGAGGCTTAAGATCAATCACTTACCGCTGGCTCATAGTTTCGGGGTTGATTATGACGTCTCTGGTGCTCGAATCGATGTTGACGAGTAGGGACCACCATTTTCTTCGCAGAAGGCTTTTTGAATTTTCAAACTTGGAAGGTTAAAATGATTTGAAAATGACACTTTTGTCCCATATATAACCAAAAACCTAATTTTTCAACTTGCTCCGATGGGCATGAAAACCATGGGTCCCTAATCTCGATACTCTAAACCAATCTAAACCATGGGCTCCTAATCTCGACAACATCACCACCACCATAAAAAATAAAAATAAAAATTAAAAAAAATCTCAAATTGTTATAAGCAATATCAGTGACTAGACTACACCAAGATGGATGAATAATTCAAGCAATAATGGATGTAAAATGGATGCAAATAATCTAAAAAGGCACAATAATCTTCAATGACTCCAGAGCGAAATTAGCGTGATAATAATCTCCAAGCGTGTTCTCAAAAATCTCTAGGGTAAATTGGAATGAGAGCTGAAGACTGAATTTATAGAGAATTACCAAGAGAAAAGCTCAATTTAGAATTAATTGAAAATAATTAAGAAATCAGGTTTAGTTAACCTTGAGATAGATTCCAATTATAGTTTAATTGAAATGCATTCAAATTAGAAGTCCAAGTTGCATTGGAAATAATAAAAAATTAATTCCACGCATTTGTGATAAAAATAGATAATTCTTTTATTTATTCAAGAAAACAGTCTTTTCAATGCAATTGAACTTCTTTTTCTAAAAAGCTTTGAATTCCAATTTTAGAGAATAATTCAATAATTCAATTAAATTGCTTTTCTGATTTCAAGTTCTAAATTTAGTAAAATAAATAACATCTCAAGTTTGATTTCTCTCTCAATTCAATTCTTTTATTTAATTTTCAATTCAACTCTTGTTTGTGATTAATTCCTCTTTTGTAATAAATTAATTCCTTTTGCATGATTAAATGAAAATTTATTAATTAATTAAATATGCAAGGATATTTAATAAATTAAAATGGGATAATTGATCAAAAATGATATTCTTGGAAATGATTCAATTAATTAAATGAATATTTAATTAATATTGAGTAATTGATTTGCCATGTGATATTTGATGATTAAAGAATTAATAATGTGCTCAAGATTGATTTAATTGCCTTTGGTTAGGACCTTGGTGATGTTGTCGAGATTAGGGGCCCATGGTTTAGATGACCATTTTTAGGGTATTACAACTTGTACAATATTTTGTGACTGATTCTAGATTGTGTTGGTGTCTTGAAACATAAACCTTGAAGATGTTTGTTGAAGGTGTTATACTTAAGTCTATCAACTCACTGTAATAGAAGTCTCAAAAGATGCAAGGTTGTTCCTTACTATTCCTTGGGTTCTTATGAATGCAACCTTGCCATTTCTCTGTGTGTGATTTTCAATAGGTGTTCTTGAGGTCCGAAATCATACTTCAAGATGCTCTTTTCATGGTGCATGCATAGTGTTGCTTTGTCTTTACCAAGCTCCGTAAAAATGAAATCAGTGGAGAGGATTTGCAAACTGCGGTTGTTAGTTATCACAAGAAATTACCGTGGTCGATTCTTCAGCCTGGATTCCAGGTTAAAGAATTATCATTCTTGCGTTTAAAAGAAAATTAGTTTGATTTTCATATTTGAAAATATAATTCGTCTTTTCAACTCATAGTGAAAATATAATTTCTTTTTGATTTTTATATATCTGGAATTTTTATAATTAAAATTTTCTAGCAGCCCTAATATGGTTTTCATTTATTTGCAGGTTGATTTGGTAGCCGCTATTCACATTGCTGATAAAGAGTAATTCTTGAACTTGATTTTATATCTAGTCTTTTTTTATTGAAATGGAATAGTTATTTTATTTTCGTGTTTATTCCCAATTTTAATTTAATTGTTTGGGAGGCTTTTAAGTCCATGTGGGGTAAGCACGAATGAATGAAAGATTTTTAATGATGTCTACCAGAGATTTAAGGGAGCAAGAGACACGAAATTAATACATTTTAAAATTCTTTTTGGATGTCAGCTTTTTCATTATGAATTTTGATCAAGAAACACATTGTTTTGTGAAGTCTTGTCTTATCAAATAGCTAGTTCAAACTGTCCACCTTCAAATTGTTTTTGAACTGAATAAGAATATCCTCTTAAGCATCACACTCAATGATGAAGTGCCATTTGATTTCAACCAACCCTTTGTTACAAAAAGGTGTAAGTTCTTTTTCCCAATCTTCCATGGGGACTGTCCATCTACCTATTTCACATCTAAGATGATGAGAACTTGTACTCAACTGCATGATTAAAATTTTAACCTTTTCTTTAGTTGCAACCATCAAATAGGCTTTTTCCTTATGCTTCCACCTAGGGCTGAATTCTTGACATAGTCTACCTTTTTGTCCAATCTGCTTTGTCTTCATGACATCACTGAATTTTTCTAACACCAACTTTTTATCTCCTCATTAGTATTAGGATGTTCTTGCAAATTAATGTTGCATTTGTCCATCCATTTGTTGTTTTACTTCTTCCAAGTCTTCTTCCTATAGTTTAATTCCTCCTCCACAACCATTTTGGGCCAACGATGCTTAGCCACATTTTGTACCTTTCTTAAGTAGCTTAACAAATAAATCATCACTGATGGTGATGTTCTATATGCTCTATTGAAACCATGTTGCTTGTTACATAAGTATTCATCCTGTTAGATTTGGTGGTAGCTTGTGGGTTCAATTTGGCTTTTGACTACTTAAAACGCACGGGGAGGGATGCTATCACTAGTTTTGATGGGTAGACTTCAGGGTAATAGTAGTATTTGTATGAAGCCGATCCTAATTTTGTAGAGGCATGGAAGGCATGTAAGGAATCAATAAGCATTGATAGAAGTAAGTAGTTAGATTACTTGATTCAAAATGAGATGTTTAAGTCAAATGTGCATACCAAGAAGTTCAATGAGATAAAATCTAATTAAGGAAAAACATGTCAGTTTAGCAAGGCATTTTGGAGTAGACAAGGCAATTGCATTGGTGAGCAACAATTGTTTTTTGTTGCAAATATACGAGGATGTCAAGAAATTTGATCAAAGTTGTAGGACTTGATAGTTCGAAAAAAGAAGTATTTGAAATGTTGGTTTGTAATATGTATTAGCCATTACTAATACTGAAGAAACTTTGGGAAGAGTTAATATGGACTTTGCATTAGAACAATTAAGAATATAGTTTAGGGTACAATCCAAACATAGTCATGGCCGCTATCATTCTCTTGCTGGATGAGCGGTCATGGCTGCCATCGGAAGAGTCCCGGGTGTCGTCGGAATTCCAACGTCCACCCAAGAAACATCCGACAAGGATGTTGTATGCTCGACGACATTCTCTCGTCGTATGAGCGGTCATTGGCCATCATTAGAAGAGTCCTGGGTGCCGTTGGAATTTCGATGCCAGTCAATGAAACATCCAACGAGGATGCTGTATGTTTGACGACATTCTCTCATCGGACGAGCATCAAAATTTTGATGTCCACCCAAGAAACATCCGACGAGGATGTTGTATGCTCGACGACATTCTCTCGTCGGATGAGCGGTCATGGCCGTCGTTGGAAGAGTCCCAGGGGCTGTCGGAATTTTGACATTGGCGAGCACCGTCAGAATCTCCGACTACAAGTTTTCGACGACTGCGTTTGTCAGTAGTCCGATGAAAAATAGTCGCAATTCTGACAAACGACCATCGGAATTGAGCCCCAAATGTACCAGTGAGTGGATATCTTGGTTGATCACATGTTTGCATGAGTTAGATCTATGCATAAATATTCTTACCATGCTTGTTGACGGATTTGCTTTAGAAAGTCAAGGTTCTCATATAGGAATGAAGGAATGTTCATCCAATGTTGTAAGTTCCAATCAACCATGTATGATGAGGTACTACATATGTGATTATTTTATTCTTTTCAATAGGTGGGTTAAAATTCATAGCCCCCTAATCTTTCTATTGTATATTCAAAATCCTAAATAAATCCTCTCAAATCCTTTACATCTCCCACATGTGTACAAAGATAAGGCCTTTGTACCTTTGTACATGTGAATTGGCCTTGTACCATGGCACATGGGCTAAAGGACTTGTCCATCCTTCAAGGGTACTCTCAAGTACATCTTTCTATCTTGTCCTTCCACTTTCTCTTAGGGGAATCTCCACCATTGATTTTCCTTTAATCTCTCCCCACTCCATCTACCAATCATGTGAGGACATTTGTCCTTGTCTCATCCTCCCAAGGCTTTCAACTAATACGAGCCCTTGACATTTAGGGTCAATTTAGCCATCCAATCCTTAGGGGAAAAATCTATAAATTGGCCTCATCCTTGGTCATTTAAGTCATACTTTGGAATGCAACCTTATGCTCCTCATGAAGGCCACCAAATCCATTCTCTCTAAACAAAATCATCATTGATGCACAAAAAAGAGTTGATAAGATTCTTTTATGTTTTATTAATGTATGTTAACACTTACATATTATCTTAAATATTGCATTTGATTTTGGGTAAATAAAATAATTTAATTCGTTCATTTAAAATAGATTAACTCACATTATATTTAAATTTAATTATTATTTATTAATAAAAAATTACATAAAAAGGAATAAAAACATTTATTTTCTCTACACTCCGAATCAAAGGAATGATCAAGACAAAGTAGTGAAAAACTTTGTCTATCCAGCATCCATATTGTAGCATTGACCGTGTTTAATAATTAATTAATAATTAAAATATAACTCAATTAATTAATAAACACGGTCAATGCTATAATATGGATGCTGGATAGAAGTTGCCCTAGTGAAGCACACATTTAATGGATAAGGACAAATTAGGGGCGATAAAAATAATGTCGCATCGGGAAGTCCACGAGGGACGAAGGGAAAACGATACCTATATTCATTCATTAAATCAAAATATATAGTTGGTACAAAAACGAATGGGGCCGGGGGTAGTGACGTCAGGTTTGCTTTTCCGGTTGAAGAAACGCCATTCGCTACTGTCAATAGACGCTCTGATGACATTGAAATGTTAATAGCCACTATTTGACTTCGCAACTGAATGAATACGGGGAGGGCAGATCCCAGCACAGGATCACATTCATAGATTTGTGAAATTGGGTGGGTAAGGGATTAGGGATCAGAGATTGTCGATTGCCGATCAGGCAAAAAAATAAAATAAAAAATGGCGATTTGTGGCAGGCTTTTGCATCCAATTACCCCTCAGAATGTAAGTTTTAGTGCGCAGAGGAAGCAATGTTTATGGGGAGGAAGGGGCAGTATGAGGATGAAGATCAGGATGGAAATGGCGAAGGTGAAGAAGGAGGAGGCAATGCGATGGGAGTGGAAAAAGGCGGAAGCAATAGTGAAGGAGGTGGAGGAGGCGTGCGCCACTCCGATCCCTCGCCTGAGGGAGGTGGCGGATGCGCTGGTAGAGCATATGGAAGCGGGTCTTGCATCTGATAATCAATTGCTCAAGATGGTCATCACCTATGTCGATTCCTTGCCAACAGGGTAACTTGATTGACACCCTTTTATATCCTTAGATCACTCTTTCTACTATTTTCTCACAGCGTTTTTATCTTCTATTATTTGGATCTCTAATAAATGGCATCTGTGTGTAAGCACCATTTATGATCGCACATGTACTGATTCGACATTTAGTTTTTTCACCTTTGCCTTTCATTTCTTGTCAGCATTTCATGGTGCGCATCTTTGACTATTCATTTGCTTTGTTGCCCCTTTCCAATTAAGGCGTATCTTCTTTTATATCTACAAAGTCAGCGGAAAACTGTCCTCCAAAAAGGCCGAATTCTTGCAGGCAGGGATCGAGTACTTTTTAGACAGAATGATGAATTTTTAAAACAGAAAAAATTGAAATACCATTTCTGATGAACTAAACAAGAAATGTCTGGTCTTGTATTATGTTGTAGATTTTTTACACCTCCGCAGAGCCTTAAACAATATACTTGCTGAACTTATGTTAACAAATGTTGCATCGTTCTCTCCTTGAATTTTTATTCCTAATCATTGTGTTTGTTTTCGAAGGCTTCTGAGAAATTTGATGTAAAGAGGCATAAATCGCCAGTAGGATTGTAGGGGTACGTGTGGGTGATTGAAATCGTGATCCACCTGAACCGGGTATGTGTGTGCGGGGGCAAAGCACATGCAATTTTGCATCTGAGGAGCACCCGGTACAACCTGATGCACCTTGTCAGGCCTGGTGCATTTACTCTAAATCTCACACACTGCCCTATTAGAAAAAGAAAATCATTAAAGCGGCTCAAACAACCGGACATTGAAAGGTATGGACTCATTTCAGAGTGCTTGGAATGCATGTACACCCTTCCGTACAATAGTTATTCGAACCTCTCAAGGGAATTCTATAGAATTCTATAGAAACACACAATTATAGTAAAAAACCAAACTTGCGAGGAAAAAGTGAAATAAGACGTACTTGATTTCAGTTGTACCAAGTTTCATTATGAAGTTAATATTAAGTTCCAGATTTCAAGTTTGATGCTCCTGTTTAAATTCTACAGCATGCCAAGTTTTGATGGTTTGTCCCCTGAATACTCCTGCACCTTGCATACTGCTGCACTCTTGAACTAGCATGCCCAATGGGCATTTCTACTGGGTGCTGCGTACCTGCACTGTACGTATGTAGGCACCTGTGGACCAATGTAAGTTTGGTCACAGGGGAAAAAATCACTTAGGTGTTTCTACTTAGGACATTTCCTAACTCTGTCCTCCAGTTGGCCTTGTAAATCATCATTTTCTTTACTAAATTTCTTTCTGTAATGAGTAGCTTTATGAAACTCCTTGTAACGAGAATCTTCTTGTATGTGGATTTTAAGGCATTTAATGCTTTTTCTCAAATTAGTCTCATAATTGCTTTTATTTTCCTCAAGCAATGAGCGTCAAGCCTATATGGAGGGATTCTAATAGTACTATTACCTAACTAGTTGAAGTCCATAATTTATCCATTAAGGTCCAATGGAAAGCTGAATGCTTTGCCTTTGACTTACTGGATTCTGAACAAGGATTTGTGAAATGCTCATGTGGTTTCATGGACTGTTGTCTTGAAAATCGTAATTTTATTTGCCAGTGAGTTGAGAAATTGCTCTTTATCTCCTGTTCAATACTAAATGAACCAATCTGAATGGCAATCGCGAGTAAGTTTCAGTAAATAGCAAATTTTTTAGTTGTGTTGGATAAATTAGATTTTGTTAAATGAACCACACTTAACCATCATCCATCTGTCTGAATAATTTCTGATCTCCTTTAACTAAGACAAATGTGCACAAATAATCCTACTCTTTTTTCATGTTAGTAGTATATATGCTTGAATTAAACAATCATAATCCAAGTTGCCTTAGTGTGTCCCTTGTCATAATTAAAATGAAAGGTGCGGTCAAACTATTTTGCACTGTCTTATCGTAAGAGAGAATTCACGAATTGTTTCACTTTAAGCTCTCTCGAAATCCCTTTTGTTGTCCTTAAACACAAGATATAATTGTTTAATTTTATACTTATAAGCTCTCGAGTCCTTCATGTTCACATTTTTTAAAGTTCATGATATTGTTTGTTAAGAAATGCTTATTTCTTGGAATTGTTTGATTTTGCATGGAGATTTGCTGATTTATTTATTTTTATTGAACTCTTATATAGAATCATGTGCAGTGTCAGCTCTATGATGATTTCAAAATTGTTTTAACTTATATGACTGTTAAAAAATTAAAATTAACTAGATAATTCCTATTTAGTATTAACATAATGTGAGTATCATTAACAATTTATTTTTGGGAATAAACAGCATGCAAAATATTACAATCAATGTTTTGGGTAACCATTTTTAGCCCATTAGAAGGACGAATGATTTGAATTACAGATTGGAGCTCTTTACATGGAAAACTGTATTTTTACTGCAAAAGGTAGAAGCCTTAAAATTCAAAAGTAATAATAAATGCCAAAAGCCCCTCTTTAGTGCTTTCACAAAAATATTTAATGCTTTTACATTGTATTGACAATTATTTTTCATGCATTAAATATTTCTGCCTACCCCCAAATCGTTAGGCTTTCTCAGTTCTAGAATAATTGGTCTCTTGCCTAATTTTTCATCTCTATTTAGGTTATTAGGATTCTTCGGAATTTTTATAACCTCTCTTAACTTTCTTTTGACAAATGTCATTGTCAAAGCTATTCCAACCACTTACATAGTTCCGAGTTCTCACCCAAAATTGGCATGGTTTCATGATTTCATCAATCTTAGACCTTTTTGGCAGGCAGAATCAGTTTGGACAAAACCTGGTAAAGATCCAATTTTAAAACCTCAGGAAATAATGAAAAAATAATTAAAAATAAAAAAAATCACCTTCTCTTTTATTTTTTGATGATATGAATTCCTTAGCCACTTTTTTATGTATTTCACTATGAAAATCAAATTACTCTATGGTTTCCAATAACTTTGAAGCAAAATCATTTCTAGAGCAATTCTAATTGTATCCTGGGGGTGTGAGAAGGCCATTCTTCCATCGTTATGTTTCATATGGTTCTAGAGGTCATCTAACTTTAAAATGTTTTGCTCATGACAATTAAAGAGTACATATTTTTTAGTATTTCTGAATAATTATCTTTTTTTTTGATTGGTAATGGACTGAAGTCGATAAGGTGTACATACCCTACCTCCTTGTGGGATTTGAACTTGTGACCTCTCTTTCAAGAGCACAAGTTCTCCACCACTAGGCCAACTCAGGTTGTACTTCCTGAATAATTATCTTGTTTTAAGCAATTTGATATTATTATTATTTGCACTGGCAATTCATTATTTTGTATCTCCGTAGTTTTGAGTATTTCTCCAAATTTTGCTTGAAATGTATTAGACTTTTCAATAATGATAATTATCTTTACTTATGAACTTAATGCCTCTTTTGGTTTGTTTGCAGTTCACACTTACTTTTTGACTTTTCAAATAAAGCTGAGTTACCATTTGAACATTGTGCAAATGTGTTTGACTTGCGATTTCACTTATTCTTTGTATTGAATAATGGTTTTTTCCTATTACCTGGGGATTAAACAGTTCTGAGCCCTTCTTTCACATTATTTTTCATTCTTTTCCCTTTTCTTGGCTTGAAGGAATGAGAAAGGCCTTTTCTATGCTTTGGATCTTGGGGGAACCAATTTCCGTGTGTTGCGTGTACAGCTGGGTGGTAAGGAAGGACGAGTTGTTGACCAAGAATTTGAAGAAGTTACTATTCCTACAAATTTGATGGTTGGCACAGAAAAGGTTGGTATTTCACTAAAAATTTGAACTGTGCTCCAACTTTTCTGTACTTTTATCCATGTTGGTTATTTCTAGGAATTCTATAAGTATCTATTTTTAGCACTAGTTGGCCTTTGATTGCAGGAACTGTTTGATTACATTGCTTCAAAACTAGCAAATTTTGTCACAAAGGAAGGTAAAAACTTCCGTGTAGAACCTGGCCATCAACGGGAGCTTGGTTTCACCTTTTCTTTTCCAGTGCATCAAACAGCAATTGCCTCTGGTACACTTATCAAGTGGAGCAAGGGGTTTTCTGTCTCTGAAATGGTTGGTTATTAAGACCCTTGTACTTTGAAGTTCTTTTGCTATCTTAGTATTCTTCAATAGTATATATCAAGTAAATGAATTTCTATTGTTCTCAATAGGAGAGAGGAAAAGTTAAGATTTATAATTTATATACAGTCCAAATTAGGACTTAGCTAAAATGAACATTAACGATTCACTAAATTTGTATTGAATGCCATCTGTCAATTATTGTACAAATTTCTATAAGTGTGAATGTTAATATTGCCATTCAATGTATTGTAATTGATTTAGTATTGTGTTAAAATCTCCAATGTTTTTTGGTCATTAGTGGCGTATGTTTCTCCCTGTGTTTTGTCAACAATTCTATTTTGAATGGTAATGAAAAGACATTAATAGTAACTTAGGAAATCGGACAAGACAAGCAGATTTTTATGCAGCCTAGTAAGGCTCCTTGCCAGAAAGATTGAACAAACCTAGCAGATAAGAGGCATAAAAATTGTAATTGATCAAAATTGCAACTATCCGACAACTAATAGTTTTCAATGAGTAGACATTTTTATGGACTGGTTTGTACCTTGGGCATTCAAATGTGAATAGAATGTTATAGTTTGGATTTTGGGTTTTCTAATGACGTGCAATAATTTAATGCATTTATATTATCATGCGACTAATTAAAATTTTATTTCTATCATAATATAGTTGAGGTACTTTTAGTCCACCTGGTGTGTGGACATGTCACAGTGGCAATGCCATGACAATTAAGGTTCTGGGGGTGCATGTTTCCAGGGAGGGTTAATGAGTCAAGTTGTCAATCATATGGTAGGATGACCCAAACAGAAATGACACTTTTGGTGTAAAATGTAATTCAGAAATGAACTAAATGTGAAATGTGCTTTCAAATGATCATTTACATGACATGTTTCCGAGATAACAAAATTCTATGTTTGCAGTCGACCTGTTGACTTGACATGATGACATGGCACTAGTGGTAGGTGGCATGATCAATGGGCAAGAGAATTGACATTGACTTTATTCAAAAAAGAATAATCATCATTGAAATATTAAATTTTAGTTAAAGGTTAAATAGTGCATGTGTATTTTTAAAATAAGAAAATGTGTGAGACAAAAGAAGGAAAGTAAACTGGTTGGTAAAACTTGTTAAATGCAGCATGCAATGGAAACACAAGCCTGTACATGCAAGTTCAGAAGGACCCTACACTATGTTAGGTACCCATGCCTATTACATAAAAATAACCTGAAAATTTAGTCAACATTTAACTTCTTGTTAATTGATCAATATATCTGTAAGCATGGTCATCAATATAGTAAGAGTAAAAAAACACAGAGAGGAGGATTCAATTCGATCTGGGTATCAGCAGTAGTCTAAAATGTTCTAGAACTGAAAAATGTCAGCTGGAAGAACTGGTTGTTTGTTAAGGGGAAAACATAACATTTTGGGTGTTGGCGAAGAAAAAGAAGGCACTTAGGGGCCCATCAGATTGGCAGCAAAGTGGGATTATTTCCTACTTTTCTTCCATCTCTTAAAACCTTTTTAATGAGCACATACCTGCAGGTAATTATTTTGATTTAATTGTATACAGAAGTGTTGTTAAAAAGTTTGTGAATGTTGTTTGCTCTCTTGCTTCCTTGTGTTTATTTGATTGTCCACCTTAATGTGTG
The DNA here is from genome assembly GCF_030272615.1 of Cryptomeria japonica. NCBI lineage: Eukaryota > Viridiplantae > Streptophyta > Pinopsida > Cupressales > Cupressaceae > Cryptomeria > Cryptomeria japonica. Next base: position 388,201,432 of record NC_081406.1, on the reverse strand, counting down.
AGAGTGGTTGTTGAGAAGAAGAGTACGAGTTTGGAAAGTGATATAAAAGGACCGTGAGTTCTAGAGTCCTTGTATTTAAAGTTTGAAATGACAGCTTGTTTATTTTATTTCAAAATTATTCTGGGTGTTTGTTTATGTTTCAGGAGAAACACATATGGGAATGGATAAACTTACAAGGCATTTGGCTTAGGCAGTAGGCTAAATATTATGTTTACTATATATTTTATTTAGTTAGCTGAGCCATTCTTCTTGCTGTTTTGCGATTTTGGTTTAATTCTGTGTTTTGCCCTATCCGTGATTAAAAAGATACTCTTTGTCCTGGTTGTGACTTGGACTGTTCCACATCTCATATGCCTTTTTAGTCTTCCATAATCCTCTAGAGTGATGAAAACAATACAAATATTAGAGCTATGGGTGTGAGTTTGTAGTGGGACATAAGGGTATTCTGAGCAGTTGGGGTGGGATAAAGAAATGTTCGGTATGTATGCAGGACAGAATTGAGATTCCTTTTTATTTCTATCGACCCTTTTGCCAGCTGTGAGGGTGGCCAAGAGGAACATAAACATGCTTTTAGGTATTGTTATGAATAGAAGACTGGTAACTTTCATTCCAACTGCTGATTCTTGGAGCACAAGTTCCTTACCCTTACAAGTTATTTCATTTCATTGTTGTTTTTAAATGAAACTGTAGAAATAAATTCAAATAACTATAAATTCTTAGTTGGTGTGTATTCATGCAGTTCTAGTTAGTAATGTATTTCAGGTTTTTATAGCGTCTTGGCATTGAGAGAAGAATGATTTCATTCCTCTTATTGGCAGTTTCTTGGTTCTGTGAATGGCGTTGCATAAGTTTGGTTGTGTTTCATAGCCATTGGAACTGGTGTAATTATTACTGCATCTCTATGGTTTGGATGCAGGATAGTATAAGTAGCACAAATTGGAAACTGCTCTATTTTTCTTTATATTCCATAGGAAACAAATACGTAGCACCACAGTGTTCTAAATCATACAACATGCAACATTGATTTTTTTCTTCCTCGTTATGATTCAGTTGATCCTTGAATGTGGGGTATTATAAATAGCACAAATGGGAGACTGCTCTATTTTTCTTTATATTTCATGGGAAACAAATTTGTAACACCATGAAGTGTTTTAAATTATACAATATGCAACAGTGATTTTCTTCTTCCTTGTTATGATTCAGTTGATCCTAGGGGTTAGGTAACTTTAAGGAATGGGGTCAGGCTTATTTGAGGGGCCTTTGCAACAGTTTCTAGAGTGTTTGGAAATTACTCAAGGCAATAGAAGGCATTTTGACGTCATCATTACATGAGATTTTGGCTTTGGAACCACAAACTACTTTGTATTTTGTCAAGCTTTTTTTTGGATGATTTAATGGCTTTATATTTGAAATTTGTGAAGAGATATAGTCATGTGCCTTACTTAACATCCTAGAATTCTAAATGCTTGTAGCACACGTAGATTTTAATTAGTGTTACAAGACTCAGACTCGGACTCGGCACCCGAGCTCGACCAAGACTCGGCAAATTGAAAAAAACAAGAAATTCAAAGATTTTTTAGGATTTAAAACTTGTTTCGTGCATCCTTTAATAAATAAACCTTAAAGACACAACAAATTCATCAAATAGAAGTTATTTTGAACACATACACAAGTCTACATTGATCACATAAGTATAAATGCAAATTTTAGGCTTGAGTTGAAGGAAATAAGTTAAACTAAATAACACATTAGAAATATATATAGAGTCAAATGTCTACAAAATTCATAGAATATGAAATCCATGGCATCAAAAGTTTAAAACATATATCAAAATAAAAGCTAGAGTCTAGAAGTCTAATGCTCAGAGGAGCCAATATCAGTGACCACTCGACCCTGCAACCCTCCTACGTGTGTGCCTAAGATAGGTTCTAGATAGTTTTGCAGCCATGGCATTTGCTTTTGTCTCAAGCTCAACCTCAGTGACATCCACATCCTCATCCACATCATCCTCGAGGTCCTCCAATGGCTCTCCTCGTGCTCTAGCCTTCTCCTTTGCCATCGCTACTGCCTTTGCCTCGCGATCCACCCTAGCAACCCATTCTAAGTCTTCATCGCTGAAGACAAGATCATCAACCTCAATTTTCCACTTTTCCTGTAGATCAACCTCCTCTAAAGTGATAGGAGATGTGTCAGTGCCCAAGATCTGTCTGTGATGGAGGCGAAGTTTGTAATGAACATACACAAGATCATTCAACCTTTGGATTGGCAACCTGTTGCGTTTTTTGGAGTGAATATGCTTGAACATGCTCCAATTGCGCTCACATCTTGAAGCATTACATGGCTAGCTCAAGATACGAACTGCAATCCTCTGTAAAAATCATTTCTATTCTATAACTTTGAGTTTGTGATAATGGTAATAGAATCATAGAGAGAAAAGTTTAAGATTTAAGTTTTAAACTATGCCTTGAATAGATTTTTATCTGGCATCATTTTTATCTGGTTTTGCTTGCATATGTCTTGTGAAAAGAAGTCTCCTTGTGCATTCCTAAACATCTCTATCTCATGGACTATGTATGCTCCAACTAATGAATCAGGTGACATTCGCTCTACAACGTCGTAGAGCCCACTCCACACTTCATCGTTGGCCTTGACATCTGGGCGAAATTGGAATCTTCAGATTAAGGTAGTAGGCAATTGCATGTATAGGCCTATGAAGTAGATTGTGTCATCGTCGATCAATGACCTCCCACATGGGACCGTACTTAGCTTGATTCCTTGAATAAATAGCTCTAATGGCCTCCTTCACCCTGTCCATACCCTCATAAATGTAGCCCATTGCGGGCTTCTCTCCATCAACAACTCGTAGGAGAACAACAAGAGGCTCTATGAACTGTGATCATTGTGAAAGTTGAAACAATAAGCTTTAAGTTTTAAGTTTTACATAAACAAGTGTGAACAAAAATAAGGAAATAAAATGGAAATGAGAACAAAAATATAATGGAAAATTACCTGCACAATCTTCTTAGCGGTTGCCAAAAGCTATGCTCATCAAAAACCCGATCAGCTGTCTCAATCCCTGTAGTGGTCTTTGCATATGATGATGTGGTCCACTCCTCACTTACAAACATGCGTTTTAAACCGGCCTTGGATTGAAACAAGGATTGCAACGTGATGAATTTGTTGCAAATCGGGGTAATTCTTGTATGAGCCAACTCTTTCTTATTTGTGGAATTTCTCATAAGGTTGAGGACCCATGTATGATTATATATGTATTTACAAATATTCCTTGCGTTAGCTACACATGTTTTAATCTAGGGAATTTTGCCAAGATCCTCCGATATGAGGTCAAGGCAATGAGTAGCACAAGGGGTCCTATTGTGATGTTTTCACACATCGCCCCATTCCAAATGGGGACGCCCTACTTTTTAGGCCCTCCCGGTCTTTTGGCTTGCGTTGTTGGGGTTTTTTTGCAGCAGTCTCGTCAGTCTCTCTGCTTTGCAGACGTTCGAGGGTCATTTGGAGTTAATCTGCTTTTCGTTTGAGCGAGTTTGGTGAAGTCTAGGGCCTGTTTTGTCCCTTTTTAGGGTTTCTGTTAGGGTTTTGGAAAAACTGAACCTACGACTGGAATCAGGACCCTTCAAGGAACTTCCCAGTAAAATTTAAGCCAAAATGGAGCAACTTTCTATTTTTAGAAAGTTCCTATTTTTAGGGAGTCCTGGAATGTCGTCATTTTGCCAAAAATCAAACTTACTATTTTTAGTAATTTTTATTTTTAGTAAGTTTCTATTTATAGTAAGTCATTCCTGTATCCTGTCTAGGGGTCTAACGCTGACACTTTGAAGGTTTCTATTTTTGGAAAGTTTGTTCTGACAGGACCATTCGGGCAAGGTGACAAAGATCAGGCATTTGCAACTATTTCTAATTCTGGAAAGTCAGAAAGCAGACAGGGAAAGCCAGAAGGTGGTTGAGTGCTGGAAGCCCACTCCTAAAATGGAAAGCTCGGGAAAATTCTCTGTCTGGAAAAATCATCCCAAATTCCTACAAGGCACCAAATTGGAGGGATCAAGGAAGGATGGACAAGGAATGAATTCCTTCCACAGAGAGAAATAGCGCCTAGACCTGAGGGAGGGTGTTAAAGTCATGTGCTCATGGACAACAAACAAAACAATGAATTCCTTCCTCAGGGGAAATTTCCGCCCAAGGCCAAGCAAGGGCGCTAGAGTGGAAAGTGCATGGAGAAATGGACAAGTTCCAAGAATCCTTCCCCCAATGAAAGATCTGCCCCAACCTTGAGAAGGGCGCCAAAATTGACTTTCCAAGGAGAGGTGGAAAAGGTATAAGAATCCTTGACCAAGTGAAAATTCCGCCCCAGCCTTGTGGAGGGCGCTAGAGTGGAAAGTGCATGGAGAAATGGACAAGTTCCAAGAATCCTTCCCCTAGTGAAAAATCCGCCCCAGCCTTGAGAAGGGCGCCAAAATGAAATGTGCAAGGAGAATTGAAAAGGTTGAGGATTTCTTCCCATTGGCAAACTTGTGCCCTAACAAGGAGGAAGGTGCCAAAATGGTCCTCTCATGGACAGTGCACAAAATGATGAATTCCTCCTTCAGGAAGGAATAGCGCCCAGGTACTGAAGAGGGCGCCAAACTAGGATGCTCATGGAGGATTCATAAATTTCATTGAATCCTCCACCAAGTCAAAATTCCGCCCAAGATGAAGGACATGCGTCAAAACCAAGGAGGCATGGAGGATTCACAAATTCACTGAATCTTCCACCAAGTCAAAATTCCGCCCAAGATGAAGGACATGCGCTAAAATGAAGGAGGCATGGAGGATTCACATATTTCATTGAATCCTCCACCAAGTCAAAATTTCTTCCTCGGGGAGGAATTGCACCCAAGAAGAAGAAATTCCAAGAAAGTGAAAAAATTAGCGCTGTGTCGGAAATTCCTTCCTTCAGGACAGAATTCCAGGAAAGGTGAAAAATTGACTAAGTTTTTGAAGTTTCTTCCTTTAGGACATAGTTCTTGGAAATCATGAAAATTGGCTAAGGCATGAAGAATTTCCTTCCTTAGGGTAAGGAACAAATTTATTTCCAAAGGAGAATTCCTCCACAACAAGAAATCAGACCCAAGGATGAATTGAAGATAAAATTTCTAAGGCAAGGAAGGAATCAGGGATGAACTGAAAAAGAAATTTCCCCCCAGGGAAAAATTTGAAAAATCCATTTTCAGGGCTCAAATGACCTCCAAATTTAGAAAATTTTGAAGATATGGATACGTGAGAGAATTCTCTCTCTCCCGGACCAAAACCCTAAAATTGTGGAAATTCCTAAAAAATAGGAGATGGTGGAGAATTGTTGAAAATCTCCTCCAGAGCAAGGAGAGTTCGAAAAACTTAAAGAAAAATTCTTCATGGATCAAATTCTTCTCTCCTAAATTTTTCTCTCTCCAAGATTTTCTTGCCAAGTGGCAGTCGAGTCAACGCACGCTGAATTAATGAAATTCCTTTTGTATGTAGCCGCCGCATGTGGAAATGATGGAGCATTTATGACATAATGGGGTGATTTTTGCATGGATGAATATTCAACGCATGTTGGGCGAATTTGAAGGAGGTGGTGCATTTAATGCGCAATGGATGCTATTTTGGGTACTTTTGAATTAATTGTATATGGGCATGATGGGTTATTAATTGGAGATTCCCACCTTGTTGCATCTTGAGTGGAGAATCTTTTAGGGAAAACCCTAATTAGGGTTTGCATGTAATCATAGCTTGAGGCCTATATAAAGTGGTGACCCCCTTCATTTGTAAAGGGAGGGAGACTTGTATGAAATTGTTGCGATAAGTTTTGAGATAATAACAATGAAACATTGTTCTCTGATGGTGTCCACTTAAGTTATTTTTTCAAAGCTTGCATGGTTTTGCCTTCATCACTTAGAGTAGAAGTAGTATAGTGCTTTGATTTCAATGGAGAATGTAATGGTGTTTGATGAATTTCCATGGTTCATACTTTTTGCATCTTGCTGATTGTAAGTTGCAGTGTAAAGTTAGCCCGAACCCCCTAAATTTGTGCTAAGTTCGATTGTAGATGGTTGTTTGGATTGTGTCGTTTTTGGGTATTCAAATGTACTTTCTCGATTTGAAAATCCTCTAGCATCCCCAGAAGATTGCACCGGTTCTTGCGGAGTTGTAGTTGATCTTGGCGAAGCAGAGCTTGGTTTATTTGGAATTTGTCCACCAGAGCACTATTCATTGTTATCACTGCCCTTAGGAGTAGATTTAGATCCTTCTAAACCCTTTCTTTTTATTTTTAGTTCATTTTAGTCTGTTCGAAGCAGCAACATCGCATAATTGCCATATCCGATGATGGAGTTCCAGTCACAACAAAGAAGTGAAAGAATGATGCAAATGTAAGGCCCCTTGGATTACCAGCAATCACATCAGCCAACTGAGTCATGTCCGTAGCATAAAGGAACCTTGGAGTCGATTGTTTGAACTTCTTGCAATCTTAGCATGCAATCGCACTTTGATCAAGAGAGAGTGAAGTGACTGTTAGGCAACTTTATTTTGTGTTCGACGCTGTCAAAAAAACACGTCAACAAGTCCAAAACAAGGTGGGGTGCCTCTCCATAAGAAGTTTACCTGCGGACACATAATTTGTTGCATAATCTGTCACTATCTATACCACATTCTCCTCACCCACCTCCTCCAACACTTTCTCCAACACCCCACAATGATACTCAACACATCAATTGACTTCAAAAACACTTTGCTACTTGAGAAAGAGATAAAAACTTTTTAGTAAAATAAAAAGTAAAAAATTTAATCACTAAATCAATGTACTTTACAAAATACAAAGTAGAATTACCTAATGAGGAGACAAGAAAATTTAGCAGTGTTCTATTTCATTTGTCGGTCCAACCATCAGTCATGATGGTGCAACCCTTCCTCCTCCATACCTCACTCTGCTTGGCAATTGTGGCTTTGACATCAACCACCTTTTGACTCAAAATAGGACCTTTTATCTCCTCATCATTAGGGGATTTGAACCCCGGACCACAAATAGTAATGGCATTTGCCATAATTCGCCAATAAGGAGACCTAAAACAAATTAAATAAACAGAATACATATTTACTATTAACTATTAAGTTTTATTTGTAACTTTAAAAATTAAAATAATCAATGTGGCATACTCTTAATTTCTTATAAGCAGAAAATCATGACATAGAAATCAAAATAATAACGAATATTTCGCTACATGAAATGGAACAGTGTTGTAGAACCAAAAATCTCCAGTTGCATTTTTCGTAGCGTTATTCTTCTCCTTATTCCAAGCCACGCTCTCAAGTGATGGTTAGGCACTCGGAGTTGTGTGTGGAACAAAAAGTGAATCTAATGTGGATTTCTTTTTACGTATCCAAGGTCCAATGCTACACTTGCACTACCACTACTTCTAGATGGAGGAAATGGAGGCCGAGGATTTGAAGAAGCCTCTCCACCAATGTTTGACATTTCTTCCATTTATTTTTTATCTAATTGAGTTTGCACTTCATGTATAGCCTTAGGGGGTTCTCTTTTGCATGGTTTGACATCATGTCATTGTATCTGTGCAATGTGATATATCAGCCGGTTAATAACTCCCCCACTATATTTCGTTTTGCAATGAAAATGTATCACTTCTTTTTTTGATCTGGGGATGGCATGTTTCTAAGCCTTATCCTTTCTAACTGGGTCTATCTTTGGGGCACCACTACCACTACCGGTAGGTTGAGACAGTATGCTGCAATATATTATAAATGAAAAAAATCAACATCTACACATTCTAATTAAGTTAAAAATAAATAAAATAAAGAAAAAACAAAACAAAGGTTTCTTATTTTTTTCCATCAGCATAAAATGATACAAAACCAAAACAAATGCACAATAAATTGGAAATATGAACATAAAAAAATCCAAAAACAACAGAAAAAAGTAACCTCTTCAAATTTGCTCCAAAATTGAAGAAATGCACCTTCAAATTTGTAGAAGCCTCCTCCAAATCCTTCTCTAACTCCTTTAAATGCGTGAATGCAAGCTACTAACTTGCACATACAATCAGCAATCACTATCTCCTCTTCAATCAATTTGCTGGTCTGCTCTTCAATGCCTCTTTTTCTCTCCTCCTTGTGTTTGTAAACAATAAAAATGAGCTTTTAGGGTAGAGAGGCAAATATAATGACCTTTTGGTCAAGTGAAAACACTTAAAAAGTTTTTAATTTTTTTTGGCTTTTTATGTGTTTTTGCATGGCATATTCTTACCCTCAAGACTTGGTGAGTCTGCCGAGTTTGAGCAGACTTGGCCAGACTCGGCCAAGTCTGAGTCTAGACCCCCTTGGACTTTGTAGAGGCGACCTGGCTTTGGACTCGCAGAGTTCGGGCCAGAGTTGCAGAGTCCTGGATCACTGATTGTAATAGAATGGATAACAGAAAAAGAAGGCTACTGGGGTCCCATTGGATCGACAAGAAGTAGGAGAGTTACCTTCTGTTGATTTCTTGAAAGTTTGAAACCTTTTAACAAGTCCATACTTAAGTTAGTTATTTTGATTTTGTTTTATGCAGAAAAATGTCTGATCAGATTAGAACATTGCTTTATTTAACATCCCACTGCACACAGCATACATATATTTGAATGGATAGAAGAGGATGACAGATAAACGTATTTTATATGAGAGTTTAAAATAAATTAATACTAATAACATTGATAAGTAGCACTAAATATTAAATGCATCAAGAATATGACAGAACTTTGCATGCACTATGATCAATTCTACAAAAAAAATTGTATTTAGCCTTTCAAATGTTTCAAGGATTTAACTTTCCCCTTATCACTCACAAATGAAACCCTTATCCCTCCTTCCTTTTGCTACATCTATATCTCTAATGGCACTTGCCCAATATACCACACCTCGCTATAGACCTGAAAGTATGCGGGACAGTGATGGCATGGAAGATCAATCCTCTCAATAAAATGTACCTTTTTTTTGAATTGATAATATATTACCAAAAGAGCTCAAAGAGTACATTCAATCAACTGTTCAGAGGGCAAAATATCAAAACTGCTGTCACAGATCAGAATTACATAGTAAAATGGAGAAGACATCTAACTTCAGCCCTTTTGAGTCTAACCATAGTCTTCTGGGTGATCATAGCACAGTACTGGCAGGATCTAAAGAGTAAGAGTTGAATATACACGAGGAAATGCAGTCCCAATATGCTGCAGCCTAAGATATTGACTGTTAAACCATAATACCATAAAAAAGGAAGGTATCTAGCACTACATTAACTGCAAATGATGCATCAAAAGACAAGAACTACCAATATTAACATCAAGTAAAACTTTCACTATAGGAGTCCATGTAATTCCACCCTTTAGGTGGCTCAATAGTGGATATGTCTTCATTGGATCTCACCATTTCTGACATGAAGTCTTCATCATCAGGTGCATTGGCTCTATGCTCATCTCTCAAGTCTAGATCCTGGGAGAGAGTATCCTGGTACTACTTATTGTACTGCTTCTGGAACTCAAGGTATACATTCAAGAACTCTTCATTGCCCTTCCTTGATTCAGGCCAATAACTTGCATACTTTATCTCAGACCAGTTATTAACTGTGTGACCAAGGTCCTGTTGTGACCATTTCACACATCGCCCCATTGCAAATGGGGACCCTGCTTTTTTGCTTTCTAGGGTTTGTTTTCTAGGTCTTTTAGGGTTTTGTCTGTTAGCCTTTGCATTTTGAGTGTCGCCAAGGGGATCACCTGGATAGCAGGTTTTGCTTGAGTTAGGTCAAGTTGGTAAGTGATGAAGTCTGGAATGTCCTGATCCTGAAATTTGGCTAAGTCTGGAATGTCCTGATACTGAAATTTGGCTAAGTCTGGAATGTCCTGATCCTGAAATTTGACTAAGTCTGGAAAACTGAAAAATCCTCCAAAAACTAGATTTTGCAATATAGCTCCTGGAGGTCTGAAACCACTCTCAAACATCCTGAAAGTGTATATGGAATATAACTTAAAGTATAAGAAATAACTTATACTTAAATGTTATATTCCATAAAATTATCCTGACAGAGAGTTCAAAAAGTCAAATTTCGCTCCTGACCCTTCCCGAGGGTCCAAAGCGAATTTCGCTCCTGATCCTCTCAGGAGGTCCAAAGCGAATCTTGCCCCTGACCCTTTCAGAGGGTCCAAGGCGAAAATCAACCTAGGACTCATTTCTTGCCTTATTTGACCAAATTTTGACTTGCAAGGCATTTTGAAGGGAAAGTTGGAAATGTTTGAAAACCTTGAAAAAAATGATGGATTTTGGCCAAGATTAGGAATTTCGCTCCTGACCCTTGCTGAGGGTCCAGAGCGAAATTCATTATAAACTTCATTTGCCACCTTGCTTGAGCTTGAAACCTTGTTCCTGGCCTTGAAAATGACCTGACTCTGCCTTGTGAAGTGGTTTGAGACTTAAATTTTGAGCAGTTTAGCCTAAATTGAGGATTTCGCTCCTGACCCTTGCTGAGGGTCCAGGGCGAAAATGTTGTTTAAACTTATTTGGCACTAATTTTGGCTAACTTGTTTTGTGCAGGGTCTCTTGGAAGGAAGATTGGACGTCACTTGATGCAATTAAAAGGTTTGAAAGCATGAAAAATGATGAATTTTGGGCAACAAAGACAAATTCGCTCCTGACCCTTGTTGAGGGTCCAGGGTGAAATTTTCCATTAGAGTCATTTTTTGCCTTGTTTGGTCAGATTGAGGTGTCAAAGGCATGATGAATGGTGAAATGAGCATGATGAAGCCTCCAGACTTGTTTGAAGATGAAAAGATGAAGGAGTTTTGCCCAGAAAAGGCAATTTCGCTCCTGACCCTTGCTGAGGGTCCAGGGCGAAATTCCTTTCAAACACATTTTTTGACCTCTCTTGGGCGTGAAATCCAATTCACAGAGCAAATACAAGATGAAATCTTCCTTAGCAAAAAAGTTTCAAGGTGAAAAGTGAAGCATTTTGGTCTAGATGGCAAAATTCGCTCCTGACCCTCTGTTGACGTGTATTTTGTACACAATCATACACAAAATAAAATACCCAAGGGTACCTTATCCTCTCTTGAATAAAGCCTCTGATTGCTGAAGATATCGCGAAAAAGGATCAATCAGGATGACTTCAAGGTTCTTGTATGTAGGGTCTCTACGTGTGGATAAGCTCTCTGTGGTATGATGTGATTTGCTGGAATCACAAGGGGACTTACATTTGATGATTGAACGTCTGATCTGCTTTGAATATTGCTGGAACACAGGCTCTTACTAGCTTTGACTTGAAAAAAAAGGAAAAAAAGATGAGGGCGAGGAAAGGATCTAATCCTAACACTAAGAATGTAAGAACAATGAATGATCTTTGATGAAATTCTAACTAAGTCTTGTTTTGACATCACAGGAACATCTCCACAAGGTTAGTGCGATCTTCGAAGGAAAGTTTTATGATGTTCAAATCATCACTGCAGGCATAGACACCATCACGCTGATGCATATCAATGAAGAAGCGATAATTGAAGTTAGGCTTAAGCTAAATGATTCCAGTTGACTACACAAGGCAAGTCTGCAATCAACAAACTACTAGTAGTATGGATATACGAATTCCACCATCAATCAAGCACATTTCTTCCATTCATCTAATAACACGAAATCAAATATGAGAAGTATAAAGACCATGCAAATTGTCGAATCGACCCATAAATTTCACCATTTCTTCAATGAAGTTACAAGTCTCTTACAACAACATCTTGGCAACAATCTTTGCCTTCTCTCTCTACTCTACTCTAATTGCTATTCTAATACTTCCAACTGCTTACTAACTATTCTAACCCTCTCTAATTATTTTCTTTACAAAATGAAATGCCAGGGCTTATATAGTGCCCTCAATACAATTCGATGGCTTAGATCAATTCGAGATCAATGGCCAAGATTCAACAATGAAAACCCTAATTAGGGTTTGTTACAACCATTACATAACATTTAATGCTTGACCAATGATAAAATTGTATTGCTTGGACACATGTCCTCTCTAGAAAATTCCACCAATGGATAGCTAGGGTAGGTACATCGGAGTTTGTGCCACCTTCCATGAGTTAGGTACATTGAATCTGGAAATGCTGAGGTGGACCACACTGATTGGAGAAGTGATGACTAGGATACCACCTCGTCTGACACTTGTAACTTGGTAGATATTCAACTTGATGTTGTTGAGAAGCTAGCTTTAATTAATTCATTTGGAACTATCTGCTTCTTCAACGAACCCTTTGCTCTGACTTCTTGTGTCCTTGATTTGCAGGATGATGATGTACCTCGCCTTGGAATGCTGGATTGGAAGAGGTCGCCCTTATCTTGATGATGCTGGATCGAAGAAGGTCGCCCTTGTCCTTGCTTGATCGTCCTTCATGAGACCGTCCTTGATCTGGCTTGATTTTCCTTGAGAAGAGTCTTTCGACTTGTAGATCTTTCGAGCTTGGGAGTCGCCATCTTGATACCTACACAACATTTCACAATTAATGATATATCTTGAAATCTAAAAATTAAACTTTAAAAGGAAGATTCAAGATTTTAATTTAGGAAACCTCATGATAAATCTTGAGTTATCATTTCCTAATTTAGGATTTTCAAAGCAAAATTTAAATCTTCAAAAATGGTGCCAAGGTGATTACGCCATACCTTCACTTGGGAATTAATTCTAAAAAATGATGCAAAAATAGGAGAATCCACTAGGCAAAATGTAGATCAAAGCTCTCCCTTGGATAAAATGCACCTCCTTTAGCTTGGAAAAGAACTCCACCTTCCTCTAGCTTCTTCAAGATCTGGAAATTCGCCTTCAAATGTCTTCAAAATCTGGAAATTATCCTCCAATCTAGCAAGAAATACGTCTCTCCAATAGCCTTCAAGATGAATTTCGCCTTCCTTAGCTTCCACACTTTGTAGAAACTTGCTCCACTCCAGCTAGATTTTGCACTTCTTCTTTGCCCTTCCAAATCGCATTTGGACAAATGATTGAATGATGGGTTAACATGCTCAACACACCCCTACTATATAGGCGCTCATCTTGATAGTTGCCCCTAGGCCGACTTGGAAAATAGGCCCAAAAAATAAATAAAATTTAATAGAAGAGGGGGCCGACCTTACAAAAAACATTAAAATAATACCCAAGCGCTCCCTTTCTTAAATTTAATTTAATAATAATTAATTAAATGCCTTTGTAATTAAAAACTTCGATTTTTTAAAGGCCTAAATTAATTATTAAATGCCCATGCGTTATTATTAAATGCCATCTTAATTAAATATTTCAAGTTTTTTTAGCGAATCTAGCATTTAATGCAATTTGGAGGATATTGGCGCCTAGGCATGGGAGGAATTTGGTACTTTAATCAAATTCGCTCTGGTCCCTGGGAGAGGGACAGGAGCGCCCATGTATTTTGGTCCTCCATCTTTCATTCTTCACGTTTGAAACTTCGTCCTCTACATCCAAAATGGGGTTCTCGCTTGGTATTTTGAGTTTAACCTATTCCATCTTTGGAATGAATGCCTTTTAAACCATTTTCGCCCTGGTCCCTTGGTGAGGGACAGGAGCGATTTTTGCTTTTCGTCCTTGGCCCTTGTCTTTTAAATCGTCAAATCAACTTGTGAGGGCAATTGATGATCCTTGTTTGTTCTACGCATGCCAAACTTGTCTCTCCAAGACCAAATGAGCCCTCCTAAGGATTTTTCACCCTGGTCCTTGACTGAAGGACAGGAGCGGATTTTGCATTTGAGCTAAAAATTGTTGATTCTTGAGGTTAATTCCACGTTCATCGTCCTTCGAAAGTCATTTTTGACCTTGTGTAACCTTGCCTTGACGAAACTTTTGAAGGGAATGGTTGATTCTGTAGAAATCGCCCTGGTCCTCCAGTGAAGGACAGGAGCGATTTTGCATTTATGGCACAAATCCTTAATCATATTAACATCGAATTTTCTTCAAGGCGAAAAACATTGTTTCTTACTCCATCTTGAACATTTGAAACGAAAGAGGCATTTAAAAATTAGGCATACTTGACTATTTCGCTCTGGTCCCTTGGTGAGGGACAGGAGCGCCTTGGCCACCACTCATCCAGTCTTGCAGTCTTTGCAACTTTGTTTTCCTTTAAAGTATTCCCAATATCGTCTCCATCATGTGCCTTGGCTTGGATTCACCTAAATTTGGCGGAATAGACTTGATAATACATTTTTTGCCCTGGTCCTTGGGAGAGGGACAGGAGCGCTTTGGGCAAAATAGGTCTCACTTGTGCTTTGCAATCTTCAAATTTATCTTCAACGGATCGATTGCGTCTTCCTTCACCCACCTCAAACGCGAAACTTGCCTTCCTTTTGCCAAAAACTTGTCTTGAGGGAAAATCGCTCTGGTCCCTTGGAGAGGGACAGGAGCGCCCTGGCCTTTATGAGCTCATTTATGCCTTGTTCACTTTCAAAACTATCTTCAATGGGTTGATTACATCCTCCTTCATGCCTTTGATGTCTCAATTTGTCCAAACAAGGTCAGGAATGACTCCACTAAGCTTTTTCGCTCTGGACCCTTGGTGAGGGACATGAGCGATTCGCCTTGGACCCTTGGAGGAGCGAAATTCGCTCTGGATCCTCAGTGAAGGACAGGAGCGAAATTTGACTTTTCGAACTCTCTATCAGGATAATTTTTATGGAATATAACATTTAAGTATAAGTGATACTTTAAGTTATATTCCATATATACTTTCAGGATGTTTGAGGGTGGTTTCAGACCTCCAGGAGTTATATAGCAAAATCTAGTTTTTTGAGGTTTTTCAGTTTCCAGACTTAGTCAAATTTCAGGATCAGGACATTCCAGACTTAGCCAAATTTTAGGATCAGGACTTTCAGACTTAGCCAAATTTTCAGGATCAGGACATCACTCAAGCCGAACTTGCTATCCTATTGATTTCCCCGACAGCACTCAAAATGCAAAGGCTAACTGACAAAACCCTAAAAGACCAAAAAACAAACCCTAAAAAGCAAAAAAAGCAAGGGTCCCCATTTGCAATGGGGTGATGTGTGAAAACGTCACAACATCTAGCGCCACCTTGAATAAATGTTCCTGAAACATTTCAGAGATAAAGACTCAATCGACACCTAGAACCTCCGGAAAATTCAACCCAACTCATCAGGAGATTAGAAAATGTACTCAAAGTGGAAGGAAAATCCTTAACCAAATCCAGACACTTAGTCTTTGATTACCCAGGTGTGTGCAAGTGTATTCATTCCGCTCGACAAGACAATTATAACCTTCAGGTTCCCCTGTGATTAGCTACGTAGTTTATCTGAACTTCAAAAGCATCCTGGATAGAGCCTCGCTGCCAGTCAGACGTCCATAGTCCCGACGAGGTTATCGCCGCAAGCTCACGAACATTGCTCCATTGCCAGCCAGGCGTCTATAGCCCCGATGGAGTTATTCGTATATTCCCTTTAGCCAATTCGATATTTCTTTCATTTTTTTCTCATTTTTCTCTTTCATTTTCTCATTTTTTCTTTTCTTTTGATATTGCTTTTTCACTCCATCAATTCCTTTGGCTTGTAAGCAGTGAAGCTTACTAGGGTTTGAGGATTGCGGTGGCGCTGAAGCCAGATTTTAGATTTTTCACCAATCATAGCTTTGCCTGGAAACCATAATGACTCGTAGTCTATTAATGTGTGAAGATATAGTAATCAACAGATGTCGGCATCAAGACACAGAAAATGATTCCCTTCCAAGTCAAATACAGATCCTGATCAGATGATAAAGCTGAAGAGGAACAACCTCGGATTCCAAGCACTTCATGAATAGATATCTAAGAAATGAGTCTAACATAAGATCCAGGATGTTGCCAGTGTGTGAGCAACAACACAAACACCTTTCTCACAAACTGGAGGCTCCCACTCAAGACACCTAAACTAAAGCAAACCGACCGACAAACCGACTCAAAGCAAACTAAACTAAAACACACACCAAAAGCAAACTATCTAAAGAAAGCAAACAACTAAACTACCTGAGCCACACTAGATCATGAGTCAAATGACTCAAGGCAAATTAAGAACAAGGTTCAAAAGACCTCTAATCTAAAAATACGAAAAGAAAACCTACTCTAAACCTATATACAAGAGTCCTAGACTCGACACGACTCAAAGAAGCAAAATATATACATGACTTCACATGATTTCTCAGGTTGTGCAACAGGAGCATGGCAAACATGATGGTTCTCAATCGGGCAAATTCATCCTTAAACACAAAAAGGCAAACTCTCACCACGCATTTCTCATACTCAAGCAAGTTTTCACTCAAAATGATCAACTGAGGTAATTCATTAGGACCATGATCAATCCAGATGCAAGTTGTTTTCCCAAAATCCCCATAATCAAAATCATTATAACTTTCAAAGCTAGGATTAAGGAAAGAGACAACCTGGCATATTTCAGGCTCAAACGGCACTGTATTGTTGGAAGTGAAGTCACCAGCTGCTTCAGGAGGTCGCCATTGATGATGAACTATTCCACGAGCATCCACAACATGTTGGTCTTGATTAGGAAGTTCCTCTTGAAACAAGCTCAGCGCCCCTTCGAATAGCTCAAGATTCTCTGTTTTCACTGAGATATCTTGCATGAACCAGGCATCTTCATGAAACTTTGTTAGCCAAATTATGAAAATCGCTCCTGACCCTTGCTGAGGGTCCAGGGCAAAATTCCTCTAAAAGCATTATTTCCTTCAAAATTTTTGATAAAGTAACTTGGTGGTGCAAGGAAATAGATCTTAGAGATTGCATAGAGAGTTCAACGATTAAGTTAAGGTGGATTACAACCTAAAAAGAAAGAAATCGCTCTTGACCCTTGGAGAGGGTCCAGGGCGAAATCCACATTTCCACCTAAATTCCTCATGCAGAATGTCAAAATTTGAAATGCAAGACCTTAACTGGATATGAATTCACCCTCCAGGAGATTTTAGAGTCAAGGTACGAAATATTCAAGGCTAAATTTGGAAAATCGCTCCTGACCCTTGGAGAGGGTCTAGGGCGAAATTATTTGCAAGCTTCATTGAGACCTTGATTTAAAAATTGATATTCTCCAATTCGCACTAAGCACCAAAATTGCTAAATTTGAGACATTTGGAAAATTAAAATTAAATTCGCATTAATTTAAAAGCATTTTGCATTTAATAAATTAATTTTAAGCCTTAAAAAAATCGAAATTTTACCTTGGAGGCATCTAAAATTAATTTTTTTAAATTAAAATTTATTAATAAGCGCTCAAGGCATTATTTTGCCTTTATTTTGCAAGTCGGCCACCCCTTTTTTGGAGATTTTATTTATTTTTACCCCTTTTTTTTGCCAAAACGGCCTTGAAGGGAATAGGGTGAGCGCTCTATATATTGGAGGAGTGTTGCTTCACATTTCAAATCATTCAATCATTCCTTCTAAGTGCGAAATTGAAGAGCAAATTGGAGGAGCGAAATATAGCTTGTTTGGAGCAAATTTCTTCTAAGAGTGGATACTAAGGAGGGTGGAATTTATTCTTTTTTGAAGATTAAGGAGGCGTAATTCATCCAAGAGAGGGCTATGATTTAAACCTTGCCTAGCAAAATCCATTTTTCTTGCATCATTTTCAAAGGTCTTAAAGTTTAGTACTCAAGAGGAGGTATGGCGAAATTGTCCTAACATCCTTGTTCAAGACTTGATTTTTGGGCACTTTTTTTAGAAAAGTCTAAGTGTTGATTGATTAATTAGGAAATGATAATTCTAGATTTATCATGAAATTTCCTAAATTAATATCTTAAATCCTCTTTTTGAGTCTTATTTTCTACCCTTTAATGCTCAAAGACTAGTTTTGGAATTTTTGTGTAGGCATCAAATGGCGACTCCCAAGCCCAGAGGATCTACAAGTCGGCAGGTTCTCATCAAAGAAGATCCGGTCCAGGACAAAGATGATCTCCTCCAGCTCAGTATCATCAAAGAAGATCAAGCAAGGATAAGGGCGACCTCCTCCAGTCTAGCATCGACAAGGATGGCCTTCTTCGGTCAAGCATTATCAGGAATAGCCTCTTCCAATCCAGCATTCCAAGGCGAGATACATCATCATCCTGCACATCAAAGACAAAAGAAGTCAGAGCAAGGGTTCGTTGAAGAAGCAAATAGTTTCAGAAGAGTTAATTAAAGCTAGCTTCTCAACAACATCAAATTGGCATCAACCAAATGTCAGACGAGGTGGCATCCCAGTCATCACTTCTCCAGTCGGTGTGGTCCACCTCAGCATGTCCAGATTCAATGTACCTAACTCATGGGAGGTGACACAAACTTCTATGTACCTACCCCAGCTATCCATTGGTCGAATTTTCCAGAGAAGACATGTGTCCAATTAATACAATTATTTCATTGGTCAGAATTGAGTTTGTTGTAACAAACCCTAATTAGGGTTTTCATTGTAGAATCTTGGCCATTGATCTCAAATTGATCTTAGCCATTGAATTGTATTAAGGGCACTATATAAGCCCCGTCTCTTCATTTGTAAAGGCGAATAGAGGAGAGTTAGTGAATAGAAGGTAGTTAAGGAATAGTTAGTGAGTTAATAGTTAGAAGGTAAATAGTCAGTTGATAGAATAGTAGTTAGAGTAGAATAGGAGGACAAGGCAAGAAATTGTTGCCATTGATTGTAAATAAACTCCATTTTCATTGAAGTAATGGTGAAGTGTGTCGTTTCTTGCAATATGCATGGTTTCTTGTTGAATCTTCGATTCTAGATGGTAGATGATTAGATTGAATGAAGAAAATTGTTGAATGCACCTGTGTGGAATCCGTTTAAACCAAACCACTAGCCTCTTGCTGATGGTAAGTGCGCCTTGCGTGGTCAATTGGAACAAAATGAGCTTAATCTTAAGTCGTTACACGTCTGTTGTTTCATGCATTATCTTGAATGGTGATCAGTGTCTGATGGTGTACGATTTGAACATATTGGAAGCACCCCTTAGAAGATCGCATTGAGTTGGTGTCGAATTGTTCAAGCCTGATGGTGAGACCCAACCCAGTAGGACTCCACCTAGTCATTCATCCATCTTCTCGTATTCTAGGTAGTAGAGTAAACTTCCTGAACCTTGCATCTTTTGCCATTTGTTTGTCTTCCAGTTAGTTAGTAGGATTTGTGATTCCAGCAAATCAGACGTTCAGGTCATTGAGTGTAAGTCCCCTTGTGATTCCAACAAAATCACATCATACCACAAAGAGCTTATCCACACGTAGAGATCCTACATACAAAGAACCTTGAAGTCATCCCGATTGATCCTTTTCGCGACATCTTCAGCATTCGGAGACTTTATTCAAGAGAGGATAAGGTACCTTTAGGTATTTTATTCTGTGTTCGCATGTGCATAAAAAACACATCAACAGGTCCCTCAACTCATCAAATCTTTCCCTGGAGATTTCAAGTGTGATAGTATCCTGCATTGCAACAATATTGAATATGAGTCTTCTCCTAAATTTCCATAAAACCCAAAGAATCTCAACAGATAGCACAAGCCAGAAAAGATTATATGTTTTACCAAGACATTTAATGTAGCTATAAAAGATTATATGTTTTACCTCTGGGCAGAACTAAGGTTCAGATTCCAGCATTCATTGAGGTGTCGGGCCACAGCATAAGTTTCCACCATAGGGCTGTAAATCAGCTTTGAGGTAACTTAACATAACAAGTACCATAACACCTCAAACTCTAATTACACCTTGGACGATAAAAATATAGTAAACCTATCATGCATGAGACATGTCATTGCTTGAGTTAATTTTGGGTATTCAAAAGAACCCCAACATTTTTATAAAATTGTCAAAGTTAATTCCTTATTTGAAATCCATTTCCTGGACTCAAAAATGCAAAATTCTGAAAACACCAAACATGATTGTCCATGGCTGACAATGGCACTCAAGAACAAGAAAATAAAAAAATAGCAATCTAAAAATTCCTCCGCAGATCCTTCTTCACTTAATATGACCTCTCTCTCTCCACAGTAATCCATTTTAGTGCAACCCATCCTTGGTGAATGGGACCCATGACTGAACTAGTCATCCTCCCTAGCAAAATTTCTTTTCTTGAGCTAATGAGAATTTCACCCATGCATCACAATAAATTCATGGAGCGTCTTTTCAAATGAGTATCTCTATTCCCTTATCTCCTGACCAAGAGTTCCCACTACATGGTTCCAATGAAAATATCTTGCAATAATGCAAGAAGGTATTTGTCCAATTTGACTAAACTACAAACTAATGTCTGTTTCTTAAGCTCCCTATCAATTCTGTTATCCCAGTGAAATATTATTCTGAATTGACAATCCACCTTTCTTTTTCACCATGAAAATTGGTGATGTCTATGTCAAATTAGTCCTTATGGATGAAGGATCTAGCCTTAGTGTCACTTACCTTGATTCTATTAAAGCTATTGGCTATTCCACTAACAATCTCAATCATCTAACAAGTTTGCTAGGGATATGACTAAAGACAACTTCCACTTGGATGCCTTTGTTTCCCAATCTCATTACTACCCAAAACCATGCAAGCCAAAATTATGGTTTTCAAATTTCCACCTTGTAATGTCCCCTACAGGAACCTTACTCAATTTGCCCTGATTAGGGTTCGGAGGATGCTTGGAAATGTGTATTATTGAATTAGAACCTTAATCTTGAACCTGCAACCAGATTAGTAACACAAATAAACATAATATGAATACCTTAATGCAGTGCCGGATACCTTCCTTTTTGATGTTATAATGGTTTAACAATCAATATCTTAGGCTGCAGCATACAGGGAGTGCCTTTCCTCGTGTATTTATTTGTTTTCAATAAATGCTTATGGTATTCAATAATATGGTACAGATATAACTTTCATGCTTATGTTATTCAATAAATGCCTTTGGAGCTCCATTGAATCAACCCATTACTATTGTGAAGTACCATGGGAGATCATACAAGGCGCCTTTGAGCCTATCCAACAGGTTCAGGGTTATGTAAATACCACCGTTATGTTACCTCCTGCTTAACTCTTTAGAGTTCAGGGGTACGGAAGCACATCCATCAATCAACCCCTGTTTAACCTAGAATGGACCTGTTGGCTGCTTGCCCTCCTTATATGTACCGTATCATCCCCTCCACAACAGAATGTCTGATTGGTTGGAGTTCTACAGTTTCTGTTCATTCTATCTTATGCAGATTTTAGAAATGTATAATCAGACTTAATACAGCATATATGACAATACTAAGATCATATAAAGATTATTTTACACATAAATGTATATTCCCTTTAATATAGATCTTACCACCAGAATAAATAGGAGCACTCAGATTGCTGAGTTACTAATGTGTATATCTCTTGCTGATAATGAAAATATTTTTGATGCTCTTTCAAATGAATTCTTCTCCCTTTTATATCTTCCAATATGAGGGAGAAGTCATGCCTCTTCATTATCACTGCCCTTTTGAAAGAGTCACAACTTTTGACCCTTAATTATAATTTAATTATCTTTTATTCTAGGATTTTTTTTTTTTTTTTTTAAATAATGCCTGGTAAACTTTTTAACGTGACCGACGACGCTGGCATGACACGCCCTCCGGCTCCACGTGAAACACCTTTGACCTGGAGCTATGAACTGGTGAGGCCACATCCCGACACTTCACTTGTGGCCGCTTCACCAATGAAGTGTTTTAACTGCGACACTACATGTCCGAAGACTATTCTAGGAAATTGTTATCTTAAAGTATTTTCTTTATTAATTTTAATGACCATTATTTCCTTTAAGTTAATATGAAATGACTCTCCTATTTAAACTACTGTTATCTTTAAGCCAGCCATCTGGAATATAGATTAAAGGCTGCGATTTGATTTATTCAGTAAGGTTGCAATCATGATTTTTTAAATGTTGTGATCTGGTACATTTTTTAAACAGGGGGATGATACACCTTCCTACAGTTTTCTCTTGGGTCATTTTTGAACCTATCACATGAGAGCCATTGCATTGCCCACATACCAATAATTCATGTCTTCACATCTTGGATCTGTCTATAAGGTACAAGTTGATTGATTCTTGGAACTGTTCACAATTCCACCGATTGGAAGTATGGGGAGCATATATTTTCTGTGCATATAAGCAAAACAAATCTAGTAGTCCATTTCATCAGCCTATGACTATTCTGTGTCTATGTCCCACATATCACATATTAGCATTGAGTTGATGTCCCTTTCCTTCTCGGCCAAGGGTGGATAGAAGAGTGTTTCCTTTTTCTAAATAAGAGTTGTGGTTGTTTTACTCTGATAAGTACAAGGGAATTGAATTAGTATTTGTTTGTCATTAGTGTCAGACATTGAAATTGAACTATGCCTCAATGCTATGAAGTATGAACAATTCTTTAATGCAACATATATAAATTTCTGAACTTTTTCTTTGTGGTTCATCTCTTTCTTCCAATATCTAAACTGATTTATCTGATTGCAGGTTGGCAAGGATGTGGTGGTAGCTTTAAAGGAGGCCATGGAAAGACAAGGTTTGGATATGCGTGTCTCTGCTCTGGTAACTGCTACTGACGTCACTGCTAAAGTTTTCCTTTTGAAAATGGAGATCCATCACCTAAAAAAGAATTTGCATGATGTTTTTTTGATTATATTTTGTAGAGAAGGCTTATGGTAGTTGTGTTAGAGCTATTTTATGGAACAACAATGACCTTTATTGTTCTATGATGGGCGTTAACCTATTTCTTTTATACATGTTATACTGGCTTGCAAATTATGTAATGTATGCTAAGTAGCACATTTGAAGCAGGTGAACGATACTGTGGGAACATTGGCTGGAGGACGATATCGAGATGAAGATGTTATGGCTTCTATTATTCTGGGCACTGGAACTAATGCCTGCTATGTGGAACGTGCAGCTGCAATCCCAAAATGGAAAGGTCATCTCCCAGAGTCTGGTTATATGGTAAGTTGCCTGTAACTAGATAATTTTTTGATTATTTTGAATTTATTGTCACGTGTTTAACTGACATACCACTGAAAGACTTTCTTCTGTCTCATCTATCAAATGAATGAAACTGAAAGAATAGCCATTAAGTTTAGATATCTCAAGTTTAGAGCAATTGTATAATTAATACTACTTTTAATAACTCTCAGGTTATCAACACAGAATGGGGGAACTTTTGGTCTCCTCATCTTCCTTTGACAGAATTTGACAAGGCTCTTGATGCAGAAAGTATAAATCCTGGAGATCATGTAAAGACACATATTCTAATATTTTTATATTGTCCTTCAATTGAGAATGCATTTGATAATATGTTGCAAAAAAAGAATGGTTTATTGTGTGGCATGTTAATTTGTTAATCTGCTGTTTGTACACAGATATTTGAAAAGCTTATCTCAGGAATGTATCTGGGAGACATTGTAAGAAGATTGTTATTGAAAATAGCTGTAGAAGCTGCTCTATCTGGAGATAGCGTTCCAGCCAAACTCAAAGAGCCATATGTATTAATGTATGCATTTCTTCTATTCTCCTTCTGGTTGCTCAATTCTTAGTTTTGTTTATAATAATTTGCATTGTAGGTTTGAATCATGTTTTAAATGCTTTTTTTCCGGTAATTGGGGGAATCAGCAAGATAGCAACCCATTAACAGGTGCAAGTTGGCATGAATGCCATTCACTTGAATGCAATTAGTGGGGAAACCCCTATAACCCCCAGGTCGGCACTAGGATGCCCCCAATCCTCGCTGATGGGATTTGAACTTAGTGGGCAAGCTCCTGGTTGTGACCTAATCACACATCACCCCATTCCAAATGTGGACACCCTACTTTTTAGGTCCTCTTGGTCTTTTGGTTTTGGTTCGTTGGGTCTTTTCGCGGCATTCTTGTCAATCTCCTCGGGTTGCAAGTGTTTTGGGGTGAATTTGATCAAGTCTGCAAGTCGTTTGAGCAAATTTGGCCAAGTCTAGAACTTGTTTTGCCTATTTTAGGGTTTTGCCCTTTAGGCTTAGATTTGAGGTCTTTTCCTTAGGGTTTTGGAAAAATTGAGCATTGTGTTGGAATCATGACTCTTCAAGGAACCTACTAGTGAAATTTGAGTGAATTTTGAGCAGCTTTCTAATTTTAGAAAGTTCCTATTTGTTAGGGATTTCATTGCCTCTCGGATTGTCTTTATTTTGCCAAAAATCAAACTTACTTTTTTTAGCAATTTCTATTTTTAGTAAGTGTCATCTTACCCCAATTTGCCCTAATTTTGACATTTTGAAGTACTTACTATTTATAGTAAGTCTATTTTTGGCAGGTTCTTCATAGGCATGGGTACCGACACTGAAGACTGAGCATTCCTGTGATGGTATGATGAAAGAATAAGTATCAGGTAGAATACTGACAGGGGGGGGGGTGAATCAGTATATTGAAAAATTGATACAAAGTTCCCAAACTCAAATTCAGTCACACAAAGTAAACATATCTCAGTCAAGATCAATATTCATAAGAATACTTGACATCAACCGGTTTAACTGCTGTGACAACTTAACAGTAAACAACTTCAATCTTTTAAACATCAACAATACTTAATCATAACTCAACATATTCATCTCTCAATGCTTTTAGTTACCATGCCTTATCAAAAGTTAATCAAATCAACAAATAAGATCATAACCACAAAAACATTCACCACTTGACACAAATGTTTATACGTGGAAAACCCAAATAGGTAAAAACCACGGTGAGATGAGATTTACAAGGATTGCTATCTGAACTCTTCTGAAGTTCGCCCTATTAGGAGCCAAGCCTGTTAAAGCTTTACAATAAGTCCTGTTAGGAACTAATTCCGGTGAGGAATTACCCGATTAAGGGATTTACAAATATGCCTTGATGAAAAACACAATACCCTGTTAGGAGTAACCTCGCTGGAGAATTTAAGAATCCAAGCTAATGGACCACCTTGTTAGAGGATTTAATGAGTAACCAAGCTTGTTAGAGCTTACCCTGTTAAGGGATTTCACTTCTGCTGTAATTGTTAGAAAACAACAGGTTTTCTTGATCTGTTTAAGTAGCACTACATTTGCTTGATCAGATTCTTTTAAGCTTCAATTTGCCTTCACTCAAAGTGCAGATCCATTCATTGGTTAGGCAACTACACACTCAACAGGTTTCTGCCAATCTTGCCAACAACTTTTACAAACAACTTCATCGACCTTAAATACACATTAATTAGGTCGGTAACACAACAAAAACCTAATTCTCATCATTGAGATTACAAACAAGTCGGTACAATCTTGACCGTTAGAAATCATGACAATCTCTTCACATTCTTCAAGAAAATTCCAATCGCTCCATGATCACCACTTCATCGGACTTTGTAACTCATCACGCACTGTGCATTAGATGCAATCCACTTTGCTCCTTCCCTACACAATAAACAAACGCGCCAAAACAATTTGAACTTATTCTCATACAATGATCACACGTGTCTCCATCATTACTGCTTATCAGATAATAAACCAACAAACTTGATCGGTTAGGGTTTAACAACTGATAGGGTTTACCGGTTACAATGCATAGAAAGGTTTAACCCTTTACACCGGTTTACTGGTTCAACTCACAAACTTTACATACCGGTTTACAACATCTTCCACAAAGCTCTTCTTACCGGTTACTAGCCAATATCAAAAACAACAATATCAACAATAACATGAATACCATTACTGGTTCAATTAACATCAATGACAACATATCATTAATGGAATCTCTATGCAAAATGCCAACAAACTCAAAAATGCCAACAATCTCCCCCTTTGGCATTGATGGCAATACAAATATCAATGCCTCTGATTGCTGCTGAGATTGGTGAATAGGAATCCTGGTTTACATTACCAAGTATTCACCTTGCTCTGTCTGTCTTCAGCCTGCCGCTGGTTCACCTAATCAGACACATAATTCTTCTCCTCAATCACATAATTCTTCTCCCCCTTTGATAGCAATGCCAAAGTGAAAGTAAAAACATGTAATTCTGCTCTCACTGTGCATCAACATCATACTGCAACTTGATGCTCCCCCTGTGGAATACTGTTGTGACCATTTCACACATTGCCCCATTAGAATGGGGACCCCCTCTTTTTTGCTTTTGTTTTGCTTGTTCTTCTCTCTACTTTGGGGGTTTTGAGTGAGTAAGTGGTTTGTCTAGGCTAGGGCTAAACCTTAAGGGTCCCTTTTGACGTTATTCAAGCTAAGTCCAGTCAAATTTTGGAAGATTGTTAAGTGTCTTCATGAAGAATTGAGATTGTTGAAATAAGGTAAGCTTGTCAGGGGAGTCAAATAGGTCTCAGGTTAGGTCTTTACGGTAAGGTCCAGTTGTTTCCTGGTCTAAGTCAGTTAAACACAGTCAGTGAAGAAAGTGAGTCTAGTGGGCTAAGTTGAATAAGTGAGGAAATAGATCAAGAGCCTGATAATGCCAATTTCGCTCCTGACCTTCTCTGAGGGCCCAGGGCGAAAATCCTTGTAGGCTGGATTTCCTTCACAATTTTGGCTAAGTGTTGAGATGTTTTAAGAGGATTTTGGTGTGTTCTTGCCTGGGGAAGTTTTGATGAATTTTTGAAAGCAAAATGATGCCTGAAATAGAGAAGTCGCTCCTGACCCTTCCTGAGGGTCCAGGGCGGACTTCATCGTAAAACACAAATTCTTGTTTTGAGAAAGCTTGCTAACTGGTTCTTGGCCTTGAGAATGACCTAACTCTGCTTTGTGAAGTGATTGGAGACTTAAATTTTGAATAATTTAGCCAGAAAGGGTGAAATCGCTCCTGACCCTTGCTGAGGGTCCAGGGCAAAAATGTTATTTAAGGCATATTTGTCACTGACTTTTCTAATTTGTTTTGTGCAGGGTCTCCAGGAGGGATGATTGGACGTGAATTGATGCTTTTGAAGACTTGAAGGCATGAAAAATGATGAATTTTGAAGGCTAAGGGAAAAATCGCTCCTGACCCTTGCTGAGGGCCCAGTGCGAATTTTTGATTTCCCTCATCTGGTAGTGAAAAAGGACCAAGTGTTGGGCATAAATGGAAAATGAATGACTTTCTCCACCCACCTGAAGGAGTTTTAACTTGAAATGATGAAGGATCTTGTTGGAATCATCAAAATCGCTCCTGACCCTCACTGAAGGTCCAGGGCGAAAAAACTTATTGGAGTCATTCCTGACCTTGTTTGGTCAAATTGAGATATCAAAGGCATGGTGGAGGATGAAATGAGCGTGATAAAGTGTCCAGACTTGATTGAAGATGATGAATTGAAGGAGTTCTGCCCAAGGGGAGTAAATTCGCTCCTGACCCTCTCTGAAGGTCCAGAGCGAAATTCTTTATATGCACATTTGTAGACCTTTCTTGGACATGAACTTTTATTGATAGCGTGAAACAAGATGAAATCTTCCCTAGCAAAGACATTTCATGATGAAAAGTGAAGCATTTTGGTCTAAAGGGCAAAATTCGCTCCTGACCCTCTCTGAAGGTCCAGAGCGAAATTTTCAAAAGGCACATTTCTTGCTAGGTCAAAGTGATTTTATGATTGGAATAGATAAAGGCAAGTGTGTTTTACCCATTGAATATAATTTGGACGATCAACAAGGAGGCAATCAAGCCAGGTTTAAAAGTCGCTCCTGACCCTCTCTGAAGGTCCAGGGCGAATTTCTAAGTTTCTCTCCTTTCTTTGAAGAATTAAGATAAAATCTTGCTTGAATGAGTGAGGAAGGGTGTGTTTTGACCGTTGAAGATAATTTGGAGGGCTAACAAAAGATGGATAAACTTGAATTTGCAAAATCGCTCCTGACCCTCTCTGAGGGCCCAGGGCGAAAAACCTAATATCCAACTTTTTTTTCCAAAATTGAGCAAAGCTAAGCCTAGGCACAAGGTAGAAACGGTGTTTGAAATGCCTTGAAGTGGAATGGAGATGCTAAGAGTGCAAATTTTGATGACAATAGGGAAAATCGCTCCTGACCCTCTCCAAGGGTCCAGGGCGAAATTTCCAAGAATTCTTACTTCCCTTGTATTTCGAGATGGTATTTTTGTTTCCAAGACTCAAAAGGGAGTGAAGAATGATATTCTACGCCTTGAAGGTAATTTGAAGTTGAAGTCATCAAGAATTTGTGTAAAAAGACTCAAAATCGCTCCTGACCCTCACTGAAGGCCCAGGGCGAAATTTGCAAAACCAACAACTTCCCTTCAAGATTGCGCTAAGGCAAGGTTGTGCTAAGGTGGAAAGGTCCTCCAAAACGTGATGAACAAGGATTTACCTCCAAAACTTGATGATCCTAGCCTAAATTGCAAAAGTCGCTCCTGACCCTCACTGGAGGCCCAGAGCGAAAATCTTTGAAGCCCCTATTTTGCATTGCAAAAGCAAACCAAGCATGCATAGAACGAGTGAAGGAGATCATTGCTTACCCCACAAGGAGAATTGACAATTAAAAGATGAAGGATTAAGAGCAAAATTGAAAAGTCGCTCCTGACCCTCTCTGAGGGTCCAGGGCGAAAAAGTCCTAATAGCACTTTCCTCCTAGAGATCAAATGAAATCAAACTCAAAACCACAGTTAAAAATGCCATTTAAATGCCTAGATGAAGTTTTGGACGAAAAAGGGAGGTATGCTAGGGCAAAATTGAAAGATCGCTCCTGACCTTCACTGAAGGTCCAGGGCGAAGTTGGTGATATCCTTCATTTTTACATTATTGAGCATTGATATTCTTTAAAATGATCGCCAAAATTACTAATTTTGAGGCATTTGGAAAATTAAATTTAAATTCGCATTTAGTAAAAGACATTTTGGCATTTAATAAATTAATTTTAAGCCTTAAAAAATCGAACTTCTATCTTGGAGGCATTTAAAATTAATTTTTTATTAAATTAAAATTAAATATGGAGCGCTTGAGGTCTTATTTTTATTTATTTTACCAAGTCGGCCCCTCCTTTTTGGAATTTTATTTATTTTTTTTAACCCCTTTTTGCCAAGTCGCCCTAGAGGGAGCAAAGGGGTAAGCGCTCTATATAATAGGGATGCTTTGATCAAGTTTAATCAAATCATTCAATCATTGCTTCAAGTGTGAATTTGGAAGGCTAATTGAAGGTGCGAAATCTGGTTTGTTTGGAGCGATTTTCTTTCAAGTGTTGAAGGCTAGAAGGGAGTGGAATTGATTCTTTTGAAGGCTAAAGGAGGCGCATTTTATTCAAGGGAGAACTTTGATCTACATTTTGCCTAGTGAAATCCACCTATTTTTGCATCATTTCTTAGAGTTTAATACTCAAGAGGAGGTATGGCGAAATCATCTTGACACCATTGTTGAAGATTTGAATTTTGAACTTTTGTTTTGAAAATTCTAAGTTTGGCATAGTTAATTAGGAAATGATAACTCAAGATTTATCATGAAGTTTCCTAATTAATATCTTTTATCTTCCTTTTGAGTCTTAATTTCCACACTTCAAGATATAATGCCTAAGAACTAATTGTGAAATGTTGTGTAGGTGTCAAGATGGCGACTCCAAAGGCAGGAGCATCTACTAGTCGCTCGGCTCTCATGAAGGAAGATCAAAAGATTGAAGAATTGGAGACCAGGATCGTGTCCAAATGGAGTAATATCGAAGATACCAACTTGGGAAACTTTAGTATGAAGAAGTTTCGAGAGGTCCCCTACATTGGCAAGCCATCACCTGTCGCGAAGAGAATAATTGAAAGTGGCATCATCAAGGCGGCCGGTTTCCCTCCAGTAGTCCAGTGTCATGAACTGATGATCGAGTGTGCCCGCCATTATGACTCACAATCGAGATCGATCGTATCCAAGGAAGGGAACACTTTGGCTTACCTTTCAGAGGAGGCTATAAGTGAAGCTCTTCATCTTCCAGAGCATAAAGATATGATTTACAAAAACCTAGAAGGAGCCAGGTCAATGTATGAAGATGATCCCGACACTTGCTTGAATCTCATCAATAAGAATTGGTTGCTCAAAAGCCGTCCTCGCCTGAGCAAGATTCCCAACACACCACATAGGATCGACTTCCAGGAGGAGTACAGAGATTTGATAACTTTGCTCAATCGAGTTACAGGGGCTCCTCAAGCCTTCTACTTCGAAAAGTGGATGTTCTTCTTCATCCAAGTGATAGTCCAAGGAAAAGGAACGATTCATTGGGCTAGAATTATTAGCCATTGTCTGGATGTGCAGTTGAGAAGACTAAGACCTACTAAATCATTCCACATGAGCTCGTATGTCATATATGCCCTGATCAGGAGTTTCGAATATGCAGGGCTACCTCACAGAGGAGTGATCGGAAGAGGACGCGGAGAAGTGAGAGTTTGTGACTCTTATGTTCATTTGCATCATCCTCCTAGAGGTGACTACAAGTTAGTCAATGACACCTTCACGATGAACATCACTAGGATATTGCAAGGTGGGATTCATAATCGACTATCTCTGGATGCACAAGAACTTGTGAAGAAGCATGGTGCATGGTTCATCCAGTTTCAAAAGTTTACATATATTAGAATTCATGGGTGTCCTTCACCTCCCTACATGTTGCCGAGGTATCCGACAGACAGGATAGTGCTACTTGAGGTGACCAGACAGTTGGCAGCTTATGCAAAGGCATTCAGACACAAGCATGGAAATGGAGTTCCCGTGCCCATCATATTGGGGAATTCAGTTGAGGTATGTCCTAATACTCAAGCCTTGGAAGATGCGGAGAAGGAATTGGCTTTATATTCATTCACATTCTTTGCCTCGAGGGAGAATTTCGATCCTCATGGTTATATGGAGGAGACAGTTGGTAAGGAGTACAAACACGAATTTCAGGTAGAGGACTTTTGGATGAATCTATCAAGTGATTTAGAAGTGAAAAGAAAGATGCATTCCAGATTACCTTTAGATTTCATCAGGAAATGCAAAGTTTATAGAGTAGCCGATCAAGCTCAAGACAGTGGTAGACATCTCCAGTCATCCTATGACAAAGAAGATAAGAGAATGAAGATAGATTGGAGCGAACTTGAGATTTCGGACTTGAGAGCTTTGATGGCTCCAGTTTTGTCATATACTCGCAGATGGGTGGATGTACAACATCAGAAGTTAAGAGAGCAGAACATACCAATGACTTTTACTTTGGAGGAAAGGCCAGAAAAAGGAGGAGCGAGCGCAAGTGAAGACAATTCTCATCCCAGAGGCGCAAAGAGGAAAGAAAGACCTGAGAAAAGAGAACCCTCCAAGAAGAAGCAAGAGGCCAATCGAGATCGCCCATCAGGCACATCTGCTCGACATGGAAAGAAGGCAAGTCAAGCTGAAGGTCAAGAGAAGATGGTACCTGAGATTGATGAATCTATGGAATCCATGGTATAGAATGATAAACTAGAGAAGGGACAAACACCTCAACATTCATCAAGTCAACCGCTACAAATTGATGAGCTACAGGAGGATCAGGAAAATGATGATGAGGCGACATCTCCTCTTCGAGAAGATGAACCGTTACCTAAGGAAATACAAGTTAGAGAGACAAGATCCGCCATTCCGGATTGGTTAAAAGAGAGACTGACAAGGGTGATTGTGATTGAAGATGAAGAAGATGTGATTGACTTAGAGAGTCTTATAGGAAATTCTCAAGAGGTAACGGAGAAGAAGAAGGCCACCAAGATGTCCAAGGTGATCAGAGATGAGACAGGATCCAGGAAATTGCAGATAGCCACGCCAGTAGTGGACAAGTATGAAGGTGAAATCCTTGCAGATGAGTATGATGTAGAAACATTTGAGCTTGGTCCACTCACTACCGAACAGGCACTGGATGAGGCAACCGATTCATTTGAAGCACTTAAAGACAAACTTAAAGAAGAAATGGAAAAGAATAGAAAGCTTGAGAGAGAAGTCGGTGCTTGGAGAGGCTACTTTAGTCATCTCAATCAGCCCTTGAGACGTCAGGATCCGGCAGTATCTCCTATGCAAGCACTTCCCCTTGAATCAATTGGCGAGGTAGAGAGAGTCAAGAGCTTGGTTCAGCTTATGAGCTCTTGGATTGACAAATCCCACACAGTAGCTGTTGAATTTACAACAAGAATGATGAAGACAATCCACCGAGCTATCCAGGTCCTTGAGATCGTCCACAACCTAATGGTAACTGTAGCCGCTTTTGCTCACACTAGAGATGTTATCATTCTTGTTCTGCAAGTAATCAGGCAAACACCAAGGAAGATCTTAGCACAAGAAAAGATAATGGATGGAGGAGCTCATAACCTACTTCAGTGGTCAACTCTATTCCAGATGAAAGAGGTTCTTTTCGAAGACATCAGCACCAAATGCAATCAAGTTGAAGGTGTCATCCATCCAATTCAGGATAAGGTGTTTGAAGTGTTGTGTACCATTCTTGGTAGGCAGATCGAAGTTGAGACTTATGTGGACCTCCAAGAGTTGGAAGAGAGAGTCAAGGTCATCTTTTGCAAAGATGAGAATGTCATCACAGATGGGCAGCGTGATCTAATGTTCACTACTATGCTCCTGATTGAGAAGATCAAAGAACTCGAACCTGGATGGGAAACGGCTCTTCTCACTGCCTTTGATCAGGTGATCCACTTGGAGGAACGAATGAAGAATCTTCCTGAGATTCCTATTGCTGAGATTGAAGGAATTGTGTCCAGATTCATTGCATATGCTAAGAAAGAGCATTGGAAAGGGAACAAGGTTCTAGAAGAAAGGTTGTTATAGAATGATGTGGCATCTTAATTATCATTGGTCTATGTTTCCTCGATTTTTGTGCCAATTAAATATTTGGCTATGCATTTAATAATGTTCATCTAAAAAGGGGACTTTTTGTAACAAACCCTAATTAGGGTTTAGGTGTCAGTATCTCAGCCATTGATCTTCTTTCGATCTGTGCCGTTCATTGTAATTGAGGATGCTATATATACCCTCACTCATTTTCGTTTTGTCATTAGATATTAAGGAGATAGATAATAGTTAGAGCTTTGGAGAGAAGAAAGTTATTTTGTAGCAAGATTGAGTAGTGAAGAAAGAATTTCGAACAATTGTTGTCTATTTTGGCTTTGAGATCAATAAAATATTGAAGTTATGGTGTTTTATTGCAATTCTTGTGGCTATCTTCATGGTTGTTTACTTTCTTGAATCATTCTCAGTCGAAGTAGTATTTAAGTTTGAAGGACTAAGTGTTGTGCTTGATCTTTGGTGAGATTCACGTTCCAAACCACTAGCTTTGTACTGATTGTAAGGACGCCTTGCGTGGTCAACCGGAGATATTTAGATTGCTTGAACCTTCAGTCATTATTGAACTATTGATATGTATCTTTATGGTAGTATCTATAATTCTTGATGATTTGAAAATCACTAATCACCTTAGAAGATCGCATCAATTCCAGTAGAGTTGTAATTCCTTGGCAATACTGAAACTGGTAGAATCTTACCAAGTCTAGCCCACATTGAGTCATTCTTAGGATTAGATTAGAATTCATCTTTTGAAAACCTTATCTTTTGATCTTTTTTAAGAATTTGTTAGTGTTAGGAAATTCCTGTTCCTGTAGTCAAGTAAGAGTAACACGGACCAACTTTTAAAGTGCGTAAGACCCCTTGAAGAAACAACATTCACAACGACTACTGGTGCTTATCCACACGTAGAGATCCTACAGCAAAAAACCTTGAAGTCACCCTGATTGATCCTTTTCGCGATATCTTCAGCATTCAGAGGCTTTACTCAAGAGAGGATAAGGTACCCTTGGCTATTTTATTCTGTGTTTGATAGTGTACAAAATACACGCCAACAAATACATCCACTTCATCAATCCATGTAAGATTCTACAACTAATTTAGGGACTGATGCAATCAACATCATGTTCAACTAACTTCATGAAGAGGGACAACCCCTAATTGACTTCTAAGATACTCAAAAGTGGTCTTAGGCAGAGGTTTGGTAAAGATATCTGCAAGTTGCTCCTTGGTAGAAACATGCTCCAAGATAACATCTTTACTTTGAACTTTTTCGCCTCAAGAAGTGATACTTCAATTCAATGTGCTTAGTCCTTGCGTGCAAAACATGATTTTTTGAACTTTTTATTGCACTTGTATTATCACACAAAATCTTTATTGGTTCTGAGATTTCCATCTTCAAACCTTCCAAAATGTGCCTCATCCACATAGCTTGTGTCCAATTCATATAAGCTGCTACATACTCAGCTTCAGCAGTAGATTGTGAAGTACAACTCTGCTTTTTACTACTCCATGAGACTAGCCTTCCTCCTAGAAAGAATGCTCCATTGGTAGTACTCTTCCGGTCATCAATATTACCTGCCCAATCAGCATCTGTGTATGCTTTCAAATCAAAATTTCCACCATATGGATACCATAACCCATAGTCAACAGTACCTTTCAGATATCTAAAAATTCTCTTGGTTGCCATCAGATGTGCCTCCTTTGGATTCTTCTAAAATCTAGCAACAATACCAACTGCATGAGCAATATTTGGTCGACTGTGAACAACATAGTGTAATTTGCCAATCATTGACCTGTATTCCTTTTCATCTACAGACTTAGATGCATCTTCCTTGGACAATTTACAACCTGTAAACATTGGGGTTCCAACCGGTTTACAGTCACTCATACCGAAAGTCTTCAAAACCTCTTTCACATACTTGGATTGAGTAATGAAAATACCATTCTTCATCTACTGTATCTATAAGCCTATGAAATTTTTTATTTCCCCTACTAATGACATCTCAAATTCATTCTTCATTTCATTTGCAAAGCAATTACTCATGTCATCATTACCTCCAAATATAATGTCATCAACAAATACTTCGCTTACCAGTATTTCATCTCCTTCAGACTTGAGATAAATGTTGCTGTCATCATTGGTTCTAGCAAAACCTATCTTCATCAAATGAGTATGAAGCCGTTCATACCATGCTTTGGGTGCCTGCTTCAATCCATACAAAGCTTTATGCAATTTGCATACCATGTCTTCCTTATCTGTCAATTCATAACCATCAAGCTGCTCTATATAAACCTTTTCTTCCAGTATCCCATTCAAGAAAGCAGACTTGACATCCATTTGGTATACCTTGAACTTCTTATGAACTGCAGATGCAAGTAATGTTCTGACACCTTCCAGTCTTGCTATTGGTGCAAAAGTTTCTCCATAATCTTCTCCTTCTTCTTGCACATAACCTTTGCATAGTAATCTTGCCTTGTTGTGAACTACAATACCATCTTCATTTAAGTTGTTTCTGAGCACCCATTTAATACCTATAACATTCTTGTTTACCGGTCGGGGTACTAGGGTCCAAGTGTTGTTTTTCTCAATTTGATCCAACTCCTCCTCCATAGCTTTCACCCAATGATCATCACCAAATGCCTCCTTAACACTTCTAGGTTCAAAAGTGGAGATCATGCAAGAGTTCTCTCTTATTCTCCTTCTAGTTAGTACACCTGCATCCTTATCCCCAATTATCTGTTCAGGACTGTGATTCAGTCTCACATACCTAGGAATAACATGATCATTCTCTTCAGGTTCAACTTCTTCATTATCATCTTCTTCTAAATTTATTTGTTTCGGTTGAACAAGTACATCAGGATTTGCTTTACCGGTTTCTTATTTAACAGTTTCAGGTTCCAAAAGCAAAATGCAAGGATCTTCATCCTTCTTCTCAGAACTGGTTACATCTGAAACTTCAGGACATTTATCTACACGAACATCATCACTCTCAACAATTTTCTGTGTTCGGTTGTTGAAGCATTTATAGGCCTTACTCTTGGTGGAATAGCCAAGAAATATGCCTACATCACTCTTAGCTTCAAACTTGCTTATGCAATCACCTCTTTTAATAAAACATTTGCTTCCAAATATCTTAAAATAGCTAACATCAGGTGACCTCCCATACCAGTATTCATATGGGGTCTTGCCCTTACCTCTTTTCACCAGAACTCGGTTCATTGTGTAGACAGCTGTACTTACAACTTCTTTCCAAAATGTTTTTGCGACACCTCCTTGTATCAACATAGTCCTAGCAGCTTCAACCACTGACCGGTTGTTTCTCTCTGCTATACCATTCTGCTGTGGTGTCCTTGGTGCAGAAAGCTGCCGCTTGATACCATTATCATCACAATAATTAGTGAACTCTGTAGAAGTGAATTCACCGCCTTGATCTGTTCTCAGACATTTTATCTTTTTGCCACTCTCTTTCTCAGCTAAGGCTCTGAATGCCTTGAATTTACCAAAAGCTTCATTCTTATCCTTCAAGAATGTGACCCACATCATCCTTGAACAATCATCAGTGAAGATCATGAAATCAATATATTGAAAAATTGATACAAAGTTCCCAAACTCAAACTCAGTCACACAAAGTAAACATATCTTAGTCAAGATCAATATTCATAAGAATACTTGACATCAACCGGTTTAACTGTTATGACAACTTAACAGTAAACAACTTCAATCTTTTAAACATCAACAATACTTAATCATAACTCAACATATTCATCTCTCAATGCTTCTAGTTACCATTCCTTATCAGAAGTTAATCAAATCAACAAATAAGATCATAACCACAAAAACATTCACCACTTGACACAAATGTTTATACGTGGAAAACCCAAATAGGTAAAAACCACGGTGAGATGAGACTCACAAGGATAGCTATTTGAACTCTTCTGAAGTTCGCCCTGTTAGGAGCCAAGCCTGTTAAAGCTTTACAATAAGTCCCGTTAGGAACTAATTCCGGTTAGGAATCACCCGGTTAAGGGATTTACAAATATGCCTTGATGAAAAGCACAATACCCTGTTAGGAGTACCCTTGTTGGAGGATTTAAGAATCCAAGCTAATGGACCACCTTGTTAGAGGAGGATTTAATGAGTAACCAAGCTTGTTAGAGCTTACCCGGTTAAGGGATTTCACTTCTATTGTAATTGTTAGAAAACAACAGGTTTTCTTGATCTGTCTAAGTAGCACTACATTTGTTTGATCAGATCCTTTTAAGCTTCAATCTGCCTTCACTCAAAGTGCAGATCCATTCACTGGTTAGGCAACTACACACTCAATAGGTTTCTGCCAATCTTGCCAACAACTTTTACAAACAACTTCATCGACCTTAAATACACATTAATTAGGTCGGTAACACAACAAAAACCTAATTCTCATCATCGAGATTACAAACAAGTCGGTACAATCTTGACCGTTAGAAATCATGACAATCTCTTCACATTCTTCACGAAAATTTCAACCGCTCCATGATCACCGCTTCATCGGACTTTGTAACTCATCACGCTCTGTGCATTAGATGCAATCCACTTTGCTCCTTCCCTACACAATAAACAAACACGCCAAAACAATTTGAACTTATCTTCATACAATGATCATATGTGTCTCCATCATTACCGCTTATCAGATAATAAACCAACAAACTTGATCGGTTAGGGTTTAACAACTGATAGGGTTTACTGGTTACAATGCATAGAAAGGTTTAACCCTTTACACCGGTTTACCGGTTCAACTCACAAACTTTACATACCGGTTTACAACATCTTCCACAAAGCTCTTCTTATCGGTTACTAACCAATATCAAAAACAACAATATCAACAATAACATGAATACCATTACTGGTTCAATTGACATCAATGACAACATATCATTAATGCAATCTCTATGCAAAATGCCAACAAACTCATAAATGCCAACATCCTGAACACTTGTCTAAATTCGGAAAGTGTGAAAAAGTAGGCTTTTGAGCGAAAAATGGCTGTGGAAATCATTCCAAAAACGGAAAGGCATTGAAAATCCTCTAAGGCACGAAAATCCACTTCAATTCCAAATATAGCATCCGAACCCAGAAAACGATTGAAAATGGCTATAAGCTAGAAGAAGTTCCTAAGGCAATGAAATCATGCATATTTGAAAGAGGGCGCCAAAATGGGGTCATGGAGGATTTTTCCTCCAACCCCAAAATTCCATGGGCATGTGTTTTGGGCGCTCATGTATAGGATAGGGCACCAAACACATTTTCCTTGACTGCATTGAAATAGCGCCCAAGAGCAAGAAGGAGCACCAGAACTTGGTGATGGAGGAATTTTCCTCCACACCACACTTTCCTGCACCACATCAAATTGGTGCCCAATAAGAGGGCAAAGCGCTAGACAGGGGGGGTTAAGGAATTCTTTCCAAGATGTGAAAATCCTCCACAAGGGAGTTTTGGCGCCCAAGGAGAGTTAGAGCACTAGAATGAGGTTGTGGAGGAACACACCACGTTTTCCTGCACACATGAAGAAATCCGCCCAAGTCTGCAAGGAATTCTTTCCGGAAGTGAATTCCTCCATGACATGAAATCCACGCCCATGTTTAGATAAGGAATTTTGGGCAAGGGAGAAATCACGCTCAAGAAGGAGAAAGGAAATCCCCTTAGGAAAAAGGGCAAAATATCTCCTTCAGGAGTGAAAATTCGCCCAAATGTTGAAGAAAATTTCGAGTCGATGACAAAATTGGCCAAGGGAGAGAATTTTCTCTATCCTAGACTCCGGAACTCAAATTTGAAAAAATTCCTAAAAAATAGGAAATGTTGAAAATTGATGAAAAATCTCCTTTGGGACATGACAAATTCAAAAACTCAAGAAAATTCTTCCCGGACAAAATTTTCTCTCTCCAAAATCCGGATGATCATGATTTCTTTCTAGACGGATAAATGGTCAAAATTCTAAGTAGAAAAGAAAATCTTTCAAGGATATCATCTTAAATTCGAGATGGAAAGATTGACAAGTTGACAACATGCAAAAAAGGAATATTCCAAATTTATGGTGCCATGACTTAAAGAATAATGGAAATTTCCATTTTGAACTCAATGACAATGACGAGGCTCGTTTGCATGGCGAGCTATTAAGGAAACTATGACGCATTCTTAATGTAACGTGCTAAGATTAGTCTCTTGCCAAATTGGCAGTTTTGTGAGGAATTCTATATAAACGATGGAACGCAATATATTTTTCACGTGCGATTTTGGAGAAAGTGGAAGTTGGAGAGAAGTGGCAAAGACTCAATAGCGAAGAATTTTATTTATTTTCAAGTTCTTGATTGTGGAGGTTTTATTTTATTCCTAATTAGGAATTTGTCGACTGGAATTTCTCCACCAATTTATTTAATTCCTTACACAGATTTTTAATGTTAATTTACTTTGTTTTGTAGGAATGGTGGAATCCAGCAAGGCTGCAGTTACTTCCCGACAGACATAGTTTAAGAACGAGGCGAAGGGATTTCTTCCAGCGTCCAAGATTTTTTCTAGTGGAGAGAAATTAGTGATACAATCTCGGAACTTTCCAGTTGGGTGCTCTTGACTCAGGATATTTGGAACAGCTGGATGTGCTCCATCTCCCACCACTGCCAAAATTGTTAAAAGTGGAATTGTTTCGGCAACCGGTTTCCCTCCAGCTGTTCAATGTCTAGAATTGATTTTAGAATGTGCAAAACATTATAATCCAGAAAGAAGGGCAATCCTGACATCTGATAGAAAGCTGCTTGCCAACTTGACTGTGGAGGCTATCGGGGAGACCTTTGGAATTCCATTCTATCATTCCATGAATTACAAGACTAAGGATAGAGAAACGCCAATATATGATGCGGGTCCTGATAGATGTGCTGAGAAGATGAACAAGACCTGGATGCAGAAGCCAAGACCTCATATTTCCAAAATGCCTAAACAAATGACTAGTCTTGATTTCAAACAAGAGTACGTGGATTTGGTGATGATGCTGAACATGATTATGGGGTGCCAGCATGCTTTTACTTTTGAAACCTGGATGTTCTTCTTCGTTGGTGAAGTCATGAAATCCAATGGGATAGTGGATTGGGCGAGATTGATAAGTCATTATGTGCATGAACTGTTGAAGAATCTGAAGGAGATGCGTTCCCAATCTTTCTACATGAGCTCATATGTGATTTACTCGCTGGCTAGGATGAGAAGCTTCGACGGTTTGCCAGGAAAAGAGCCCCAGGGATGTGGGCCAACACAGTTGAAGGCCCATGAGTGCTATCCCTAGTTGCACTTGTACAACACTGATTCTTTCAAACTGGTGAATGACACTTTCATGATGTATTTAACTAGGTTATTGCAGGGTGAACTCCACACGAGAGTGACACCAGAGGCTAGAGCATTGATACGGAAATTTGGAGTAGTGTACATTCAGTTTCCGAAGTTCACACATATCCGGACTCAGGGATTTTTCTTCCAGCTGCGTAAGCTACCCAGGTAGTCATCGAACAAACTGGTGCCTGCTGGAACTCACTAGGCAATTGACAGCCAATGACCAGATTCAGATTCAGAAAAAGAAGCTGTCTATCGAATTCCCTATTGTCCTTGGCGACTACGTGGAAGTGTGCCCAAATTTGGCAGCGACGAAAAAATCCTTTGAAGAGATGGCATTCTATTATTTGACATTCCACACGACCAGATCATACTTTGATTCATATAACAAAATTAGAATGGTCGTTGGAATAAAGTTCAGACACAAATTTCACGTGGAGGATTTCTAGGCCAGCGCCAAGGATGATCTTGAAGTCAAGAAGCTTATGCATTCTAGATTGCCCCTTGACTTAATCAGAATGGGTGAATTTATTCAGATGCGAGATTAGGTAAAGGAAGACAAAGATGTGATGTAGCCGAAGTTTGAAAAGTTGAAAGATACACCTATCTAGGCCCCATATTGGTCAGAACAAGAAATTGATGACTTGGACATTCTAGCTAGGGTAGTTATGAAATTCACCTAGCACTGGGTGGATCGACACATTAGGGCATTGAAGGATGCAAATGTTCCCTTAACTTACCAACTGATGGGAAATTTGGACTCCCATAGTGAGGCCACTGAAGGATCATCACAAGCCCATACGGAAGAAGGAGAAATCCAACAGAAAGGCGCCAAGCAGGGGAATGTTCCAAAGAAATCGCGAAAGGAAGAGGAAGTCTGCCTAGATGTTCAGTAGGAAGTCCATCTAGATGTTTAGTAGGAAGTCTATCCAAGTGTTCAGCCGAAAGAGCCTTAGCAGAAAAGGCCAAGGGTAGAAGAGGCACATTCACCGGCCAGTTCCTCTAGTGTGTAGGAAATAGAGATGTTTGCACAAGAAGTTCCAAGAGGTCAGCCTCAGGACAATTTTCCAGATAATGTTCAGGCGTAGGATATGCTTAGCATGAGTGCTTCTCACAGGCCAGTTCAGCTGGAAATGCAAAGGCAGGAACTCCCCCTTAATCTAGAAGAGCAATGCCAGGATAGTTTCATTGAAGAACTTCTTGGGGACATGGAGGAAGTTTCACAACACGTACACATGGAGGTTCAGGATCAGTCAACAGCCGCTCCAAATTGGATGAGAGATAGATTGAGAAGAGAGCCAGAAGAGGAAGTGGATCCAGCATAGGAGTTGGAAGAACTTTTGAGAAGAATGGACAAACCAGCAAAAAAGAAGGCCGCTCGGAAGTTTTCCAAAATCACAAGGGGCGAGTTCGGATCCAAAACATTACATTTTGCTGAGTCTGCGGTAGAAATGAGATCGCGCCGGATGAATATGTAATCAGAGAAGTTGATTTGGGGTGTGCATCCACAACACAGGTAGTGGAAGATTTTTGAAGAATCCTCCTTGGCCATGAGAGAAAGGATGAAGAAGATGAAGGAGAAAAACAAAAGGTTGAAAAGTGAAAATAAAGCCTTATGTGAGTATGTAAAGAATTTGAAACATCCACTCAGGGAGGAAGACCCATTCTTTGTTCTTTCCACCTCTCTCCCTAAGGAGTTTGTTGATGTTGCTGAAGAGGTCAGGAAGAGAGCTCAATGCTCTAAGGAGTGGGTGGAGGATGTTTTCACTGCAGCCGAAAAATTTATTGAAGACCTGGTTCGCCTTCATTCTAGGCTTCTTGCCCTCCTGAATAGGATGGAGGTCGTGGATAGTTCATGGGAGGATGTGCACATTTACTAGGACTTGACTATTCGCCGACTTAGAGCATTGATGAAAGTTCCTAGGCAGACACTGATAGATGGGAAGGTGGTCTAGGAGAACGAAATCTATAACTTCCCTCGATGGTTTTGTACCGTCTGCACTGGAAAGGAATCTTTCGAGAGATTCAGCGTGGAGTCTTTGACCTTGAAAGACTCAATCAGGATAGTACAAGATGAAATCCTCAATGCAGTTGAGGCATTATTCGCAAGAAGGCTGGCCGAGGAAGGAGTGACGGTGAATTTCCTAAGGGACCGTTTACATGAATATTTCTTTGTGGAATCATTTTCCAAGGCACATCTGGAAAATGTTTCCTTATTTTCCAGCACAATGTGGAGGACACAAGAATTGGTGGCAGAATGGGAGAAGTTTTTCTCCACGTGTGAAGAGGAAATTGCCTTGATGGAATTCAGGATGGAAAGTGTGCCAAGTGTCTCTGTAGGAGAATTGATGGTTGTCGTCGCCAGGTTCGTTGCATATGCCATTAATGAGTGTGATAATGGTCATCTATTTTTGGACGAGAAGCTTTTGACACAATGGCGCATGCATGGTTGGAATGTTTGACCAAGTGGCGGCTGGGTCAACACATGCAAGTAGTGGAGCATCTTTGTTGCATGCAGCCATCGCGTTCGGGAGATGGTGGTGCATTTATGGCATCATCGACGATTTTGCATGGAGGCACATTTATTGCATTTATGATGTATATGGCAGATTTGATGGAAAATGGTGCATTTAATGCACAAGTGGATGCCATTTTGGGCATGCAGGAATTAATTGTTAGTGGGTTTAATGGGCATTTTAAGGCAAACCCTAATTAGGGTTATGCATGTAATAATGGCTTGAGACCTATATATAGGGGTGACCCCCTCATTTGTAAGGAGACGAGAGATTTCTAAGATTGTTGCGAAAAGCTATTGAAGCAGTAAACTTAATACATTGTTCTTTTGAAGGTGTATGTTTGTCCTGTTTTGTAGCTTGCATGGTCTTGCTTTCCTCACTTAGAGTATATTTGTTTGTAGTGAGATCCTTGTTCATACCTTTTGTTAATAGCTGATTGTTATTAACTATGCAAAGTTAGTTTGAGCTTTTTTATGTGGAAACTTAACTTCAATCATTGGGTGGACATTGCTCTTTGATGGTATTCATTGGTGTTATGAAAATATTTTGCACAACCTTTGAAGATTGCACTGCCTTTGTGTAGTTGTATGAAGTTGGCGGAAGGAAAGTGTGGTTGATCTCACTCAAGCGATTACTGTCTCTTTGTTCTTAGTTTTAGAATAGTTTTCCCTAAGCCCTTCCTTTTTTTTTGATGGGTAATGGGCCAAAGCCGATAAGGTGTACATACCCTACCCCCTTGTTGGATTTGAACTTGTGACCTCTCTTTCAAGAGCACAAATTCTCCACCACTAGGCCAACTCAAGTTGTACCCCTAAGCCCTTCCTTTTACTTTCAGCATATTTCAATCAAAAAATTCTAAAAAAGGGCTTCTCATTAACAAATCATTCGTGATCAAATTCGTTGAAAGTCATAGAATTGTTTAATCTTCTTCAAGTGTGCGTAAGTCCCGTTGGATTACCGGCATATCACATCAAGCTTACTGAGTCACATCCATTGCATAACTGGAACTTTGGAGTCAATCGTTTGAACTTACTGCAATCTTAGCATACGATTGAACTTTGATCAAGAGAGAGTAAAGTGACCGTTGGGCAACTTTATTTTGTGTTGGACGCTGTCATAAAAAAACACGTCTACACTACCACGCACAGCAGGCAGCCACACCACTAAAGCCAAACCTCAGGGGGGATTTTAAATGCTTTTTATTTCTGTTGAAGATTTTTCTATGTTCTATGATATGAGTTCTTTGTTGGATATGTTGAATTCAATTTGGATTAGATTTTTATATCTAACATTCAAGTTCTTATTTTCTGTGGGACTTCAATTAAGATGAGGATCACTAAAAGTTGCTATTATGTCAAAACATTCCTTGGTTTTCCTCTTTGTTGAATAGTAGGGAGATCACTGCACTATTCTTGTGCATTTCTTTTGGTTCTCCACTATTAAATGATTTAAATCTCTTGATTATTGGTAATTACCAAAGTGAACAATGAATTGCATTTGGAAATGATCTTTGTGTAGAATTCCATGCAATATTGTTGAGAGAGTCAAATGGACTGGTAAATCATATAATTTGTTTGTATGTTTTGTTTTTTTTCTATGCAATTATCCAGAAGCTTCCATGTGCAGCTAGCTTTCATCTTTTAGAAGTGTCCTATATCCAGAAGCTTCTTTTGATGTGCTTATAATTTTGTATCTACACAATATAAATGAGTGTACATATACATATGTGACAATCTTTTTTGCTCTTTCGTGTAGCTTCAACTGTATTAATGTCATTTGGTATCAATGCTTGTCAATTGTGTCTGTTCAGTCAATCCCTCAAAATGCCTTCCATCCGATGCAGTCTAAGCAAGTGTGTCTGATGGAAGATGACCTAAACCTAGCAGCCTCACACTCACTAACACATGCACATCAGAGAGAAGCAAAAACAATATAACTTGCATTAAAGTCATAAAATCTGCCTGGAATAGGTCTTCAACATGCTTAGATGAGCCTTCCAAAGACTGTTCAACAATGAACTGTAAGACTGTTCTTCATCCTAGATGTATGAGCTACAAATTAATCACCTGCTTCGCTGCCTTTCCCTTGGCTTCTCTTTCCCTTGGCTCGTCTCTTTGACCCAATCAGCCATTCAGCTTTATTTGTCTCTTCTACTCTTTGGCCCCCCTTTCTTTGACTGGAGGAGCAGTATTTATCCCTCTGCCCTGTCTTAGAGGATTCACCTTTTGTCTAATTTGTGTCCCCCCATTTTTAGAGCCAGCTAACCAGGTCTTTTCCATATGGCCTCCTCCCCTTATCAGATTGCTTTCACTTGAATATAGTTTGTTGCTCCCAGAAA
This sequence comes from Cryptomeria japonica, assembly GCF_030272615.1. Taxonomy (NCBI): domain Eukaryota; kingdom Viridiplantae; phylum Streptophyta; class Pinopsida; order Cupressales; family Cupressaceae; genus Cryptomeria; species Cryptomeria japonica. The sequence goes on along the minus strand of NC_081406.1, from coordinate 388,156,445 downwards.
TAACCATCCTCACTGCTCTCAATGGAAGGTGAATTGTATACATGCAAAGACAAGCAAACTTCCAAAGAAACCGCCAAGAATTTGACTGCCAACCAAAACAAATGCTCAGATGATCAAGATAAATGTTATGTCCCCAACTAGGGATTACCTAAATTTCGTCCTAAAATAGTAATTCCATAATATAGTTTATCATTTTTTTCAAATTATGAAAGTGACTTAATCTATTCATTCAATAAACTTACGAATTGACGAATAAATACATGGATTAATAGCATATATATTAAAAAGAATGATAAACATGTCTTTCTACCTATAACCAATCATAGTTTAGTTTGGTAGGAAAGCCTTGAGAGGGTGCCTGTAAACTGCTCAACCCAACTAAGCCCAAGAGCGTGCAGTGTTCCACTATGACAACTCACCTCTTGGCCCACAAGAGGCAGGAACGTCCCACTATGACAATTCCATCCCTTGGGGTGGCCTACTTAGCTTGGGAGAACCGGTAAACTGCAATTACCTAACATACTTCCTCCATTCATTCCTTTGATTGATTACGAGATAAGACACACATATATAAATAATCTAAGAAAATATAATCAAGTATATATATATATATATCAAGCCAATATAAATCTTTCTAACATCATTATGATATATAAATCTATTATCCTTATTCTAATTTGAATATATTGGCTTGATATACATATATATATATATAAACTATATTACCAATATATTTGGTAATTACCTACTATATAAATTATTAACACCACTTCTACCTATTGTGGCTGTAAAAGCAGACATATCTAACATGCATCAGTTCTGGTCTGCCACAGTAATGAAATTAAATATGACTGTCATCGTATTGCAGTCTATTAATAGTATTATTAAATTCTGCATAATAACATTATCAGGCTTCACATATTAAGCATACGTATTAAGCATATCCCCTATGCATACCACCGAGAACAAGGATATCACTGCCTGTAATTAATAACAGTTCTAATCTGATCTGATCGATGTTTTTCAGATAATATCTGTTTTCCCTCCCCTTCTCCATTCCCATTTTCTTTTTACATATATATTTTCTGAATGTCATATACCTTTGGATAGATACCACCGAGGGGGCACATCCTTTCTTTACGAAGGTAATCTTTACTAACAAATCTGTCTTTTATTAATTAACATTTGAATTGATATTGTTTTACTAATCTCACACCTCTTGGATGATCATGTGTTTTATTATTATTTTATTGGGATAGTTGCAGCACTAGGTAATGATCGCACCTTCTATATGGTCTTCACCAAGTTGAATCTCTTGTCTTAACGGAGGCTGCCATAGTTTATTTTCCAACAAATCGTATCATTTTTTTATTGTGTCTTAATATTAATTAATCTCTTCTTTAAGTGTTCGCTGGCCACTATGGAATTAGTATTGTAAACAATTCATAATGAATATGCACCTCTTCATATTTTTTAATCACTGTCCTTCCTCACTTATAAATTAGATTGTTAATGAATTAAATTTAATATATATAAATTATGTTTATGATATAAAACATTAAGATGTAATATTATATAAAACATTAAGATGTAATATTATAAGATAAAAATATACTATAAGGTTCATCACATTAATAATAAATATCAATGAATATTAATAAAAAAATAATAGTTTTCAAATAATTTTATTATTGATAATTATCATATTGATTTAAGTTATATATATAATGGCCAAGGAGGGGACATGACAATAAATGATCTGCTGCATGGAGGAATAGGAAACAACTGCTGAGAATAACTGTCCAATGCCTAGATGATGCAGGAACTCCAAATACCCTGTCTAACAAACTTCTATGGCCGTCAACAATCAGTAGCGCAAGAAAACTCCCCTGAAATGTACGTGAACAATTGCCATATCGAAGGAAGGTGAGTAGTGGTGGCAGGAACAAGTGAGCAATTGCCATATCATAACAATTTTCTGACCTAGTGTTACCAGTGACAAAAACAACAAAGGTAAGCCTCCTGTTAAGAAGAAAATTGGTCTTTAGGTAGAACAATGACTGCTAATAAATAACAAAAAGTTGCTGCATATTCATTTAGAAATAGATTATATTGCTGAAAGCAATGATATTCATATGAACAAATCAATCCAGGTTGTGACTAGTTTCCAATGACTTGTAGCATGTTATCATGTTGCCTGCAATAGTCTACAGAACACCTGTAGCAGCTTGTTGCACTCCTGTAGTGGCCTGTTAACACTTGTAATTGATCTGTAGCAGCCTAATACATGGCTGTAGCAACTTGTAGCTGACCTGTAGCACAACTTGTAGCAACATAAGAGAATCCCTGCAACTTGTAGCATAAGAGAATCCCTGCAACTTGTAGCAACATTTTGAGTTTAAGCATGTTTGTCAAAAAAACAAACCATGAAACAAATACCAACCAAAACTTTGAAATCAGTTTTTTGGCGATGCAGGCTCATTCGTAGACCAAGATGCTCCTGCATCAGTATCTTTTACCTTTACTAGATCTCATTATTAGGCTTGTCATGATCAAGGCCTTTGATCTAGTCTTCTTGAGGCTTATTGCTTCTTATGCTCCATTGGTCCTTTTTTAATTAACTCAAGAAATTAATGACTTTTTTTCTTGCTTCCTTTGTTGCTGCAAATTGTGATAACATTTTTTGGCTGCTGATGATGAAGATGGCCCTAATCATGAAATCACCCAGCAAGAGCATTTCAAAGATGCTGTGAAGAAGAGTTCGTATACTTTTGGGAATCACAGCTATCTACGAGCATGATGGCTTTGACCCAGGCCACATTTAGGTTGGTGCAATAATGTATTGATGTTTCTAGAGATCATTGATACAAAGAAGCTGCTTAGGAACAAATTTATTTGAGTTTGCTTCCAAGCATTAGAGAATTAGCTAGCTTTGAAAAAGATTTAATGGAAAGAGCATACAAATTCTTTATTCCTGCTGAATCATATGGATATTTTGTTTGGCAAAAGCCATTTGAGATAGAACAAAATGCTATAGTCACAAAGATCACCTCAGTTGCATATAAATTCATAAACACATTTTGAAACCAAACAGAAATCCTTCACATCACATAATTCTATGCATTGGCTCAAGCACTCAAGTCATGGAAGGACTAAATCGTTTGGTAAGTAATCAATCTCTCATACTGAACAATGACACCTTAAATGGACTTTAAATGTTGAAAAAACAAAGGCACTTTAAATGAGCTTCTCACATTCAAATTTTTCAATTTTCATTAAGCTTAATTATGGGAGTGCTTATAGAGCTGCTAATTTGTTGACTACACCTCCGTCCTTGGTTTTGCATACGCACACTTCCATACATCAACCTCCAATAGTAAATTGGACTACTTTTCTGGATTATACAATAAGAGATGGTTTATTGTACATTTTAAACCAGCTTAGTGTTCCTATTGGTGCATCATGCTTGCACCCATTAAAGAGGTCCACTATTGGTCATTTGGTGCTCGTTTTGTTATGTTAAAAACTTTGCAGCATTTACAGAGATATATGTATTGGCTTTTTATGAGGACATGTGGAAGACATTATTAGGTGTTCATGTGTTACTACTAGAAAACTTGGTTTATATCAGCTATCTTCCTTGTTCCCTACAAATATTGGGATTCCATTTCCATGGAATTTATAAGCAGATTGTACACTACATTGAGGAAAAATGCTTTTATTTTTGTTGTATGTCATTTTTTAAGTTTTCTCAAATTGCTGATTTTATTCCATGCAACAAAACTATCAATGCTCCCAAAGCTACTAATTCATTCTTTTAGCATGTATGGTGTCCTGTTAGCTGGACACTCAATATTGTGTTTTTGATTGCAACTCCTGATTTCTTAGTGAATTTAAAAAAATGATCAATCTTTTAAGTTTGTAGATGAGATTTTTTGCATCCTCTCATCTACAAATTGATAGTCAAATTGTAGTTAATTCCTCCTTAGTTGATGATCTCCACGTCTATCATCAATTAAAAAGGAAACATGCTTTTATTTTTGTTGTATATCATTTTTCTCAAATTGCTGATTTTATTCTGTGCAACAAAACTATAAATGCTTCCAAAGCTGCCTGAAATATCCCAGATGATATTGCTTCAAATCTGATATGGGTTTTCATTTTTGCTCATGTTTTGTTTCATCATAATGTAATATTGTGACATGCAAACATGCAGATTGAACATTGTAATGTCTCCTAATTATACTCTGCTAATTATCCAAACAATATCTATGTTACTACCTTAATTAGGCATAATTAACCGCATCTTATAAGAGAACTTCTCAAAAAATCACCCTCTAATTTCCTACTGTTCCGTCCCTATTCCCAGAAGAGGGTTTGGCTGTCTAGGGCGCTTGAAACCAACTCTCAAGTTAGCCCAGATTACTGAACTCAGTCCATTCACCCTTGGGGCATGCAGCCCAGATTTCAGGAGGAGTCTTTCACCCTTGGGGCATCCTATCAGATGGAATTACTCCACCCCTCCCTAGCAGCCCCCATCTCCCTTGGGGATGTGGAGAAATACGTTATTAGTTTGAAGATTAGATTAGTTTTAAGAAATTCTATTTACAAGACTCCATGGACTGACTTTTCAGTCTTATCTCAGAATGTTATAGTTAATTACTGTAGTCACATTTCAGGTATTTTAATCCATTGTATTTATTAGATTAGTGAATCTTTAATTCTGTTTATTTGCTGTGCAGAACAGATCTCTAATTTGTTTACATATACATATATTTGCTCAGATTTCCATTGTTCTTCCCAATATTCTTATATATATACATATATATATTATTATTATCATTATTATTGCTTTGTTTTCATTATTAATATTATTAATAAGAAAATCTTCACAAAGAATAGAATCGTATTTAATGAAAGTACTGAGTTAAGTTGCTGTTGAATACAGTCAGCAACTGAGGAAGGGATACTCACCAATAAGATCACTCCAACCTGTCACCCTTTGTGCCCAGTCCTGAGATCTTCTTCTCTTATCTTTTCCCTCTTTCCCCTTTGTTGGAAATTTGCCCATCTTAATATACCCGTTGGTGTTTGAAAAGTCACACCTTCCTTTTTGAATATGGGTGTGACTTCTTTTAGGAAATAACACATATTAAAAATAGATACTAATGTGCTGTTTCGTGTATGACAATTATTAATATTTCTTTCTCTTTTTATTTTTCTATGTTATTTCTTAATATAAGGTTTATATATGTTTAATGATAATATTTTAATATCATTTCTTAGTTCAATGTAGATATGGTAATATTATTAATATTGTTGGTTCACATACATTAATGTTAATATTAAGATTAATTAATGTTAATATTAAGATTAATAAATATTAATATTAGTATTGATATGAATACCTAATGTCATAATTATTTCATATACAATAATAGTAATAATTCATTTATAACCTATTGAATCATTAATACATATATTAAGTGCAAGGGGAAAGAAATGGTAATAATGGTATTATTAATGTAGGGATATTATAGTTCGTCCTTCCCTAATATTGCTTGTCCTCAAGCAATTTAAGGTTAGCATGCTGAAAAATTTCTGCTCCTTCCCATGTTGCATCTTCTTCAGGTAGCCCCTTCCATTTGATCAAATATTCTGGAATTATCTTATTCCTCAACCTCTTTTCCCTCATATTGAGGACCTTTTCAGGTTCTAATATGAGCTTACCCTCATCATCAAGTGGGGGCAATTCTTCACACGGTATAGTATGTTGTCCAAGAACTCTCTTAAGTCATGAAACATGGAAGACATTGTGAATTTTACTGTTTCCCGACAATTCCTGTTTATACGCTACTTCACCAATTCTCCTCAATATTTTATAGGGGCCATAGAATCGTGGTTTAAGTTTTTCTGCTCCACTAGTTTTGATAGATGATTGCTTATATGGTTGTAGTCGTAGGAAAACCAAATCTCCAACCTCAAATGTTCGTTCAGTTCGATTCCAGTCCGCATATAGCTTTTGTTAGTTCTGAGCATGATATAAGTTATCTTTGAGAGCATTCATGATATCAATATTCTGTTGTGCAAAATCCTTAGCCCCTGGTATTGTGCTGTCTGGATGGATTAAACTCCCAAAAGAAGTAGGTTCATAACTATATAGTGCTTTGAAGGGGCTCATTCCAATGGATAGATGGTACGTAGTATTATAGCAATGTTCGCCAAGGTGTAGCCATTTTACCCATGCATTTTGCTGTCCCGTAACATAATTCCTCATATATCCGTCTATCCACTTATTAACAATTTCAGTTTGTCCATTGGTTTGAGGGTGATAACTTGTACTAGGTGTTATTTTGGTGCCCACTAGACGGAAGAGTTCTTGCCAGAACATGCTAAGAAATCTGCTATCCCTGTCACTGACAATGTTCTCAAGCAACCCATGTAGTCTAAACACTTCTTTGAAGAAGACTTCGGCAATTTGAGGGGCTCTAGATTCTGTAGATATGGCCATAAAATGTGCATATTTGGTCAGTCGATCCACTACTACGTATATGCAATCTTTCCCTTGAATTTTTGGGAGGCCTATTATGAAGTCCATGGAAATACTTTCCCATTTCTGATCTGGCACCGACAAAGGCTGAAGTAGTCTTGCTGGATGAGTTTGCTCTGCCTTATTTTGTTGGCAGGTTATGCACTCTTGGACATGTTTCAATACATCCTTCTTAAGACCTATCCAAGAATATTTTTCTCTCACCTGTTTATATGTTTTATAATATCCTGGATGTCCTGCCATAGGGTTGTCATGGTATTCCCTAATAATTCTTTCCTTCATTTTTGAACCCGGTGTAAGATATATTCTATTCTTATAGAGGATGAGTTCCTCTACCACTTTATAGTCTTCATGTTGTATGTTGCCTTCGATGATGTCATTTGCATGAGGATCTTTGGCATATTCTAAAATAATGGAGTGCTTCCAATCGGCCATGATATCCGTTATGGTACATAGATAGGGTCTTTTGGATAATGCATCAGCTACCATATTGTTTTTTCCCTTAACATATTCTATATCAAAATTGTAGGCTTGTAGTTTGCTTACCCATTTTTGTTGTTGATCGTTAAGATCCCTTTGTTGTAGGAAGAACTGTAGGTTGTTATGATCTGTTTTAACCAAGAACTTCCCACAAACAAGGTATTGCCTGAATTTTGCCAAGGCATGCATAATAGCCAACATTTCCTTGTTATATATGGAGTAGAACCTCTCGGTTGTGGTGAGTTTCCTACTTTCAAAAGCAATTGGGTAATTGTTCTGCAAGAGGACTGCACCAATGCCTTCTCCCGATGCATCACATTGAGGCCAAAGTCGGGGGTGGCCAAAACAGGACATGTACTCATTACCACTTTGAGGCTGTCAAAGGCTTGTTGGGCTTGTTCATTCCATCCAAAAGTTCCCTTTTTGGTTAGGTCCATGAGGGGAGCTGAAATCTTGGAGAATCCTTTCACAAACCTCCGGTAATAACTACATAGCCCCAAAAACCCTCTTAGTTGAGTTAAGGTTTTGGGTCTAGGCCATTCCTTAATAGCCTTGATTTTTTCTTCGTCAACGCTTACACCTTGTTCGCTGATCTTGTGGCCTAGGTATAGGATTTCCTTTAATCCAAATTCACATTTTGAAGCTTTGGCATATAGTGATTCTTGCTCCAGTATTCCCAATACTTCATCAATATGTTTAAGATGGTCCTCCCATGTTTTACTATATATCAGGATATCGTCAAAGAATATTAACAAAAACTTCCTAAGTTGTTTCCTTAAAGTATGGTTCATACAAGACTGAAATGTGGCCGGGGCTTTGGTTAACCCGAAGGGAAGGACTAGGAATTCAAAGTGTCCATAGTGGCATCTGAATGCTGTCTTAGGAATATCTTCCTCCCTCATTCTGATTTGGTGGTATCCTGACCTTAGGTCGATCTTGGAGAAGTATTTGGCCCCATGGAGTTCATCTATAAGTTCATCCACCCTTGGAATAGGATACCGATTTTTAATAGTTTTCTTATTCAATGCCCTGTAATCTATACACATTCTCATTGTTCCATCCTTCTTTTTGACAAGTACCACGGATGATGCAAAAGGGCTGGAACTAGGTGGAATGTGTCCCATCTCAAGTAATTCGTTTATAGCTTTCTCTATTTCCTCTTTAAACTTTTGGGGATGTCTATATGGAGTGGTGATTACTGGCCGTGCTCCCTTCTCTAATTCTATTATGTGTTCAAATCCTCTTTTGCGGGGTAATCCTGGAGGGATGTCATCAAAGACCTTTTTGTGCTTCTTGAGAATGGGTTTTATGTCAATGTGCACAGCTCTTCCTTGGGAAGTAGACTTGTCAAGGACCAAACATTGTGCTACCCATTGTCCTTGACCTTTCCTAAATATTACAACAAAAATAAACTTGTAAGTTTGTTTACCAAGAAACAATAGTTTGACTTTATTAATAATATTTCTGCCCCCAAACTTACCCAAAAATTCTTTCCATCTTTTTGCAAGAAACTACCTTTGAGGTCCCGTTAGGTATACCCTGCAATGTAACTTCCTTCCCTTCATGCTGAAAGCGGATTGTTAGGTTGGGAAGATCCGTCATGTAACATCCCAAGGAGTATATCTATGGTGAACCTAGGATCATATCAGCATCTAAAGGTACGACGTAGAAATCATCCTTGATGGGATGTTTGCCTAAGAGTACCTCCAGTTGTGGAACTATTTTGTTTCATTGGATCATGTGTCCGGTGGCTGTTGCTGCTGTAAACCCTCTAAAATTTTCAGTTTTGATCTTTCTTCTTGCCACTAATGCTTCACTGATGAAATTGTGGGACGCCCCACTGTCCACTAGGACGATAACTCTTTGTCCTCTAAGTGTACTTCTGATGTGAAATAATTGATTTTTGCAAGTATGAGTGATGGTGGCTAAGGTTACATGTTCATCTTCTTCGGCCCTAGCTCTTTTGTTATCATTTTCCTCCATTTCATCCTCAGAGGTTGCTTCCATCATTTGGGCTCTACCCCTTTTGGTACATCTGTGACCCGGTTCCCATTTTTCTTTACAGCTATAACATAGTTTTTCCTTCTTTTGGCAGGAATGTCCTCGTTCCCAGGGCTCTTTACATGTGTAACATAAGTTCTTTTTCTTGAGTTCATTATGACCTTCCTTAGATTGGGAGGGTTTGTGTGCTTCATTCTTTTTGGAAAAGGGTTTGCCATGGTTGAAAGAGGGTTTGCTGCTAGCTGATGTTACTTCCAGTTTTAATGCCTTCTCAATGGCATCTTCTAAGGATAGTGGATTGAGTGCACTCACTAACCCCTTGAGTGAGTCGTTTAAGCCTTCTACGAATAGGTAGGTAAGTCTGTCTTCTTCTATTCCTGAGACCTGGATTGAGATTTTCTGGAATTCTGTTATATAGTCTTCTATTGATCCTTGCTGTTTTAATTGTGTCAACCTTTTAAAATCTTCTTGAGGGTGTCTCCTTTCAAACCTCTTAATGAGTTTTTGTGAGAATTCTTCATACGAGGTTATATTTTGATGCCCTTGGGTGAGGAGTCCATGGTGCCACCAATCGTGGGCCAAACCTTCCAAGTGTAGGGTAGCAAATTGGAGTGCATCTTCTTCTGTCATTGGGTTGAGTGTGAGATAGGTGTTTAGTTTTTGTAACCAAGTGTGAGCTGTGATTTTATTTGTCCCATCAAAGCTAGGAAGTGTTACCTCATTCACCTTATGCTTCAATTCCTTATTTGGTTGTTTTTTTCTTTTCCTAGGTACCTCTTGTCTCTTAGCTTCACAAAACTCCCTAAATGTTACGAGTTCCCTAACCTCCGGGTCCAAGTCTCTATATGCTCTAGCAATTTCCTCTGTGCTATTGGAAGGAGGGTCAATTTCATCTTCTTCCCTTGGAGTATCTTCCCTGGGTAGGAATGGTGGTTGGGGTACTCTAGGTATAGATGATCCGTTGTTATTTCTTGATGGATTTGAACTGACATCTCTCTCATTGGAGGGATTATTTTTGTAGGTTGTATTCCCTATATTCTGTAGGGCTTGAAGTAGTGCTTGGTTTGTTTTTTCATTTTTTGCATTCTGATCTATGAATGTTTGATTTGTTTTCTCCATGAAGGCTCTTATTTCATTGATCATTTGTTCATTCATGGTGGATGTAGCACTCCTAGTACATAGCATAAATTATTTTGCTCCTTAGGCTGGCAGGAATGGTGCTCTGATACCAATTGTAATGTTCCCTAATTATACTCTGCCAATTATCCAAACAATATCTATGTTACTACCTTAATTAGGCATAATTAACCGCATCTTATAAGAGAACTTCTCAAAAAATCATCCTCTAATTTCCTACTGTTCCGTCCCTACTCCCAGAAGAGGGTTTGGTTGTCTAGGGCGCTTGAAACCAACTCTCAAGTTAGCCCAGATTACTGAACTCAGTCCATTCACCCTTGGGGCATGCAGCCCAAATTTCAGGAGGAGTCTTTCACCCTTGGGGCATCCTATCAGATGGAATTACTCCGCCCCTCCCTAGCAGCCCCCATCTCCCTTGGGGATGTGGAGAAATACGTTATTAGTTTGAAGATTAGATTAGTTTTAAGAAATTCTATTTACAAGACTCCGTGGACTGACTTTTCAGTCTCATCTCAGAATGTTATAGTTAATTACTATAGTCACATTTCAGGTATTTTAATCCATTGTATTTATTAGATTGGTGAATCTTTAATTCTGTTTATTTGCTGTGCAGAACAAATCTCTAATTTGTTTACATATACATATATTTGCTCAGATTTCCATTGTTCTTCCCAATGTTCTTATATATATACATATATATATTATTATTATCATTATTATTGCTTTGTTTTCATTATTAATATTATTAATAAGAAAATCTTCACAAAGAATAGAATCATATTTAATGAAAGTGCTGAGTTAAGTTGCTGTTGAATACAATCAGCAACTGAGGAAGGGATACTCACCAATAAGATCGCTCCAGCCTGTCACCCTTTGTGCCCAGTCCTGAGATCTTCTTCTCTTATCTTTTCCCTCTTTCCCCTTGGTTGGAAATTTGCCCATCGTAATATACCCGTCGGTGTTTGAAAAGTCACACCTTCCTTTTTGAATATGGGTGTGACTTCTTTTAGGAAAGAACACATCTTAAAAATAGATACTAATGTGCCGTTTCGTGTATGACCATTATTAATATTTCTGTCTTTTTATTTTTCTATGTTATTTCTTAATATAAGGTTTATATGTGTTTAATGATAATATTTTAATATCATTTCTTAGTTCAATGTAGATATGGTAATATTATTAATATTGTTAGTTCACATACATTAATGTTAATATTAAGATTAATTAATGTTAATATTAAGATTAATAAATATTAATATTAGTATTGATATGAATACCTAATGTTATAATCATTTCATATACAATAATAGTAATAATTCATTTATAACCTATTGAATCATTAATACATATATTAAGTGCAAGGGGAAAGAAATGGTAATAATGGTATTATTAATGTAGGGATATTACAAACATGCAAAATGATCAATATAGATTTTCAAGAAAATCAATCAATGAAATACAAAGAATCTAAATAAGTCAACGGTATTTTTTGATATAGAAATGTATTGCTGTTTTCAAACACATTGTGCTGTTACAAATCAGAAAATGCCTAATGCCATCAAGTAACACATACCCGGAATGCCTCCATACATAAAATAACAAACCCTCTTAAATCTGCAAGATAGATCATCGAATCTCCATGAAAACTGATCAATGATGTGCAATTGCGAATCTTGAGATGAATTCACCAAGTGGGCTGATCTGGATTTCCGTCCAAATAGCCAAAACCTCTAGGGTTTCCGTCCTAGGGTTTACTGAACTTGCAAGCTAAATCTCTCAAGCTCTGAAGGAAAAGTTTCTTTGAAATTAACAACTCAAGAGTGAATCCACATTTCACTTTTTCCTCCTTTTATAATGCTTTTCCTTTTTGAAAGTAATACTTTATTTTCTTTCTTTCTTTTTTTTACTTTTCCCTCCAAAAGTGACTTTACTTTATAATTTGTCATTGACATTATCATAAAGTCACTTTCTAAAATAAAGTATGACCAATTGCTAATTAATTAAATATAAATAATCCCAAGGACTTAGGACTTTTAACATTTAATTAAATAATTTATTTCCTTGCATCAATTTAATCAGCCCACGGGAATAAAATGGGCTAATAATCTCCTCTAGGTGATCACTTGGAGAAAGGGGACATTACACTGCCAATTTGTTCTTCTTGCATGTATGGTGCCATGTTAGTTTGACACTCGTTACTGTGTTTTTGATTGTGACTCCTGATTTCTTAGCGAATTTAAAAAAAATGTTTAATCTTTGAAGTTTGTAGTTGAGATTTTTTTGCATCCTCTTCTACAAATTGATAGTCAAACTGTAGTTAATTGTTCCTTAGTTCATGATCTCCATGTCTATTATCAACAAAATATGTTGCAGAATAAGTATCTCCGTGTGTTGTAACATGGATACAAATTACAATAGATCTATTAAGTTGTATCCTCTGTTTGAGGTCTACTATGAGAACCTCTACCACATTCTCCCTATGAGGTTCTAATAACTCTTCACATGACTTCTAAATCTCATCAATGAAAGGAGAAAGATAGATACAAATGGATTTAAAACAAACAAAGATTTGGATATCAACAACATCATAAGATTAAATGTATTTGGTATACCATATTCCATTTTGTAGCAAATTGTGAGAACATTTTTTAAATTGGTGAGAACATTTTTCAAATAATCTTTTTTCTTAGCTTGGTAATAATAAGCTGGTATACATGATGTTGTGAATGTTGTTCAAATGTGGAAAACACAACTTCTTGGGTCTGTTTGATTTATTGATATTTGTGCATAGCATTGGACAAGTTTGATTATGGGCCTATGCTAATAATGTCACATGGCATCAGAGCGTATGGTTTAAACTCCCTAGGCTATGGTCCTTTGCTGCAACAAAGGGAGTGTTAATGGGTGATTTTTTAGACAAAAGAGGAGATATAACACATTTTGTGAGCAATGGAATTTTAGCGATTGTGTACCCTGCATTCTTGCTGAATTTTACATAGGAGCTTAGTTGCAGGGAATTGAATTGCGAGGCTCTCAACACAAGATTTTGTTTGTACAGAAAAAAGTAGGGTCTCCAATGAACCTCCATATAGGTACATAATTTTTCAGATATGATTATTCTTTTCAATTCTTGCAAAAAATCATTGGGAGACCATTTTTTGTTCATGAAAAATCTCTACCATTTTAGCCTCCAAAAAACCCCTGGAAGTTGTAGATTTGTAGCAACTATACGGAAAGTTGGTAGTCATGTGGATGAGTGATAGGAATGTATTGAGTGTTTGCATGCTTAGCTAGATGCAACAACCACATTTTGCTAATGGGCACATGGGCTAGTCTAGCTAGTCACATATTGGTTGTTAAGGAATTGTCTCGCACCATTTCGACTTTTCCCTGTCTCACTTGGTATTTTTTGGCAATGTTGGCATATAGTGCACATTATGTCATTGTGTCAAATCAACAATGATGCCAACATGAATTTGGCATATTGTGTACAATATGATGGAACATGATTCATTTGTTGGAATCAATGGTCTAAGTGGCAAAATATCAAAATTTGTGTATTTTGGGTTGAGTGGTCAACGTTTGTCATTGTCATTGGCCCAAATGTTGTATATTTATGCCTATTTTGATTGATGAGAAAGCCACCCAACATAGAATCAAATTATAATTTTTGCACATCAATAGGGGTAGTCCAAACTCCAATCAATGTAGTCATCAAGGGCAATGGAGTCAACTCACAGTCAATGAAGAGCAAAGTGTAAGTGCAGATCTTATATTGCCACTTACAAAAAATTGGTCCTTTCCCCATTTGTTGAATTGTGTATTTGAATTAAAAAATTTGAGTGTTATAGATTTGATGTCCACTAGATCATCATCTGCCATATACAGACCTGTTATTCTAGAGGGTTTAGCTAGATCATGCAAACTTTGTTTTAGCTTGCTTTCAAATTGTTTTGAAATTCTGAGCTGTTTGCAGTGAGACACTCTTTACTAGCATTTGTAATCTTTTTATGTGGTCTTAATTTCTCTTATGGAGATGGTTCTAGAGATGTGTTGATGTGACAAATTATAGTTATAGATATTATTTCTTGAGACAATTTTGAAGACCTAGGGATTGTGGTCTTTGCTTGTTAAACTGAAAGTTTCCTTATATAGAGGAAGATAAGAATGGATTTTATTGTAGGGTAGATTGGGTTTGTTGGGATTATATTAACTCTCATTTCGACAAGCCTTCATTTGTTTTATGGATAGGCATTCCCAAATGAGATATTATTAGGTTTGAAGTTGTTTGGCTTTGAACATGATGTTCCATCTAGGAAAGAGTTTGAAAACCTTAGGTCAGAGCTTTTGAGGATAAGTTCTAATTGTGTTCATAATTTTAATATTGCTTATACTTATGTTCCTCCGAATACTATTATTGATGAGCATGCTCATGTTGATGCCAATCATAATGTGATCACATCAAGGATCAATTTGTAGAGGAATTGTTTTCTTTAATAGTTTGTTTGCAAGTGTCACAGAAGTCGAAGATATGTTACTATTGTTCCAAAATAGGACATTATGTCCAGAATTGCTTCAAAGCAGAGAAAAGAAAAGGGACACAGTTTTTTTTCTTAATTCAAGGAGAGGGGACATTGTGGGATCCAGTCATCACTTGTAGAACATGGTAGACATTGTTGGTCTTGACTCATGACATATGGAACATGTACAGATTATGATCATCATAGATATAGTGGAAATTGTTCTTATTCATGGAGGATGTGTAGTCATTTGATCCCCATCATTAATGAACTTTCCTCCTAAGTGGTTAAACATATGTAACATGTCGGTTGAAGACATTGAAATAAGTGGTTGAAAATAGATTGATATAATGTTGGGAAGTAAAAATATGAATGTGCTTAAAAAACATTTATAATAGAGATAATTTTTGAAATATTAATGTTTAGAAAAGATTTAAGTGGATTTTATATTACTGATATTTTGAAGAAAAATATTGAGACACCCTTATCTTCCAAAGAAATAAAAATTAACACAAAAATCAGACCCTAGACTAATATACTCGAGTTGAGTCACTAACATGAATAAATAAATGTTGAATTGAAATAAGAAGTTTGGGATTGGTTAGCTCTTTGATCAATTAGTGTTCTAATATGCACCTTTCAATGCAATATAAAATGGAACAGTGTGTGAGGATAAACCTCTCATCAAATTCAAAGGGGAAGCTCCCTCCTACAAAAGCGAAGGAAATGATATTTTCCTTGTTCAAAAAATCAACTAATAAGATCTGGAACTAGTGGGGACTTCAGTGTGCAGAAAACACAAACTAAAAACAAATCTATCTTTTTGTTCTTAGGGCTAAGGACACAAGGTAAATCAGCACTTCCACGCAATACAAGAGGTTTTCTGTTTTTGACTAATGCTGATGTAAACAATAAGCATACGCTTACAGCCTTACACCCTTCAACGAAAAGCAAAAACTAAAAGGTGTAAGTATACACAATGATTAAATCAGATAAACACAAGGACATGAATACTTTGACAAATTGAACTAAGAAATTGTGTACAAACCAATAGTTGCCAACCTCGAGCGAACCTAAAATACAAAGCCTGCAAAACTCACTAAAAGCAATTTAATTCACCTAAGTAAACACGAGATACCACAAGGCAAATTGATCAATAATTTCAGTAGAAAGTAGGCTTAAAATTACCATTCATGAAAATCTAAGCGCCAAAAATACCTTTTCAAAAGATTTACAAAGTTTTGCATGAGGAATAATAAAAAAGCCAACTAGAACTTGTATGCTACGAGTAGTTTGCTTGTACACAAAGCAAACTTATTAGACAAGTTTTTTCACAAATTCCAAACCCTATATCAAGAAATCTTCTAATAGATTTATGTTAAGGATGAATATAAACTAAAATAGATCTTCTAGAAGTTTGTCTAAAAATAACCAATCTAAAATAGCCATTTCGAAAAACAATGAAGACTAAAATTAGTATGAGCTATAAATAGCTCAGACTAAAATTAGTCAATCTAACATGTGGCTCTTGATGATGATTTTAATGAAGCTCTTCCATTTTGACCATGGCAAGTGCAACTCCTCTTAAGAAGTTTTGAAAACCTTAAGACCAATCATGGTACTTTGAATTTGGAATCTTGTCTATTTGAAGAAATTGAATACACGTGCCAATTCTTATCATCTAGCTTCAGTCCTATCAGTCAACACTTGCCAATAACAAAACTGGTTTTTCATGTATGCGACTTCTGTCTGAAATTTTTCTTATGTTTCTTTTTGCAATTTGGCTAATATGCAATTAAATTGGGACAGTCTACAATAGGAGAGCTGATCATAACACCTTTTATTCAATCATCTTGCACATCATCACCCTTAATCTTTCCTTGTTGAAGCTTCCCGAATGTGTATCTCTGTCTATTATGACAAAAGAGCTTTGTGAAAATCCTTCTTCAAGCTTTAGTTTGTGCAAAGGAATAAAGGCCACCGATTTTGCTCATCAAATCAAACTCATTTTCTGCAGTCCTTTTTTAAGAAAGGCTTACAGCATTTGTATAGAAAGTAGGAAACTGTTTTGGGAAGTAGTGTAGACCTGCAGAATCATTTGATTGGAAACATGTTAGAGTCCTTCGCCTGCAGAGTTATGTTATTAAAATTCTTATTACCTACATTTTCTCTTATTAAATGTATCTATAGTTAATTCTAAAAATGGGCAAGTCATATCTTGACAGAATTTTCAGAGAACTGCTTGCTATGCTTAATAGTTAAATCAATTATGACATCTGCTGTATTGTGTGAAGTTGCAGTCATTGGTTTTTCACTGTTTATACAAATGTAATGTTAACCAGACATCTGTCATATATTTTAAGCTTCTATTCTATTATAGATTGAAGCATGGCAACTGTTTATATTTTCATTCTTCATTTTCTAGCATATAATAGCTTTTCCTTAGCTGTGTGCTACAATATTGATTTTTCACAACTTTACCTAATAAAGCATTGACTACATTGGCAATCTCATGATTTTATGCTGCCTTCAGATATCTCTGAAGGTCTGGAACACCACTCGTACATGTCCCTGGTTATTGCAAATGCTTTGTTCAAGCATAGGACATTTTATGCCAATATGCTATTAGCCTATAGATCTTCTTTTGTCTCTTAAACTGGTTACAGATTACTAGCAACACAACTCAATGTTACTAAGAGAGCAGTTTTAGTTCTGCATACTGATATACCTATTTTCTCTGTTTGGAGCAATCAGGACCCCAAATGTATCTTCTATGCACCAGGATGCCTCTTCTGATCTAGAAGTAGTTGAAAACACATTGAGGAATGTGTTTGGGGTAAGTCCAGCCATTAAATTCAAACAGTATACAAATTTAGGAGAGCATTTTCAACCTCTCCTTGAAATATGAATTTGTTTTTAATCAAATAATGCTATAAAATCTTTACATACCTCGGTTAGTACTTATGTTTGATGCATTTTCTTTCAGATATCAAACATTCCTCTGGAAACACGAAAACTTGTGGTTGAAGTTTGCAACATTGTAACAGTACGTGCTGCTCGTTTGGCAGGAGCTGGTATTGTGGGAATACTAAAGAAATTAGGGAGAGATGTCATTGGACCCACAGGCAAAAATAAGACTGTTGTGGCAATTGATGGAGGACTGTATGAGCACTATCCTCTCTTCAGGCAAAACATGCAAATTGCAGTCAAAGAATTGCTTGGAAGTGAGGTCTCAGAAACTGTGGTTATAGAACATTCAAAAGATGGTTCAGGTATTGGAGCTACTCTCCTTGCCGCCTCTAACTCACAGTATTCAAAGAGATCTTGATGCAGGTACTTTGTAAGATTTCTCTGCTACTGCGGCACATTACCACAACTTTTTGATTCTTTAGCCCCGTAAGGGTAAATCATCCGGTCATATGGAGCAACTGATTTTGATCTCTCTCAGGCATGTGGACACCAATTAGCTTGTTTGTTTTGGAGGTCAACTGTAGAGTTTAATTTACAGTCTAAATAAAAGGTCTGCTTGGGAATATTGTTTCTCAGGCAGAAATTGAAAATTTTGAGCACGGAATCGAACCTGAATTTGGTTTATAATGGTCAGTAAAACAAGGGATCACTTTGGCTCAGTTTATGAGGCAATTACTAGTAAGTTTACAGCTGTGCTGATCTTACAGTTGCTTTGCTCGACTCTGACATTTTTATGTGAATTTTATCTTTGCTAGAGTTTTAGATTCCATCTTATTTATAGGGACTATAAATGTTGAATTATCACCTGTAGCATGAAGTTGTGAATGAATCGGTAGCATTGGAGCTGAATAAAACTAGATGTTCTATGTTCCAAATTGTGCAGAGAAGGAAATTTTGAACTCTTGTCCTTGGACATATTTCAAAGGAGTCAAACTGCTTTCCGTTCCTCTGTATTCTTGTTAACTTCTTTGTACCATTGCCTTTCGAGGAGTTGTAATTTTCATTTTGTTTATTAGTGTATCTCTAGTTGCATGCCCTCGTTCCTGCCATCAGAACACCTAAATTTTGAGAATCAGAATTATGTAAATCTCATTTTCATTAAAGAATTAATTTAGCGCATAAAGGGCTTGCAAATTGAGTTGCCATATGGATTTTGAAGCAATTATTTGTCATGTTGAGTTGCCATATGATAATTGAGGAGATTATGATTATACAAGGTTAATTATGGACGCTATCTTGCAATGGTAAAATATCAGTAATGATGTTGTATCGTTCATAAAACATGTAAGGAGAAAAGAACTAAATGTACTTTTTAGTGAAAGTTGGAAAACAATGACAAATTTCCTTAACGAGTTCTGCCATTGGCTATTAGGAAATGTGGTACATGCTTATAGCACACATGTACCTTTCCTGGTTGCATTTTGTCTTCATCTTGAAAAAGCAGCAGGTGCAAGTTTAACTATTGTAATGGTTACAGGTGAAGTTGCTGGTTCAGTGTCCAGTTCCATATAGCGTTTTGCCAAATTTAAAAAAACCTAGTTTCTAAATGGCTTGGGTACAGCTATTATATGTATATATATATAGTCAACATTACGTACAAGACACAGTGATTCAAATGTGTAACAGTATGTGGAAAGTCCGTATAAATCATCATATATTGCTCTTCATCAAGAGCATCAAAACATTATTTGGCTCATTAGAATTACAAGCAGTGCAAATGCCGCTTTTAGTCGCTGCACTGTAAATGCTCTGTGGGGCAACTTCGTGCCACAGTATTGACCAAATTTAAAGAAAGCTACGCAACAAAAACATATGTCGGGTAGCGTTGACATTGCATTTCAAAGTTAATGTCGGTTAGCTTTCTTCCTTGCCTTACATTCATTGGACATGCTTGTGTGAGATGAGATGCAAGTTAATTATACACCCATGTCATTTCCTCTGCCTATTTTAGCTGATAGTCGTTTGCACTTAATTCACTAGATAAGTAACTATTTACTGTAGTTCATTCAACTCGGTTAAAGAGGAACTCTTAACCTCTTGAGATTCAAGATAATTTCAAAACAAAAGTACCTGTTTATATGAATTTACAAATGAAAGAATAAAAGCTACATTGTGCTATAAAATTTTGATGGCAAGGTGTTGTAGGTAAATAGACCCTTGGTTATGGATGCAACACCATGAATGAGCTTCCCTATACAACTTATGTCAATTGTCTGGATCAAAAACGAAACTAGTCAACGTTACCTTGTATCCATCGCTAATTACTTGTTATAATACTTACTAGTCAGTCAAAACAATAAAATGAGTAGAGCGGTCATTTTGTTCCACTTTTCAATTTTATTGTTTTCACATACTAGAAAAATGTTAGTTTATGTGTTGCTTTTATTTCAATTATTTTCTCTAATAGACCTAACTTGGTCATATATTGGGCACATACATGATGGATTCAATGAAAAGTGGACCCTTTAAAATAATTGTTTTGACCTTTTCAACCCTTCTGAATTTGATTGAGTTAATACACCTCAAAGTTTATTGATCACATGACACATATTGTCATTAGCACCTTCACAACTTGTTTGAAGATAATTTTGTGTGAGGTGATAATGTTTTATATTTTTTAAACAAATTAAATGTAATCTGAAATTAAAACATATATTTTGTTTATAAAATTTTAAATATAAAAAATAAAGTAGATAAAGTAAAATTACAAATATAAATTATTATTTTTAAAATAAAGTAAATAATAAAAATATTATAAATTTTTTAGAAAAATGTATTCAATAATTTTAATTTCAAGAAGTTTTTAGAGATGGTTTGTGATATAGGGGATGACCTCATGACGCAGCGATAAGTTGCGAGCTTCCTTTGTGGGAGGTTTAGGGTTCGAGCTTGTTAGAGCTTCTTGTTTTCTTGGAACCTTGCCCATCTATGATGCAAGGTGTCTGCAGAGGTGAAGTGGACTGGCGCTTATATGGAGTTGATGGTGGCTTGACCTCCACCCATTGCATCCCCGTGAGGTTAGATATGTGGGGGGTATTAATGCCCCCAGTCGCTGTTGTAGATGTTGCAATCCACGTTGTCTACAGTGGAAACAACTACAACACATGCAATGGAGGGATAAGGTGATGCTTGGGTGTGGAAGACATGAGAACGACACAAAGGAGATATAAGGGTGTTATTGCTAAACAAATATGAGGATGAGGCCCCTCAAAAAATGTGGTCTCATTGGTTCATAACTCTAGTCAAAAGCGTTTCGGCTTCGGCCCATTATCGATAAAAAAAAGAAAAGAAAAGATGGTTTATGAAATAAGATGATTAATTACAAACATTTGAATTAAGCTCACTTTAGAATTATTTTATTTATTTAATTAATGTGTTAACTTCTATATCATCAAATTGAACAAGTGAACAATAAACAGTGTTCAAAATATGGGCATGTATCTCACCTTGACCAAGAGCCATGCAAATGCAAATATAATTTTTTGTATTTTTTGTTATACTTAAAATGTCTTAAGGCCTTATTGTCTCAAGGAACTCTTAAGGATGTTGGCAATGAATTTTGCATCCTTTGCTTTAGTCATACAACCATCCTAAAAGCAATTATCCTTTTAAGGCAAACTATATCGATTAAAGATGTGCTTTTACAATCTTATAATCTATAAAAAATTATGGTCTCTTTTTTTATCCATGAATTTCTAATGGACTCTAACAAAGTATGCATTTTTTTCCTTGGCCAATATGATGATGCATACCTTTTTCGTAGTTAGGGGTTGTGTATCTTTTATAGGCTTTATTTGTACACTCATTATTTATCATTTTGAATAGATAAATCAAGAGGGGCCCAAACTTGTTACCAAAATAGCCATTAAGGCAAGAAGGATGAATCTCATGAGTGGTGAGATTTAAAAACCTAAATCAGTCAGACAAAGTTTTTGATCAAAGATAAGAATCAACAAGAAACAAGGGTCTTGTCCCTATACTAATAACATCTCTTTCTCAACATGAGAAAAAAGGGAGAGAAGAGGAAACACGATCTCTCCTTTGTCTACAAACAACAACCCAAGTGATGCTACCATCCAAAATCTCGCAAGGAGGGGAAGAAATAGGAGCCCACACCCCATAAGAGGACAAACAACAAATTAAGGGGAACAATAGGAAGACAAGGTAAAAGGTAGCCAACATACACCAAAGAAGACTAGATCAGAGTGAAAACAAATAAAGGAGGGAGATGGTACACAAAAGGAGGAATCACCACAAGGTCCTCAAGACATGAAAATGCCACCCCATAAGAAAAACAATCATTAGAGCCTTGAGAGGAGTCATCCTTCGAATAAACAAGGTCGTCAATAGCCAAATGATCTTCAAAAGCATTCTTCTACCAAGTAGCAAGGCCCTTCTGGTGCCCCTGAGAGCAATTCAAAGCCAAATGTCCAATAGTAAAGCAACAATGACATTGGAAAGGGATGCCCTCATAATCCATGGTTAAGTCCAAGGCCTGTCCCCAACCATCAAAACCACATCTCTATGAAGAAGCATGGAAAGGTCAATGTCCACAAAAAAACAAGCAAAGGTAGAATGCCCATATAGGAAGTGGACTCATCAACCTTCAAGAACCAACCAATAGAGTTTCCATTAGCTTCATAACAAGACACCTCCTAGAATTGGAGTGGAAGATTCAAAAGTCGCACCCACATTGGATGCACACTAAGTGGGTTGAAGGTTTTAGAGGCTAAAGAGAGAGAATTCTCTCCCCAAGGTCAAAACTACCCCATGATCGAATTCTTGTCCTCCATAGAAGTTAAGGAAGAAATGAAGAATCCTTTAGCACAGGGGTAAAGTTAAATCTTACCAACCCCAAGGGGTTGCCAAGAGCCCACAACCTAGATGTGAAGATTCGACAAAGAAGGCCATAGACTAAAAAGTTTGTAGACCAAAATCCTACTAAGGTAGAAATTTTCATTCTCCACTACATCCTAACCACAAACCACCATAGGGGAGTTTTTGGCACAAGAAAGTGGATCGAACTTCCTATGGGGAGGAGGATCAATAACTGACCTAAAAACCTAGTCAAAATTTTGAGCAACCTTGTTAATAGCCATAAGAACAGAAGCCGTCACAACCCCTATCCTAGAAGAAACAATCCCCTAGAGCCGACCACTAGAGGGGGATGGCTGATAGGATGAACACTAATTACAATGGCATGGGGAACAACAAAGGCCAAGCCAAGGACAAGGGGTAAAGGAAGAAGAGAGACCCCAGTGTAAAGGGCAAGAAAATTAGATAGAGGGACAACATCCACAACAGACACTAGCTTGTGACAAGATGCCACCAATCCAAGCATAACAACACACAAACTAGATGATGAGAACTCCTAAGCTGACAAGAGGAGGGCACAGTGTGCAAGGGCAACACTAGGGCATGAAATCTCTAGGGCCAATGGGAGTAGGGTGGATGAGAGTGCCATACTCATTATTTCTCGCTAGTATGGTGATCTTATGAGATTAAAAGAGAACTCATTATCTACACGTGGAATAAGTCTATTAACATTGCTTCTTGTCTTATTTTGCAATACTCTTTCTAACAAGTCCACACACTTTAATGCTTTTGTTAAAGGAGGCTTTTATCATATCCTTTTGAAGATGATGAGAATTAAAAATAAATATGATATTTATTTAAATAGAGGATGGCCTTGCAAGTGGCTACTTCTTGAAAGGGTCTTGAATGACTATTTGGTAGCCATGTTGTATGTTTCCTCTTACTCTTTGATATACAAGTTTTTTTTTTATCAACCTATAGTTGGTAGGCCCACAACAAATGAACTTTTACTCAATTATAGGATATCTTATACTTATTTTGGCAATTGTTATAGTGTTGAACATAACTCTCACTTCTAAGAGATTGTTCTATCATCATAAAGTATTTCTAAAGTGGCCAAAAGAAGCTAAATTTAAAGCCTAGTTGACTTGTGACCTACAAACCTAGAACTTCCTTTGACTTTAGAACATTTCTATATTTTCATATTCTAAAATGGACTTAATATTAAGAAAAATAATAACTTGGCCATAAACTACTATTACTTGTTGAAAAAAGAATAATATTTAAAAAAACAATAACAAAAAGTTATCTTGGAGTTTAGAAATACATTTAAAACAATTTGAAAAAGGAAACTTATCTAGAATAGAAATTCTTTCAAATACACAGAGAAAATTATATCCTTTTTACAATATTTTTCTTAAATTGAACTCAAATTAATCACAAGAAATATTAATAGAACAATAATCATCTATTCTATTTTTAAAATTTTCATTATTTTCTTGATTCTCTCTCTCTCTCTCTCTCTCTCTCTCTCACACACACACACACACACACACACACACACACATACATACATACATACATACATACATACATATGCATATACACATACATATACATATACATATACATATACATATACATATACATATACATATACATATACATATACATACTATTGTAATTTTAACCTAAATTATTTAATTGAATTTACAACTCCTAACAAGCATTTCACATATTAATATAGAAGTTAAAATATGATGTGTCTTTAAAAAATAATAATATCTATTTTAGATAATTTCTATTTTGACTTAAAAAATCAAACTATTTGAACATACTTCAAATAATCACTATGATTGAACTTCTAATACCAAATTTAGCTAATGGAAGTCTATGCTAATATTTTAAACTTCAGATACACTACATCATATTTCTACTATTTTATATAATAAAAAGGATCAAGCATAATATCATTTTGAAAATATATTCTTACTTTAAAATAATTTTAAATTTTACAACCCTTAAAAAATATATAATTAATCTAATTTTAATTCAATTCAATTTGATTTGATTTTTAACTTTAAATGTAAAATTATTAAAATTATAAAATATAATAATAATATTTAACAATAATTTAAGTGATCTAAATTCTCTATTCATATAATCCAATGACTTGAGTTTCTATTAATTTATGGAGAAACAAAATAACTCGTTCATTCTCAAAATTTAAAAGATTTTTTCATTATTATTCTTCCTCGAAATGGTAAATATATTATTCAGAATTGCTTTAAATCTTATACACAAACGAGGAGGCAAAGTTTATGCGTTGCACATTTCAACTTTCTTCATGCTTCATAACTGATATTAGGTTTGATAGTAAGATACCTAGCCTAGTTGATTGTAAGCAAAATCAAATATATTTCAGTTTTATGAAATTTGTGAAGTGGAAGCTACAAATGATTATCAATTTTGTACTAGTGGGAGATAATAATGAGATTTGATTGTGGTGGAATAAGTCCTTTGTGGCCATTGGGCAATTGAATGTGTATGGTGGCATTCATAATCGTTATGTTCTTTCTTTTTGTGTGATTGACTCTCTACAATCATTGTTGGGTGTGTAAGCCAAGATGGGCAATTACCTTGACTCTGACATGATGATTTAGGAGGTCAAATAATCATTATGATCATAAATTAGGCACTTGGCATCTATTTTATATAACCATTAGTTCATGGGTCAATTTGGGTGTTATTCTTGGCATGGGTTCTAAATCTCCTTTCTAAGCGTAGACATTTCAAAAGTCTATTGTTGGGTATGTGCACAAAGATGGTGGCCAGAAAAGTGGACACCACCCAAAAAAAACATGGAAAAACAAGCAGCGCGTACGTGGTTCTAAAATTTGAAATGACCGCGTATGCGCTTAGGTTTGTTGTTCCTGAGCCTAGAGAAGGTAGCATCTACGCGCTACCTCTAGGAAAATGAGTGCGTACGCGCTACTTATAAGAAAATGAGCACGTACGCGCTAATAATCCCAAAAGAACTGCGTATGCGGTGCCTATCAATTTTTTTTATAAAAAAAACTAGGTCTTATTTTCTCGTGAATAGCACGTTTTTAGTTTGTTTTTTCTTCATTTTCTCTCCTAAACCGCGAACGAGGTGCTAGATTTCTCCTCCAGACACTATGGATCAAGGTTAGTTTTTGTTTATTTTTGTCTTTCTTTCCCGTTTGTTCAATTTGTTTTACATTTTGAATTTAATTTCATTAATTTTGATTAGGTTTTTTCATTTTTTGTTTCAAAAACCAGATTCTTCTAATCCACAACAAGAACAACCAAATGCACCTCCTGAAAACCCACAAGAACAACCAAATGCACCTCTTGAAAACCCACAAGATACACCCCCAATTTCTCCTTTTGACCGCACACCTAAAACAAAGGAGCAATTAATTAATCAGTTAGGGCAAAATATGTCTAAAATCAATAGACTGATTGTTAAATTGAAAACATCCGAACTTGAGCATCATCAATCCCTCGCCACTAACCTAGAAGCATTAGCTAGTGGTGCCATAGCTGTTTCCACACAAATTACCAAATGGGGAAGCTTTAGGGATATGTGTCATCAATTCTACGTCGATTGGCTATCATACGAGGGAGTAAAAAACAAAAATATTAGTAAACAACAAATATGTGCCCTTTTCGTTGATCCCAAAACTGGTCAGTCATTACCTCTTAATGCAAAGAGGTTTCCCATACATTGGTGTACCAATGTGCAGATGAAGAATCTTTTTTGGCAGAGGTGGTGGATGGTCTTTGATGATCCACCTTGTAATAATTATGAGGTGCCATTATATTTTTTGAGAAAAGTATATTGTGAGTTTATGCTCAATCTGCGCCCAAACTATTTTGACATGAGAGAGTTCCATGGTAGAGGTGGTGGCTCTGCCCAAGATAGACTTGGAGCCCGTAGGCGATTACCCACATAGTCGTCGCCCCCTAGCACCCAAACCCAAGGTACATAAGGCTATCCTAGTAGAGCTGAAAGAGTTGGTGGAGCTACAGACTCTTCAGGCGGCCACAACATTGATTGGTTCCATCATCCAGCATGGGACGTCGTTAGCACACCCTATTGTTTTGGATGGTGAGCCATTAGTTGCTCTAGGTGGCGATAGAGAGCCCATTCAACATATGTGTGTCAGTTGCTCAGGGATAGATGATGCAGCCGGTGTAGATGGATCCTCATCTCATCTGTGCATGATTTGCGGGAGTAGATGTCAGGTCCGCACGACTGAGGATTTCACGTTGACAGATGAGTTGATGGACATGGTGTTTGCCCATGAGCGATAGACACAGGTGTGTTGATTTGAATTCATAGCATTTTATTTATCAATCACTTTAAATTTGTAATTACATAAATGCATTTTCATTTATACATCGATTTAAATTGAGACAAATAATATGCATTTCATAATGTAGCAGCGGTATCCCATACTCCTCCCCCAGTTACTACAGCTGCAACTTCAATGCCTGAGGTATAAATTTTGTAACATGTTAAAATAGAATAGTACACTTTGAATTCAAAAAAATACAAGATATACTAACTATCTTTAATGCTTGGTCCAATTTTTGGTTTGTAGGTGTTGACAGGGGACCAAATGTCCCAGTTTGATGACATCACGCTCTCAGCGATCGATTTTGGCCTACAAGGCTATACGGTATCATATTTTGTACAACCCTTTTTATGTATTGTTTTGATGGAATATGCAAGTCATTTTATTTTAGATTTTTAAAATTATGTTTAATTTATTATCTGTACTCTTATCTCATGTTAATTTTGTTTTTTTAGGGTACCCCCTCTGCGTCTAGGGCTCGTCCTAAGGAAAAGAATTCCTCGAAGACGCCAAAATGTGGGAAGAAGGTAATTGAACACATTTTTAGTTGTACAATTGTTTGAAAATGTTGAAATCAAGTATTAGTTGGGGTTTGTAGATTGATTAGTGTTTTTTGTCTATTTTACATGTACAATGGCCATTGAGCTATGTGGATTGTTGAATGCACCTGATTCACCCGTGGATCAAGAGAGGGTGAAGGTATGTATCTCTACTTTATTTTCTCGATTTCATGATTATATGCACGTGTACATGTGAACTTGTGATATATTATAATCTTATACTTTTTTCATACAAGAAATATCCATACCTATTTCATCAATGGCGAACCCTCCTCCATGCACTGGAGAAGCATCTCAGGATCCGGTAAACTTTTGTTTGATATGTAAAATTAATTGTTTTTAACCTACAATACTTATCATTATATTAATTGTATTTAATCTTTGAACATTTTTTGTATAGGTAATAGCGACAGTTTCTCCATCGATGGTGAGCCATCCCCAGTCCATTGGAGAAGCATCTCAGGCACAGGTATGTCATTGTTCTATATATTATAGCTTTTAAGTGTTTTTGATATATTTATGTTAGTACATTGTATTAATTGTACATTTAATCTACAATAGACCCCTTCGCAGTACAGCCATAACGTGGATCCATTTCAGTATGTCTTCAAGAAAACTCCTAAGAGTGACAAGGAGAGGAGAGCGAAGACATTAGCTCCTAGATCAGCCGATGAGGTAATCTACATTTCAATTGCAAAGGAATTATAATTAAATGCATAGTTATGTTGTTAATTGTGAACCATTTTCTACAAAAGAATTCTAACTTGGCTTTTGAATTATGGTTTTGCAACCATCTACAGAGCTACGTACTGCATCGAAGAGGCTTGATTTTGATGATCCACCACAAGTTTAGGATCATATAGTGTTAGTTTTGGTCATAGAATGACCAATACATGTAGATATATTCTATATTTTTATTGTATATCGATTTGGACATGGCATATGCCACATTTTTGTAATACTTGTATTGACTTGGCAGACATGCCTTTTTTTGATATATATAAATGTTGATATTCGATCCAATAAATGTGTAGTGAGTTCATTATTTTTATTCGTTGTATTTTGTGGTTGTCCTTTTATAAAGTTAATTGATCATTTGCCTATGTAATCAACAATATGAATATAAACAACAAAAAATTATGATATAAAACATTGCAATCGTGGAATATGATTTGATAAAATTTCTAAAATGTTGAATTAACCCTACAAAACTCCTTGTATTTAGTTCATTATTGTGTATTCGATGTATTTGGTGGTTGCCTTTTTATAAATTTAAATGAATATTTGCCTATGTAATCAATAATATTAATATAAACAACAATATGTGTTTGGTGCGAGAGCACCCTCATGCTCGCAATGGTCAAATTTTGGTTGTCGTGTGCACAAACCAACGTTACAAGAGCATCTGGGTGGGAAGTTTTACGCTAGGCATGCTCTTCTCATGCATCCCAAAGCACCGAAACGTCGAGAGTCATACCCTATCGGTGCGATCTCTCAAGTGCCCTGAGTCCAAAAAATTGTCAAACTTTGACGGACTATTTCTTCCAATCCAGGACACATATGATCGATCCGTTTGAACCCGTGGGGTCGCATGAGGCTCCTCTACAATGGCCTATTTTAGTTTTGATGAATCAAAGCCGTTTTCAATTGGTAGTATTTTTTCAGCTGCTGCAAAAACTGTCAGTTGCATACAATGCAAAGTTGCAGGATTGGCTAGAATTGATTTGGTTCGTCGTGTGCACAAACCGACGTCACCAGCGCATCTAGGTGGGAAGGTTTACGCTTGGAATTATCCTCTCATGCATCCCAAAGTGCCAGAATGTTGAGAGTCATACCATACCGGTGCGATCTCTCAAGTGCCCTGAGTCCAAAAAAATGTCAAAATTTGACGGACTGTTTCTTCAAATACATGACACATATGGTCGATCCGTTTGAACTTGTGGGTTGCGTGAGGCTCCTCTACAATGGCCTATCTTGGTTTTTGATGAATCGGAGCCATTTTCAATTGGTAGCATTTTTCGCCTGCTGCAAAAACTGTCAGTTGCATGCAATGCAAAGTTGCAGGATTGGCTATAATTGATTCTGCTCGTCGTGTGCATAAACCGACGTCGCGAGCGCGTCCGAGTGGGTAGGTTTACACTAGGCATGCCCCTGTCGTGCATCCCAAAGTGCTAGAACATCGAGAGTCATACCGTACCCGTGCGATCTCTCAAGTGCCCTGAGTCCAAAAAATTGTCAAAATTTGACGGACTGTTCCTTCAAATCCAGGACACATATGGTCGGTCCGTTTGAACCCATGGAGTCACGTGAGGATCCTCTACAATAGCCTATCTTGGTTTTTGACGACTTGGAGCCATTTTCAATTGGTAGCATTTTTTCGCCTACTGCAAAAACCGTCAGTTGCATGCAATGCAAAGTTGCAAGATTGGCTAGAACTGATTTGGTTCATCGTGTGCACAAACCGACATCATGAGCGCATCTGGGTGGGCAGGTTTATGCTAGGCATGCCCCTGTCATACATCCCAAAGCGTCGGAACGTCGAGAGTCATACCATACCGGGGCGATCTCTCAAGTGCCATGAGTCCAAAAAACTATCAAAATTTGACGGACTGTTTGTTCCAATCCAGGACACATATGGTCGATCCGTTTGAACTTGTGGGGTCACGTGAGGCTCCTCTACAATGTCCTATCTCGATTTTTGACAACTCGGAGCCATTTTCAATTGGTAGCATTTTTTCGTCTGCAGCAAAAACCATCAGTTGCATGCAATGCAAAGTTGCATGATTGGCTAGAATTGATTCGGTTCATCGCGTGCACAAACCGACGTTGTGAGCACATCTAGGTAGGTAGGTTTACGCTAGGCATGGCCCTGACATGCATCCCAAAGCACTGGAACGTCGAGAGTCATACCCTACCGACGCAATGTAGAAGTTGCTTGACAATGTTTTTGACAACAATGACAATTTTTGCTCAAATTGTATCTAGTCTCAATCTATGACCCATATGACCTGATAATGACTCAAATAATTCTCCATGGTTATACAAGAATTAAGAATGCTCATGATTGACCAGGGACACATCACATATACTCAAAACATAGTCACAAAACATTGACACACAAAATAGTCACAAAACATTGTCACATATTATTAAAAAATTTGCCTCTAAATATGGTCAAATCAGCTCTTGGCTATTTGATTATACAAAAAAATATCTTACAAATCATCTCATGGGATTTTATACAAAATTTGGCATTACAATATGTGCGATTCAGCTCATTGCCATTTTAATATACAAAATTTGGCATGTACATATGTACAAATCAGATCATTGCCATTTAAATATATAAAATTATGCCCCTAAACATGTAAAAATCAGCTCATGGGCATTTATATATACAAAAAATGAATATAGAATAATTTGTCGATGATTTATACAAAATTCTCAAAATCATTCTACTCTGAACCGTAGAATTAATCAAGTGAGCCTTCAGGATTGACTCTAACCCGTATTGTGTCAGGTATTGCCTCATGGTTAGATTCACGAACTTTCCATAAAATCTTGTTATGAGGTCTACCACGATACTTCATCAAATGAATATTTGTTGCAACAACAAGGTTAGAGAAATGAAGAATATGTCTGTGTGTTTCAAAGTCCTCGAACAACCAAACATCATAATTCTTGATAGGGTATCTCCAAAGCCATGTTCCTGTCACGACAATAGACCCTATTGGGTACTCAATACCCTCTCCGTCAATGATAGTGGTTGTCAATTTTCTTTTTGGCTCAACACAACAACACAAATAGTAATATGTTCTTTCTTCATTGTTCTCTTCTGCAACAACTGCATACACATGACCTGCATTTTATAAAGTGTTAATTGATGCCAAAAATAAAGTATGATGTACAACAAAATGAACCAAAAGGAATACTTGCAAAAAAATTAACTCAAAAAATCACCTGAATCCACTAGGTCGGATACATGGTCAAAATCCACTGATGTCTCCATCTGGCTCAATTGTAGTGCTTTGGGAATTTGATATGAATCAATGGGAACCAACGGTCTACAAGACCATTTGTCAACCCACTCTTGTGATTCACATTCTTCCCACAAACAATACATGCATGAAGAGCAAAAACATACCATCTGTCTCATATAAATTACCAGTGAACTTGAATTTGAACTCATAAATGAGTGCATGTCACTCGATCCTGCAACTGTACAACAATCTAGATAGTTTTCAATGTTAGATTCAGTGATCAGCCAAAAATATCTATGAACCATTGACGTACCTGGATTACCTGGACCCATCGTAGACTTACACCATCGCACAATTATTTCTGCATCTATCAACTCAGCACCACCTTCGTACTACAAGTCTTCTCTAGCTAGGGCTCTTTTCACACATGTTCCTGCACCATCGTGCTCTCCCTTACCATGTCCAGCCTCAGTGAAATTCCAAAAATATTGTACAACGCTTGTCATATGCATCCTTGCCAACCAATAAAACATCCTTGCATTCTTGAATTGTGCGGTGCAATTATCTGACCATGTTAAGTGTCGGTTGTATCATATGTTCCTTTCCCTTAAACCATCATAGAAAACTTTAAAGCATCCTTGTACAAACTCCGATGAAAGAGTACGATCATCACTTATGTAGAAGTGATACTCTCTTACAACCTTTCTATCCTCCTCTGTGCTATCATCTGCATGCATGAATGCTATGTGTACAAAAATAGAAACTTGTGTAGAGTGATAATACATAGATTGCACTTCATTTTGAGGTTGTAGTGTATAATTTTTAGCGAAATCAACGATAGAGACAATGGTGCCAAGAGGAAATGTGTCCTTAAATAACTTGAACTGCTCATCTAACCATCGAGCTCTGTGTGTATGCATTATGTACTCATAAACTAGTTTCTCTTGAAACATTTTCATCAATTTAGCTACACATATATCATTTTTTACTAGCTCACATCCCTTCAAATCTTTTTTATCTTTAACTCCATATGTGACTGTCTTGTATTTTCCAAAAGAAACTAGTTTCGTACCAATTTCATGTGTGCTCTCCAAATGTACGCATCTTGGTAAACGTTGCAAACCACCACATATATCACAAGAACCTTCCAAACAAGGCATCTTATAATAAATGCAACCATCATGTCTATTACATAGCACACTTGAAATAAATTCTATTACCGACTTAGGAGGTGCTTGTATATTACATTCCTGCAAAACATCGTTAGTGTGCAAAGTAGAACAAATATGACGAAAAATATCATAGTGCATGGAAAATTCAATATGCATCCTACAACAACACATGGTGCATACATGATTAATCTTAATATAAAAAGGTTTTGTCATTTCAAAAAATCTTTGAGAAATTCTTATTTGAGGAAACTTTTGAAGGAATCTTTCATAAAATTTAGTTTGAGTCATATCCAAATAGTGTTTGGCATGTGGCTCATGATTTGTAGACCCAATTCGCCTTCTAACAACATCTCTTTGGTTGGGCGAAACTCTTGTGTTGTCATGCCAAAATTTTCCAATTAATGTTCTTAGTGCATCAACAACAACCTTGTCTTTGCATGGTAGTCTACCCAAGAATGCCCAAAGAGAATTATTGTTAGGTTCCTCTATTTTTTCCCGCCTCTTTAATGCTTTACTTAATGTTGTTCTACTAATGTTTAATGACTTGTTTTGCTTATCAAACGATCTTTTTTTATTTTCTTGCTCATTATGGTTGATGTAATGACACATCGAGTAGCATTAGAATCTTTAGTACATGATTTTGAACCAATAGCTTGATATGCATCAAATAGATTTCTCACAATAGTTCTTTCACTGTTACTTTTAGATGATCTTAGGCCTAGAATTTTCATTCTCTCTAAAATTCAAATTTTTAATCATTTGAACAATTAACTGACATCTTGTGGTTTGATTTAAGTTTTCAAAATAGTTTTTCCATATTCTTTTAACCATTCACCTACAAGTTCGTTCATTCATTTTATTGGGCATTGGCTTCAATATATTCTCATCAATGTCAATTAGATACTTTGGTTTCCTATGAATGATTCTAGGAGGTGTTAACGTCGGTGCATTATGTACATTCAATTCATCAAATAGAGAAGGTGTATGTTCATCATTTAATTAATTATTCAATGCGGCATCTTCTTCAATTGCATTAGGTTCATATGGTAAATCAAATGTCTCTTCTTCAATTGCATTAGGTGCATTATGTTCGTTTGGTAAATCGAATTGAGATGTTGAGGATGACATACCTTCTTCTCCCATTGTTCTTATGTCACATAATTTCTTTATAGGCTGCCTTTGTCTTTCCTTTTCAACCTCTCATTGTTCCATCATTCCTCTCTTGTTCTTTCCCATGGTTGATATCGGTTGTCCTAAATAGAATCATATTACATATATATGTAAACAAAAGTTCATAAAAAAAAAAAAACCATAAATATGCATCTTATTTATCACTATTTTTTGGAATCAAACTATTAAACAGTCACAATACTCATGACAAAACTAATAAGAACAACAATTCAATTATTTGAAATCATGCAAAAACAAAAAAAATACTTACTTCTATGTATAAAACAGTGATAGAAGTGTAGACACAGTTCCAGTGGGGCCTTCAACGACCTCAAAAACTTCTTTTGAGGCCGTTGAGGCTCTTGGGAAACTAAAACTATGTCTATGTACCACGTATGCGCTACATTAATAACCGCGTACGCGCTACATTAATAACCGCGTATGTGCTACATTAATAACCGCGTACGCGCTACATTAATAACCGCGTACATGCTGTTAGTCCATAAAAATGTTGGCAAGCCCAACGATATTTTTTTCCCATTCTGTACTAATAAGTAGCGCGTACGCGTTCCTAAGCCTAAAAACTGTTATCGCAGGGTAGCGAATAATGGTCTCAGTACCCTGTATGCGCTTACAAGTAATAAGTACCACGCACATGTTAGGGTTTCAAGCAGATCTGAAGCAAATATGAACTAACAATTATATGCAGATTTAAATACAAAAGATAAAGAAATAAAACAGGACACAGATAACATAGAGATTTAACGTGGTTCACCCAGAATGGTTACGTCCACCATACACAGCCGTCCAATCTTTCTTATTATCCAGCAAAAATAGTACATCAACCTTACAATGCCTTAAGCATCCCAGCCACTTATAACATGCGTTTTTAGGGCAACAAACAAAGTCGGCCTTTTAGGGTTTTATTACAATGTCGGTTTTCATCAACAAAAAACGGCAAAATTTTTTTTCTCGGGGGCTGCCGCCCCCGAACCCCTGCCCGGGGCCCGGCCCGGCCCCGGACCCTGGCGAGGATACATGCTGAGTGTACAGTACTTTGCTGATCAGTCGCCACATTTCAACAATCTCCCACTTGGAGACTGATCAGGCTCCACACCAAACAATCTCCCACTTGGAGACTGATACTACACGACACCACTGTACATGCAACATCCGCTGGATAAAACACTAGGACTTGACTGGTATAAATTCCACAATTATTAATCAAGAAGACCAACAAAAACTGATGAAGAAATCAGCTTCTCTTGTGGAACTGCCTTTGTGAACATATCGGCAGGATTCTCACTTGTGTGAATCTTCTCAAGCCGTAACTGACCCTCCTCCAAAATAGTCCGAATGAAGTGGTACCTGAGCTGAATGTGCTTTGTCCTTGAATGAAAAGCAGAGTTCTTCGCAAGATCAATGGCACTCTGGCTATCAGTATACAATGGGCTATCCTCTTGTGTCTGACCCAATTCCTTCAGAAAACATTGCAACCAAATCATCTCTTTGCTGGCTTCTGTAGCAGCAACATACTCAGCTTCAGTGGTTGAAAGTGCAACAACCTTTTGCAGCCTAGAAATCCAACTGACTGCAGTTCCCCCTATAGTAAAAACATACCCTGTAGTACTCCTCCGTGAATCAATATCACCTGCCAGATCAGAGTCAACAAATCCACTTAGAGCAGCATTAGATCCTTTGAAACATAATGCCTTCGTAGTAGTTCCTTTCAAATACCGAAGAATCCATTTCACAGCATTCCAATGTTCCATACCCGGATTACTCATAAACCTGCTCACAACTCCCACTGCATGTGCAATATCTGGCCTTGTGCATACCATTGCATACATCAGACTGCCAACAGTTGATGAATACGGGATGTTAGACATTTTATTAACCTCTTCCTGTGCCTTTGGACACATCTCCTTAGTCAATTTGAAATGACTAGCCAAAGGTGTACTAACTGGTTTTGCATCCTGCATGTTAAATCTTTTCAACACCTTCTTTATATACTCACTTTGGGACAAATTCAAGGTTCTATTTTTCCTGTCCCGTGTAATCCTCATACCGAGAATTTGCTTAGCTGCACCCAAATCCTTCATAGCAAATGACCTGGCTAATTTTTGTTTAAGATCATTTATATGTTGCATGTTAGACCCAACAACAAGCATGTCATCAACATAAAGCAACAGGATAATATAACTGCCATTATCAAATCTCTTAAAATATACACAATGATCAGAATGACATCTATGATAACCGTGTTCAGCCATGAAACTATCAAATTTTAAATACCATTGTCGGGGTGCTTGCTTTAGGCCATACAAACTTTTCTTCAACCTGCACACCAAGTTCTCCTTACCTTTGACCTCATATCCCTGTGGTTGCAACATGTAAATTTCCTCCTCCAAATCTCCATGGAGAAAAGCTGTTTTGACATCTAATTGTTCAAGATGTAAATCATCTGCAGCCACAAGACTAAGTACAGTTCTAATTGAAGTCATTTTTACAACTGGAGAAAATATTTCATCATAATCTATACCCTTTTTCTGTGCAAAACCTTTTACCACAAGTCTGGCCTTATATCTTTTCTGACCTCCTTCCTCCTCCTTCAGCCGATAAACCCATTTGTTAGGCAAGGCTCTTTTTTCTGCAAGTAAAGGGACTAAGTCCCAAGTCTTATTTTTCATCAAGGAGTCCATCTCCTCTTTCATGCCTAGTTGCCACTGTTGTTTGGCATCCACCTGCATTGCTTCTTCATATTCTTTTGGTTCACCAGAATCTGTTAATAAAATAGAATACAAAGAAGGAGAAAATCTTTCAGGGGGTCTACTTGTCCTCGTAGAACGTCTAACACTTGCAGGAGTTTGTGGGACAATCTGTTGTTGCTGAGCATCAGGTACCTGTGGCATTTCATTTTCAGGAATCTCATCCAACACCACATATTCTTGTTTGTCCTGTTCATGCTTCTTTTCCTGCATCTGTTCTTTATACATAACCTTCTCATTGAATATAACATCTCTACTTCTAATTATTTTCTTATTTTCAAAATCCCATAACCGATAGCCATATTCATCTATCCCATATCCAATGAAGGTACATTTCTGAGATTTAGCATCAAGCTTGGTTCTTTTTTCTTTATCAACATGGACAAAAGCTTCGCAACCAAAAGTTTTTAGAAAAGAATAATTTACCTTTTTACCAGTCCATGCCTCCTCTGGAATACCACCATCCAAAGGGGTTGAAGGTCCTCTATTTATCAAATAGACAGCAGTATGTACATCATCTGCCCAAAAATGTAAGGGCAATCCAGCATGCAATCTCATGCTCCTCGCACGTTCCATGATGGTCCTATTCATTCTCTCTGACACACCATTTTCCTGTGGAGTTCCTGGAACTGTCTTCTGCTTTCGAATCCCATTTAAGGAACAGTAATATTCAAATGCTTTGCTACAATACTCACCTCCATTATCCGATCTGAAACACTTCAACTTTTTTCCTGTCTCATTCTCAACCAGAGCTTTCCATTTCTTAAAAGTTTCAAAAACATCTGATTTTTGTTTTAGGAAATATACCTATGTTTTTCTAGTTG
This sequence comes from Cryptomeria japonica, assembly GCF_030272615.1. NCBI lineage: Eukaryota > Viridiplantae > Streptophyta > Pinopsida > Cupressales > Cupressaceae > Cryptomeria > Cryptomeria japonica. The sequence goes on along the minus strand of NC_081406.1, from coordinate 388,119,113 downwards.
AGTCATCAATAAAAATAACATAATAACAAGAGCCACCAAGAGATGATACCTGAGCCGGTCCCCATACATCTGAATGTACAAGCTCTAACTTCTCACTCTTCTTCTCTTTTCCAACCTTGAGAAATCTGACTCTTTTCTGTTTACCATAAACACAGTTTTCACAGAACTCTAAATCAATCTTCTTTAGTCTTGGCAATAGATTTTTGTAGTGAAGGATTTTCATCCCTTTCTCACTCATGTGCCCAAGCCTATGGTGCCACATTATCGAATCTGTTCTTGCAACATTTATTGTTGTTGTCCTTGCAGTAACTTTATCTGTAGCAGCTAAGGTAGAGTAAGTGTTACCAGTACATAGATATAATGTGCCTACCTTCGCACCTTTAGCTACTACTAACGATCCTTTAGTGACCTTCCACATACTGTTTGAGAAGGTAACTATGCAACCTTCACTACCTAGTTGCCCTGCAGAAATTAAATTTCTTCTTAAATTAGGAACATGTCTTACCTCCTGCAGAAACCAGTCATTACCATTCTGCAACTTGATCTTTATCTTTCCTTTTCCAACAATTTGACAGGGCTCATCATCACCCAAATATACCTGTCCAAAATCACCTTGAACATAATCTAGAAAATATTTTCTATGGGGTGTAGCATGAAATGAAGCCCCAGAATCTATTACCCAGGAATCATTAACATTATCCAAACATAAGATTAAAGCATCTTGTAGAGTATTACTTGCAATATTAGCTTCCTTACTGTCATTTTCATTTTTGTCTCCTTCTTTGTTTTTCCGAGACCAACAGTCTTTCTTTAGATGACCAGGCTTTCCGCAGTACCAGCAATCTTTCTTTCCTCTAGATTGAGAGCATCCTTTCTTTGACTTCCCTCGTGACTTCTCATTCCCAGGGCCTTTTCCTCTTTCCTTTGATCTTCCTCTGTTCTCCACATTCAAAACACTACCCGATGATGTTGGAGTCTCACCTGTGCTTTTCCTTCGCATTTCCTCGCTTAGGATAACACCAACAATATCATCAAATACCAAAGTATTTTTACCAGAGACAGAGTTACTTACAGCCATAACCAAGCTATTCCAGCTTTCTGGCAAAGAACATAAAATCAAGAGAGCCCTAACCTCTTCTGCAAAGGTAATTTTTACCGAAGACAATTGACTGGTAATTGTATTAAACTCATTTAAGTGCTCCGCTACAGATCCTCCCTCACTCATTTTCAAATTAAACAAAAGCTTCATAAGAAATACCTTATTCGAAGCCGAGGGTTTCTCATACAGCTTAGCCAATGTTGCCATCAAATCTACAGTCGTTTTTGCTTCTGTTATATTGAATTCTACAGACGCCACAAGGCACAATCGAATGGATCCCAGTGCCTTTCTATCTAAAATGTCCCACTCTTCATCTGATATTGTGGTCGGTTTCTTTGCCTTTCCTTCCAATGGCCGCCACAAATCCTTTTGATACAGGTAATCCTCCATCTGCATTTTCCATAACTGATAATTCTGGCCGTTAAACTTTTCGACCTTGAATTTGGAATCCTCCATTGCTCCCACTCAAATCTGAAAGTCCTGCCAATTTACAGAAAACCTCGCTCTGATACCAATTGTTAGGGTTTCAAGCAGATCCGAAGCAAATATGAACTAACAATTATATGCAGATTTAAATACAAAAGATAAAGAAATAAAACAGGACACAGATAACATAGAGATTTAACGTGGTTCACCCAGAATGGGTTACTTCCACCATACACAGCCGTCCAATCTTTCTTATTATCCAGCAAAAATAGTACATCAACCTTACAATGCCTTAAGCATCCCAGCCACTTATAACATGCGTTTTTAGGGCAACAAACAAAGTCGGCCTCTTACGGTTTTATTACAATGTTGGTTTTCATCAACAAAAAATGGCAAAATTTTTTTTCTCGGGGGCTGCTGCCCCCGAACCCCTGCCCAGGGCCCGGCCCGGCCCCGAACCCCGGCGAGGATACGTGCTGAGTGTACAGTACTTTGCTGATCAGTCACCACATTTCAACAGCACACGCTCCTACACCTTAAAAAAGTTATGTCAGGGCAGTGAACTAATAGGTTAAGCACCCCTACGCGTTATTGGTAGTAGAAAAAATGTGAATGAAAAGGGAGGGAGGGAGAGAGATAGAGAGAGGGAGAGGGGGGAGTGTAGGGGGGAGGGAGAGAGGAGCGGGGGTGGAAGGGAAGGAGGGAGAGAGGGAGAGGAGAGGGGGGAGGGAGGGAGAGGAAGAGAGAGAGAGGGAAGGAGGGAGAGGGAGAGAGAAAGGAGGGGAGGAGGGAGAGGAAGAGAGAGACATAGGGAAGGAGGGAGAGGGAGAGAGAGGGAGAGAGAGAGAGAGGGGAGGGAAGGTAGAGAGAGGGAGAGAGGTAGAGGGAGGGAGAGAGGGAGAGAAGAGGGGGAGGGAGGGAGAGAAGAAGGGGTATTGAGGAAGGGAGAGGGATAGTAGGGAGAGAGAGAGAGAGAGAGAGAGAGAGAGAGAGAGAGAGAGAGAGAGAACACAATATGATCCTTAGAACACAATATGACCCCTAACAACATCTAAGGGGTCATAGGGTATCCTAAGGGGTCATATGACACTATATTATCCCTTAGCACACCATAGGACCTATAACGACACCAAATAGTGTCCTAAGGGGTCATAGAACACATATGACCCTTTAGAACACCATATGGTGTTGTTATGGGTCATTGGTGTCCTGAGGGGTCATATGGCATCCTATGACCCCTTAGGAAACTATATGATGTTTTTATGGGTCTTATGGTGTCTTAAGGGGTCATATGGTGTCCTAAGGGGTCACATGACACCATATGGCCTCTTAGGAAACAATACAACCTTTGATGACACCTAAGGGGTCATATGGTGGGCTAATAAAATGATATATTAAATTTAAAGTTATGAATAGAACATCATACAATAAAACATCAATATTTTAGTTTTGATAGAGCTAAGTTAGACCATTGCCAACATAAGAGAGACTCCAAGAGAAAAAACAATGAGGCTTCGCTAAAAAGAAAGTGTAAGAGCTTGACCTAACCCTAAGAGTACTGCCTAAGTTCTAAAACATATGATGCTACTAAATTTGCAAGGTTATAGGACTAATCTCGATTGTAACTATATGAATTACAGAAGAAGAGAAAGAGGGAGGGAGAGAAGAAGAGAAAGAGGGATGGGGTATGGAGGAAGGGAGAAGGGGAGAAAGCGAGAGAAAGAGGGATTGGGTATGGAGGAAGGGAGAAGGGGAGAGAGAGAGAGAGAGGGAGAGGGAGAGAGGGAGAGAGGAAGGAGGTGGGAGGGAGAGGAAGAGAGATAAAATCCAGGACCCAATATGACCCTTAGAACACAATATGACCCCTAACAACATCTAAGGGATCGTAGGGTGTCCTAATGGTTCATATGACACTATATTATCCCTTAGCACACCATAGGACCTATAACAACACCAAATAGTGTCCTAAGGGGTTATAGAACACCATATGACCCTTTAGAACACCATATGGTGTTGTTATGGGTCATTGGTGTCCCGAGGGGTCATATGGCATCCTATGACCCCTTAGGACATCATATGGTGTTGTTATGGGTCGTATGGTGTCTTAAGGGGTCATATGGTGTCCTAAGGGGTCACATGACACAATATGACCTCTTAGGAAACAATATGACCTTTGATGACACCTAAGGGGTCATATAGTGGGCTAATAAAATGATATATTAAATTTAAAGTTATGAATAGAATATCATACAATAGAACATTAGGAGTTTAGTTTTGATATAGCTAAGTTAGACCATTGTCAGCATAAGAGAGACTCCAAGTGAACAAACAATGAGGCTTTGCTAAAAAGCAAGTGTAAGAGCTTGACCTAACCCTAAGAGTACTGCTTAAGTTCTAAAACATATGATGCTATTAAATTTGCAAGGTTATAGGACTAATCTTGATTGTGACTATAGGAATTACACACTTGATTTATTTCATGGGTATGTACCATTCCAAGCTGTTTGTCAAGTGATGATCATCATATACTACCACTGCCATGCATACAACAAACTTTAATTTCTTTAGGTGACAGGCATTGTGTAGAAACATGGGAACTCTCGCATACCCACCACTATCATTCTCCAGGACATCATCTGTGTTACTCTCCCTCTTTCTCTTCCTACTGGTTGTTTCCTTCTGAAAAACATATTGCAGGTACTCTGACTCATCATGTTGCTTTGTTGACACTATTTTCCACATCTTCTCTGCTCATTAAAAACACATTTGAGAAGAATATTGCTGCAGGTTTCCTTGTTTGTCACAGTAATGCACCCGTGGTTCAATTTCAAACCCTATTCCTCCTATTCAATATACACACACAAATCCATCAATCAATTTTGTTAGGAGAGCATACATGATAAAAATCAAAGAGGAAGTTGCAGACAAGAAATAAATTCACTTACTTCTATAGAAGTGCAGACATAGTTGCAGTGGGGTATGGAGGGAGGGAGGGAGGGAGTGAAGAAGAGACAGAGGGATGGGGTATGGAGGAAGGGAGAAGGAGAGAGAGTGAGAGAGAGAGGGATGGGGTATGGAGGAAGGGAGAAGGGGAGAGAGGGAGGGATGGGGTATGGAGGGGTATGGAGGAAGGGAGAAGGGGAGAGAGAGAGAGAGAGAGAGAGAGAGAGAGAGAGAGAGAGAGAGAGAGAGAGAGAGGCACCTTGTATGCGTTTGAGAGGGGAAGACAATACACTTATATGTGTATATATATACTTAATATATTATATATTATTATATACATATATATATATATATATATATATATACAACATCATATTATACACATTATATATTACATATATTATATACATACACATATTATATATACAATATCATATTATACAATAGTGTGTATGCGCTGTTTATAGTAAAAAGAGCGCGTACGCGTTGCTTACACCATAAGTACCCCATACGCGCTTTTTAAACCATAAGTACCCCGTACGCGCTTTTGACTGTTTGGCTTGGAAATAGGCTTGGATGACAAAGCTACGGTTTGGAAGTTTGATTTCCCTCCATTTCTCTTATTTTTGACGTGTTTTATTTTATCAACTTGGTTTATCGACTTTGTCATCATCAGGTTTACACTTCATCAAGTGGGTATTTCTAAAATTGCCACCATATTTTCACCCATCTTCTGAGCTTTCTAACCATATAATTTTTTTTAAAATTTGAACAACAATAACATATTATTATTGAATTTCTTTTACCAGTGTCTCCATAGTTCTCACAAACATATGTGCACCATTTTTTTAAGTAAATTTTGATATACTTATCCAAATTTTAAATTTTTTATATATTATTGCAGTGCACTTGATTCTTTACAATTTAAAAAAAAATAAAATTGTATTTTCGATTTGTTTAGTGCAACTTATGCTTCACGCACGAACAGGTACCTAATTTTCAGGATGTGCTCGATTGGAAAAATTATAAAAAAAAACTACTCAACAAAAAATTACAAAACAATACACATCTTCTAGTGCTCACTCTTAACTATCTTTTTGCCAAAGAATTTGTCAAAATACTAAATCTAACTATGACTTTTTTGATGCGCACGTCAGACACTATGTTATGTTTTTTCAGAAAAAATCAGGGTCTATTTTTTTGTGTGCGAAGGATTTGACCCCCTTAATCTTATCCAATTTTGAAAAAGTATAGTAGTTTGGAAACTAGATTCAGAGTACTACAATATTTGTTCTTTGATTATCTTCATATCTTGAGTGGATGACTTTCAAATTTTGCCTCCAAGTTCAGGTTTACCTGGTTTCAGAAAAAAAGTGTCCACTTATACCCCCTTTTTGACCACCAATTGTGCACTTACCCTGCTACTGTTATGATTCTATGCCTATTGTTGCTGTATGAGGCCAAAATTTTGTATAACCTTCTCTATTTATGCAAACTATTGGCAGACCAACTTATCTTTGTATTCATTAGTGTTGTGTAACAACAATATGTTATTGAAGTTTGATTATTGCGATCAATTCAATTTTTGCATATTTATATTCTATTAATGATTTGTAAAGTTAAGTAAAGAGTACGAAACTTGTAAACACAATACTATAGAATATGCACATAAAATATTTCATATCTAACAATTTCTTCATAAGTAACTTGAGTTGCATTTTTTTTAAATGAAATTATAGTGATTCTAGAGCTTAGACCTTGCGACTTAGTTACATCACTTACATTAGTCAGAGAAGAAGAGAAAGAGGTTTCCTTAGCTCAAAGTTAAAAAAAAAGGAAGAAAATATGGTGGATAGATAGGACCAACATGATCCCAATGTTTTGGCCATGTTAAATGATCCAGTTAGGGAACAACAATAGTTGGTTTATCATAACTTGGATGATAGAAACCATAAATGCAAATTATAAAAATAATTAGGATAATCATGACAATAATTCTTACAATAAGGCAATGACGAGGATAATGGTAAACAAGGAGAAGGTAGCAACACTAATGTTGCCATAAATAACACTAGGATAACTAGTAGTTCACACTCATTGGCCTCTAATTCTTAAATTTTTGGAGGTACAACCTAGAGAACAAACGTGATAGTAGGGTGGTTGTGAAGGTTGAGTGGAGTACTTAAGGGAATATTGTAATGCCCCCTTTTTGGGACATTAGGAAAATCCATTTAATAATTAAGTTTAAGTTGTCTACACATAATAACTTTAAAGACAACTTAATTTAATTATTTATCTAAGAAGATTAAAGTGACTTTTTATGTCAACATCAAATTATAAAGTACAGTCACTTAATTAATAGAAGGGAATTCCAAGAGACAACAGTGGGCCAACAAAGAGTCACTGGGTTGAGTTATTTAATAACTTGGAGAGGCTCTTTTTGGCATGCTTGGTTTATGTTTGGTTTTGTATTCTCTTGGAGAATTAAGGGAAGCTTTGGCTTTTAGCTGGTTTGGGGACGGAAAACCTCAAGCTCGGAGGTCGTGGACGAAAACCCATTGCAATTGGAGTTATCACGCAAGTGACTCACATGTGCTTCAAATGCAATTTGCTGGTAATCCAATCTGATTGTTATAACTGTCATTGAGATTGGATGTAAGGTCATTATTCTGCTAAAGTATTATGACAATATTTATATGTAGTATCCAGACCTTGTTCTTTTCTGCAAATAAATATTTTTAGTTGTAAATTGTTTGCAAAATTTTTATATTTTTGATTAAATTCATGTAGTCATTTTTCATAAAAACTTGTGAAAAGTCTGTATAAAATCTGGGGTAATATCCCTATATTACTGCAGTGGTATCAGAGCTCTGCATCCTACTAGCCTATTTCTTTAAAGGTATTTAGTTCCAGATTGGTTTTCAGTTGAAGACAAATTTATGGTAATAAACTATCTGCAGAACTGGAGTCATTTTCTTAATTCTTGTGGGATGTTTGTTGCCACCGTGGAACTATTTCCATTTGAATGTTTGTTGTGGGCCTATGATATTATGAGCACATGAGTAATATAAATGTCAGCATAACATTATTGGTACTGGGTGTGGTTTAATTTACTTGTGGATTCATTGAAGGTTATAATTTGGCATCGGAAAGGAAATCGAGGATTTCAGAATTGTGCAATAATATTTTGAAGTGGGAATTATAATTAAATATTTGATCCTAACTTTAGCCGCTGGAGGTTGATATTCTTAATTATTGAGTCGGGTGTGATTAAAATATGCATTTGTCGTAAGTCCATTTCATATTTCCGATTTAAAGAGTATGCAAGCTCGGTCAATGATTATTTGGGGCGGAACAATTGAAGTTAAAATTTTTCATAAATTAAAAAAAATATCGCGCCTCTTCAAAGTTTGTGCAAATGAATATGGAGCAGTAACTCTTGAGGAGAAGGTCGATATAATATTTTTGCCAACCATTAAGTCTTCATTAATTATTGAAGAAGTTGAAGGTGCAAAGCATTCCGTTTGCGTTTTGGTATTACTTTTCTAAGCCGTTGGCCGTGAATTGCACGAGACTAAATATTTGCTTGAAATTGGCAGAGTTGGAATGACTTGCAGCATATAAGACTTCCTTCTTTCCAAATATGAAAAGTTTTCAGTATCTTTTCATGGGTAGGTTTATTGGTTCGCTACTTCATTGGACAAGAAGTTTTCCTTGATTAAGGGCGTTACTTCTCTTTGGCAATGAGATTGTTTTTGTATCTGGCATGGAAATTTCAAGAAGCGTAGAAGTTTTAAGTGGTTCAATAATCTTTGCCATTACTAATAGAGTGCGTATCGTGTTTGTGTTTAGGCACAAATACATTTCAAACTAAGACCATTAGCTTTCTCCAAAAGGGCATAGCACCCATGATTTGTACTCCATTCTGAGCATGTATTTTGTTTGCGTAGTATTGGAAGTCGATTTGACTATCTATCAGTTGTAGCTTGCTAGACATGGTTGTTTGAAAGAATGGTGGAGTCTTCTAATATTCAGAAATCCTGAATGATCATAATTTGCAAGCAAAGCAGTTGAAATTGGTGTTTGGGCATGTGGAATCCATTTCTTCCTAGGTGTTATCCCTTGCTTCATTGTCAATGGAATTGTGTGGTTTCTGTGTGTGTGAAAAAAGTGAACCTGTAGCTGCAAGCACAACACTTCAATTAAGTCATTATATGCATGGTTAGTAATCAATAATCAATAAATAATAAACCATAGCAAAGAGACCAATTGCCTTCTAAAAGATGCGAGTATAAGATTGCTCTCAGATTTTTATAAGCAATACCAGTGACTAGACTACACCAAGACGAAGGATTTAATCTATATGATATTAAGCTATATGGATGCAAGATGGATGAATAATTCAAGCAATAATAATCAATTCAAGCAACAATGGATGCAAAATGGATGCAAATAATCTAAAAAGAACAATAATCTTTAATGACTCCAAAGCGAAATTAGCATGATAATAATCTCCAAGCGTGTTCTCAAAAATCTCTGGGGTAAATTGGAATGAGAGCTGAAGACTGAATTTATAGAGAATCACAAGAGAAAAAGATTAATTTAGGATTAATTGAAATAATTGAGAAATCAGATTCAGTTAACCTTGAGATAGATTCCAATTATAGTTTAATTAAAATGCATTCAAATTAGAAGTCCAAGTTGCATTGGAAAATAATAAATTAATTCCATGCATATAGGATAAAAATAGATAATTCTTTAATTTATTCAAGAAAAAGGTCTTTTCAATGCAACTGAACTTCTTTTTCTGAAAAGCTTTGAGTTCCAAGTTTAGAGAATAATTCAATAATTCAATTAAATTGCTTTTCTGATTTCAAGTTCTAAATTTAGAAAAAAGAAATAATATCTCAAGTTTGATTTCTCTCTCAATTCAATTCTTTTTTTTTGTTTTATTTTCAATTCAACTCTTTGTAATAAATTAATTCATCTTTTGTAATAAATTAATCCTTTTTGCATGATTGAATGGAAAATTTATTAATTAATTAAATATGCAAGGATATTTAATAAATTAAAATGGGATAATTGATCAAAATGATATTCTTGGAAATGATTTGATTAATTAAATAAATATTTAATTAATATTGAGTAGTTGATTTGCCATGTGATATTTGATGATTAAAGAATTAATAATGTGCTCAAGATTGATTTAATTGCCTTTGGTTAGGACCTTGGTGATGTTGTCAAGATTAGGGGCCCATGGTTTAGATGACCAATTTTAGGGTATTACATTTGCCCCTCTTTGAATTAATGTGCGAGCAGCGTGTTGGTTGAAAGAATGTGTGATGTCTAGGAGATGCCAGTTCTGAACTTGATTGATCACGAACTAGATGAAAAGCAAGGTGTTTAGCTTGATTCGAAGCGACAAAGTTGAATGAAGTCTGATTAAAGTGATACCGATCCCGAACTTGATTGAACTGAGGAACGATAGAAAACAAAGATAAAAAACTTGAACTTGATTGATCAAGAAGCGGATCTTACTGATCTAGAACTTGATTGATCTTAGATGCAGTGAGTGATGATAAAAATCGATCTTGAACTTGATTGATCAAGACATGATGAGCGAAGAATGAACTGTTCAACTTGATCAAGAAACAAATACTGAACACCTTCTTAGATTTAGTGTGATCAAAGATACTCTTGAAACTTTTGATTGAGCTTAAATGAATAATCAGTTTGATTTGAAGTGATGAAACTGATTAACATTAAGAGATTAATTTAGATGAAAGACAAATATTAGCTTGATTTGAAGCGATGAAACTGATATGCCCCTAGCGATTGATTTGATTCAGATGATTGAGAGATCTCAACTTGATGTGAAGCGATGAAGCTGAGATGCCCCTTAGCAATAAGGATTGATTTTCTTTAATTGAAAAGATTTTGCTCGACTTTTGATGAAGATTTGAAAAATTTCCTCTACTTGTGAGATGTGAAGTCATAAGGTCATGAATATGCCCCCTTGGGAGTGAAATCGAAAGATAATGAGGGATTGATTATAGGCAATTGTTTGGCGAAAATAAGTAATTTGAGCACAAATTGATTCTGAGGATTTTTTTTTTTTGAAAATTTTAGCGTTGATTGATGAGAAATTGAGCGTAGAGTTGATCAAAATGTTGATGTGTAGAATGAAATTGAATTAAGATTCAGTGTTGAAATTTGAGCGTAATTTGAAGAAAGAATGAGCCTTTGATGAAAAGAGCGCTAAGTGGTCAAAATTGTGAGATTGACTAGCAAAATGATCTTGAATTTCGATTTCGATCCCGAAAATGCAATCAGAGCAGGCAAATTAGCTAGGGGTACAATTTTCATAACTATTGGAGGAAGTTGAAAAATTAGGTTTTAGGCTATATATAGGATGAAAGTGTCATTTTCAAATCATTTTAACCCTCCAAGTTTGAAAATTCAAAAAGCCTTCTGCGAAGAAAAATGGTGGTCCCTACTCATCAGGATCGATTTGAGCGCTAGAGAAGACATAATCGACCTCAAAACTATGAGCCAGCGGTAATTGATTGATTTTAAGCCTCTTTATGTTTCCAATTTTGAAAATTTTTATGCATTTTTGAAGTTTTTCACGGGTTTTGGGTCAGGTGTCTTAGTTTGTCGTGCGAGACAAGATCCTGTCTCGTATGAGAAACTGGTAAAAAATCTTATTTCGTTTGAGCCTACTAGTTTTGTCATACGAGGTCCACCCTTGTGTCGTACGATAGGTCTGTTAAAAGACCATTTTGTTGTGCTAAGTCTATTAAATTGTCGTTTGAGGCTGTTTTCTCGTACGAGAGCCATTCCCGACTTGTACGCGATGCTGCTTGACTGTGTTTTGTCGTTCGAAAGACAATGATCATTTTTGAAAGTGTAAACATGAAATTTTGGTTTTGCATTTGACTTATTTGGATTTGCGTGATGTTTAACTTCTCTTGTAGGCTCATTTGGAATGTTTTCTAATGATCGTTGTTGGGTTTTTGCAGGTTAGATTACCTCCTATGCTCTTTAGATGTGTATATCCACCTACGATGGCATTATTTCTTCATCTATCTGAGGTTGAGTAGGCTCATGTTGATTTATGCGGCTTGACTCATCTATTGCGATTACCTGATATCCGTGTGAACCACGGGATGCTCACAACATTAGTTGAGCATTTTCATTCGGAGCATAATACATTTCATTTGCCAGTTGGGGAGTTGACTATCACTCCCGAGGATGTGTACAAGATCCTTTGTATCCCTTTTGCTGGGGATAAGGTGGATTATGATACTGCATTGTTACTTGGACTATAGGCTCTTAGGAACGTATTCAGGGATCCCGACATTTTGACTCGTTCCATGAGTTGGGACATTCTTATGAGCAGGTATAGTGAGGAGTATCCCCTGGCATGTGTTCTAGCAGGGTTCATTGGTTGCTTCTTGATACCAGACAGAGGGCAGCAGGGTTTCCAGAGTGGATGGGGCCGTATGCTAGAGAGGTTGATAGAGACCCCTCAGAGACTTGGCTGGGGCTCTTGTTTGTTGGCCCAAATGTATCGGGAGATGTATGAGATTGTTTATAGAGATGGGCAGAGCATGGCCGCGGGTGTATATATTTTACAGGTGTGGGCTTGGGAGCACCTTCTCGTTTGTCGGCCGATTGTTGATGATAGTAGAGAGCCAGGGAAACCGATTATTTACAGGTATGCCGGATATATTACGCAGCCCCATCTGGGCAAGACAAATTTTTGGTGATGACAGCTCGATGACCTTATAGCAGTTGTCTGGAGACCATACAGAGGATTGGAGCTGTGGGATGACTGGCGGAGGTTTCCCAGGGACCTTTTTGTGACACGCCCACTGATCGGGAGATCACAGACTGTTGTGGAGCGATTCATTGTGTCACGAGTGATGAGGCAGTACGGCTGGCCTTAGGGGATCTCGCATGAATATACAACATATGCTCGCTATGCTGATGAGGAGAGGCAGGGATGGTCTCCTCGATTGTCATATGCTTTGGCTATGCAGGAGCTGACAGGTTTACATCGCCTGAGATGGGATTACCTGGAGGATATAGTGGATGCGGGGGTATTGCCCCAGTATAGGGATTACTTTCAGCAGCATCCATTCCCTCGATTTACAGATCTGGGAGAGTAGACTCCTCATATTGAGGATGATGCCCCCGCACCGGCACAGGGACAGGGCCAGAGGTAGGGATAGGCACAAAGATCAGAGGCTCCATGATGGACTAGTGGTGATCCTAGTGCTAGCAGTAGCGGGGTGCCAGCTGATGTTGGACAGTAGAGGGGTGAGGGAGGATACCTTGGGAGAGTAGGCGTGAGGTTGGGTGGTGGAGAGGAGGAGTGAGCAACTCCGAGGTAGGTCCGGTAGCGACGAGATGAGCAGGGTGGAGCCACAGGTGGAGATGGCGGTGGAGATGGTGGCAGAGAGCCTGCGAGAGAGCAGAGGGCTGACACGGGACGATCGATGAGAGCACATCTTGCAGAGCTACAGTCACAGTTGACAGTGGCTCAGACTCAGCTGGCAGAGCGAGACCGACAGCTGGTCGAGGTTAGGGCTGTTGGCATTATGTGAACCAGTATAAGGACATAATGATATTGTGTACTGTCATTGATGAAAATATGTGATATGAAGTGAATCGACATATGTGATATGTGAGAAGAGAGAACCAACATATGTGTGAACCGATATATATGCCAAAGTGAAGCGATATATTTTCTCAAGGTGAACTGACATGTAGTTATGGGAACCGACACATGGAAGCATTGTATGACTATCGGTTGGTAGGTAGTTTCCACTTTAGGATTTCCAGTTGGAGTACCTCAAGCCTGTGTGACTCAATCGGTGATCTCTGTGTGATGAGTTAGCAGTATAACGAAGAACAGATCATGTTGCCACATGAGCCCTGTGCGCATGAAGGATCTTGCATGAAGAAGACTATCCCTATCCACCTTGGGAATGTGCAAAGTCTGTCAAATGGTGATAACGCGTGATGGGTTATCAGCCGCCATGAAATCGGTGGATAATGGACGATGGAGAATGTCTTGAGATCGATTCAAGATTGTTGCATTTAATGCAGTATGATTCAACGGTCAGGATTGAACCACTTGAATTGCTTAACCTAACAGGTTTAGGCTTTAGGGTTTTTTCTATCGACCTGTCTGTTTCCTATAAGTTCGATGTTGTGTTTCTTTCTAAGGTTGTTGGCAAAAGTTGTATGTGTGTATCCAAGGGAATTGATACGTGATTCTTGCCAGACCAAAGGAGAGAAGAGATACCTGCAAAGTGAATGTGCAGAAGGTGAAGAGGAGCCAAAATGGATCTACATTAGCATTGAGTGCTGTTACCAGATCATTGTAATTCCTATTGATCTTTAACCACTTCAACAGTTGTGAAATCCCTTAACAGGGTAGCTTTAACCGGCTTGATACAAATCCCTTAACAGGGTAACTCAAAGTTATTGAGTTCTGGGAATCTATAGAGCTCTAGAGATCCTTTAGCTATTGAGTTCTTTAAATCCTCTAACAAGGTAACCCTAACCAGGTTTAACCCTTAACCGGGTATTGTAGCCATCTATGATCCCTAACAAGATCGGTTCCTAGCAGAACCTATTGTAATGTCTTTAACCGGACAAGGCTCCTAACAGAGCGGACTTCTAAAGAGTTCAAAAAGTAGCTTGTGGGTATTCATCCCCACCGTGGTTTTTCCCAGTTGGGTTTCCATGTGAAAATATGTGTGTCATGTGTGAAGCTTTTATCTTGTGATGCTCTGTTATTGCCTGTTAAGCTTATGATGGTTCAGTGTTTTATGCCTGTCTATAAAACATATTGAACTAACTATTGTGAAGATCTGATGATAGTTTACCTGTTCATGCATGAGAGTGTAATGGTACTATAGTATTGAGCTAAGAGGAAAGCTAAGAGTGTAACCAGTTTATGATTGTTTTAGTTGTTCTGGGTCTTACCGGTTGCTCTCTGCTTCAACCAGTATCACTGTTTGCCAGTCATTTGGAGTATTTGCTATCAAACCGGTTTTGGACTATATTTTTGCCTGTACTGATTCACCCCCCCCTCAGTACCGGTTTGGTACTATAATCATTGAGTTATCAATTGGTATCAGAGCAATTTAGGTCCTCTGTGTTGTAAGCTTAACCGCTTGAGGTAAAGATCCCAGTCAAATGATGAAGAGGGAAGGTACAAACTTTAACAGGGAAAATTTCGGTATATGGAAAGATAGGATGAAGATATTTATCAGAAGCATGGGTGCTCAACACTGGAGTTATGTTGAGAATGTCTATGTTGTCCCTACCGGTACTCTCACCGATGACCAAAAGAGAGAGATACAAGAAAATGGGCAAGTCATGGAAGCCCTTATTAGTAGTCTATTTGACATTGAGTTTATTGATGTTTAGGAGAAGGTAAATCCCAAAGAGGTATGGGATGCTCTTGAAAATATCTATGGTGGTGATGAACATGTAAAACAGGCTAAGGAAGAAAGCCTGAGAGGGAAGTTTGAAGATATGCGGATGGTTGAAGGTGAGACCATTCAGTAGTATGGAATAAGAATCAAAATAGTGGTTGGAGAAATCAAGAGTGCAGGTGGTAAAATAGAAGATTCCACTGTGGTAAGCAAAGTCTTGAGATCCCTGTTGCCGGTCTATGCAATAAGGGTTGCTGCTATTCAGGAGCTGAGATCAATAGACAAGACTAAGGTATCCT
Source organism: Cryptomeria japonica (assembly GCF_030272615.1). Lineage (NCBI taxonomy): Eukaryota > Viridiplantae > Streptophyta > Pinopsida > Cupressales > Cupressaceae > Cryptomeria > Cryptomeria japonica. The sequence goes on along the minus strand of NC_081406.1, from coordinate 388,103,889 downwards.
TGGACTCCATCATAGCCAAGCTGATAGCCTATGAGCTAAATAGTTTTGATGGCAGTGTTCAGAAGATTGAATCAGCATTTAAAGCCTCTGCTTTACCATCCAGAAAAGGAAAAGAAGCTAGCACTAGTGGTGAACCTAGACAGAGCAGAGAAATGAATGATGAGGAGATTCTGATGGCATTTGAAGCTCTCCTTGCCAGGAAGCTTCCTAAAGGAACCGGTAAATACAAAGGTAAGCTACCTTTGAAATGATTTTCTTGCAATTGGATAGGACATATTGCTATAAACATTCCTAATGGCGATAACAAGGACAAACCAGAAAGGTTCAGGAAATTCAAAGGAGGAAACTGGAGAAACTGTTTTGTGGCAGTTGATGAAGTTGTCACAGATGAGGAATCAGAAGATGAAGAGAATGAAGACAATGTGTTTGTTGCTGTAAAGGAAGATGTGGCAGACAAGAAGGCTCTTGTCTCCCGGTTTGATAATTCCAATGAGTGGATCATTGACAGTGGCTGTTCTCACCATATGACAAGTGACCGGAGCAAGATTCTATCCTTGGAGGAGTATGATGGTGGTGTGGTTCACTTTGGCAATGATGCACCATGCATGGTCAAAGGTAGAGGGTCCATCTCTCTGAATGGAAAGAGAAGTGCTGACAATGTGTACTGGGTTGATGGTCTCAGACACAACCTTCTGAGTGTTACCTAGCTAAACGATAGTGGCCTCACTCTGGAATTCAAGAATGGAGTTTACAGAATCAAAGGAAAAGATGGTGAATTGGTGGCCACCGACATGCAGGCCAAAGGTAACCTATTTCATCTGAATGCAAATATAAGTACATGTCTTATGAATAAGCTTGATGATAACTGGATATGGCATAGGAGGCTCTGTCATGTAAACTTTGATAACATTGTGAAGGCTAGTAAAATCAAGGCAGTTAGAGGGTTGCTGGTGCTAAGCAAACCGGATAATACCTTGTGCAGAGAGTGTCAATTGGGGAAAATGTCTTCCTCAACCTTTAAAGGTAAATCTTTCATTGCTGACAAATTGCTTGATCTTGTGCATACTGATTTGTGTGGTCCTATGAAAACTAGAAGTGTGCAGGGTGATAGGTACTTCATGATTCTCACTGATGACTGCTCAAGAATGATGTGGGTTACATTCTTGAAAGACAAGTCTGAAGCCTTTGTGAAATTCAAATCTTTTAGAGCATTAGTGGAGAAGGAAAATGGTAAAAGGATCAAGTGTCTTAGAACTGATCAAGGAGGGGAATTCACTTTCGGTGAATTCAACAAGTATTGTGAAGAATTTGGCATCAAGAGGCAACTGTTTGCCCCCCGGACTCCACAACAGAATGGCCTAGCAGAGAGGAATAACCAGACTGTGGTTGAAGTATCTAGAACCATGTTGATTCAAGGAATGGTAGCTCACACCTTTTGGAGAGAAGCGGTGAGCACTGCAGTCTACACAATGAACCGGGTACTCATCAAGAAAGGTAAGGATAAAACTCCTTATGAGTACTAGATCGGTAAGACACCCATGGTTAGCTACTTTAGAGTGTTTGGTAGCAAATGCTACATCAAGAGGAGTGAACACTAGAGCAAATTTGATGCAAAATGTGATGAGGGAATATTCTTAGGATATTCCACCAAGAGCAAATCTCTCAAGTGTTTCAACTATAGGACTCAGAGAATTATGGAAAGTATCAATGTGAGAGTTGATGAAACCTCTGAGAAACCAAAGGAAACTGGTAGTGAGCAAGCTGTAAATGAGCCGGTTGGAACCTTCTAGGAACCAGTTGCCAGTCAACCAAGTACCAGTAACAGTGTTCCTGAACCGGTGAATGCTGATACTGATGAAGATGAGGATGAAGAGGAAAAGAAAGAAGAACCAGTCAAGACTATTCCTCTATATGTCAAGTCGAATCATGATCCTAAGCAGATCATAGGAGATAAGGATGCAAGAATCCTTACAAGGAGAAAGATCAGAGAAAACTCATGTATGATCTCTGAATTTGAGCCTAAATCATTCAAAGAGGCTCATAAAGATGAAGACTGGATCAAGGCAATGGAAGAGGAACTTGATCAGATAGAGAAAAATGGTACATGGTCCTTGGTACCAAGATCGGAGCATAAAAATGTCATTGGCACCAAATGGGTGTTCAGAAACAAGCCGAATGAGGATGGCATAATGATTAGGAATAAAGCCAGATTGGTGTGCAAAGGATATGCTCAAGAAGAAGGAGAAGACTATGGAGAAACCTTTGCTCCTATAGCCAGATTGGAAGGAGTTCATATGCTTCTTGCATATGCAACCTTTAAAGGCTTCAAAGTATATCAAATGGATGTAAAATCTGCATTCCTAAATGGTGTACTTGAAGAGGAGGTGTATATTAAGCAACCAGATGGGTTCGCCCTATCTGAAGATAGTGACATGGTATGTAGGCTACATAAAGCCTTATATGGTCTAAAGCAAGCACCTAGGGCATGGTATGAGCACCTACATTCCCATCTTGTGAAGATTGGATTTGAGAGAACAAGTGAAGATAGCAATATCTACTTGCAGTCTGAAAGAGATCAGATCCTGATATGTGAGGTTTTTGTTGATGACATTATCTTTGGTGGAGATGACAAGATGAGTCATGCATTTGCTGATGAGATGAAGAAAGAGTTTGAGATGTCACTCATAGGGGAGATTATGTTCTTCATTGGACTACAGATCTAGTAGATGAAAGATGGAATCTTTATCACTCAATCCAAATATGTCAAAGAGGTGTTGAAGACCTTTGGCATGGAAGATAGAAAACCGGTTGGTACACCGATGGTGACTAGTTGCAAATTGACAAAAGAGGATGATTCCACACTGGTTGATGAGAAGGAATATCAATCAATGATTGGTAAGTTGCATTATGTAGTGCATAGCAGATCGGATATTGCACATGCAATTGACATTACTGCAAGGTTCCAGAAAAGTCCAAGAGAATCCCACTTGGCTGCAGTCAAGAGGATTCTTAGGTATCTGAAGGGATCAGCTGACTATGGATTGTGGTACCCATACAACAATGATTTCATTTCAAAAGTATTCACAGATGCTAATTGGGCAGGTAATGTGGATGACCAGAAAAGCACAACCGGTGGTGCATTCTTTCTCAGTGGTAGACTGGTCTCATGGATGAGTAAAAAGAAGAGTTGTATCTCTCAGTCTACAGTCGAAGCAGAGTATGTTGCAGCTTTCATGAACTGTACTCAGACAATTTGGATGAAGCATGTTTTAAATGGCTTCAAAATCCCTGTATCTGAACTGATAAGTATATTCTATGATAACACAAGTGCTATCAATATTTCAAAGAATCCGGTTTTACATTCTAGAACCAAGCATTTTGAGCTTAAGTATCATTTCTTGAGGGAAAAGGTTTAGAATAAAGAGATTGCATTGGAACATGTTTCCAGTAAGGAGCAGTTAGCAAACATATTCACCAAGCCTCTCCCAAAGACTACATTTTTGCATTTAAGAGGTGAATTGGGGGTACTGCCCCTTCAGGAGGTGAACTAAAAGTATTTGCTCCACATCAGTCAGGTATTCCATAGTCAAATTTTTGTTGATTGATGTGTTGAAGGATGCTACTCCTCAGGGGGAGCAACATAATGGAACATGGATGCTTGTGCCTCCACTTTGGCATTGTTGTCAAAGGGGGAGAAGGAGTGAAGTGGAAAAGATATCTGCAGAAAATGGGGGAGAAGATGTGAAGCGGAGAGATATCTTTGTATATTGCCATCAATGCCAAAGGGGGAGATTCTTGGCATTATGTGAACCAGTATAAGGACATAATGATATTGTATGTTGTTATTAATGTCAATATGTGATATGAAGTGAACCAACATATGTGATATGTGAGAAGAGAGAATCGACATGTGTGAACCAGTATATATGCCAAAGTGAAGCGGTATATTTGCTCAAGGTGAACCGGCATGTAGTTATGGGAACCGACACATGGAAGCATTGTATGACTACCGGTTGGCAGGTAGTTTCCACTTCAGGATTTTTGGTTGGAGTACCTCAAGCCTGTGTGACTCAATCGGTGATCTCTGTGTGATGAGTTAGCAATATAACAAAGAATAGATCGTGTTGCCATGTAAGCCCTGTGCGCGTGAAGGATCTTGCATGAAGAAGACTATCCCTATCCACCTTGGGAATGTGCAAAGTTTGTCAAACGGTGATAACGTGTGATGGGTTATCAGCCGTCATGAAATCGGTGGATAATGAACGATGGAGAATGTCTTGAGATCGATTCAAGATTGTTGCATTTAATGCAGTATGATTCAACGGTCAGGATTGAACCGCTTGAATTGCTTAACCTAACAAGTTTAGGGTTTAGGGTTTTTGCTATCGACCTGTCTGTTTCCTATAAGGTCAATGTTGTGTTTCTTTCTAAGGTTGTTGGCAAAAATTGTATGTGTGTATCCAAGGGAAGTGATACGTGATTCTTGCCAGACCAAATGAGAGAAGAGATACCTGCAAAGTGAATGTGTAGAAGGTGAAGAGGAGCCAAAATGGATCTGCATTAGCATTGAGTGTTGTTACCAGATCATTGTAATTCTTGTTGATCTTTAACCACTTCAACAATTGTGAAATCCCTTAATAGGGTATCTTTAACCGACTTGATACAAATCCCTTAACAGGGTAACTTGAAGTTATTGAGTTCTGGGAAGCTATAGAGCTCTGGAGATCCTTTAGCTATTGAGTTCTTGAAATCCTCTAACAATGTAACCCTAACCGGGTTTAACCCTTAACCAGGTATTGTAGCCATCCCTTAACCGGGTGATCCCTAACAGGATCGGTTCCTAGCAGAACCTATTGTAATGTCTTTAACCGGACAAGGCTCCTAATAGAGCGGACTTCTAAAGAGTTCAAAAAGTAGCTTGTGGGTATTCATCCCCACCGTGGTTTTTCCCAGTTGGGTTTCCACATGAAAATATGTGTGTCATGTGTGATGCTTTTATCTTGTGACGCTCTGTTATTGCCTGTTAAGCTTATGATGGTTTAGTGTTTTATGCCTATCTATAAAACATATTGAGTTAACTATTGTGAAGATCTGATGATAGTTTACTTGTTCATGCATGAGGGTGTAATGGTACTATAGTATTGAGCTAAGAGGAAAGATAAGAGTGTAACCAGTTTATGATTGTTTTAGTTGTTTTGGGTCTTACCGGTTGCTCTCTGTTTCAACCAGTATCATTGTTTGCCAGTCATTTGGAGTATTTGCAATGTAACCCTAACCGGGTTTAACCCTTAACCAGGTATTGTAGCCATCCCTTAACCGGGTGATCCCTAACAGGATCGGTTCCTAGCAGAACCTATTGTAATGTCTTTAACCGGACAAGGCTCCTAATAGAGCGGACTTCTAAAGAGTTCAAAAAGTAGCTTGTGGGTATTCATCCCCACCGTGGTTTTTCCCAGTTGGGTTTCCACATGAAAATATGTGTGTCATGTGTGATGCTTTTATCTTGTGACGCTCTGTTATTGCCTGTTAAGCTTATGATGGTTTAGTGTTTTATGCCTATCTATAAAACATATTGAATTAACTATTGTGAAGATCTGATGATAGTTTACTTGTTCATGCATGAGGGTGTAATGGTACTATAGTATTGAGCTAAGAGGAAAGATAAGAGTGTAACCAGTTTATGATTGTTTTAGTTGTTTTGGGTCTTACCGGTTGCTCTCTGTTTCAACCAGTATCATTGTTTGCCAGTCATTTGGAGTATTTGCTATCAAACCGGTTTTGGACTGTATTTTTCCCTATACTGATTCACCCCCCCTCTTAGTACCAGTTTGGTACTATTTGTTCATCATTGAGTTATCAAGGGCTGAGCGTGATCGCTAGATCACAGCATTGAGAGCAGAGTCAAGAGCAGAGATAGAGTCCCTACAACAGGAGGTGCTTCTCGAGAGTAGTAGGGCAACATATCATGTGGCAACATATAGTGTCGCAGTTTGTGTTGCACAGTAGGTGCAACCCTATTCATAGTATATGGCTAAATCAGAGGGAGCACAAGCACCTCGACAAGATCTTGGGCATCGGGCTCCTGCTCCTCCACCAGGCGATGAGGGAGAGGGCGCCAACTAGATGATTCATTTTTTTGTGGCTCAGATATATATTTTTTTGTAGACACACCCATTTTTTGTAGCCTATACGATTCTTGCTCCGATGGGAGTTTGTATATGTCATTGGACATCATTTTGTACTCTTATAGTTGACATTATATATATACAAGTTCTGATTTGACTTCATCGCACTTGTGTTGATTCGCTTATGAGATGTCTCTTATATGCTTTATTCTATATGTATGCATTTCTTTTCCATATGAATGTATGCAATGCAAATGATTATGAATATATATTTTTGTTTATTTGATATGCAAATAAATAATAATGCAAATGAGTAATAATGAAATGTATGAAGCTATATGAAATGTTATGTATGTAGCTAAACATCTCAAAACACAAGTACTCAGTCAAAGAAATGATGATAAAAAGACCACTTAGCGTAAGAAATGATGATGCTTTCAGCTCTCTTTCAGAAGATAAAGAAATTATTACCATACCGAAATCACTCTAGATTCACAAAAATGCAGAATGAAATGCAAAATGATATGCGAAATGCAACCTAAACCTAGTCACCGGATTTAAAATACTTAAGATTCATCACTGAGCATAACGAACACAACAAGCAGGTTAGAGTTCTTTTCTTTTTCAATATGCAATATTAATTATCTTGTCCGCAATGACCCTTTTTTCGTTCATATCCTTGGACAGATTTCGCAGGGACCCGAATTGCATCATAAAGAAATTCCCTCAAAACAAACAAAGGAATGATATGGACCTCCCTGTAGCATACAAATAAGTAGAGTCGAGGTACGTGAGGCGATTTCACCTTGATGTGAAGGCTCTTATCACAAACACCCAGCTAATTTATATGTTTCCAGATCATCGGGATCATTCCTACAAGCAGAAAACAAAGAAAATATTATGCCCCCAATCCTTGCTCCTCTTAGTCACAATAGACTTCCTCGAGTTACTCAGAGGGACAATAATAAAAAATTAATATAAAAGACAACATACAAAGAAATTTTTTATTCATAGCTCAAACTATTTAGTGATAGTTTTCCATTATGTTGTTTTGCTTGTGAACTCAATGGTAAACTCTTTGGTAGTTAGGAGACAGGCGACTGATTCGGAGTGGACGACCAGGTTTCATTGACGGAAGAATGACTTGGTTGACACTGCTTAGGATATGTAATGATCTCTGTCAAGTAACCTAAGACTAGAATGTTGATTAGTTTCAAGTCATGAGGGTTCCAAGGAACCAGGATGTCACAAAATGACCGAAAATATGTACAAGCGAAAGCAAAAGATGCATGAAAGCGGGAAATGCCAATGTTGCGTCGATAGATGGAGCGCTTGAGTACAAGAGGCGCCTGTTTGCCAGGTTTTCACCTGCTTGGCAGAGATTCATTTTTTTTGTTTTTACCAAGGTTCCTGTTTACCAGGTTTTCACTAGGGCAATTTCTCTCTTTATATATATATATATTTTCTTTTTTTTTTTTTTTTTTGATTTCTTCAGGACTTTTTCTAATTTTTTAGGATTTTTTTTCAGGACTTTTTTCAGCTGTACATGTTTGCTGGAGAAGAGAGTGCTAAGCAAAGAATTTCTTCAAGTGGATGGTGTTAATCGGTTCATGGAGCTGTTCTCCTTCCGAGTTTGAGAGTTGATAGGCACCAGAGCTGTATGTTGCAGTAACAATGTAGGGACCCAGCCAGTTGGGTTCAAACTTCCCTTTATTGTTGTGAAACTGTTGATTCTTTGGATTTTCTCTCAGAAGTAGGTCACCAACTTGAAATTCTCTTTGTCAAACCTTCTTGTTATATCCTCTGGACATTCTCTTCTGATACACTCTGAGATGATCAAACACCACTTGCCGATGCTCATCCAACAATTCGAGTTCTTGCAATCTAGATATTCTATGATGTTCATCAGTAACAAGACCTTGCAACGAAACTCTTAGAGATGGTATTTCTACTTCAATAGGTAATACTGCTTTGGACCCATACACCAAAGAGAAAGGTGTAGCCCCAGTAGGTGTTTTGATACTGGTTCTGTAAGCCCATAGTGTAGGATTGAGCTGTAGATGCCAATCCTTCCCAGACTTGTTCACTGTTCTATGTAAGATAGCCAGTAGGTTTTTGTTAGACGCCTCAGCTTGTCCATTACCTTGAGGGTAATATACTGATGACTAGTGTTGCTTTATTTTGAATTTCTCAAAAAGCTCATCTAGATCTTTATTCTTGAATTGTCCTCCATTATCAATCACGATGGATGAAGGTATCCCATACCTACAAATTATATAGTTTAGGATGAATAAGGCGACTTGTTAACGAGTTGCTTCGGTGAGCGGAATTGCCTCTACCCACTTGGTGAAATACTTAGTGGCAGTTATGATGAATTTATGTCCGTTGGATGAAGTTGAATATATCTAACCAATGAGATCAAAGGCCCATTGCTGAAAAGGCCAGTGTGTTATAAATGGTATGAGGTCCCTTGCCGGGGCATGTATGAGATTTCCATGAAGCTGACATTTCTCACAAGTCTTAGCAAATTTTATGGTGTCCTTTTCCATATTGGGCTAGTAGTAGCCATCCCGTAATAGTTTCCGAGCTAAAGTAAAACCATTCGAATGAGATCCACAAATACCTTCATGGACTTCCGATAATGCACGTTTAAATTCTTCAGTTTCTAGACATCTAAGCAATGTACCATCCAAACCTCGTCTAAATAAATCATTAGCTATGATAACATACCATGAAGCATTGCGAGTTAGGTTTCTTTTCTCATTACGAGTAAGGTTTTCAAGGATAATTTGATTGCATAGATAGGAATAAATGTGGCTGTATCGAGATGAGTCATGTCCAATAATAGAACAAACTATTTGGGTCTCAAGAGAATCATAAGCAGGGTAATATAACTCTTCCACCAGGAAATCAAAGCAAAAATTGGACTCCTGTAACTTAGGTATAGATGCCAAGGTGACCATAGCATCTACTGCTCTATTCGCTGATCTAAGAATCTGTTGGAATGATACAAAAGTAAAGTACTGCTTAAGATCGTCCACCATCCTCTTGTAAGGCATCTATTTCTCATCTTGAGTTTGATATGTATCATTGATCTAATTGATAACCAGCTGAGAATCTCCATAGATATGTAATTCAACAACCTTCCATTCAATAGCTAGTTTTATCCCATTCACCAAAGCTTCATATTTTGCAATGTTGTTTGTGCAAGGGAATAGAATCTTATAAGACTTTGGAATTGAATACTTCTGAGGAGTAATGAATAGTATGCCAGCACCTGAACCATTTTGAGTAAAGGAACCATTGAAGAACATCTTCCAGGGTTGTTGAGTAAGATGCATTATTGATTCATCTAGGAACTTGATGTGTAGTGGTTGAGTATGTTCAAGTGGAGCTTCAACAAGTTGATCAGCAATTACTTGTCCTTTTATGGCTTTCCATTCCACATATTCAATGTCAAACTCTGTAAGGATCATAACCCATTTCACCAATCTTTCGGTGAGTTTTGCTTTATTAAGAAGATACTTGAGTGGATCGATTTTGGCCACCAACTTGACTGAATGTGCTAGCATATAGTGCTTCAATTTCTGTGATGCAAAGACTAATGCCAAGCATGCTTTTTCTATTATACTATAGCTCATTTCATAAGACACCAATGTCCTACTGATGTAATAAATAACTCTTTCCTTTTTGTTGTCATCTTGTTGCGCCAGAAGTGCCCCCAATGATGAATCAGTTGCTGATATATATAAGATTAGTGGCTTACTCGAATAGGAGGCATCAATATCGGTGGATTAGACAGGTACTCTTTTATCTGCTAAAGATGTTCACACTGTTGATCCCAGTTGTATATTATTCCTTTTCTCAATACTTTTGTAAAAGGTTGAGCCTTGTCTGCTAGCTGAGAAATGAATCTTCTAATGGATTAGAGACATCCCTGCAGACTTCTCATTTGATTGATGTTCTTTGGAGGTGACATTTCCATTATAGCTTGGACCATCTTAGGATCAACCTTGATTCCCTTCTTTGAAATGATGTAGCCAAGTAGTTTACCAGATGTCACTCCGAATGCACACTTCTTTGGATTAATTGGAGCTTGAACTTTTCCATTCTGTCAAGTATAGGACATAACTCTTGAATATGCATTGATCTTTTCATAGTTTCCACTAAGGTGTCATCAACATAATCTTCCATATTCTTATGCATCATGTCATGAAAGATAGTTGTAACTTCTCTTCAATAGGTTGCCCCTGCATTCTTTACCCCAAATGGCATGATGTTCTAGCAAAAGGTTCCCCACGCACAGGTGAAAGATGTCTTTTCTTTATCTCCATGAGCGATTTTAATCTGATTGTAGCCAGAAAATCCATCCATTAGTGAGTACATCTCGTACCTAGCCATCATGTCGACTATCATATCAATATTTGGAAATGGAAAGTCGTCTTTTGGACATGCTTTGTTGAGATCTCTAAAATCTGTACAAACTCTGATAGATTTATCTGCTTTCGACACAAGCACTATGTTGGAAATCCATTCAACATAATCTATTGCTCTGATAAATCCAACTTTGAGCAGTTTCTCTAGTTCAGCTTTGACCAATAACGCTACATGCGGGTGCATCTTACGAAGTTTTTGCTTAACTGGTTTTACTCTTGGCATGATTGAGAGACGGTGCATAATGAGATCAGGATCCAAGCCTGGCATATCAGAGTATGTCCATGCAAAGTTTATTTTCTTTTTTGAGAATAGCTGAGTGAACTCCTTCAATTCTTCTGTTGATAGTGATTGAGCTAAGTGAATGATTTGTAGTGTCTCTTGATTCCCGATATTCACTGGTTGAGCTGGCTTGATCAATATGGAAGACCGCTCCTGAAAATGTATGGGCAGTATACCAAGTATCTCACCTTCAGGCGCCTCAAAGAGGTTTTCACCTTTAGGTACATCCTTTATTTTCTCTTTTTTAGATTCTGACACTGCCACAATATGGTTTTCGCCATCAAATCTTTTATTTTTATTTTTCTTGTTTTTGCGACTAAGATACTTGATATCCGCTTCAGTCATATTTTCACTCTGTTCACTGGTGGAAGAGTTTATAGGTTCGATTGCATTGAGATAATAGGATAATATATAGTCATTGGCAAAGGTAGGTATATCCATGGGTTGATTCTCTAAAGTACAATCAATCAATTCGAGATGTACTAAGGACACATTTTGGATAGGTTCAAGAGCGTTCACGTTATTGTTATCACAACTGTGGATCAAAAAGTTGAGTTCCAAAATGATACCTTGCGTAAGTGTCTCGAGACCAAGAAAAGTCAGATCATGATTTTAAAGTTCACGTTAATATTTGATCAATCTAATCCAATAAACATACTTGTAATGTCGTTTACTACGCCAGGCTGGACGTCATATCGTGGTTTAACAATAATAAGACTAGTAGGAAACTTTTCATTGTTTGTATCAGATGATTCAGAATTTGAGGCTGAGTGGGTATCATCGTGAACAAGACTATCATCAGAGTCATCAGAGTCATTGGATGAAGTTTCCAAATCTCTTTCAGGTGATTTAGTAAGCATATGTATGGTATCAATACTAACATCTTTAATGCTACAAGTTCTTTCATGTTGTGGTTCATTTGTCATTTGTATCTGACACACCTGTTGACATGAACTTATTGTTTCTATGATTTGTTGTCGTCTACTCCATTCAGCTTCTTCTGGACTGATGACTGGTTCTTGTTCTGTAGCTTCCAACTCTTCCTGTGTAGTACTATTACTGATTTGTTCTGTTTTAGGATAAGGGCACATAGATGAGAAGCTTTCTGGTATTCTTCCTTCTTTCGATCCTTTTTCATAATTTTCTTGCCTCTTTTGTCTAATTTCTTTTATTTCCTTCTCTAGTTTTATACACATCAACTCTTGAGTATCATCTATGACACAACTAGATTCTTCTAGAGTTTCTGTAGTGGATGTGTCTGAAAGATAGTCAGGACCCCATTCATACTCGTTTGAATCAGTCTCTGAATCATCTACTTGTTGCCTGCCAGTATATGTGACTGGAACTTTTAATGGTGCAAACAATTCTCTGATTCTTACCATTTCATCTCTTATATCCTCAGGAACCTCAACTTCTTGTATCATCGTAGCTAATACCATCGAAGCTTGAGCACTGACTATTTCTTCTTTCTTGACTGTTGATTCCTCTTTCTCTTTTCTACACTCTACTTTTGTTTGTTTAGTGTCTACTTCATGTAATGTTAAAGGTGATATCTTTTTCAAGCACTTAGACTTAGAAACATGTTTTTCTTCTGATGTCTTTTTCAGATTGTATCCCAGTCCAGCCTTATCATATGTGGATTTGGTTTGTAGCTGAATTGGTTCAGTAATACCTTCTTTTTGTTTGCCCAAAGGACTAGTACCTGAGTACCCCATGCGCTGAATCATTTTGTAACCATGACCATATTGGTTTGAGGAAATCTCACAATGTCCTACCTCCTCATTTGGACTATCTTCCTTAAAGAGCCAGTTAAGCACAACATCCTCTTCTATTTCATCTGCCAAGGAGGTAGAAGACTGTATAAAGAGACCATCATATATAGTATTCAGAGCTAAAGTTTGTGTTCTCATAGTCTCTGATGGTTTGCCCAACTATTTTGGTGATGGAGGGAGAGAAACTAATGATAGTACCAGTTCTATCTTATAGCCATCCATGCCGGTATCCATAATCTTCAATCTCTTTTCTAAGTCTTTCATCAATGTTTCTGGATCTTCATTTGGAGAGGCTGCCCTATTATGTGGCACAAAAGTATCTGCACCTTTTGTTAATGCATTATAGATGACATTTGTATCAGCAGGAATACTGACTTCAGCTCTGTTATAAGGAAACTTTAAGCATTGGTGATATGTTGACAGTACTGCCTTCATTTCATGAATACACGGCTTGCCCAATAATATATTGTATGATAATGGAATATCGAGAACCTGGAAAAGGACATCTCTCTCTACCAGTCCCACTCTGATTGGTAATGATACTAGACCTTTGGAGGTCCTCTCTTCCTCATCATAGGCTTTAATTGTTATTTCTTGCCTGGATCAATGACATTTTTAGAGAATCCTAGTTGTGTAAGCAGATGATAAGTACAGATATTCAACCCTGCGCCTCCATCTATCAAAACACATTTAACTCTATGTTTGTGGATCATGGCTTCAATATGCAATGGCTAGTTATGTGGATGATTTAACGAATTTTCATCTTCTTCAGAGAATGTCAAATAGTGAGGTGAAGTTAGATGACCCACCATAGACTGAAACCGATCAATGTCTAAATCTTTTGGAACATTGGTAGTGAGCAATGCTTTGTCTAGGATTTCCTTGTGAGAAAATGAGAGTTTTAGCAATTCAAAAATTAAAATTTGAGCATTTGTCCTTTTTAACTGTTCAACCATGCTGTATCCAGAGGATGATGATGAGGTTAATCTTTTAAATTTGTCCAAGGTTGATTCCTTTTGTTTGTTTGGCAAGGCTGTTGGATTTGATGTTTCTTGAGCCGGGTTGGAAGAACTAGCTCCTTGGAGGGTAAATTTCTTTTGAGATCGGGTTAGAGCTCTTGCATATCGTGATTCATTTGGTTTATCTTGAACTATAATCACATTGCAATATTCCGAGTGTGAAGGCTCAATCATGTTGATAACATTGTCCTGGCTGGCATAAGTATAATTTACCTTGGCACCTCCTTTGGTCTTTAAGGAATCACCTTGTTCGTAAGCAGGCAAAGGGTCTTTAAATGCTTTATGATCAGCATTAGTTAGATGATTCCCAACAACAACTTTACCAATGTCTATGAGATCTTGAATCTCATGTTTTAGCTTCATGCAATTGTTTATGTTATGATCCTTATTCCGATGAAAGTCACAATATTCATTTTCTCTCCACCATCTTGGTTTGACATTTGGATCATATGGTCTGGAGTTATCTGGTAGTGTTATCAAGTTGTTTGCCAATAGAGTTTTGAAAGCGGATTCATATGATTCTTCAAGAGGAGTAAAATCACGCTTAGGTTTGGAAAGCCAAGGCTTTTCTTTGAACCATTCCTTTGTTTTCTTTGGTGGATTCTCTGCTGCAATCTCAACAGCTTTAAGTGCTTGTGTACCACTAGCTAAGTTGAATATTGTGGATTTTTAGTTGGTTTTGACAGTGTCTACTACTCCATCGTTAACAACATTCTTGTTGTTGTCTTTGGCAAATTTCCAATACTTGTTCTTCTCTTTAGAGCTAGTTCTTGTTTGTGTTTCTTTCCAAGGTGTGATATCTCCCTTCTTTATGAGCACATCTTCCATTCAAATGGCATTATCTAACATTTTGTTAAATGATGGGTGTACTTGCATTTGTATGCTATATTTCAGTTCGGGGACCAAGTTATTGACAAATATATCCATTTTCTCAGAGTCTGGAATAGGTCGTGGGTACCTAGAGAACATCTTTCTCCAGCGTTGGAGAAAAGTAAGAAGATGTTCCCCTATTTTCTGTTGAGTATTACAAAGATCGATCATAGTTATAGGATGTCAAATGTTGTATGAGTATTGTTGTAAAAATAGTTGGATTAGTTCTTCGAATGTTTTTATTCCTTTGGGTAGACTTGAGAACCATTCCATTGCTTGACCCCCTAAACTCCTTGGGAAGAGATGCATGAGGTATGTTTGATCATGCATGAACTCCATACAAGGAGCACTAAATTCCCTAACTTTATCTTGAGGATCTGAGGTACCGTCATATTTGTCAAATTTTGGGATTTCCACTCGTGAAGGAAATGGAGGCATGTGTAGATTCTTGTCAAATGAAAAGGGACATATTGTTTCCAGAGAATATTGTTTTGGGGACTTGTCCTTATTCTTCAGTTCTGTGACCTCCATCCGCAAAGCTAGTAACTATTTGTGTACCATGAGTATAGGTGAGTCTTCCCTTTTAGTAACAAGTGTTTGAACATCATATCCAATAGGAAGTTTGGCACCTTGTTTTGCGAGTTCTAAGAAATAGTCTTCCTTCTCTCGGGTCATGATAGTTTTCATCATTTTTTTAAAGTCTTTGTCTTTCTGACAGTCAAGGATTTATTTTTCTGGAGGTTCAGCGTCTTCGTCAATCTCACTTGATGATGAGGAGTCATTATGATTTTTGGGAATATTACGGTCGTTTTTGTTTCCATCATTGTATTCTGTCTCATGTATGGTGGGAGATTCAGGCTCATAAAAAATTGGTCTGCCTGATGACGACAACATGTCAGTGAGTGGATCCTTCAGGTAGAATGGATTATCTTGATAGGTGAAGGTTTGTTCTTTTCCTTTGGCTTGTTTCTTATGAGAACTCCTAGTTTGAATAGGCATCTTTATGGATTTGTGTGACCTAGAGTTGTTTGTGATGCAAACGTCAAGATCAATTTCAGAGCTAGTTGTTCTATTTAGAGTATTGTTTAGGAGAAACAATTGAGATTTAGTCTGATTTCAGGAATGATCTATCCTGTCTAAGATGTTATCTAAGTTGATTCTAAGTGTAGTGTAAGATTCAGTCTAGTTTCAGGAACAGTCTATCCTGTATAAGATGTTATCTAAGTGACTAAAATTTGATAGGTAGTTGATTGAACTATGATCATCCAAATCGTGCAATGCAAATGGCAGAGGTACACTATCTTGATCTGTTTATGCTCAGGAAAATGATAACCAATATTATGTTTGCTGTAAGCTATTTCTAGGCAAGTTTGACTGTTTTGTTCTGACAAAACCAGAGACTCATACAACAGTATTTTCTGGACCGGATGACAATTTAGTAGCTACAAGATGACAATAGTTCTATTTCGTACGAGTTGCTGCCTCGTACCGTATGACAAATGGGTATGTGCAGGATGACAAAAGACTAAGGGCAATTCTATCTCATACGAGATAGGATATAGTGCTGGATGATAGATGACTCAGACTCGTGCGACAAATAATCTGGTATAGGATGACAAATCAGTAGACTCATACGACACAGAACTTGGTCCAGGATGATGGATTATCAGACTCGTACGACTGTTCATAGGATAGAGCCTATAAATTTTGAGTTTTTCCGATTGCTGAGTGTGATTATTGAGTATGACTATTTCTGAGATGGACTGATTTTTGACCAGGATAAACTAGTTTCTGACACGAACAGATTTTCGACTTAAAATGGACTAGTTTCTGACACAGACAGAGTTTCGACTTAGAATGGACTAGTTTCTGACACAGATAGAGTTTCGACTTAGGATGGACTAGTTTCTGACACAGACAGAGTTTCGACTCAGGATGGACTAGTTTCTAACACAGACAGAGTTTCGACTTAGGATGGACTAGTTTCTGACATGGACAAAGTTTCGACTCACTGAGTTGTTTCTGGTCTTCACCAATTTTTGGTATTTCAATTTTTGTTTCAGGGATGAAAAACACAGAAAACAAGTAGTATGTATAGTGACTCCAATCATAGCATGCAAACCCTAAGGAATTTGGTGAGGAAAGAAAACCTTTGCTTGTAGACTCATGTACACACCCAATAGCTAATCAGAATACGCCGCTGAGTCTCACGCAATGGATTCTCAATGCCGTATTATCCGACTCCAAATGCTAATGGTGGCACGAAATGACAAGTATCTTGGGAGAGTTACTATCTCTCTTGCAGATAGATTATCCCCCTTTCAGAGATGAACCGGGTAGCTTCTAATTTTAAATTAGATTTAGTCAGGGATCCGTTCGGCGGGTTGAGGTATAAACTCAATTAAGAGGTCTCCCAGCCTTGAAAACCAAGGTTTAATATACCTGAAGGTATGGAGGAGAGCTATTCCCGAGCACTGCCGTTGACTTGATTTTCATCAAATCACGTTTAGTTTATACTGGGTTGGAGTACTTGGCATCTAGCCATTCCCACTTAGGTCATTCCCCTCACACCGGTCGTAACGACTTTAAGAGTTTTTCAACCCCTCGGGAGGGCAGGCCTACTAAAGATGTACAAATCTCAAACAAATAAAAAGCTTCAAGGGTCTAGATTTCTGATTGTTTAGAAAAAGACAAGAGCATACTCTCCTACCTCTCAGAATCTTCTAAAAGCACGAAAGACAAATTTGTTGTTTAACCAGATAGTGAGTTAGGTTCCTAAAAATGAATTTAAAGAATACACGATGTTTAGTCGATTCTCCTAAGGCAACCTGCAAAGACAATGAATCAGTAGTCATATTGTCTTTGTGTGACAAGCATATTCTTCAACAAACGTTTTGCAAAAACTAGTTAGGCTGTGAAAAACTCTAAGATAGACAAATAAATAGTTAGGGTCAGTCATCAGAATAATCAATTAGAAATGAAAAAATGATGAAATTTGCCTCTTTTACCAGAAAATACAGAATTGTACGACAGACACTTGACTCGTACAAGACAGGACGCAGTATCGTATGAAAGAATATTGCTGATGATTTTTGCTTGTACGACAGAGGATTTCTACTCGTACGACAGAGGATTTCTGCTTGTACGACAGAGGATCTGCTCATATGATAGGATATTTGCAATTCGTGCGGCACTTGCAGTTTGTCATTTCAGCTTGTAAAAATTGTCGTACAAGATGTACGGACGAAAAAATACCAAAAAAATTTGAAATTTGGAAAATAACAAAAAAAAGTGGTCAGTCTTGGAGGCCAAAAAAATGTAGTCTTCGGGCCCCATGGTGGGCGCCAGAGATGTGTGTGTGAAAAAGTGAACCTGTAGCTGCAAGCACAACACTTCAATTAAGTCATTATATGCATGGTTAGTAATTAATAATTAATAAATAATAAACCATAGCAAAGCGACCAATTGCCTTCTAAAAGATGCGAGTATAAGATTGCTCTTAGATTTTTATAAGCAATACCAGTGACTAGACTACACCAAGACGAAGGATTTAATCTATATGATGTTAAGCTATATGGATGCAAGATGGATGAATAATTCAAGCAATAATAATCAATTCAAGCAACAATAGATGCAAATAATCTAAAAAGCACAAAAATCTTTAATGACTCCAGAGCGAAATTAGCGTGATAATAATCTCCAAGCATGTTCTCAAAAATCTCTGGGGTAAACTGGAATGAGAGCTGAAGATTGAATTTATAGAGAATCACAAGAGAAAAAGCTCAATTTAGGATTAATTGAAATAATTGAGAAATCAGATTCAGTTAACCTTGAGATAGATTCCAATTATAGTTTAATTGAAATGCATTCAAATTAGAAGTCCGAGTTGCATTGGAAAATAATAAATTAATTCCATGCATATAGGATAAAAATAGATAATTCTTTAATTTATTCAAGAAAAAGGTCTTTTTAATGCAATTGAACTTCTTTGTCTGAAAAGCTTTGAGTTCCAAGTTTAGAGAATAATTCAATAATTCAATTAAATTGCTTTTCTAATTTCAAGTTCTAATTTTAGAAAAAAGAAATAATATCTCAAGTTTGATTTCTCTCTCAATTCAATTCTTTTTTTTTGTTTTATTTTCAATTCAACTCTTTGTAATAAATTAATTCATCTTTTGTAATAAATTAATCCTTTTTGCATGATTGAATGACAAATTTATTAATTAATTAAATATGCAAGGATATTTAATAAATTAAAATGGGATAATTGATCAAAATGATATTCTTAGAAATGATTTGATTAATTATATAAATATTTAATTAATATTGAGTAGTTGATTTGCCATGTGATATTTGATGATTAAAGAATTAATAATGTGCTCAAGATTGATTTAATTGCCTTTGGTTGGGACCTTGGTGATGTTGTCGAGATTAGGGGCCCATGGTTTAGATGACCAATTTTAGGGTATTATAGTTTCTAATTGTTGTAGAGCTGTACTTAGTGCGTGGAGTTTCATTAATGGAAGTTGGTGTGGTAGACTCTTGGGTGTTTGTCGTGAGTAAAGAAAATCGATTCTTTTGTGCATGACATAGATGTGTGAATATAATCATATGATATTCCTGTGAGAGAGGTATCAAGTTTGCTCCTATGCAGTTCTGAAGAGCAACAAGAGTTGATATTGGTATTCAGAGAGGATCTTTTTGGCAGTGGTCTGCTATACATTTTCATTCTATAATGTTGGAGATTATTGTGTTGTTCAACTGTAATATGGTTCAAGGTTATTGCTACGTAATGTATGAAGCTACAACTTACTGGGAGATTATCAACCAATATTAAAGTCTTTTGTTGGTCAAACTAGGTGTTGGGCATGTGAGGTGAGAGCTGGGTGAAAGTATTAGGTGTTGGGCATATTTCATAGGTGTTGGGCAGGGAAATGCGAAGATAGAGAGGAGGACTTGATGTGAGAATAGCAAACTGAACTTACCATCGCCGAGTTGAATGTTAGTGACAACATAGACCCACCATTCAGTGTTTACTGCTGAAGGAGGCTACCACTATAGTTCACTCCAGCCACAGGGGAACTTCAGTGGTGTGAAGGGGACGTTGCTAGGAATTTTAGACAAGTAATTGGAAGTCGATTAGCAGCCTTGGCCAAGTCTGGAGTCATGGTAACTAAAGAAGGCCACCAGCATTAGAACTGCAGTCCAGTCAACACTTGAAGTATGGGTGTTGCAGAGACCTCACCACACCAATTATCAGGTTATTCTAGAATAGTGAACTTTGTAATTGAACTATTTGGAATATATTTGCATTTAAGCTAGGTAGCCTTGTTGAAATCTGAGAAAGTTGGGTTTATCATTGAAGTTCTTATAAATTTTTCTTTTCATGGTTATCTGTAATTTTTTTTGTCAAAAGATGAAATGAGGAGACACACAAACACATTAAATGCACCAAGTTCAACATAACATCAGTAATTTGAAAAAGAAAAAACACAAACTACATTGAACTATCGAATAGGGCAATCTATTACAGTGGTGAATGCGAGGCAAATGTTTGACAAAATTCCCTTAAGCTCAGATAGGGGCATCCTAGTATAACATAACACGGGTAGCCTATTCAGGGTGCTATAGCAAGCTTGATTTCAGTTCAAACTATGGTAGTATAGGACATTAAACAATTGGCCAGAACACTTCATATAGCAGGCATCAAGTCAAGGGATGATGTTTTGAACACTTTGAATAAGGTAGAGGAATGTTTGACTAATGTGGACCAGTCACCCCATGATTTGTTATAGTGTTGGCTATATCTCCTGTAGTGGATGCCTTGAAGAAACACAAGTGGATTAGACATCTAGATGAAGAAATCAAGTTGTTGGAGACTTCCTTCTTATATGAGATTATTAGGATTACAACACCTGTAGTTCTTTATAAGGATGATACTATGATAGAGGTTTTACAACTGATTGTGGATAGTTTTCATGGGTTACGTGATGTCAAAGCTCTCACTTTTGGTAAGAGTGCTAAAATATTAGATATTATGGCATGGACTAGATCATTTGTCTTTATGTTGGATCTCCAATGTGATGAGTTGATTATTCAAATGTTCAATTGTTTCATTCCTGAAATCAGGAAACGCCATTCATATAAGGTGAAGACAAATATGTTTGACATATTATCCATGATCTTAGATGAGATTGATGATATCTGCAAGTAGTTGCAATCAGATTTGTCTATTTGGAGAGAGGAGCTGGTGGTTTCAGCTTGTTCTAATTATAAGTTCTCCAAAGGGTTGATTGAGCATAAAATTGAAAGGTTTAGGGAACATATGACTAAAAATGAGCTAATATCCATGGGTTTACAAGTTTCAGGATCTTCAAAAAAGAGTAAGAACCAAATGAGAAGAGAGCAGATTTGTTTCACATGTCAGGAGGCTTGGACACTAGATCATAATTGTGGAGTTAGTAGGAGAAAAATCTATCACAACCAAGTAGAGATGAGGACCAAGATATAGATGTTAATGGTGCTTTGATTCATGAAGAACAAGCTGAAACAAATATGCTAGATAGTTCCCAAGCAGCTAAGGATGATATCATGAAAGAAAAATTAGTTGCTACAGGTGAGAGGTATACGAAACTCTTAATTAGTGATTTGCAGATTACTATTGATAAAATTAGTGAAGAGAAGAACTCATTTGGTGAATACATGTATATAATCACAATGTTGTTCTATTACTACTTCATGAAGAGTGCATGGTATCATCTAGAGAATCCATTAAGTGTGATAATAATAATGCTTCCACAATTGAGAGCAAATTAGAAAATTTACTGTGACAACCCATGTTCCTTAGATGAATTTGAACTTAAGCCTTTATCATTGCAAGATTTGAAGGACAAATTTTTGGTTACAGAGGAGAAAGTTATGCAAGTAGTAACAAGGGAAGATGATTCTCACAAATATATTGAAGATCTTATGTGGAAAACTCAATTGATGAGAGCCAAAAAGGAATTTCATGTGGATTCACTAGTACACAATTACACACAATCAAAGAAGTATTTGAAAAGATGAAATTACTACTTGCAGCTCTTAATGGATAGGGATCTTGTTATCAAATTTGTGGAAGAGAAGGAAAGTGAGATTGATGATCTCTATTACCAGCTAAGCATGGCCCATTTATCTCTACACAAACCAGAAAATCAGGTATCTATTATGACTATAATCAAATAATAAGAAGTTGATACAAGGGAAATGGAGATTAAACAAATAGTAGGGATTGATGAATTCTTAAAGGAAGAAATGGGAGACAATGATCCGAACAATTCACATACTAGGGAAATCCAAAATGTTGATGAAAGGATTGAGTAATTTCACAAGGAAACACCTTGTAGCCTTGTAACTTCATTTGAAGAAGATGCATTTGATACACCACCACCTTTGTTCTCTTGGGATGGACATGTGACAAGTCAAAATTGGGTGAATTGTGATGAATCCAATGAAGGCATAGAGGAACCTAAACTTCTGATTTGGGACAGCAAAGGTTTACCTTTGCAATCGCATGAGTTTGCAGCTTTTACACATGGAAACAATAATAGACAAGGGTCTACAAGTGTTGGTACCCATAGTGCGGTATTGGCCATAAAATTTTCAGTGAAGAGGTGTTTGAAAGGGATGATGATATGACACAAAAATATGGTAGTAATTCTGAATTTTGTAACAACAATCATACTTTTTTACACCATCATGAGGTAACAACTCTTTAAAATGAGGATGCTGTTAAGTAGAGTTTTTCTAGTTATGAAATTTCTTTTGATGACGATCATTTCATTGGTGGAGATGTTGGTTTGATTGATGACACTTGTAGTCAATAAAACATCCAAGAGTTAACTTTGATGAGTAATGAAGACAAATGCAATTCATCTTTCAATTTGACACTGATTACTTATGATATGGCAGCTGCTTATTTACTAGTTGACAACTTAATCTTCACATATATTTCAGTTTTTGATGGATGTCTTAGGTGGGTTTCCATTGTACTTGCAGATTTGACTTGGTCTTCAATAGCTAGTGAAGTATATGGTGGTGTTGAAGGATGCTTCTCTTGGATAGAGATGGAATGTGGGAGGTTTCTTCTTTGATTGACATTGGTTTAGTGACTTGTTTGAAATCATCTATGTTGCTGATCAGAGTTATGGCAGCGAGTTTTGGTTAGTTTATTGGCATGAGGGGGTTCATCTTCATCTTGTCTGGTTGTTCTACCCACAGGTAGAGTTACCTCAAGGTGATTGGTTGAGTGACTCTTTCATTACTCATAGCAGGTTCCATAGATTAATATGGGATCCAAGTAGCCATATGTTTGGTGCATCGATTCTTGTGGACCAAGATATGCTGCTACACTATGGGTATGTAGATGATTTAATCAACATGGCGTAGTGGATTTATAGAACAATGTTGCTGAGGATGGTTTGGGATCCTTGTATTGGTATGCAGATTCATGATTGCTTGAGGACAATCAATCTTTAAGGAGGGAGGACTGTAAGGTAACCTTTTTGGGACATTAGGAAAATCCATTTAATAATTAAGTTTAAGTTGTCTACACATAATATTTTTAAAGACAACTTGATTTAATTATTTATCTAAGAAGATTAAAGTGAATTTTTATGTCAACATCAAATTATAAAGTAAAGTCAATTAATAGAAGGGAATTCCAAGAGACATGCAGTGGGAAAACGAAGAGTCACCGGGTTGAGTTATTTAATAACTTGGAGAGGCTCTTTTTGGCATGCTTGGTTTATGTTTGGTTTTGTATTCTCTTGGAGAATTTAGGGAAGCTTTGGTTTTCAGTTGGTTTGGGGACATAAACCCTCAAGCTTGGAGGTGGGGGATGAAAACCCATTGTAGTTGGAGTTATCACGCAGGTGACTCACATGTGCTTCAAATGCAATTTGCTGGTAATCCAATCTGACTGTTATTTTTGTAGGTGAGATTGGATGTAAGGTCATTATTCTACTGAAGCATTATGACAATATTCATATGTATTTTTTAGACCTTGTTCTTTTCTGCAAATAAAGATTTTTAGTTGTAAATTGTTTGCAAAAATTGGATATTTTGTGATTAAATTCATGCAGCCATTTTTCATAAAAAACTTGTGAAAAGTCTGTATAAAATTTGGAGTAATATCCCTAGGGGGATATTTCAAATATCTATCATTGGGAGATGAGTTTCATGTTTGTATGTCTTTGAAATTTTTTTATAATATAAAATATAGAAATTTGCCAAGAGGTGAGAGGGGACAAGGAAACAACAAAGATTTTTAATAGAAGGTGGGTAAGATTTGTTCTGATTAATTAAAAAAACAAGTTTTCAGGACCTGAAACCTTTAACATAAGATATTAAGATAAGATACCAAAATGATTAGTGCTTAAGAACCGCATACAAAAAGACTGGCAAAAAGCCAGTGAACCAAAAGGACAACAAAACTAACAACATCAAAGAAACTAAGAAGGCGCTACATAGAAAATATCTTCAACAAGTCCTCTGCCTTTGTCACCAGCTCGTCGTAAGTAGCCCCGATAACTTTAAGGTCTTCAAGATCCTTGTTAGGTTTTTTGTCCTTCTTTTTGCCTTTGGTGCAGGTTCTGGGGCCTTGAGCTTCCTCTGTTCCTTCCGTTTCTAGGTCAATGTCCAGGATTTCCTTTTCATCATCCAATTTGTTGATGAGAGTGTTGGTGTTGTTGGCTGAAATCTTCAGGATGCTAAGGCTCTGTTCAATAATGTTCTTCTGACACTCCTCAATTTTACCAATTTTGCTGACAGTTTCTGTGAGAGTGTGGTCATTAGTGTCAGCAAGATTCTTTCTTTCCAGCAAATCCTTCTGAATTTTTTCGAACCTGGGGTTGAAAGCATCTCTTATGTCTTCAGCTTTGGCAATGGTGCTTTTTAGGTCCTCTATGAAGTTGGCCATGGTCTTCCCTTCCCCTATATTGATGGTTTCCAGGATCAAGATTCTGTTACAAAGTTTTTTATTTTCGTCCACAACTTTCTTGTAACCATTGAAGATGCACTCCATAGTTTCATGAAACCTTGCAAACCCTCGGGGGGAGGGTTAGAGGGGGGGTCAACTTTTCCAGGGGTTGCCTTTTCCTCTTTAGGGGTGTGTTGGATGGTTCTGTCAACAACCGGTGGGTAAGATTTGTTGATAATAGACACTCATCTAGTTTAGTTGTGCTGTCATTGATGGTAACACACATCATTTTGGGTTGGACACTCAAACAATACTCACTGGTATTCATGATTCAACAACTGAAATTCAAGTCATCCGACAGACAAGGGACACCAACAAACTAGGAACCGGTATATGAGGTTGACACAAGAGATTGACCTGACAGGTTTACACGGTAACAATAAGCGGCATGAGTCACGAAGTTTAATGCATTTATTTTTATCCAAGCCGACATGTAAATAACTTGCAATATCATTGTAAGCCAACATAAGGCATTTATGTTTATGTTTGGGAAGGGTATTCACGTCAGTTCGGTTAGGTTATTTTGAATATAGATTGGAGATATGGAATGTATAGTGATGTGATATTGTGCGAGTGATGTTGATAGACTAAATGCGAATATAATATTCTATAGTCAGTCTTGGTTATTGGTTTAGAGGTTTGGGATGTGAAGTAAGTTACCGGTAAGGGAGGACACAGTGAAACTGGTATAGATAGTGCTTGAACCAGAACTCATCTAGTATAGTAGATGCAATCTCTGAGTTCAAAATTTTGTTTATAACTCCATATTTGGTGTTTGTAGTTAGTGAGGCTCCTTTTTTGATGAGCAGTGCGCTCTAGGCTATTGGCCTTACTGCATGTGTAGGCCCCTATTGTAATATTTATTCATTTGGACAATGGATAGATATTATGGGTCACCAATCCCACCATGTTTTTTCCTCTTTGAGGTTTTCCACGTATAAATCTCTATGTTATGGTGTATGTTCTTGTGGTTTCATCATTTCTACTTGCTATTATATTCTTTTATGGTTACCAGTTACTGAAATACTTTGTTAATAAGGTTAAAATGATTCACCCCCCTCTCAGTGTTCTTGGATTCTAACAATTGGTATCAGAGCCTGGTACCTTGGAGTAAGTCTAACAGCTTAAGGAAGATCCTAAATCCGGAATCCATGGAGATGAGTATGGAGAAACAACTTGAAGTAGCACTTGAAGAATATGACACTGAAAGGATGAAGAACTTGAAGTTGCAAGATGAGTTGAACTCTGCAAAAGAATTCATTCTTATCCTTTAGGAGATGCTACCATCTACTCAAGCTAGAAGGAAGGAACTTTTACAAAGTTAGGATGATGAAGAGAAGAATGCCCTTAAAGAACAATGTCAGAAGCTAAGTCAGGAGAATAGTGTCATGAAGAATGAAATGCAAGCCCTAAATATGAGGATGTCCAAGGAGATTGAAGATCCAAAGAAGAATGCAAAAAATCTTGGGAAATCTCTGAAAGACAGATTTGAGGAATGCATAAGGCTGGCACATGAGAATGTTATGTTGAGAACTGAGCTGGTGCAATCCCAGAATAATGAGCAGGAGTTGGAAAGATTGATGATAGTCCTAAGGGGAGATCTGGATACTGCAAATTAATATAAAGACAAGTTTAAGGATAGTTCTGCAAAGATTGATGAGCTATTGAGGGATTAAAGGTGCAAGAGACACACTAGAGGTCTCAGATTTGAGCATGGAGAAATCTTCGGTACTGCAAATGAAGTTGAAGCAACCAATTAGAAGGAGAATCCACCTATCAACCAAAAACATAAATCACTAATAAGATAATCCAATGCACATAAATTCAATGGTAGATGTTTTGTTTGCAATAAATTTGGTCATATGGCAAGACATTGCAGAAATAGAGAAAATCAGGATAATAATGTAGTTCCCGGTCAGTGTTCAAATTGTATGAAGTATGGTCATAGGACAAAAGATTATAGAATCAATGTGAAATTCCATGCATGTGGAAAGTTTGAACATATGGCTAATCAATGCAGGTCAAGGAATGATCAAGGATATAGTAAAGCAATTCAGAAAATAATGTCACTTTCTATGCATGCAACAAAATAGGACATATTGCTAAATTCTGCAGAAGCAAGAACAATCCGGTAGGAAATGATGAGAAAGGAAAAGAAAAGTTTGACGATATCCGAAAGGAGCATGAGAAGAAACGGGCTAGGAAATCTAAAGATCAACCGATAGAGACAAACAACCCGATTACTCAACTGATAGAGCAGAATGTTCCTGCATCAACAAGAAACTCATCCGGTAACTAAGGCATTAGCCTTAGGGGGAGGCAAATTAATGATAGATCTTGCATTACCCCTAGTAGCAGTCTGAAAGCTTGTTTTAGATCTTGGAGAAGTCAGTATGAAGGTTTTTCGGTACTGAGATTATGGATTTTGAATCCGGTATGATAGGCTGACACACATTTATGTCAATATGAAATTAGAGTTTTCACAGAATAAAAGGGAAATGTTGGTTCATTTCTAATCACACAATATTCAGAGTGAAGCAGAGAAAGTTTAAGGCAATTCAAGGTGATCAAGAGCATTTTTAAGGAAATTCTAGTGTATTTAGAGCAGATTTTCAAGAGATTTCACCGGCGAAGGTTGTGAGGTATTTTATTAGTTTCCATGCTATCTTTTATTTGCAATGGCTTCTGGATCAATTCCCGCTCCGATAGGTGTGGCTACCCCTGTTGTTGTCGACATCAAGGATCATCCATGCCTGGTTTTCAAGCAATGCCATCAGATTGCGAAGGTTGATGATTCAGTCATTGCATTTTCTAGGGTTCCAAACAAAGTTCTGTATATTGAAGATGTTCATGTATATATCCACTACAATTTGGAGGATTTAGGTTTTACTAAAATCAAAACAATATACATGACAAATCTACTGGACAGGAAGGCATCGATGAAACCAAAATTCCAGATTCTGAAGGATCAGGGTTTCATAGACATTTTGGAGATGCCAGAATTTGCAAATGAAATGATTCGGTATGTGCTGAGCCGTGTCCACGGGGAATTCATGTGGCTAGACTGACCTTACAAAATCACCAAGGAGGCTATTTGTGAAATCATCGATTTTCCCCAGATTGGTCAAACTCCCGAAAAGAAGAAAATATCTAACAGTGAGGTGGAGAAGTTAACTGGTGTAACTTTTGACAACCAGTCAATGAGGATAAGCACTATCAGAGACAAAGCTATTCAATTTGTAATCATGATCATCGCTTACAAGGTAACCCAATAAAACTGATTGAACTCTGTTTCCAGTTCATGCATTTACTATGCTCATAAGATGGTAAAAGAAAACGATAGGTATGATCTCTGTCAATGGATGTGTGAAGAGATAATTTTAAACCTGTAAGATTAAGGGTAAGAAGAAAGGTGTTTTCTGGTATGGCAACCTTGTTGTTTGCTTGATGCTTTTCTTTTTGAATGAGTTACCGGGATCTAGTAAAACACAATGGACATTTGATATGCCGGTAGGGAAAAAAATAAAAAATGCTATACGAGGTTTGGGACAGGACAAGGAGAGAGACTCCATTTAATGGGGTTATTTCAAATCATTTTAGAAGACAATGAAGAAGAGAGAAAGAGTTTCTAAACATATTGTTGATAAATACTCTACATAAATTTTACAAGGTAACCCAATAAAACTGATTGAACTCTGTTTCCAGTTCATGTATTTACTGTGCTCATAAGATGGTAAAAGAAAACGATAGGTATGATCTCTGTCAATGGATGTGTGAAGAGATAATTTTAAACCTGTAAGATTAAGGGTAAGAAGAAAGGTGTTTTCTGGTATGGCAACCTTGTTGTTTGCTTGATGCTTTTCTTTTTGAATGAGTTACCGGGATCTAGTAAAACACAATGGACATTTGATATGCTGGTAGGGAAAAAAATAAAAAATGCTATACGAGGTTTGGGACAGGACAAGGAGAGAGACTCCATTTAATGGGGTTATTTCAAATCATTTTAGAAGACAATGAAGAAGAGAGAAAGAGTTCCTAAACATATTGTTGATAAATACTCTACATAAATTTTACAAGGTAACCCAATAAAACTGATTGAACTCTGTTTCCAGTCCATGCATTTACTGTGCTCATAAGATGGTAAAAGAAAACGATAGGTATGATCTCTGTCAATGGATGTGTGAAGAGATAATTTTAAACCTGTAAGATTAAGGGTAAGAAGAAAGGTGTTTTCTGGTATGGCAACCTTGTTGTTTGCTTGATGCTTTTCTTTTTGAATGAGTTACCGGGATCTAGTAAAACACAATGGACATTTGATATGCCGGTAGGGAAAAAAATAAAAAATGCTATACGAGGTTTGGGACAGGACAAGGAGAGAGACTCCATTTAATGGGGTTATTTCAAATCATTTCAGAAGACAATGAAGAAGAGAGAAAGAGTTCCTAAACATATTGTTGATAAATACTCTACATAAATTTTCTTTATGGTGAAGAAGAATGAAACATTGAAGGAGGTAGTGCAACCACGAAAGGTATGGATCACTAAGATGGGCTATGAGGTTGATGCTGAGATCTTGGACTTATATGCCAATACTCTTATTGATTCCCCGATTGATGAGGCTGAGAAAACCTTTAGGACAACAAAACAAAAGGAATCCAAACTTCACATAGGTTTTAGCAAGAAGAGAAGGGAAGGAAAAATCAAGAAGGTTGGGGAAGTTGCGGAGAAAATATCCTTTGAAATTAAATAGATCATTGGACTAGCAGAAGGGTCATCTCTGGTAGCAGTTCAAACTCCACCGACAACAACAACCGGCAAGGGCGTATTGAAGAGAAAGAATCTGAAAACTTATATTGCCCTTGTTTAATGTAGTTCTAATACTGATGTTGTGCCCCCAAAGATTCCCTAGACTTACATTAGGATATAGAGGAAGAATCCCGAGGAAGGAAAGAAATAGAAAGTAAAGGTCACCCCTCCGACAACCCCAAAGAAAATTTTGAAGGAGCTCGAAAACCAACAAAGAAGAGGAAATTGGTTAAGGAGTTAGCTTCTACTCCCGACAAGAAGTAGAAATGATATGAAGATATAGCTCTCAAATTTGGTAAGAGTATTGAAGTCCTTCCTCCTCTCTCAGTTGCTGAATTGATTGATCAAATAATGAAAGATGGAATTTTGAGCAATATTCTGCATTACTATGTACATATGGATGATAAGGAACAAATGGAGATTGAGGAAGCAGTTTTGTTATACTTAGATATATATAAGAAAGCATTAATTGAGATTGAAAATCAAATACCGGGTGTAATACCCTAAAATTGGTCACCTAAACCATGGGCCTCTAATTTCGACAACATCACCAAGGTCCTCACCAAAGGCAATTAAATCAACTTTGAGCACACAATTAATTAATTCTTCAATCATCAAATGTCACATGGCAAGTGAATTATTCTATATTAAATAAATATTTATATAATTAATTAAATCATTCCAAATAAATCATTTTGATCAATTATCCTATTTAATTTATTAAATATCCTAGCATATTTAATTAATTAATAAATTTGCCATTAATCATTAAAAAAGAAATTAATTTATTACAAAAGAGGAATCAATAGGCAAAGCAAGAGTTAAATTGAAAATAAAATAAAAGAATTGAATTGAAAGAGAAATCAAACTTGAGATATTATTTCTTTCTTCTAATTGAGAACTTGAAATCAGAAAAGCAATTATTGAATTATTTAATCATTCTCTAAAATTGGAACTCAAAGCTTTTGAGAAAAGAAGTGCAGTTGCATTGAAAAGACTCTTTTCTTGAATAAATCAAAGAATTGCATAGAATTACCTATTTTTATCTCAAGTGCATGGAATTAATTGAATTATATCTCTAATGCAAACTTGAACTTATAGTCTGAATGCATTTCAATTAAATTATAATTGGAATCTAGCTCAAGGTTAACTGAATCTGATTTCTTAATTATTTCAATTATCCTAAATTGTGCTTTTTCTTGATCTCTCTTGTGATTCTGTATAAATTCAACCTTCATCTCTCATTGAAAACACCCTGGAGATTTATTGTTATTATATAGTTTTTGCTCTGGAGTCATTGAAGATATTGTGCTTGCTTTTTGAGATTATTGCATCTTAGTTTAATTTGCATATTTTATAATTTCTTGAATTCATATAGCTTACTATTCATCCATCTAGCATAATCTTGCATCCTTTTAGCTTAATCTCATGCTCATATATATTAAATCCTTTGTCTTGGTGTAGTCTAGTCACTGGTATTGCTTATACAAATCTGAGAGCAATTTTATACTCGCATCTTTTAGAAGGCAATTAGTCAATTTGTTATGGTTTTCATATTCATGCTTATATCTATCTAACCATACATGTAATGACTTAATTTAAGTGTTGTGTCTTGTAGCTTACATACTTATTCCACTTTTTCACCACACCTTTTTGGCGCCCACTGTGGTGCAGAAGACTACATCTTTCAGCCTTGAAGACTAATTTTTTTTCTTCTTATTTTCAGATTTTTGTCCGTATAGTTGCTGTGAATTATCGTATGAGTTTTCCCACTCTACTTAATGAAAAATTGCATATATCATGCGATCTCATACGACTCAGTGAGAATCATCATATGGTATTATGTGTTTCTGGATTTAAAAGCAGATTTCATTCGACGAGTTTTCTCATTCAATTTTTATCATACTAACGCTGACCCTGGCTTGTTGTTCGTCTGTCTGAGAAATTTTCACAGCTTAATCAGTTTTTGCAGAATGCTTGTCGAAGAATATGCTTGTCAAACAAAGACAATATGACTACTGATTCGTTGTCTTTGCAGGTTGCCTGAGGAGATTCGAGTAAACATTGTGTATTCATTAAATTCATTTTTTAGGCACCTAACTTGCTATCTGGTTAATGAACAAATTTGTCTTTCGTGTTTTAAGAAAATTCTGAGAGGTAGGAGAGTATGCTCTTGTCTGCATAGACAATCAGAAATCCAAACCCTTGAGGCCTTTTCCTAAGTTTGAGATTTGTATATCTTTAGCGGTCCTGCCCTATTGAGGAGACTTTAAGGCCAAAGCCATTAGGGCCAGTGAGAGGGGAACGACCCAAGTGGGAATGCCTAAATGCCAAGTACTCCAACCTACTATAAAATAAACATGATTTGATGAAAATCAAGTCAACGACAGTGCCTGGGAATAGCTCTCCTCTATACCTTTGGGTATATTAAACCTTGGTTTTCAAGGTTGGGAGACCTCTTAATTGAGTTTATACCCCGATGCATCGAACATATCCCTTGATAGTTCTAATTAAGATTAGAAGCTACCCAGTTCACCTCCGAAAGGGGGGATTGTCTTTGTGCAAGAGAGATAGTAACTCTCCCAAGATACTTTCCATTTCGTGCCCCCATTAGCATTTGGAGTTGACTAATATGAAATTGAGAATCCATTGCATGAGACTCATCGACCGTATTATGATTAGCTATTGGGTGTGTACCCGAGTCTGCAAGCAAAGGTTTTCTTCTCTCACCAATTTCCATAGGGTTAGTATGCTATGATTGGAGTCATTATACATATTGCATGTTTACTGTGTTTTCATTCCTGATACTGAAACTGAAATACCAAAATTGGAGAAAACAATAAACAACTTAGTAGTCAAAACTCTGTTCGTGTCAAAAACTAGTCTATCCTAGTCAAAACTCTGTCCGTGTCAAAAACTAGTCCATCCTAGTCAAAACTCCATCCATGTCAAAAACTAGTCTATCCTAGTCAAAACTTTGTCAGTGTCAAAAACTAGTCTATCCTAGTCAAAACTCTGTCCGTGTCAAAACTAGTCTATCTTAGTAAAAACTCTGTCTGTGTCAAAAACTAGTCTATCCTAGTCAAAACTCTGTCCGTGTCAAAAACTAGTCTATCTTAGTCAAAACTCTGTCCGTGTCAAAAATAGTCTATCTTAGTCTAAACTCTGTCCATGTCGAAAGCTAGTCTATCTTAGTCAAAACTCTGTCCGTGTCACAAACTAGTCTATCTCAGCTGTCCAAAAACTCAGTCCATCTCAAATCTAGTCGTCGTTAGTCATTAAAAACTTGGCCTATCAGAAATTTTGTCTCTGTCTAGTAAACTATCATACGAGTCTTCTGATTTATCATCTTTCTACATACCTTCTGTCATATGAAATTTCATCAGGTCTTACAGTTTGTCGTCT
Organism: Cryptomeria japonica; assembly: GCF_030272615.1. NCBI lineage: Eukaryota > Viridiplantae > Streptophyta > Pinopsida > Cupressales > Cupressaceae > Cryptomeria > Cryptomeria japonica. The sequence goes on along the minus strand of NC_081406.1, from coordinate 388,071,158 downwards.
GAGCCTCAATTCTTTGTCATACAAAATTTGATAAACTGTTGTCCTGCTTAGGGAATTATCATTTGGTCTCTGATTCCGTGTCGTATGAAACACCATTGCATTCATCAGTTTATCATCTGAGGTATACGCATTTTTCATGCGAACATAGGAAGCAACTCGTACAAAATTATGTTTTTGTCGTCCTGAAGCTATTAAATTGTTGTCTGGTCTTGTAAAACCTGTCGTAGGAATCTTTGATTTTGTCAGTCTAGAATAGTCAAACTTGTCTAAAATAGTCTACAACGAGCATAAAACTAGTTATCATCATCTGAGCATAAACAAATCTAAACAGTGCACTTCTGTCGTAGTGTTGCACGATTTTGTTGATCATCTTTCAGCTAGTTCAATCAACCATTTATCAAATTTAAGTCACTTAGCTAACGTCTTACAGAGGATAGATCATTCCTGAAACCAGACCGAGTCTTAGTCATTTCTCTTAAATCAAACTAGGTAACTTAGATAAACGTCTTACACAGGATAGATCTTTCCTGAAACCAGACTAAATCATAGTTGCTTCTCTCAATCGATACGTTAAATGAACAACTAGTTCCAAATTTGATCTTGACTTCTGCATCACAAACAACTTTAGGTCACATCAGTCAATAAAAATGCCTATTCAAACCAAAATTTCTCGTAAGAAGGCTGCCGAGGGAAAAGGACAATCCTTTTCATATCAAAATAATCCATTTTACGTAAAGGATCCTCTCACTGATAAACCTTCATCATTAGATGTGCCAATTTATGATCAGTCCTTGTCTCCCACTATATCTGGAACAAAACAAGAAAGACAAGCTTCTAAACACAAAACTTATGATGATCTCAGTATCCATGATACCGATAGTGATTCCTCATCAAGTGAATCTGAAGCCTCTGAACCTCCAAAAATTGATATACATAAATGTCAAAAAGATAAAGATTTCCAAAAAATGATGAAGGTTATCATGGCTAGAGAAAAAGAAGAATATTTTCTAGAACTAGCAAAGCAAGGAGCTAAACTTCCTACTGGTTATAACATTGAGGCCCTCATCACTAAAGAGGAAGAGACACCCTTAGCAATGATAAACAACAAACAATTATAAACGTTACGAACTGAGATCACAGAACTAAAAAACAAGGATAAATCACCAAAACAATATCCTCTAGACACAATATGCCCATTTCCATTTGACAAAAATATTTACATGCCTATATTTCCTTCATGAGTGGAGATCCCAAAATTTGACAAATATGATGGAAACTTAGATCCCCAAGACCATATCAGAATTTTGTGCTTTATGTACGGAGTTCATGCATGACCAAACGTATCTCATGCGCCTTTTCCTGAGAAGTTTAGGGGGGCAAGCTATGGAATGGTTCTCAAGCCTACCTATGAGAATAAAAAAATTATAAGAATTAATCCAACTGTTTCTACAATAATACTCCTATAACATTCGTCACCCAGTCACTATGATAGAGATTTGCAATACCAAACAGAAAATAGGAGAGCCCTTTCTCACTTTTCTCCAATGATGGAGAAAGATGTTCTCTAGATATTCACGACCTATTCCAGATTCTGAGAAGATGGATATTATCATCAACAACTTAATCCCAGAATTGAAATATAGTATTCAAATGCAAGTATATCCCTCATTCAACAAAATGGTAGATAGTGCCCTCAAAATGGAAGATGTGCTTATAAAGAAAGGAGATATCTCACTTTGGAAAGAAACACAACAAGCTTCTAGCTCCAAAGAAAAGAGCAAATATTGGAAATATGGCAAAGACAACAACAAAAATATTGTTAACGATGGAGTGGTAGACACTGTTAAAGAAATATCAAAATCCATGATATTTAACTTGGCTAGTGGCACGCAAGCACTCAAAGTAGCTGAAACCGCAACAAAATATCCTCCGAAGAAAGTAAAAGAATGGTTTAAAGATAAACCTTGGCTTTCAAAACCTAAACGTAACTTCAATCCTCTAGAAGAATCATACGAATCTGATTTCAAAACTTTATTGGCAAATGATCTGATAACTTTACCAGAAAATTCTAGGCCATATGATCCAGAAGTTAAACCAAAATGATGGAGAGAAAATGAATACTTCGAATACCATCGAAACAAAGGTCATAACACAAACAATTGCATGAGATTCAAGATCTCATTGACGCTAGCAAAATTGTTGTTCGAACTCACACAACTAATGTTGATCATAAAGCTTTTAAAGATCCCTTACCTATTTATGAACAAGGTGATTCCTCAAAGTCAAAAGGAGGTGCCAAATTTAATTACATCTATACCAACAATGACAATGTGATCAACATGATTGAGTCTTCCCAACTTGAATATTGCAATGTGATTATAATCAAAGATAAACAAAACAAATCACAAAATGCAAATGCTGTGACCCACGCTCAAAAGAAAGTCACTCTCCAAGGAGCTATTTCTTCAAATCCTACTCAAATGACGTCAAACCTACCAACCTCATCAAACAAACAAACATATACAACATTTAAAAAATTCAAACAGCTAACTTCATCATCATCTTTTGGATATAGCATTGTCGAACAACTGAAAAGAATGAATGCTCAAATCTCCATCTTTGAATTGCTCAAAATCTCTTCTTCTCATAAAGAGATCCTGGACAAAGGGTTGCTCACAACTAATGTCCCAAAATATTTAGATATCGATCAGTTTCAATCTATGGTGGGTCACCTGACTTCGCCTCATTATCTTACTTTCTCTGAAGAAGATGAAAACTCACTGAATCACCCACATAACCAACCATTGCACATTGAAGCTATGATCCATAAACACCAAGTTAAATGTGTTTTGATTGATGGAGGAACTGGGTTGAATATTTGTACCTATAATTTGCTTACACAACTAGGCTTTTCTGAAAATGTTATTGATCCGACTAAGAAAATAACAATCAAAGCTTATGATGAAGAAGAAATAACCTCTAAAGGTCTGGTACTATTAGCAATCAGAGTAGGACCTATAGAAAGAGATGTCATTTTCTAGGTGCTTGATCTTCCTCTTGATGAATACTAAGAGGGGGGGGGGTGAATTAGTATACCAAAAAATACTGAACTCAAACACTTTATCAGTCTAGTAGTAAACTGGTATAATAGTTTAACTAACAAACCGGTTAACACAAATGCAAACCAAAGAGCAAGTAAGGCATTCACCCACAGAAGCACAATCACCATAACACAAGAGATTTTGATGTGGAAACCCAAATGGGAAAAACCATGGTGAGATGAAACTCACAAGTAACTATCTACAAAATAGTAACCAGATCGGTTAAGGTCATACAATGTTCTTTACTAGAACAGATCCTGTTAGGAATCTCAATCTCTGTTAGGAGATAAGTCCGATTAAAGACTACCTTGTGAGAGGATTTCAGATCCACAAATGTGAATCAGCTTGTTAGAGGATTTACAAAGGCTTTTCTGGGCCTACCTGGTTAAGGGTTTCTGACTTGTCAAAGATGTGAGTAATCAACAAGTGAATGATCTAGCAAATGGCATAGTCTACTTGATTAGATCCATGATAGCTCATTGCTAAGGTATTTCAGCATTACTTTAGTCTTCAGTAAATCTACACTCTGTTACAGCACACAGACTTGATCTTCTCTGTTAAGATCACACATACAAGAACTCATCAACCACCAAAAACCCTAACAGCTACACACATTCAAAACCCTAGACATGATGTCCTTAAAAAGAATCTGATTTCATGTTGGTCCAATAGGATTACTTTGCAAGTTCCTAGGTTCATTATATCTAGACACATTTGGTAACACAACACAAAATCATCATCAAAGTGTCGGTGGATGGTAACTCATCAAAAAAATATGGATGGTAACTCATTACAAAAATATACCAGCTGGTAACTCATCACAGAGTATTACCAGTTTATACAACTTTACCGATTACCAATTGGTAAATCAGAGTAATACCGGTTTGACTAATAAACAGATTATCGGTTGACAAAAATGAAGACTGGGAAAATGATAGTTGCTGCTTCTAGTTCCTTTGCTCCATTCCGCTTGAGATCCTTGAACCGCTTGAGGTCCTCATGCCGCTTGAGATTGGTAAACACTTTCTGCAAGACACTGATAGTCTAAAGACTATAACATAATACCGGTTTGAAACAAATACCGGTTGAGCATAACTCATACATACAAAAAGTGATCTCATAGAAAGTGTGTGTCCATCAATGACAATCACAACATAATCATCAAAAATGCCAACGCCTCTGTCATACAAAATCTTACTGGGTAGGCCATGGATTCATGAAATGAAGGCAGTTCCATCTACATATCATCAGTGCTTAAAATTTCCTTATAACGGGGTTGAAGTCAATATTCTTGCTGATACAAACTCTCGCTATAATGCATTGACAAAGTGTGCTGATATCTTTGTGCCTCATAATAGAGAAACCTCTACAACTGAAAGTTCAGAAAACTTGATGAAGGACTTAGAAAAGAAATTAAAAATCACAGATACTGGCATGGATGGATACATGATAGAACCAGTACTTTCACTCATCTCTCTTCCTCCATCACCAAGACAATCAGGAAAACCATCAGAGGTTATGAAACCATAGAATTCCACTCCAAATGTCATATATGACAGTCTCTTTGTACAATCCTCTACTTCCCTTGCAAATGAAATAGAAGAGGATGTTGTTCTCAAATGGCTTTTAGTAGAAGATAGTGAAAAATAATTAAGACATTGTGAGATTTCTCCAATGCAGTATGGTCCAGGATATAAAATGATTCAAGGCATGGGATATTCAGGTACTGACCCTTTGGGCAAAAATCAAGAAACTATTTTTGAACTCATTCATCTACAAACAAAGTCCGTAAATGACAAAGCTGGACTAGGATACAATCTAGGAAAGACATCAGACCAAAAACATGCTTCTAAGTCTAAGTGGAAGAAAAAGACACTGCCTTTACTATCATAGGAAGTAAACACTCAACATACTCAAGAAGAGTATGAAAAATAACAAGAAGAAATAGAAATCAAGAGAGAGGAAACATCCAATGATCAAGTTCGAATGGTATCAGCTAAAAAATTACAAGTAGTAGAAATTCCAGAGGATATGAGAGAAGAGGTAGAAAGAATCAGAGAATTGCTTGCACCATGGAAAATCATAGTCACATACAGTGGGAGACAACAAGTACATGATTCAGAAACTAACTCGAATGAGTATGAATGGGATCCAAATCATCTCTCAGATACATCTAGTACAAAAAATCTAGAAGAGTCCAATGGTATCATAGATGACACATAAGAGCTGATACGCTTAAAACTACAAACGAAGATAGAAGAAATTAGATTAAAAAGATAAGCAGACTAAACAAAAGTTGAAAGAAGAAAGGACACAAGAAATTTTTTCACCTACTATGCCTCCCTCTAATAGGACATAACAAATCAGGTATGGAACTACACAAGAAGAATTGGAAGCTACAAAAATAGAACCAGTCATTAGTCCTGAAGAAGCTGAATGGAGTAGAAGACAAAAATTCACAGAGCCATCAAGGTTATGTCAACAGGTATGTCAGATACAAGTGATAAATGAACTAAATCACAAAGGATCTTGCAACATCAAAGATGTAGGTATTGACACTATACATAAATTCACTCAATCACTTGAAGAAGAGTTGGAAACTTCCGCTTATGACTCTGATGACTTCGACAATAGTCATATTGATGATAACACCTATTCAGCATCAAACTCTGAATCCTCTGTCATAGATGTCAAGAATCTGTCTACTAATCTTGTTACTATCGAACCACTATATGTAGTCCAGTCTGGCATAGATAACGGTACTACAAGTAGGTCTATTAGATTTGGTCAACTAAATATTACCGTGCACTTACATGATCATGTTGTAACTATTCCTGGTCTCGAGACATTTACGCAAGATAGTCTTTTAGAACTTTGTTGGTCTAAAGGTATGATGATAATACTGTAAACTCTCTCGAATCTGTTCAAACTTTATCCTTGGTACATCCCGAACTAATTGACTGTAGTATCCAAAACCAACCTATGAATGTACCTATCTTTGCCAATGACTATACGCTAGCCTACTACCTTAATGCAGTTGAACAATTGGACTCTTCCACCAACGAACATAGTGAGAACATGATTGAAACCGATATCAAGTATCTTAGTCACAAAAATCAAAAGAAGAAAAATAAAAGATCTGATGGCGAAAACCACATCGTGGTGGTGTTAGAATAAAAAATAGAAAAAATAAAGGAGGTACCTAATGGTGAAAACCTCTCTGAGGCACCTGAAGGTGAGATACTTGATATACTGCCAAGTCATTTTTAGGAAAGGTCTTCTAGATTGATTGAACCAACTCAGCCAATAAATATTGGGAGTCAAGAGACACCACATATCATCCACTTAGCTCAATCATTATCAACAAAAGATTTAAAAGATTTCAGCAATCTCTTTCTAGAAATGAAGATCAACTTTGCATGGACATACTTTGATATGCCGGGTCTAGATCCTGATCTCATCATGCACCATCTTTCTATTACACCAGAAGTTAAACTAGTCAAGCAAAAACTCTGTAAGATGCACCCTCATGTGGAACTGCTAGTCAAAGATGAACTAGAAAAATTGCTAAAAGTTGGATTTATCAGAGCAATAGACTATGCGGAATGGATTTCAAACATAGTACCTATATCAAAGGTAGACAAATCTATTAGGGTTTGCACATACTTCAAGGATCTCATCAAAGCATGTCCCAAAGATGATTTTCTATTTCCTAACATCGATATGATAGTGGATATGACTATTGGATATGAGATGTACTCAGTAATGGATGGATTTATCGGTTATAATCAGATCAAAATAGTTCTAGGAGATCAAGAAAAGACAACTTTCACCTATGCATGGGGAACCTTCTATTGGAACGCCATGCCATTTGGGCTAAAGAATGTAGGAGAAACTTACCAAAGAGAAATAACTACTATCTTTCATGATATGATGCATAAGAATATGAAATATTATGTTGATGACACTTTAGTAAAGACTATGAAGAGATCCGCACATATTCAAGAGCTAGGTCTAATACTAGATAGAATGGAAAAATTCAAGCTCCAGCTAAATCCTAAAAAGTGTGCATTCAGAGTGACATATGGAAAACTACTTGGTTATATCATTTCAAAGAAAGGAATTGAGGTTGATCCTGAGAAGGTCTAAGCTATAATGGAAATGCCACCTCCAAAGAATATCAGTCAAATGAGAAGTTTACAAGGATGTCTCCAAGCAATCAGATGCTTTATTTCTCAGCTAGCAGGTAAAGCTCAACCCTTCACAAAAGTATTAAGGAAAGGGGTAATCTACAACTGGGATCAAGAATGTGAACAACACCTTCATCAAATCAAAGAATACATGTCTAATCCACCAATATTGATGCCACCAATTCAAGGTAAACCATTGATCTTATACATATCAGCTATTGATTCATCATTGTGGGCACTTCTCGCACAACAGGATAAAAAAGAGAGAGAGAGAGCTATATATTACGTCAACAGAACATTGGTGTCTTATGAAATGAACTATACTATAATAGAAAAAGCATTCTTGGCATTAGTCTTTGCATCACAAAAATTGAGACACTACATGTTAGCACATTCCATCAAGTTAGTAGCAAAGATTGATCCACTCAAATATCTTCTCAACAAAGCAACACTTACAGGAAGATTGGCTAAATGGGTCATGGTTCTTACAGAGTTTGATATTGAATATGTAGAATGCAAAGCTATCAAAGGATAGTTGATTGTAGATCAACTTGCTGATGCTCCACTTGAAGACACTCAACCTCTGCATATAGAATTTCTAGATGAATCAATAATGCACCTTACTTAACAACCATGGAAGATGTTCTTTGATGGGTGTTTCACTCAACAAGGTTCCGATGTTGGAATAATTTTTATTACTCCTCAAAAGTATTCAATCCCAAAGGCTTATAAGATTATTTTCCCTTGCACAAACAACATTACAGAGTATGAAGCTTTGGTAAACGAGATCAAGCTGGCTATCGAATGGAAGGTTCTGGAATTACACATCTATGAAGATTCTCAGCTAATCATCAATCAAATCAATGATACATATCAGAATCAAGATGAGAAACTGATGCTTTATAAGAGAATGGTGGATGATCTCAAGAAATATTTTACTTTTGTGTCATTCCAGCAGATTCCCAGATCTGCAAACAAAGCAACAGATGCTATGGCTACCTTGGCATCTATACCAGAGTTACAAGAATCTAATTTTCACTTTGAATTCATGGTGGAAGAGTTACATTACCCTGCCGATGATTCTCCTGAGTCCCAGATGGTCTGTTCTATTATTGGACATGACTCATCTCGCTATAGCCACATTTACTCTTATCTACGAGACCAAATTGTCCTAGAAAATCTTACCCGTAATGAGAAAAGGAACCTAATCCGAAATGCTTCATGGTACGTCATCATCAATAACGACCTATTTAGGCGAGGTTTGGATAGTACTTTTCTTAGGTGTCTAGAAACTGAAGAGTTCTAACGTGCATTATTGAAAGTCCATGAAGGTATTTGTGGATCTCATTCAAATGGTCTTACTTTAGCTCAGAAACTACTAAGGGCTGGCTACTACTGGCTAGACATGGAGAAAGATACTATAAAGTTTTCTAATACTTTAGAGAAGTGTCAGCTACATGGGAATATCATACATGCTCTAGAAAGGGATCTCATACCCTTCATTACACATTGGCCTTTTCAACAATGTGCCTTTGACCTCATTGGTCAAATACATCCTGCATCATCCAACGGACACAAGTTTATCATAATTGCCACTGAGTACTTCACAAAGTGGGCAGAAGCAGTTTTGCTCATAAAAGCAATCGGTAAACAAGTAGCTCTGTTCATCCTTAACTATATTATTTGCAGGTATGGGATACCTTCATCCATTGTGACTCATAATGGAGGACAATTCAAGAATAAAGATCTAGACGAGCTTTGTGAGAAATTCAAAATCAAATAGCATTGGTCATCCATATATTACCCTCAAGGAAATGGACAAGATGAAGCATCTAAAAAAAACCTCCTGACTATCTTACACAGAACAGTAAACAAATCTGGGAGGGATTGACATCTACAGCTTAATCCTTTACTATGGGCCTATAGAACAAGTATTGGAACACCTACTGTGGCTACACTTTTTTCTTTGGTGTATGGATCCGAAGAAGTCTTACCTATTGAGGTGGAAATACCATCTTTGAGAGTTTCTTTGCAAGGTCTTGTTACTAATGAAGACAACAAAATATCTAGATTGCAAGAACTCGAGTTGCTGGATGAACGTCGGCAAGTGGCGTTTGATCATCTGAGAGTGTATCAAAAGATAATGTCTAAAGGATATAACAAGAAGGTTCAACAACAAGAATTTCATGTTGGTGACCTTGTTTTGAGGGAAAATCGTAAAAATCAACAGTTTTGAGAAAACAAAGGGAAGCTTGAACCCAACCGGCTGGGTCCCTACATCGTTACTATAGTCTTTGGCTCTGGTGCCTATCAACTCTCAACATTGGAAGGAGAATAGATCCGTGAACCGATTAACACCATCCACTTGAAAAAGTTCTTCACTTAATATTCTCTGCTCCAAGAACTTGTATAGCTAAAAAAGTCTTGAAAAAAAAATCATAAAATGGTCCTGAAAAAAGAAGAAGAAAGAATCTTTGCCAAGCAGGTGAAAACCTGGCAAATAGGCACCTCTTGTACTCGAGCACTCCATCTATCAATGCAACATTGGCATTTCCCGCTTTCATGCATCTATGATTTTGCTTGTAACTATCATCTCCAATGATTGCCTCAAATCATGTACCCTTGCTATCTTTTGATTTTGCTCCTGAGGGGGCATACTCATGACCTCATGACCTCACATCTTCAATGTCGAGAAAATTTTCAAATCTTCATCAAAAGTCGAGCAAAAATGTTTTTAACTAAAGAAAATCAAACAAATTCTTATCGCTAGGGGCATCTCAGCTTCATCGCTTCATATCAAGTTGATATTTCTCGATCATCTGAATCAAATCAATCTCTAGGGGCATATCAGTTTCATCACTTCAAATCAAGCTGATATTGCCTTCATCTGAATAAGTCTTTTAACGTTAATCAGTTTCATCACTTTTCATCAAGCTGATTATTTGTTTAAACTCAACCAAAAGTTTAAAGACTATCTTTGATCACACAAACAATCTAAGAAGGTGTTCAATTTCATCGCATCAAATCAAGTTGGATAGTTTATCTTCGCTTATTGTGTCTTGATCCATCAAGTTCAAGATCGATTTTATCTTCGCTCACTATGTCTAGTTCAATCAAGTTCTAGATCAGTAAGATCCATTTCTTGATCAATCAAGTTTAAGTTCGATATCTTTGCTCTCCATTGGTCCTAGTTCAATCAAGTTTAGGATCGGTATCGCTTTATTCAACTCTCTTCAGTTTCATCACTTCAAAATAAGCTAAACACCTCACTCTTCATCCGATTCATGATCAGTTAAGTTCAGAACTGGTATCTCCTAGACATCAACATATTCTTTGAACCAACGCGCTACTCGCACATTAATTCAAAGAGGGTCAAATGTAATACCCTGAAATTGCTCACCTAAACCATGGGCCCCTAATCTCGACAACATCACCAAGGTGCTAACCAAAGGCAATATAATCAATCTTGAGCACACAATTAATTAATTATTCAATCATTAAATGTCACATGGCAAGTGAATTATTCTATATTAATTAAATATTTATTTAATTAATTAAATAATTCCAAGAAAATCATTTTGATCAATTATCCTATTTAATTTATTAAATATCCTAGCATAATTAATAAAATTGCCATTTAATCATAAAAAAGGAATTAATTTATTACAAAAGAGAAATCAATATGCAAAGCAAGAGTTAAATTGAAAATTAAATAAAAGAACTCAAACTTGAGATATTATTTCTTCTTCTAAATGGAGAACTTGAAATCAGAAAAGCAATTTAATGAATTCAATCATTCTCTAAAATTGGAAATCAAAGCTTTTGAGAAAAGAAGTTCAGTTGCATTCAAAAGACTTTTTTTCTTGAATAAATCAAAGGATATGCATGGAATTACCTATTTTTATCTCAAGTGCATGGAATTAATTGAATTATATCTCTAATGCAAACTCAAACTTATAATCTGAATGCATTTCAATTAAACTATAATTGGAATCTATCTCAAGGTTAACTGAATTTGTTCTCTCAATTGTTTCAATTATCCTAAATTGTGTTTTTTCTTGAATAATCTCAACCGCTCATTGTTAATTAATCTTGACCATTGGTCTCTATTGTGATTCTCTATAAATTTAACCTTCATCTCTCATTCAAAACACCCTAGAGATTATTATTATTATACACTTTTTGGTCTGGAGTCATTGAAGATATTGTGCTTGCTTTTTTGAGATTATTGCATCTTAGTTTAGCTTTTTGCATATTTAGTTCAATTATGATTGCTTGAATTCATATAGCTTACTATTCATATATCTAGCGTAATCTTGCATCCATTTAGCTTAATCTGATGCTCATACAGATTAAATCCTTCATCTTTGTGTGGTCTAGTTATTGGTATCGCTTATACAAATCTAAGAGCAAGTCTATACTCGCATCTTTTAGAAGGCAATTGGTCGATTTTTTATGGTTTTATTATTCATGCTTATATCTGTCTAACTATACATGTAATAACTTAATTGAAGTGTCATGTCTTACAGCTTGCAGATACTTATTCCACTTTTCACACACACATTTCTGGCACCCACCGTGGGGCAGAAGACTACATCTTTCAGCCTCGAAGACTAACTTGTTCTTATTTTTCATATTTTTTTTTTCGGATTTTCGTCTGTATAGTCACTGCAAAATATCTTACAAGATTTCCCATATGCCCGAATGACAAACTGCAAGTATCATACGATCTCGTATGAATTATCGTACGGCTCGGTGAGGATCGTCGTACAGTATTATGTGTTTTTGGGTTAAAAGTAGATTTCATTCTTCAAGTTCTTTAGTCAATTTTGATCATACTAATGCTGACCCTAGCTTGTTGTTCATTTGTCTGAGGAATTTTCACAACCTAATCAGTTTTTGCAGAATGCTTGTCAAAGAATATTCTTGTCAAACAAAGACAATATAACTACTGATTCGTTGTCTTTGTAGGTTGCCTAAGGAGATTCGAGTAAACATCGTGTATTCTTTAAATTTATTTTTAGGCACTTAAATTTCTATCTAGTTAATGAAAAAATTTGTCTTTCATGTTTTAAGAAAATTCTGAGAGGTAGAAGAGTATGCTCTTATCGGCATAGACAATCAGAAATCTAGACCCTTGAGGCTTTTTCTAAGGTTGAGATTTGTGTACCTTTAGCGGGCCTGTCACAATGGGAAAAAGTAATCATCCTGTGAGAACGACCCAAGTGAGTATAGCTAGACCTAGGCATTCTAACTCACTATAATAAATAGGCCTCTGGTTGATTAAAGTCTCAGAGGATGGGATTATTTGAGTTTTTTCTTTGTGATCTCTCATATCAAGCATTTTGTAGGGCCTCGCGGTCTCAATCATGTTTACATGACTACAACTTGTTTTGGTACCTTGTTGGGCTATAGGCCTCAATCATGCTTGCGTGAATTCACAGAGTAATTTCAAACGTAATTCTTGACTAACAACTATAAGATAGAGGCTACTCTGTCACCTCCGAAAGGGGGGATAATCTTTGTGCAAGACAAATAGTAACTCTCCCAAGATACTTGCCATTTTGTGCCCCCATTAACGTTTGGAGTCGACTAATACGACATTGAGAATCCATTGCGTGACTCAGTGGCCATATTTTGATTAGCTATTGGATGTGTACCTAAGTCTGCATGCAAAGGTTTTCTTCTCTCACCAATTTCCATAAGGTTACCGTGTTGTGATTGAAGTCATTATACATATTGCATGTTTACTATGTTTTCATCCCTGAAACTAAAACTAGAATACCAAAACTGGAGAAAACAATAAATAACTCAATGGTCAAAACTGTCTGTATCAAAAACTAGTCTATCTTAGTCAAAACTCTGTCCATATCAAAAACTAGTTTATTCTAGTCAAAACCCTATCCGTATCAAAAACTAGTCTATCTTAGTCAAAACTCTGCTTGTATAATAGACTAATCTATCTCAGCTATCAAAAAATTAGTCCATCTCAAAACTGATCATCGTCAGTCATTGAAAACTTTGTCTATCAGAATTTGTCTGTGCAGTAAACTGTCATACAAGTCTTCTGATTTATCGTCTTGCTACATACTTGTTTTCATATGGAATTTCATCAGGTCTTACAGTTTGTCATCTAAGTACTTATTCTGTTTCATACGGAATATGATAAACTGTTGTCCTTCTTAGGGAAGTATCATCTGATCGATGGTCCTGTGTCATACAAAAAAACATCACATTCATCAGTTTGTCGTCTAAGGTATACCCATCTGTCATACAAACCTAGGCAGCAACTCCTACAGAATTCTGTTTTTATCGTCCCGAAGCTATTAAATTGCCGTCTGGTCCTGTAAACCTTGTCGTATGAATCTCTAATTTTGTCTGTCCAGAATAGTCAAACTTGCCTAAAAATTAGTCTACAATGAGCATAAAACTGGTTATCATCATCCTGAGCATAAACAATGTACTTCTGCCGTTGTGTTGCACGATTTTGTCGATCATCTTTTAGTTAGTTTAATCGACCATTTATCAAACTTAAGTCACTTAGACCACATCTTACACATGATAGATCATTCCTAAAACCAGACTGAGTCTTAGTCACTTCTCTTAAATCAAACTAGGTAACTTAGATAAACGTCTTACACAGGATAGATCTTTCCTAAAACCAAACTAAATCTTAGTTGCTTCTCTCAATCAATACGTTAAACAAACAACTAGCTCTAAATTTGATCTTGACTTCTGCATCACAAATAGCTCTAGGTCACATCAGTCAATAAAAATGCCTACTCAAACTAGAAGTTCTCGTAAGAAAGATGACAAAGGAAAAGGACCATCCTTTTCATATTAGGATAATCCATTTTACGTAGAGGACCCTGTCACTAATAAACCTTCATCATCAGATATATCAGTTTATGATCAACCCTTGTCTCCTACCATATCTAGAACAAAACAAGAAAGACAAGCTGCTAAACATAATACTTATGATGATCTTAGTATCCAAGCTACTGACAGTGATTCCTCATCAGATGAATCTAAAGCCTCTAAACCTTCCGAAACTGATATTCATAAATGTCAAAAGGATAAAGATTTCCAAAAAATGATGAAGGTTATCATGGCTAGAGAAAAAGAAGACTATTTTTTAGAACTATCAAAACAAGGCGCTAAACTTCCTACTGGTTATAACATTGAGACCCTCATCACTAAAGAGGAAGAGACACCCTTCGCAATGGTAAACAAACAATTACAAGCATTACAGACTGAGATAACAGAACTAAAAAATAAGGATAAATCATCAAAACAATATTCTCTGGACACGATATGCCCATTTCCATTTGATAAAAACCTTTGCATGACCTCATTTCCTTCACGAGTGGAGACTCTGAAATTTGTCAAATACGATGGCAAATCAGATCCTCAAGACCATGTCAAAAAATTTAGTGCTTTATGTATGGAGTTCATGCACGAACAAACATATCTCATGCGCCTTTTCCCGAGAAGTTTAGGAGGGCAAACTATGGAATGGTTCTCAATCCTACCTATGGGAATAAAAACTTTTGAAGAATTAATCCAATTGTTTCTACAACAATACTCCTATAAAATTGGTCACCCAGTCACTATGATAGAGCTTTGCAATACCAAACAGAAAATGGGAGATCCCTTTCTCACTTTCCTCCAATGATGGAGAAAGATGATCTCTAGATATCCAAGGTCCATTCCAGATTCTAAGAAGATGGATATCTTCATCAACAACTTGATCCCTGAATTGAAATACAATATCCAAATGCAAGTATACCCTTAATTCAACAAAATGGTAGACAGTGCCCTCAGAATGGAAGATGTGCTTATAAAGAAAATAGACATCTCACTTTGTAAAGAAACACATCAAGGTTCTAGTTCCAAAAAAAAGAACAAATAATGGAAATATGGCAAAGACAACAATAGAAATGTTGTTAATGATGGAGTGGTAGACACTGTTAAAGAAAAATCAAAATCCACGATATTTAATCTGGCTAATGGCACACAAGCACTCAAAGTAGCTGAAATTGCAGCAGAAAATCCACCGAAGAAAGTAAAAGAGTGGTTCAAAGAGAAACCTTGGCTTTCGAAACCTAAATGCGACTTCACTCCTCTAGAAGAATCATACAAATCAACTTTCTAAACTTTATTGGCAAATGATAACCTTACCAGACAATTCTAGGCCATATGATCCTGAAGTCAAACCAAAATGGTGGAGAGAGAATGAATACTACAAATACCATCGAAACAAAGGTCATAACACAAAAAACTGCATGAAGATCAAGCATGAGATTCAAGATCTCATTGACGCTGGAAAAATTGTTGTTGGAAATCACACAACTAATGTTGATCTCAAAGCTTTTAAAGATCCCTTACCTGTTTATGAACAAGGTGATTCTTCAAAGTCAAAAGGAGGTGCCAAAGTTAATTACACCTATACCAGCAATGACAATGTAATCAACATGATTGAGTCTTCCCAATCTGAATATTGTAATGTGATCATAATCAAAGATAAACAAAATGAATCAAAAAATGCAAATGCCGTGACCCGCGCTCAAAAGAAAGTCACTCTCCAAGGAGCTAGTTCTTCAACTCCTACTCAAACAACATCAAACCTATGAACTTCTTCGAACTGATAAAAATATACAACCATAGATAAATCTAAACAACTAGCTTCATCATTCTCTCCTGGTTATAGCATTGTTGAACAATTGAAAAGAATGAGCACTCAAATCTCCATCTTTGAAATGCTCAAAATCTCTTCTTCTCATAAAGAGATACTGGACAAAGAATTTCTTACAACTAATGTCCCAAAAGATTTAGATATCGATCAGTTTCAATCTATGGTGGGTCACCTGACTTCACCTCATTATCTCACTTTCTCTGAAGAAGATGACAACTCACTGAATCACCCACATAACCAGCCATTGCACATTGAAGCTATGATCCACAAACATTGAGTTAAACATGTTTTGATTGATGGAGGCACTGGGTTGAATATTTGTACCTATAATCTGCTTACACAGCTAGACTTTTCTGAAAATGTCATTGATCTGGCCAAGAAAATAATAATCAAAGATTACGATGAAGAAGAAAGAACCTCTAAAGGTCTAGTACTATTACCAATTAGGGTAGGACCTGTAGAAAGAGATGTTATTTTCCAGGTGCTTGATCTTCCTCTGTGATACAACATCTTACTGGGCAGGCCATGGATTCATGAAATGAAGGCAGTTCCATCTACATATCATCAATGCTTAAAATTTCCTTATAACAGAGATGAAGTCAATATTCCTGTTGATACAAACTCCCCCTGTAATTCATTGATAAAGAGTGCTGATACTTTTTTGCCTCATAATAGAGAAACCTCTACAGCTGAAAGTTCATAAACCTTGATGAAGGACTTAGACAAGAAATTGAAAATCACAGATACTGGCATGGATGGATACAAGATAGAACTATTACTTTCACTAATCTCTCTTCCTCCATCACCAAGATAGTCAGGAAAACCATCAGAGGTTATGAAGCCATAAACTTACACTCCAAATGCCATATATGATGGTCTCTTTGTACAATCCTCAACTTCCCTTGCAGATGGAATAGAAGAGGATGTTGTTCTTAAATGGCTTTTCAAAGAAGATAGTGAAAACAAAGAAGTGAGACATTGTGAGATTTCCCCGACACAATATGGTCCAGGATATAAAATGATTCAATGCATGGGATATTCAGGTACTGGTCCTTTGGGAAAAAATCAAGAAGGTATTATTGAACCTATTCATCTACAAACTAAGTCTACAAATGATAAAGCTAGACTGGGATACAATGCAAGAAAAACATCAGACCAAAAACATACTTCCCATCATCCATCTAAGTGGAAGAAAAAGATACTACCTTCAACGTCACAAGAAGTAAACACTCAATAGACTCTAGAAGAGTATGAAAAAGAACAAGAAGAACTAGCAATCAAGAGAGAGGAAACAACCGATAATCAAGTTCCAATGGTATCAACTACAACATTACAAGGAGTAGAAGTTCCAAAGGATATGCGAGAAGAGGTAGAAAGAATCAGATAATTGTTTGCATCACTAAAAATTCCAGTCATATACACTGGTAGACAACAAGTAGATGATTCAGAAACTGACTCGAATGAGTATGAATGGGCTCTAGATCATCTCTCAGATACATCTAGTACAGAAACTCTAGAAGAGTCCAATGATATCACATATGACACACAAGAGATGATACGCTTAGAACTACAAACAAAGATAGAAGAAATCAGACTAAAAAGACAAGCAAACTATGAACAAAAGCTGAAAGAAGGAAGAACACAAGAAAATTCTTCACCTACTATGTCTCCCTCTAATAGGACATAAAAAATTAGGTATGGAACTACACAAGAAGAATTGGAAGCTATAGAAACAGAACCAGTCATTAGTCCGGAAGAAGCTGAATGGAGTAGAAGACATAAATTCACATAACCATCAAGGTTATGTCAACAGGTATGTCAGATACAAGTGATAAATGAACCAAATCATGAAGGAACTTGCAGAATCAAAGATGTAGGTATCGACACTATACATACATTCACTCAATCAATTGAAGAAGAGTCAGAAAATTCCTCTTATGACTCTAATGACTCCAACAACAATCCTATTGATGACAATACCTATTCAGCATCAAACTCTGACTCCTCTGTCACGGATGTTGGGAATTTGTCTACTGATCTTGTTACTGTTGAACTACGATATGTAGTCCAATCTAGCATAGAAAATGATGTTATGAGTAGGTCTATTGGATTTGGTCAACTAAATATTAACTTACACTTAAATGATCATGTTGTAACTCTTCCCGGTCTCGAGACATTTACGCAAGGTATTTTCTAGAACTCGACTTGTCGGTCTGAAGTTATGATGATAATACTGTGAACTCCCTTGAACCTGTTCAAACTTTACCCTTGGTACATCCTAAACTAATTGACTGTAGTCTCCAAAACCAACCTATGAATGTCTATCTTTGCCAATGAATACACGTTAGCCTACTACCTTAATGTAGCTGAACCAATGGAATCTTCCACCAGCGAACACAATGAGAACATGACTGAAACAAATATCAAGTATCTTAGTCACAAAAATCAAAAAAAGAAAAAGAAAAAATCTGATGGCGAAAACCACATTGTGACGGTGTCAGAATCAAAAATAGAAAAAATAAAGGACGTACCTAAGGGTGAAAACCTCTTCGAGGCACTTGAAGGTGAGATACTTGATATACTGCCAAGTCACTTCCAGGAAAGGTCTTCTATATTGATTGAACCAACTCAACCATTAAATATTGGGAGTCAAGAGACACCACATATCATCCACTTAGCTCAATCATTATCAGCATAAGAGTTACAAGATTTCAATAATCTCTTTTTAGAAAAGAAGATCAACTTTACATGGACATACTCTGATATGCCAGGCCTAGATCCTACTCTTATCATGCACCATCTTTCTATTACACCAAGAGTTAAACCAGTCAAGCAAAAACTCCGTAAGATGCACCCTCATGTGGCACTGCTAGTTAAGGCTGAGCTAGAAAAATTGCTAAAAGTTGGATTTATCAGAGCTATAGACTATGAAGAATGGATTTCGAACATAGTACCTGTATCAAAGGCAGACAAATCTATTAGGGTTTGCACAGACTTCAAGGATCTCAACAAAGCATGTCTGAAAGATGATTTTCCATTGCCTAACATTCATATGATAGTGGATATGACTGCTAGATATGAGATGTACTCATTAATGGATGGATTCTTCAGTTATAATTAGATCAAAATAGCTCCTGGGGATTAAGAAAATACAACTTTCACCTGTGCATGGGGAACCTTTTGTTGGAATGTCATGCCATTTGGGCTAAAGAATGCAGGAGAAACTTACCAAAGAATAGAAACTACTATCTTTCATGATATGATGCATAAGAACATGGAAGATTATGTTGATGACACTTTAGTAAAGACTATGAAGAGATCCACACATATTCAAGAGCTAGGCCTCATACTAGATAGAATGGAAAAATTCAAGCTTCAGCTAAATCCTAAAAAATGTGCATTCGGAGTGACATCTGGGAAATTACTTGGTTACATTATTTCAAAGAAAGGAATTGAGGTTGATCCTGAAAAGGTCTAAGATATAATGGAAATGCCACCTCCAAAGAATATTAGTCAAATGAGAAGTTTACAAGGACATCTCCAGTCAATCATACACTTTATTTCTTAGCTAGCAGATAAAGCTCAACCCTTCACAAAAGTATTAAGGAAATGAGTAACATACAACTGGGATCAAGAATGTGAACACCACCTTCAAAAAATCAAAGAATACATGTCTAATCCACTAATATTGATGCCACCAATTCAAGGTAAACCATTGATTCTATACATATCAGCTACTGATTCATCACTGGGGGCACTTCTGGCACAACAAGATGAAAATAAAAAAGAGAGCTATATATTATATTAGCAAAACATTGGTGTCTTATTAAATGAACTATACTATAATAGAAAAAGCATGTTTGGTATTAGTCTTTGCATCACAAAAATTGAAACACTACATGATAGCACATTCCATCAAGCTAGTGGCTAAGATTGATCTGCTCAAATATCTTCTCAGCAAAGCAACACTTACCGGAAGATTGGCTAAATGGGTCATGGTTCTTACAGAGTTTGATATTGAATATGTAGAATGAAAATCCATGAAAGGATAGGTAATTGCAGATCAAATTGCTGATACTCCACTTGAAGACACTTAACCTTTGCATATAGAATTTCCAGATGAATCTATCATGCACCTTACTTAACAATCATGGAAGATGTTCTTTGATGGGTCTTTCACTCATTTATTCCAGTGCTAGAATAATTTTTATTAATCCTCAAAAATATTCAATCCTGAAGGCTTACAAGATTCTCTTCCCTTGGACAAACAACATTACAGAGTATGAAGCTTTGGTAAATGAGATCAAGTTGGATATTGAATGGAAGGTTCTGTAATTGCACATCTATGGATATTCTTAGCTAATCATCAACCAAATTAATGATATATATAAGACTCGAGATGAGAAACTGATGCCTTATAAGGGAATGGTGGATGATCTCAAGAAATATTTTACTTTTGTATTATTCCAGCAGATTCTCATATCTGCAAATAGAGCAGCAGATGCTATGGCCACCTTGGCATCTATACTAGATTTACAAGAATCTAATTTTCACTTTGAATTCCTAGTGGAAGAGTTACATTACCCTGCCTATAATTCTCCTGAGTCCCAGATGGTCTGTTCTATTATTGGACATGACTCATCTCACTACAACCACATTTACTCTTATCTGCGAGACCAGATTGTCCCAGAAAATATTACCTGTAATGATAAAAGGAACCTAATCTGAAATGCTTCACAGTACATCATCATCGCTAATGACCTATTTAGGTGAGGTTTGGATAGTAATTTGCTTAGGTGTCTAGAAATTGAAGAGTCCCAACATGCATTATCTGAAGTCCATGAAGGTATTTGTGGATCTCATTCAAATTGTCTAACTTTAGCTCGAAAACTACTAAGGGCTGGCTACTACTAACCAGACATGGAGAAAGACACTATAAAGTTTTCTAAATCTTATGAGAAGTGTCATCTACATGCGAATCTCATACATGCTCCAACAAGGGATCTCATACCCTTCATTACACATTGGCCTTTTCAGCAATGGGCGTTTGATCTCATTGGCCAAATATACACTACATCATCTAACGAACACAAGTTTATCATAATTGCCACTGAGTATTTCACTAAGTGGGTAGAAGCGGTTTCACTCATCAAAGCAACCGGTAAACAAGTAGCTCTGTTCTTCCTTAACTATATCATTTGCAAGTATGGGATACCTTCATCCATTGTGACTAACAATAAAGGACAATTCAAGAACAAAGATCTATATGAGCTCTATGAAAAATTCAAAATCAAACAACACTGGTCATCCGTATATTACCCTTAAGGTAATGGACAAGCTGAAACATCTAACAAAAATATGATGACTATCTTACACAGAACAATATATAAATCTAGGAGGGATTGGCTTCTGCAGCTCAATCCTACACTATGGTCTTATAGAACAAGTATTAGAACACCTATTGGGGCTACACTTTTTTCTTTGGTGTATGGATCCGAAGCAGTATTACCTATTGAGGTGGAAATACCATCTTTGAGAGTTTCTTTGCAAGGTCTTGTTACTGATGAAGACTACAAAATATCTAGATTGCAAGAGCTTGAGTTGCTGGATGAACATCGACAAGTGGTGTTTGATAATCTGAGTGTATCAAAAGAGAATGTCTAAACGATATAACAAGAAGGTTTGACAATGAGAATTTTAGGTTGGTGACCTTGTTCTGAGAGAAAATCCTAAAAATCAACAGTTTCGAGACAAAAGGGAAGTTTGAACCCAACTTGCTGGGTCCCTACATCATTACTGCAGTCTTTGGCTATGGTGCCTATCATCTCTCAGCATCGCAAGGAGAACAACTTTGTGAACCGATCAACACCATCCACTTGAAAAAGTTCTTCACTTATTATTCTCTGCTCCAGTGACCTGTACAGATAAAAAGTCCTGAAAAAAATCCTAAAAATTATAAAATGTCCTGAAAAAAAAGAAAAAAAAAAGAGAAAAGAATATTTACCAAGCATGTGAAAACTTGGCAAATAGGTGCCTCTTGTAATCAATCGCTCCATCTATCAACGCAACGTTGGCATTTCCTGCTTTCCTGCATCTTTGTTTTTGCTTGTACATATCTTTTAGTCGCTTTTGTGACATCCTGGTTCTTTTGGAACCCTCATGCTTGAAACTTATCAATGTCTTTAGGGTAATCGATTGAGCAATTTCACATGTCCTAAGCAGTATCAACCAAGTCATAATTCTGTCAGTGATACCCAGTCATCCAATCTGAGTCAGTCACCTATCTCCTAACTACTGAAGAGTTTTATCATCGAGTACATAAGAAATACATCATTACTAAAAATAATCACTAAACAGTTTGAGATATGATTGAAGTTTTCTTTGTGTGCTGTATTTAATATTGGTTTTTGATTATTGTTCCTTCTGAGTAACTCGAGGAAGTCTATCTTGACTAAGAGGAGCAAGGATTGGGGGCATAATATTTTCTTTGTTTTCTACTTGTAGGAACGATTCCGATTATCTGGAAACATCTAATTAGCTGGGTGTTTGTGATAAGTGCCTTCACATCAAGGTGAAATTGCCACACATACCTCGAATCCACTTATTTGTATGCTATAGGGAGGTTGGCATCATTTCTTTGTATGTTTTGAGGGAATTTCTTTAAATGTGCAATCCAGATGCATGCGTAATCTGTCTAAGGATATGAACAAAAAAAGGGTCATTGCGAACAAGATAATTAATATTGCACATGAAAAGGTAATTAATATTGCACATGAAAAGGAAGGAACTGTATTCTGCCTGCTATGTTTGTAAACGCTTAGTGAAGAAAATTAAGCATTTCAAATCCAGTGACTAGTTTTTAGTTGCATTCATTTTGTATTTTGTGCATTTCAAGTGATTTCTACATGATAACAAGGATCTCTTTATGTTTTGAATGAGAGTTTGAAGTATCATCATTTCTAAGCTAGGTGGTCTCTTTTTCATCATTTCTCCAATCGAGTACTTGCGTATTGAGATGTTAGCTGCATACATAAGCATCTTATATAGATCCATACATTTCATTATACACATTCATTTGCATTCACATTATTTCATAGAAAATAAAAATTTGCATTACTAGTTACTCATTTTCATCATTTATTTGCATATGAAAAGAAACAAAAACAAACATGCATATTCATCTGCATTACATACATCCATACTGAACAAATATGCATACATATAGAATAGAGCATATAGAAAAACATCTCATAATCAATCAACACAAGTACGATGAAATCAAACCAAGATCTCGTATATATCATCATAAATATCTCGGAGTACAAATAAAAGTCTTAGGGTAAAAATGATATCAACTATCATCTACAATCTCCCATTGGAGTAAGAATCATATAGGCTACAAAAAATGGGGTATATAACAAAATCTAAGAGCTATAAACAAATCTAGCTCTCTGCCTCTCCCTCATCGCTAGGTGGTGGAGGAGGTGGAGCTTACTGACCAACATCTTGCCTAAGTGCCTGAGCTCCCTCAGATCGAGCCATATATTGGGAATATGGGACAACCTGCTGTGCTATAGGAATTGCTACGCTATAAGCTACAACATAATAAGATTCTTGACTTGTCTGGTACAAAACCTTCCACTAAAGAGCATCTCGCTCTGCCCTGACCTCAGCCAGCTGTCGGTCTCGCTCTACTCTGAGCTCCACCAGCTGTCAGTCTTGCTCTACAAGCTATGTTTGAGCCACTATCAACTGTGACTGCAGACGTGCTACTCTCACCCTCATAGACCATGCTGCATCAGCTATTCCCTGCTCCCTCACAAGCTCTCTGCCTCCATCTCCATCACCATCTCCACCCTGGTCATCCCTCCTCTGCCGCACCTATCTAGGAGCTTCTATACCCTCCTCTCCTCCACCCTCCACTACCCTACCACCACTAACCCCCACACCAACAGCGCCAAGGGATCCGCCCTCTCCTCTCTGTCTCTATCTCCCCCCAGTTGGTACCCTACTACTGCTTGCACTAGGATAACTGCCTAGGAGCCTCTGCTCTTCATCCCTGTCCTTGTCCCTGTGCCTATAACCTCTATGAGAGGCACATGCTCAATTGGATCCATAAATCTAGGAAAGGGATGACTCTGAAACCAATCCTTGTACTGGGGAAATACCCTCACATCTGCAACATCCTCCAGATAGTCCCAATGAAGTCACTAGAATCCAACAAGCATCTGCATGCTCAATGCGTAGGACAACCTAGGAGCCCATCCTCATCTCTCCTCCTCTCCATATCGGGCATAGGTGGTGAACTCCTGTGAAATCTCCCGAGGTCTACCATAATGCCTCATGACCCAAGATACAATAAATCACTCAATCACCATCATAGATTTGCCAATAAGAGGATGAGTCATGAAAATATCTCTCCACACAACTCTCCAGTCATCCCAAAGCTCAAGGCCCCTGTATGGTCTCCATACACCAACAATCATGTCATCTAACTGCCGTCTCCAGTACTCTATCTTTCCCAGATGGAGCTGAGTAACATATCCAAAATATCTATAGACTATGGGCTACTGTGGATCTCTGGCATCATCCACAATAGGTCTGCAAACTAGGAGATGCTCCCAGGCCCATATCTGTAACACCAAAACACCTACTGCCATGCTCTTCCCCTCCCTGTACACAACCTCATGCATCTCATGATACATGTGGGCTAATAGACATGAACCCCATCCTAATCTCTCAAGATGATCCACCAATCTCTCTAGCATCCTGGCCTAGCCCCATAAGAAACCCTACTTTCCCCTGTCCGGCATAATGAAGCAACCAATGAATCCTACCAAGACACATGCCAAGGGAAACTCCTCACTATACCTGGCCATCATATCATCCCAACTGATAGCCTGTGTAAATATGTCCTCATCATAAAAAATGTGTCTCAAGGCTAATATACTAGGACGCTGAGTCGAACCGTAATCAACCTTATCCCCAACAAATGGAATCCAGTAAACATCCTCTGGAGTGATGGTCATCTCCCCAACTAGTAAATGGAACATGTTATGCTCAGAATGTAATCTCTCAATAAGTGCAATGATAATCCCATGATTCACACAGATATCTGGCATCTGTAGAAGGTGGGTAAACTCGCACAAGTCAATATGTGCTCTATCTATATCAGATAACTCATGAACTAGCCTCATAGTAGGAGGATAGATGTATTAGAAAAGGACATGTGGAAATCGAACCTGCAAGAATCAAACAATAGAGTATCAAATCATTCAAATTCACTATAAGACAACTTAAATATCATGCAAATCCACATACATCAATTGCCAAATCAAATTTTCATGTTTCCACCCTTAAAAAAGCTCACAATTTTTCATACAACATTTCACAGTGCAGGCAGAAACTCGTACGAGTCAGGAATAGCTATAACACGACAAAAGACTCCCATACAATAAAAGACATATACTCGCACGATAAAATGGTCTTCTAAGCAAACTTTCATACGATACACGGGGATGTCTTGCACGACAAAACTAATGGCTTGAAATGATAAAACATTAAAGGACAGTTTGTCATATGAGACACATTGTCGTCTCGCACGACAAAATGACACAGATTGAATTTTAAATGACCAAAAAGCAAAAAATTCAACAAAAAAGTCAAAAATTGATGAAATAAAAAGGCATAAGATTAGTCACTCACCATTGGCTCGTAATTCCGTGGTCGATTATGACATCTCTGGTGCTCAAATCAGTGCTCTTGGATCGGAATTACCATTTTTCTTCGTAGAGGGCTTTTCAAATTTCAAACTTGGAGAGGTTAAAATGAATTGAAAATGACACTTTGACCCCTTATATAGCCCAAAACCTAATTTTTTGACTCGCTCCGATGGACATGAAAATTGTACCCTTAGCTAATTTGCTTGTCCTGGTTCCATTTTCGGGATCGAAATCAAAATCTGAGATTGTTCTTCTAGTCAATTTTGGACAACCGAGATCACTTAGCGCTTTCCTCAAATGTTCATTCTTTTCTTCAATTTTTGCTCAATTTCACATCAATCATTGCCAAATCTTCAAATATTCCTCCGACTCAATTTTTGTGCTGAAATAATTGTCATTGCCAATAATTTCCTAAAATCATGTACCCTCGCTATCTTTCAATTTTGCTCCCGAGGGGGCATACTCGTGACCTCATGACCTCACATCTTTAAAGTCAGGATTTTTTTCAAATCTTCATCAAAAGTAGAGAAAAAAAACTAAAGAAAATCAAACAAATTCTTATTGCTATGGGGCATCTCAGCTTCATCGCTTCATATCAAGTCGATGTCTCTCCATCATTTGAATCAAATCAATCGCTAGGGGCATATCAGTTTCATCGCTTCAAATCAAGCTAATATTTGTCTTCATCTTAATTAGTCTCTTAACATTAATCAGTTTCATTGCTTTTCATCAAGTTGATTATTCATTTAAACTCAATCAAAAGTTTAAAGAGTATCTTTGATCACATGCTCAATCTAAGCAGGTGTCTAGTTTCATCGCATCAAATCAAGCTGGACAATTTATCTTCGCTTGACGTGTCTTGATCCATCAAGTTCAAGATCGATTTTATCTTCGCTTAGTGTGTCTAGTTCAATCAAGTTCTAGATCAGTAAGATTCGCTCCTTGATCAATCAGGTTCAAGTTTGGTATCTTTTCTCTCTATCGGTCCTAGTTCAATCAAGTTTGGGATCAGTATCGCTTTAAGCAACTCTGTTTAGCTTCATTGCTACAAATCAAGTTAAACACCTCGCTCTTCATCTGGTTCATGATCAATCAAGTTCAAAATTGGTATCTCCTAGACATCAACATATTCTTTGAACCAACGCGCTGCTCGCACATTAACTTAAAGAGGGGCAAATGTAATAGCCTAAAATTGGTCACGTAAACCATGGGCCTCTAATTTCGACAACATCACCAAGGTCCTAACCAAAGGCAATTAAATCAACTTTGAGCACACAATTAATTAATTCTTCAATCATCAAATGTCACATGGCAAGTGAATTAGTCTATATTAATTAAATATTTATTTAATTAATTAAATCATTCCAAGTAAATCATTTTGATCAATTATCCTATTTAATTTATTAAATATCCTAGCATATTGAATTAATTAATAAATTTCCATTAATCATAAAAAAAAGGAATTAATTTATTACAAAAGAGGAATCAATAGGCAAAGCAAGAGTTAAATTGAAAATAAAATAAAAGAATTGAATTGAAAGAGAAATAAAACTTGAGATAATATTTCTTTCTTCTAAATTGAGAACTTGAAATCAGAAAAACAATTATTGAATTATTTAATCATTCTCTAAAATTGGAACTCAAAGCTTTTGAGAAAAGAAGTTCAGTTGCATTGAAAAGACTCTTTTCTTGAATAAATCAAAGAATTGCATAGAATTACCTATTTTTATCTCAAGTGCATGGAATTAATTGAATTATATCTCTAATGCAAACTTGAACTTATAGTCTGAATGCATTTCAATTAAGCTATAATTGAAATCTATCTCAAGGTTAACTGAATTTGATTTCTTAATTATTTCAATTATCCTAAATTGTGCTTTTTTTAATCTCTCTTGTGATTCCCTATAAATTCAGCCCTCATCTCTCATTCAAAACACCATGGAGATTTATTGTTATTATACAGTTTTTGCTCTCGAGTCGTTGAAGATATTGTGCTTGCTTTTTGAGATTATTGCATCTTAGTTTAATTTTTTTTTGCATATTTTATGATTGCTTGAATTCATATAGCTTACTATTCATCCATCTAGTATAATCTTTCATCCATTTAGCTTAATCTCATTCTCATATACATTAAATCCTTTGTCTTGGTGTAGTCTTGTCACTGGCATTGCTTATACAAATCTGAGAGCAATTTTATACTCCCATCTTTTGGAAGACAATTATTCAATTTGTTATGGTTTTCATATTCATGCTTATATCTAACCATACATGTAATGACTTAATTGAAGTGTTTTGTCTTGTAGCCTACATACTTATTCCACTTTTTCACACACACATCAGAAGATTTGTACAATAAGATAGATGCTAGGAGATTGTCTACAATTGAAGAGGATAAATATATAAAGATGCATGAGTTATTGACTATTTGTGGTGCTATAATTGATGAGGAGATGCAACATGTTAGGTCCCGAAGACAACTGAGAGGGGGGGGTGAATCAATTGTGAAATAAATTTAAACCAAAAATAACTTAATCAACTTTTTGCTTAATACCGGTGAAATAGTCTTTTATACCGGTGGACAATTTTATCAGATAATTTGCAATACTAGTAAATATCAATGCATGAAACAAAAAGACAAAGTCATCCACACCACATAACACCAATATTTGTACATGGAAACCCTGTAAGGGGAAAAACCACGGTGGGAAACCTTACTCACAATCAGATGATACTACTACAGATAGTAAGTATATACAAATGGGGTCTGCACATGCAGAAAGACCAAGCGCCTAGAGCTCACTGCTCAAACACAAAATAGGATTCACACTAACTACAATTGGATGGTTAAATCCAATAAGGATGTACTGCTCAAAATAACATCTTCATATGCTAGATTCAGTACTGATGTAGTTCTGATATGCTTTCACAAAACCTTCCTTCACCTTCAAATGATGTCTGCGTGTATAGCTCTGATTATTCTCACATATACCTTCACACAAATCTTCTTCGCATTTCCTTACCGATCTTACAAATAAGATCTTATATTTATATCATAACCTAAGACCAATTTTAGTAGGTCATCTCTACAAGATATTACAATAAAATCATTTTACAAATAAATTAATGCCCGATGCAATAACCAATTCAACATGTCGGCTTAATACATTTACAACAACAATAAGTCATCTCCATAGCATGCCATGCTGATCTAGAAAAGATAAACCAACTGGTGTATAACCTGGACCTATTTGCCGGTAACAACAAATATGCAAATATGAATATACCAATAAACAAAACTCCAAGAAAAGGTGTCCACACGATGTCTTTGACATAACCAAGTGTTTTCCATGCCCTTCCAAGTGCCAGTGATCATTATATCCTGCCGGTGTACCAGATACCAGTGACTGTGCCTAAGTCACTTGCTTGCCGGTGAATGTTGTTGATTCTCCAAAGTGCCAGAGTTGATAAGTGTTTAGTAGGTGTTGAAATCAATGACAAAACCATACCAAAATACCAACAATCTCCCCCTTTGGCATTGATGGCAACACAAGATGGAAAAACTATCAAAGTGCCAAAACATAAATGCCAAATACCAAAAGCCAACAATCTCCCAAAGTAATCAATCTCTCCCCCTGAGAATAACATGTGTTTCCTTGTGTTTTTCCATACCAATCTCTCCCCCTTTGACATCAAATGCCAAAGTTATTACCAAGCCAAGTTCATATACAAAATACCAATCAATTTAGTATACCAACTACTCCCCCTGAGAAGTAGCTTCCTCATCAAAGCTGGAGTAAAAGATTTCTCTGTTAATTCTGCCGATTGATGACAAACATCAACTTCCTAAGTCTCTACCGGTGGGGGTATGACCCCAAGCTGGTCTTTGAGATATTCAAAAGTCTCCTTAGGCAGAGGTTTACTGAAGATATCTACAATCTTCTCTTTAGTATTCACATAAATCGGTTTTATTTCCTTTGCTTCAACATTTTCCCTTAGAAAATTCAGTTTGATGGAAACATATTTGGTTTTAGAATGTAGTACTGGATTCTTAGATATATCAATTGTTGCAGTGTTATCACAATAGATAGTTATAGGTTCCTTGCATTTTACTTTTATGTCTTTCAACATTTGTTTAAGCCATAGTACCTATGTACAGCTAGTTGCTACTGCAACATATTCTGATTCTGCTATTGATAAAAATGTACAACTTTGTTTCTTACTCAACCAAGAAACTAGTCTACTTCCAAGAAAGAATGCTCCATTGGTGGTGCTTTTTCTATCATCCACATCTCCTACCCAATTTGCATTTGTGTATGCACATAATTCAAAGTTTTCATCTCTAGGATACCATAATCCAAGATTTATAGTGCCTTGTAAGTACTAGAAAATCCTTTTTACTGCTGATTAATGATTTTCTCTGGGATTACTCTAAAATCTTGAAACAATACATACTGCATTCATGATATCAGGTCTGGTTTCTGTCAAATATAGTAAACCTCCTATCATAGATTTGTACCTAGTTGGATTAATAGGTGTAGATTCATCCCTTAGTGATAGTTTGTCATTTGTAGTCATAGGCGTGCTTACCGGTTTAGAGTTCTCCATCCCAAATTTCTTTAGTAACTCTTTTAAGTACTTGGATTGACTCAAGAATATACCTTTATCAGTATGTGAAATCTGCAATCCTAAAAAGAATTTTATTTCTCCAATCATAGACATTTCAAATTCTTGTTGCATTTCAATAGAAAATTCTTTACATAATCCATCTTCTCCTTCAAAGATTATATCATCAACAAAAACTTCTATAACCAAGATGTCATCATTAGTTACTTTATAATATAAGTTGCTATCAGCATTACCTTTAGAAAAACCAATCTTCAAAAGATACTTATCCAATCTTGCATACCAAGCTCTTGGAGCTTACTTCAATCCATACAAAGCTTTCCTTAACCTGCAAACCATATCTTTGTTATCTGTCAAAGAAAATCAATCAGGTTGTTCAATGTAAACTTCTTCTTCAAGATCTCCATTCAAAAATGCACATTTAATATCCATTTGATATACTTTGTAGTTCTTGTGTGTTGCAAAAGCCAAAAATAATCTGACTGCCTCAATTCTAGCTACCAGTGCAAAGGTCTCATTGTAATCAATTCCTTCTTTCTGAGAATATACCTTACACACTAGTCTTGCTTTATTTCTGATAACCTTACCATCTTCATTAAGTTTGTTTCTAAATACCCATTTGGTTCCAATTATATTTTTATCTTTAGGCCAGGGAACTAATGTCCAAGTGTTATTCTTCTCAATTTGTTCTAATTATTCTTCCATAGTTTTAATCCAATATTTATCTTCACATGCCTCATTAACTGATGATGGTTCAATTTGAGAAATAAGACATACCTCTTCATTTGCCAATCTTCCTCTTGTCATAACTCCTTTATACTTGTTTCCAATTATCTGATCTTCATAATGATTCAGTCTTACATACCGGGGTGTCTTTGTTTGCTGTTGTTCCTCAGTTACTGTGGAATTTTTAGATGATACTGGTGTAACTGGATCTTCATTCTGTATCGGTGGATTCAATGTAGGTTCATTTGTTAGAATTTCTATTGCTGGTTCAAAATCTATATACCTTGAAGTTCCTCTAAATTGTTCATCAATCTTCACATTTGTACTTTCAACAATTTTCTACAATCTTTTGTTAAAACATCTCTATGCTTTACTCTTAGATGAATAACCAAGAAATATTCCTTCATCTCTTCTAGTATAGCATTTACTTCCAAAAATTCTGAAATATTTAAGAGTAGGAGTAATACCAAACCATAGTTCATGAGGGGTCTTACTGGTTTCACCTTTGATGTGAACTTTGTTGAATGTATAGACTGCTGTACTTACTACCTCTCTCCAATATACATGTGGTAGGTTTGCTTCTGATAACATACTTCTTGTTGCATCCAAGATAGTTCTGTTTTTCCTTTCAACAACTCCATTCTCCATTGGTGTTCGAGGTGCTGATAGTTGTCTTCTAATTCCTTAGATGTAAATTCTCCTCGTTGATCTGATCTTAGACATTTGATTTTCTTATCGGTTTCATTTTCTACCATTGCTTTGAACAGTTTGAACTTTCCAAGTGCTTCTAATTTTTCTCTAAGAAAAGTAACCCAACACATTCTAGAATAGTCATCAATGATTAGCATGAAATATCTATCACCTTGTAAGCTTTTAGTTCTAGCTGGACCACATAAATCAGTATGAATTAAATCAAGAGCATTATTGGATTTTTCTGGAATACTTTTGAAACTATCTCTAACTTGTTTTCCAAATTGACATTCCTTACATACTGTATTGTGAGGTTTGACAATTTTCGGTAAATCTCTAATTGCCTTAGTAGTACTGATTTTCACCATGCAATCAAAGTTTACATGACAGAGTCTCTTATGCCATAGCCAACTTTCATCAATATGTGCAATCAAGCATCTCTTTTCATTATTATTCAAATGAAAGATATTACCTCTAGTCTGATTACCGGTTGCAATTTCCAAACTAGTTCTATTCATGATTTTGCATTTTCCATTTTTGAATTGTAGCTGAAATCCTTTCTCAACTAATTGACCAACACTCAAAAGATTATGCTTTAAACCTTCAACATAGTAAAAATTGTTAGTGTTATGCTTACCATCAAGAGATATTGTACCCTTACCTTTGATCAAACAATCTTTGTCATATCCAAATCTCACTAAGCCTCCATTGTATTCTTGAAAGTTCAAGAATTTACCTTTATCTCCTGTCATATGATGTGAGCATTTTGAATCAATGATCCACTCATCCTTTACTTCAATTTTAGCTGCCAAGGCCTACTCTACTAGTTGGACTATAGGTGCTGGTTGATCTTCTGTTATAACAACAAAAACCCATCCATTGTCTGTCGGATCATCAGTCACTCCTTCATCAGCAAGATAACAAGATTTGTCTTTATTCTTCTTAAATCCGTATCTCTAATATTCAGGGTTAGGCTTGTATGTTCTTCTAGCTTCTTCTCTTAGTCTATCATGTCTATCAGGGCATCTTGAGGCCATATGACCAATCTTATTACAGTTAAAACATTTAAAGTGTGCTTTACCTTCATGCTTACTTCCAACTGGACCTTTAGGCATTTTCCTTGCAAATAGTGCTTCAAGTTCTTCAAGTTCTTCAAGTTCTTCATTTTCTTTCCCGCTTTCTTCAAGTTCTCTTGCATAAAAGGCCTTCCAACCAGATTTGTCAAATTATGATGCAGATGATGTTGATGCTTTAAAAGCTAAATCTATCTTTATAATAGCAACAAGACCAAATTCCTCAATTTCAATAGTTGAAAGTTTTCCAATCAATGTATCTCTAGTTACCGATGTATTAGGCATTGTTCTTAATTCATTTATAGTAGTAACCTTCATTTTATATGCCGGTGGAAATCCTCTTAAAACTTTTGAGACAATTTCATCCTCACTTAAGGTTCCTCCACAACATTTGATACCCAAAACAATTTCATTAACTCTTCTCATAAAAGAAAAAATCCTTTCATCTTCTTCCATTTTCAGATTTTCATGCCTGACTCAGAAGCTTTCAAGTTTTGTAGTTTTGACTGTGGAATCTCCTTCATTCAGTGTTTCCAAATGATCCCAAATATCTTTAGCAGTAGACCTATTTGATAATCCCATGATTTGCTGATCTGTTAATGCGCTCAAAAGTGCTTCTCTCGCTTTGCAATCATTTTCCTCATCTTTAGTCAAGTTGGGTGGATTAGGCTGACTTTGAGTAGGAGCAGTATAGACATTCTTTGTAACATCCAAGATGTCCTTTCGAATGCAATTTAAATGTGTCTCCATTTTGATCTTCCATATGCCGTAGTTGGTTCCATCAAGTCTAGGACTATGCTTCCTGAAATAGTTAGTAGACATTAGATCTCCTCAAGCTATTAAACTTCTGCAAAAGAGGTCTTACCTCTGATACCAATTGTTAGGTCCCAGAGAAAACTGAGAAGCGGGGGGGGGGTGAATCAGTTGTCAAATAAATTTAAACCAAAAACAACTTAATCAACTTTCTGCTTAATACCGGTGAAATAGTCTTTTATACTGGTGGACAGTTTTATCAGATAATTTGCAATACCAGTAA
Organism: Cryptomeria japonica; assembly: GCF_030272615.1. Classification (NCBI taxonomy): domain Eukaryota; kingdom Viridiplantae; phylum Streptophyta; class Pinopsida; order Cupressales; family Cupressaceae; genus Cryptomeria; species Cryptomeria japonica. The sequence goes on along the minus strand of NC_081406.1, from coordinate 388,037,302 downwards.
ATATTAATGCATGAAAGAAAAAGACAAAGTCACCCACAACACATAACACCAATATTTGTACGTGGAAACCCTGTAAGGGGAAAAACCACAGTGGGAAACCTTACCCACAATCAGATGATACTACTGCAGATAGTAAGTGTATACAAATGGGGTCTGCACATGGAGAAAGGCCAAGTGCCTAGAGCTCACTGCTCAAACACAAAATAGGAGTCACACTAACTACAATTGGATTGTTAAATCCAATAAGGATGCACTGCTCAAAATAGCATCTTCATATGCTGGATTCAGTACCAGTGTAGTTCTGATATGCTTTCACAAAACCTTCCTTCACCTTCAAATGATGTTTGCGTGTATAGCTCTTCTTATTCTCGCATATACCTTCACACAAATCTTCTTCACATTTCCTTACCGATCTTACAAATAAGATCTTATATTTATATCATAACCTAAGACCAATTTTAGTAGGTCAGCTCTACAAGATATTACAATAAAATCATTTTACAAATAAATTAATGCCCGATGCAATAACTGATTCAACATGTCGGCTTAATGCATTTACAACAACAATAAGTCATCTCCATAGCATGCCATGCTGATCTGGAAAAGATAAACTTGCCGGTGTATAACCTGGACCTATTTGCCAGTAACAACAAATATGAATATACCAATAAACAAAGCTCCAAGACAAGGTGTCCACATGATGTGTTCAACATAACCAAGTGTTTTCCATGCCCTTCCAAGTGCCGGTGATCATTATATCCTACTGGTGTACCAGATACCAGTGACTGTGCATAAGTCACTTGCTTGCCAGTGAATGTTGCTGATTCTCCAAAGTGCCAGAGTTGATAAGTGTTTAGTAGGTGTTGACATCAATGACAAAACCATACCAAAATACCAACACACCAGGGTCTAGAACATGCAAATAAAACAATTTTTCAGAGAAGAGACTGACATGTGAGTCTCATGGTAGGTAGAGTAAATGAAATAGTTAAGGAGACCCACAAGGCATGGGTAAAATTCTTTGTAGATAAACTTGATTTCTTTACTCCACCGATATTCCCTCCTAAGTCTGGTATTCAAGACTTCTTAGTTGATGGTAAGGGGAAAGGTATATTAGGTTTGGATTCAATGGGTTTGGAACATAAACTAACAGAGGATATTCCTTCGACAGTATTACCTGTACATAATATAGAGAAATCGATAGATAACAATGAAGCTATGCATGATAAGCAGGATACAATGGAATAAAACATTCCAGATGTAGATGTTATTGATGTGGATACATATAATAAAAAGGATTAGGATATTGAACCTCCAACAACAAATGTACATATAGAAGAGGCTAAGGTTGAGCAGGTTGCTGCACCAAGTAGAGAAGCCATCGGTGCTAGTCAGCAAGTTGGAGAGTCCAGTCATTCATTGTTGGCATTTGGCTCATCTGGTCAAGTTGATTTTGGACAAAGGAATATTGAGCAACTGAGCAGTTTTGAATTGATTTTTATTGTAGCTTAGAAGTTAAGGAAGGAAGGATCAAAAGTCAAGGAAGTCATTGAGTAGGCCATTCTGGTTCTACAACAACTAGTTCCAGGATACACTAGTCCGGTAGCTAGACCCTCTGGTAAGCTTAAGAGTTTGATAGAACACATTGAAAAAGAGTTTCAAACTCTTCAACAAATGTCAAACCGATAATTAATAGAGAGGTACAATGCATCTAGGAAGGTCACCTATGACAATATGATCACATCAGACAAGGTCAAGATGACAGAGGAACTAACAAAGATTGATGAGGCTCTTAATAAGTGTAGTTATATATAGGTCTTTTACTAACACCAGTAAACTTACAACTAACCTAGAGGTATTAATAAAAGAGGCAAAGGCCCCATTGGAACATATGGCTAATGATTTTGATGGTACTCAGTCATTCACCAACACTATTGATGATCAAATTTTTGTTACAGAATCAAAGATATCAGCCTTGGAGAAAGATATGGACAAATTAATCTAGCGAGAAAGGGAATTGAGAGGATTGGTTATTCCCCAATCAAACACTTTGTTACTTCATAAGTGGGAAAGTATAGAATTGATGAATAAACCCACACCGACATATCTAATTGAAGAAGAATTACATACATACATTCTTAATGGGTTTGTATCTATTTTGGGAACATTGAAAATTGGTTGGGATACTTACTTAGGATTTTTGAAGGTTGCTTACCCAGATTTATTAAAGTACATCTAGATTTGGTAAACACATTTTAATTTCATTCTTTCATTCATTTGCCCTGGCCTTTGTCATTGATGTCAAAGGGGTAAAGGGTGAAAAATGTTAAGGGAAATAAGAAGTAATGTATAGCTCAAGGGGAGCAGGGTCAGTTTTGGTCATCAGTTTTGGGAGGAACGGGGAAAACACTTCGATGATCTATTTTTCACATGAGTGTTGCCATCAATGCCAAAGGGAGATATTGTTGGCAATTGACACTCATCTAGTTTAATTGTGTTGTTATTGATGATAAAACACATTATTTTGGGTTAGACACTTAACCGATACTCACCGGTATTCATGATTTGACAACCGACATTCAATTCATCTAACAGACAAGGGAAACTGACAAACTAGGAACTGGTATATGAGGTCGACATAGGAGATTGATCTGACAGGTTTACACGGTAGCAATCAGCGACATCAGTCACAAAGTTTAATGCATTTATTGTTGTCTAAGACGATATGTAAATAAATTGTAATATCATTGTAAGCCGACATAAGGCATTTATGTTTATGTTTGGGAAGGGTATTTAGGTTAGTCTGGTTAGGTTATTTTGAATATAGATTGGAGATATGGAATGTATAGTGATGTGATATTGTGCGAGCGATGTTGATTGATTGAATGCAAATATAATATTCTGTAGTCGATCTTGGTTATTGGTTTACAGGTTTGGGATGTGAAGTAAGTTATCGGTAAAGGAGGACACACTGAAACCGGTACAGACAATGCTTGAACCGAAACTCATCTAGCATAGTAGATGCAATCTCTGAGTTCAAATTTTTTTTTGTAACTCCATATTTGGTGTTTGTAGTCAGTGAGGCTCCTTTTGTGATGAGAAGTACCCTCTATACTATTGGTCTTCCTGCATGTGCAGGCCCCTATTGTAATATTTATTCATTTGGCCAGTGGATAGATATTGTGGGTCACCAATCCCATTGTGGTTTTTCCTCTTTGAGGTTTTCCGCATATAAATTTATGTGTTATGGTGTATGTTCTTGTGGTTGCATCATTTCTACTTGTTGTTATATTCTTTTATGGTTACCAGTTATTAAAATACTTTGTTAATAAGGTTAAAATTGATCTCACAGGTAGAAAACTGATTCACCCCCCCCTCTCAGTGTTCTTGGATTCCAAAAAAGCTTACCATCCCTATCTATGATGTTTCACTTAGTGTAATTCGTGCATGCATGGGTGCAAAAATTAGACACTTATGGGTGCAAAAATTAGACACTTATTTTTAGCTTAATCCCATGATAGAGTTGGAATCTATCAAGTACCCCACATTACACTTAGATGAAGATGTACACATGTGGTGGTACCACAGGTTATTGACATTGAGAAATGATAGTATCACTTCCTATCCAGATTTCATTTAGAGGTTGGTTAACAAATTTGTTAGGTTGGATCCAAAACTCCACTTCAAAGAGTTGGCACAATTGAAACATGTTGGTTTAGTTGATTCATATATATCAGAGTTCTATAAATTATCAATTATGGTCATAGATGTGTTAGAGTATAGATTGAATGTTTTCTTGATAGAGAATATGTCAAAACCACTTCTAGGCTGGATCAAAGCATTTAATCCTAATACATTGTAGAATGCCATCAAAAGGGCTAGAAACTTGGAGAGTTCAACACCTAAAAGTAAATTTCCACCAAAACCATTTCTATATATATAAAAAAGATAAGAAACATTTTCAAAAGGAGTGGCCTAAAAATAACACCATGGATGATGAGGTTCAGAATGAACTTCGTAGAAAAAAGTAATTTTTTAGCTATGAAGAGCCTTAAAAACAAGGCCACAAGTGTTTGGAAAAGGGAATATATATTACATTGAGTTAGTTTTAGATGATGATGAGGAAGATAACATCAATGTAGCTATTGGCAACAAATAGAGTGATTTAGATGTCTAGCATATGGAGGAGGATGAGCATTCACCCAAAGAGGTGAAAGGTGGGACTATGGCCACACTCTTTGGCACTCTTAGATATAAATATATTAGATTTTGTTGGGTTCTTCAAGGGTAGTGAGTTATAGTTTTGATAGATAGTGGGTCTACTCACAATTTTATTGATTCAACTTTGGTGGCTAATAGGGGTATATAGCTAGAGGAATTCAAGGGTTTTAATGTTGCGGTTGCAAATGATTTCAAAATGTCTTGTACCCTACACGTTTCCCAATTGAATATATCTCTAGGAAATTATACTATTACAAATAATTTCTATGTAGTGGTTATAGGGGGATATTAATGCTGTTTTGTATATTCAACGACTTTCCTGATTGAGAGAATATTCACAAAATTTTTAGGCTATGGAATTGTAGTTTACAGTGAATGGTAAGAAGATATGTCTAAGGGATATGTGCAATGGTGCTCCCAGGATCATATTAACAAAGAGGATGGAGAGCATAATCATGGAGATGTTGCATGGACAAACCAATGTTTGATTTCGTCGAAGGCTTTTACTCATAGTAGTTGGCAACACCATTTATATATTCAATTTGTGTTGGATAATAAGTTGATTTCATCTAAGGATCCTACTAATAGTAGTTGACAACATCATTTGGATATTCAATTTATGTTGGATAGTAGTTTGATTTTGGTGATATTCTCCCAACTATGCCTTTTGATAGAGGTTTCAATAATGTGATTGAGTTAGAGGAGGCATTTAAGATTGTTATTACTAATCCTTATCGACATCCAAAAATATTTGAGGAAATAGAAAAAGGCAATCAAGGGGTTGCCATAGATGGGGCATATCAGACCTAGCTTGGGTCCCTTTGCTTATTTTATTAATTTGGTCAAGAAGAAGGATTTTACCATGGATATGTGCATTTATTAGTATGTGCTAAATAAGAAGGCATTTAAAAATAGGTTATCCATCCATATAATCGATGATATGTTGGATGAATTGCATGGTGAGGTTTATTTTTCAAAGATGGATCTTTGATCATGCTACTACAATATTAGAGTGAGGGAGAAGGATATTCATTAAAAAAATAGGTGTAATTATGGGCACTATTATTTTTCATCATGCCCTTTGGGTTGAAAAATGCTCCCACTACCTTCCAATCTTGCATGAACCACATCTTCAACAAACAGTTGCAAAAGTTTCTTCTATTTTTCTTAAACAATATACTTATATATGGAAAGACATGTGAAAGGATCAGATTAGACATCTTGATGAGGTATTGTGAATCATGGAGGTATAGTCCTTATTTGTAAAATATTATAACTGTGAGTTTGGGTTAATATAGATTCTTTATTTGGGACATGTGATTGGGAAAATAGAGTCCAGGTTCATCAACAAATAATTGAGGTCATTTTAGATTGGTACCCACCAAAAACATTAATAGATTTGAGTGGATTCTATGGCCTATGAAACTATTAAAGAGATTTTGTGAAGGGGTTCCCATAGCTTGGCACACCTTTCACCAATTTTATGAAGAAGGTATCGTTTAAATGGTCAGATAAGGTTCATTGTAGTTTTGAGAAACTTAAGGATTTGAGTACTTGTCTTGCATTGGCATTACCTGACTTTTCTCAACTCTTTATTTTGGAATGTTATGCTTTAGGTGAGGGAATTGAGACAATGTTTATGAATAATAGGTACCCCATTAGATATGGGAACAAGAAGCTTTGTGATACAAAAAGGTTATAATCCATCTACAATAAGTAGTTACTTACCATCATGCATAGGTTTGAAAAGTTCATATAGTATTTGTTAGGTGGAAAATTTATTGTAAGGACAAATTATAACAATATGAAATACTTCCTAGAGTGGAAGGACATGAATGCAAGACAATATAAGTGGGTAAGCAAAATCCAAGCCTATGATTTTAACATAGAGTATGTGAAAGGAAAGATTGTCATCGATGGTCTTTCTAGGAAATTTGTTTTTTCTCTTTGGTAAAAATTTCAGCTGATTGGAAGGCTCATCTTTTGGTTGAGTATTCTAAATTGCATGCAAAATTATGGATGAAAAAATTTAGGATGACAAGTATAGGGTGGTATATTATTAGTTCGTGAATCTAAGATGAAAGATAATATTTTAAGACCAATTAATGATACACCTCTTGTAGGAAACTAGGGTAGTTCAAGATGTACATGCAGGTCGAAGAAAGATTATCTTGGAAGGGTCTCAAGGATGATGTCTTGCGACACATTTGTGAGTGCATGAATTTTCAACAAAACAAGTCAGAACACATTTTCTCTACATATTTTCTGTGACCATTACTTATTTCAAAGAAGTGAGAAAGTATATCTATGGATTCATTACAAGTCTATTGAAGGTGCAAGATAGAGATTACATATATTTGTGGTAGTTGATCAATTGAACAAATTTATATATTTGTTCGCCATTTCACGAGTATAACACACTACAAGTTACAAAGTTATTCTTAAAGGAGGTGTTCAAACTCCATGGATTGCTGAAGAATGTAACTAGTGATCAAGATAGTAGGTTCTCAGTGCTTTTTGGTAGAAGCTATTTAGGTGGGCAAGCACCAAGTTGACCCTGAGTACTAGTTAGTACCCTTAGAACAATGGATAGATGAATATTATAAATAAATGGATGGAAGGATATCTGAGTAAATATGTCAGAGGTAGCAGAAGGCTTGAGTTAGGTGATTTTTTTCAGGGTTAAATTTAATCAGATATGAAAGATCGAATCACAATTGGAAACAATTTGAATTAACTCCTAAATGACAATGAAATAATATCAAACCAATTGAATATAAAATAATGATAAAATAAAACTCCCTCAATTGATCCAAGTAGGCTTCCATTGCTCTTCTCCAAATTGTATGATAGGTGGTTCTTAGGTGTTGCATTGGGATTCCTGCATATGATAGACACAATTATTTTGAAGACAATGATTCTCTAATTTTGTGATTCTAGATTGAAATTGGGAAATGAGGTTGAATTTATAGATCTTTAGGTGAGATGGGGTGAGATTTGGAACTGAAGTGTTGATTGATAGATGACTGATTTTGATTGACTAGTTAAGTGGATTGATTGATTTGTTAACTCGATTGATTGATTTGTTAACTCAATTGGTTGATCTGTTAACTCGATTGATTGATTTGTTAACTCAATTGATTGATCTGTTAACAAGATTGATTGGATAGTTGACTCAATTGATTGATTAGTGGACTAAAATGATTAGGGAGATGACTGATTTGATTGTCTAGTCAGAAAAGGTGATTGAGAGTGAAAAAGGGAGATCGGAGAGCCAACTGAGTTAACTGATTAGTTAATTGATTTGATGAAACAATTAAGATTTTTAACTCAGTTGGATCTCTTTTTATGGATAGTTGATATGATTGATAAGACAATTTGATCGATTTGGTTGCAGATGTTGATAAGATAGTTTTATCCTTTGTCAACTTCGTGCAAAGTGTTTGCTGGATATTTGCTAGGATATTTGTTTCTCACGAGACATTTTATTGCAAGTTTTCTGATTGATTGATTTTTTTGATTTTTTTGGATTTTGTGGATCATATGTGAATGTTTTTGGTTGATTTTCGATTTTCCAATGTTTTGTGCTTTTTTCAGGATCATTTTCGAATGTTTTTGTTTTGATTTTGTTGATTTTTTTATGTTTAAGTTTTTTAGGACTTTTTTCAAATGTTTTTGGTATTTGTTCAGGATCTGTTTGAATGTTTTTGATATTTTATGGTTTTTCGATGTTTAAGTTTTTTGAGTATTCAGAATGTTTTTGGTACTTTTTTCAGGATCTGTTTATGTTTGTTAGGATATTTTTCTTTTTATGATTTTAGGAGTTTTTTCAGGAGTTTATCTGATTTTTTAGGATTTTTTCATGACTTTATCTAATTTTTCTGATTTTTTAGGACTTTATCTGATTTTTAGGATTTTTCAAGACTTTATCTGATTTTTAGGATTTTTCAAGACTTTATCTGATTTTTTAGGAGTTTTTCAATTATGTGCCTATTATGCAGATACATTATGATATGATGACTAACAAAATGCTCATGAAGACAATGTCATTTAAGAGTAAACTTATGCTAATGCAATATGTAGGATGAAGATGCAGTTCCTATTTGAACAAGGATGACTATGTTTGTTTAGCATTTTGTAATACACAAATCATTGATAAATTGTTCTTTGCAGTATGATTTGAATTGGTGATTTCATTGAGAAGGGGTTCATGAATAACTTGTGTAGAGGGATTGAGATCATAAGGGAGACAAGGAGAAATGGTAGGTTTATTTGGTGAGTGGAATTCTTGTGAGGGATATGGAGGATTATAATATGGAGATGAAGGGATCTTGATAAGGATCGAGAGAAATAATGGGATCTTGTTTAGGACATGAAGGTGAAGGGATACTTTGACCTTGACCTAGAAAGGGATTATTAGGAAGGATGGAAGGGATAACTTGATCTTTCTTATAAGGTGGATGTTGGATGGGACTTGAAAGTGTTGGCAATTTGGAAGAATTGATTATGTGCTGCATTTAAGTTTGTCATTGATGTCAATACTAGCTATTTTGTTGTCTACCGGGTTCCGGTAGAGTGGTTGGATTATGATTTTAATCTGAAGATCTTCTCCCATATGTTTTGGTTGTTGGAATTGGTTTGGATTGGTATTTTATGTTCTTGATGCGTATCACATTCAGTTGGTTCCGGATTTGATGATCTAGAAGCTATCATTTGTTCTAGTAAGCCTTTTGGTTACCGGTAAGGGTTTTACCGATAGAGCTTTGTTGAAGATCTTTTGATGAATTCGATTAGTGGTGTTGGTGTGGCTTCTAGAAGGTTTTCAAGATGCTGATGGTTATCATTTTCATGTTCTAGTTGATCGGTGGTGTTTCATTTGGCTTATGGAAACCTATTTTAAGTCCGATGTTATTCTGTTAGGTTATGGACTGGTTTATGTAACGTGTTGGTTGATGCTCCTGATGCGTTACTGGTTGGATTTATTGTTTGTTTTATGTTGTTTCGGTCTTAGGCCGACTTGGTTTATCACTAGTTTGCGAGATTATGTAACGAATTTATTATATTATCTTTTAGGTGGTCGACCTAATTGTTTAGGTCTCGAGTTGGTATAAATATGATGTAAGATCTCTTTGTAGATAGGATTATGGGATTATCTGTATGCGAATTAAGTTGTAATCATATGCAGAGGTTTTGGTCGATCATAGGTGATCTAGTTGGGTTTGTGTAAGAGGTTTAAGACCTCTGGTATTGAGCTTAACTAGAATTATACTCAGGAATAGGAGATGGTATTCTTCCAATTCATTCATCTTTCCAAATTGTAGTCTGGATTTTTGTTGTAGTCAGTGAGGCTCCTTTTGTGATGAGTAGTGCGCTCTAGGCTGTTGGCCTTCCTGCATGTGCAGGCCCCTCTTATTGTCATCATATACTTACTGTAGAAGTATTATTTGACTATGGGTAGGATTCTCAATGTGGTTTTTCCCTTTATCGGGTTTTCGACAGAAAAATCATGGTGTTCTATGTTATGGATGGTTGGTAATTGTTATGTGATTTATGTTTGTGCTTAACTGTTATACCCGCTATTCCAGTATTTGGTTTATGCATTCCAGTAAAAGGTTTTGTGTTCTTAAAGTTTTATAATCTGTTGACAATTGATTCATCCCCCCTCTCAGTTATCCACTGGTTTCAAAGCTTGGTCCTCTTTGCATAAGCTTAACTGCTTGAGGAAGATCCTATGGCAACTAATAGTTCATCTGTAGCTATTTTCTGGAGAGACACCCCTAAGCTTGATTCAACAAATTATAGAGTATGGAAGATTCAGACGGAGACTCATTTGAGATGTATTGGGAAAGAGATTTGGGAGATCATTGAGAAAGGCTATACTCCTTATAATTCGGTATTTGGCAATCCTCCTCTGACAGACTTGGATAAGAACAATGAAAATGGTTGTAGAGCTAGAGAAGCCTTCTTGAGTGCACTTTCTGATCAACAAATAATGGGATTAACTAACCAATGATCTGCAAAGGCTATATGGGATAAGTTGGAGAATCGAATGAAGGTGGCCCTACTATTAAAATTGATAAGCTTGATGGTTACCAGGTGAGGTATGAGAACCTAAAAATGGAAGAAGATGAAATGATTACTTTTTTTTATGGGAATTCAGTGCTGTGGTGGATCTCTGAGAAAAGATGAGTCTGTTTCTAAAGTACTGAGAGCTTTGCCACTGGCCTACAAGATGAAGGCTACTACAATTAATGAGGTGAGAACAATGTCTAACATTTATGTTAATAGAGATACTTTGGTTGGAAAGTTATCTGCTTTTGAGCTTGAAGAATTTGGCCCTCAAGGAGCTACAAAGATTGAATCTTCTTTTCATACATCTGCATCATCAACCGGAAAGAGTGATTAGAAATATTTATATGCGAAGGAACTAGAGGAAATAAAGAAAGAAGATGATGTGTTTGAGTAACTTGAAGCCCTATTTTTTAGAAGGGTACCTAAAGGTCCGACATGAAGTAAGTATGAAGCAAAATCACCTTTAAAATGTTTTGCATGCAATAAGATAGGTCATTTTGCATCTAGATGTCTTGAAAGGAATTCAAGATTTGAGGAGAAAGCTAGAAGATCTTTAAGGCCTAACCATGATTATCAGAATAAGCATAAGTACAAGAGGAACAAAGAAAAATCATGTTACTATGTGGATGAGGAAGGTGTGACTGATTCTGATGATGAACCGACACAAGATTTAGCTAGTAGATCTGACAGTGGAAAGGAAGGGGTATTTTTCACTATCAAGGAAGATGTTGCGGCACTTGTTATTCAAAATGAGGAAAAGGCCCTTGCTGCTAAAATTGATGACAAGGATGAATGGGTGATAGATAGTGGATGTTCACATCATATGACTAGAGATAAAAGAAAGTTTCTATAATTGCAAGAATTTGATGGTGGTCTGGCTAGATTTGGAGATGACAAAGCATGCATGATCAGAGGAGGAGGAACTATATCATTGGATGGTAAGAATAACGCTAATAATGTTTATTATGTTGATTGTTTAAGACATAATACTTTGAGTGTAAGATAGTTGGTGGATAAGGGATTTCAATTACAGTTCAAGGATGGAAAATGCAAAATCATCAACAAATCTAGATTGGAGATTGCAATAAGTACTCAGACTAAAGGTAACATCTTTCATTTTAACTTTGGTGAGAATATATGTTTGATTGCACAAATTGATGAGAGTTGGCTATGGCATAAGAGCTTGTGTCATGTGAATTTTGATTGCATTGTAAAGATCAGTTCAACTAAGGCTGTTAGAGATATATCTAAGATTGCGAAGCCCTATAATTTGGTATGTAAGGAATGTGAAATGGGAAAGCAAGTCAGAACTTATTTTAAGAGTATACAAGATAAATCTAATGATGTTCTTGATCTTATTCATACCGATTTGCGTGGTCCTTCTAGAATAGATTTTTTTCAAGGTGATAGATATTTCATGCTAATCATTGTTGACTATTATAGAATGATGTGGGTTACTTTTCTAAGGGAGAAATCTGAAGCTTTTGAAAAGTTTAAGATCTTTAAAGCTAAAGTTGAGATAGAGACAAGATTGAAGATTTAATGCTTAAGGTTAGATCAGGGTGGTGAATTCACATCTAGTGAATTTAAAAGTTATTGTGAGAAGTATGGGATAAAGAGACAATTGTCTGCACCCTAGACACCTCAGCAAAATGGTGTTATGGAAAGAAATAACAAAATTATCTTGGATGGAGATAGAAGTATGACGACGGAAGCTAATCTGCCTCATATCTATTGGATAGAAGCTGTGAGCATGGCGGTATATAATTCAATAGAGTTCATATCAAAGGAGGCACCGGTAAGACACCTTATGAGTTATGATTTGGTCATACACCTATAGTTACGTATTTCAGAATCTTTGGTAGTAAATGCTATATTAAAAGAGATGATTCCATTGGAAGTTTGATCCTAGATGTGATGAAGGGATATTTCTTGGTTATTCTAATGAAAGAAAAGCATATAGATGTTATAACAAAATATTACAAAGAATTGTGGAGAGTGATAATGTCAAGGTGGATGAGCAGTACAAAGGTAAAATGAGAACTTATGAGAGAGAACTGAAAGTGGAGATGATCATAACTGAACCGGTAGCACCCATACTGGAATAGAATGTTGAACCAGTTACTCCGGTGGCATCAGAAAATTCAATAGTAGTTGAAGATCAAAGTAGAGAAAGAGAAAGTCAGAAGACTCCTAGGTATGTAAGGTTAAATCATTCAGAAGATTAGATCATTGGAGACAAGAACAAAGGATTAATGACAAGAAGAAGGTTGGTAGCTGATGAGGTATATTTAATTTCTCAAGTTGAACTAGCATTAGTTATTGAAGCTTGTAAAGATGAATGTTGGATGAGAGCTATAGAAGAGGAACTAGATAAGATAGAAAAGAACAACACATGGACTTTAGTTCCCCGACCTAAAAATAAGAATGTTATTGGAACTAAGTGGGTCTTTAGGAATAAACTGAATGAGGATGGACAAGTTGTGAGGAATAAGGCTAGATTGGTATGTAAAGGATATTCTCAGAAGGATGGAATTGATTATAATGAGACTTTTTCTCTGGTAGCTAGGATTGAAGCTGTGAAATTATTTCTTGCTTATGCTTTCCATAAGAAATACAAGGTTTATCAGATGGATGTTAAGTGTGCATTTTTGAATGGATATCTTAAAGACGAAGTTTATATTGAGCAACCTAATGGATTTTCACTTTCAGATGACAAAAACATGGTTTGCAGGTTAAGGAAAGCTTTATATGGATCGAAACAAGCCCCTAGAGCTTGGTATGTTAGATTGGACAAATATCTTTTGAAGCTTGGTTTCACTAAAGGTAATACTAATAGTAACTTATATTACAAGATCATTGATGATGAAATATTGTTTGTTGAAGTCTTTGTTGATGATATCATTTTTGGAGGTGAGGATAAGTTATGTATGGAATTATCTGATAATATGAAGAATGAATTTGATATGTCTATGATTGGGGAGATGAAATTTTTCTTAGGTTTGCATATTACTCAGAATGATAAAGGTATTTTCATCTGTCAAACTAAGTATGCTAGAGAGTTGTTGAAGAAATTTGGTATGGAGAATTCTAAACCGGTTGGTACTCTTATGGTTACAAGTGAGAAATTGACAAAGAATGATGCATCGGCTCTGATAAATCCTACAAGGTATAAATCTATAATTGGTGGTTTGCTATATCTGACTTAGACTAGATCAAATATAATGAATGTAGTTTGTGGTGAAAAGTATTTTCAGGTATTTACAAGGAATAACCGAGTATGGTTTGTGGTATCCTAATAATGATGACTTTACACTATGTGCATATACAGATGTAGATTGGGCTGGAGAGGTTGATGACTAGAAGAGCACATCTGGTGGAGCTTTCTTTCTTGGAAAGAAACTTGTTTAATGGATCAACAAGAAATGGTCATGTACTTCTTTATCTACTGCTGAAGCTAAGTATGTTGCTATTGCTATTAACTGTACACCAGTTCTATGGATGAAGAAAATATTAAAGGATATAAGGGTAGATTGTAATGAACCGATAGTTATTCACTGTGATAACTCTGCTGCTATTGAGATATCAAAGAATCCTTTATTTCATTCTAAGACAAAGCACATTTCTATCAAGTATAACTTTCTGAAGGAGAAGGTGGAAGCAAATAAAGTCAGACTAGTTTATGTGAACACTAAAGAGTATATTCCAGATATCTTCACTAAACCTTTGCCTAAGGAATCATTTGAGTACTTAAGAGACAGATTGGGAGTTTTTGCCCCTCTGATAGAGACTTTAGTGATGTTGTTTGACATCAGTCTAACATGTATTATTAAAACTATCATTCATTCCGGATTGATGTGTTGGTGCTACTACTCAGGGGGAGTAGTCAGCTATGTGGTTCAAAGGATTTATGAATTTTCTTTGATGTTTATATCAGATTTCTAGCATTAATGTCAATCAGGGAGATATTTATGTGAAAAACAAAGCTCAACAGGGATATCATTCACAGTGGGAGTTTGGTCTATTGGTTCATAACTTCATTGTCATATCATTTTGGGGAGATTGTTGGATTTCTTTCATTGGGGGAAGACTTGTTTTGCATTTCTTGGCACTTGGATGTTTATCACATCTAGTGTTGCCATCAATTACAAAGGGGGAGATTGTTGGAAATTTGGAAGAATTGATTGTGTTGCATTGATACTTGTCATTGATGTCAACACTAGCTATTTTGCTCTCTACCAGGTTCCGATAGAGTGGTTGGATTATGATGTTGATCTGGAGATCTTCTCCAGTATGTTTTGACTGTTAGAATTAGTTTGGATTGGCATTTCATATGTTCCTGATGCATGTCACATTCAGTTGGTTCATGATTTGATGATCTGGAAGCTATCATTTGTTCTAGTAAGCCTTTTGGTTACTGGTAAGGGTTTTACCAATAGAGATTTATTGAAGATATTTTGATGAATCTGATTAGTGGTGTTGGTGCGGCTTCTATAAGGTTTTCGGGATGTTGATGGTTATCATGTTCATGTTCCAGTTTATCAGTGGTGTTTGATTTCGCTTATGGCGACCTATTTTAGGTCTGGTCTTATTCTGTTAGGTTATGGACCGGTTTATGTAACGTGTTGGTTGATGCTCTCGATGCGTTACTAGTTGGATTTATTGTTTGGTTTATATTGTTTCGATCTTAGGTCGACTTGGTTTATTATTGGTTTGTGGGATTATGTAACGGATTTATTGTATTATCTTTTAGGTGGCTGACCTAATTGTTTAGGTCCTAGGTTGGTATAAATACGATGTAAGATCTCTTTGTAGATCATGGGATTAGGGTTATGGGATTATCTACATGCGAATAAAGTTGTAATCATATGCAAATGTTTTGGTCGATCATAGGTGATCGAATTGGGTTTGTGTAAGAGGTTTAAGACCTTCGATATTGATCTTAACCTTAACTATACTCACGCATAGGAGATGCTATTCTTGCAGTTCATTCATGTTTTCGGATTGTAGTCTAGATTTCTTTTGTAGTCAGTGAGGCTCCTTTTGTGATGAGAAGTGCGCTCTAGTCTGTTGGCCTTCTTGCATGTGCAAGCCCCTCTTATTGTAATCACATAATTACTTTAGAAGTATTATCTAACTGTGGGTAGGCTTCTCACCATGGTTTTCCCCTTTACCAGGTTTTCCATGTACAAAGCATGGTGTTCTGTGTTATGGATGGCTGGTAATTGTATTGTGATTTATGTTTGTGCTTAATTATTATACCCATTATTCTGGTATTTGTTTTATGCATTCCAGTAAAAGGTTTTGTGTGCTTAAAGTTTTATAATTTGTTGACAACTGATTCACCCCCCCTCTCAGTTGTGCACTAGTTATCCTAATAGAAAGAACATCATGCTCTTGAGATAAAAGGGTGTTATTATGAATGGAATAGAAAAGAATGAGGGGATCATCATAAGATTCTTAGTTGGTGGGATATTGATAAAAAAATTGGGTAGGATGGAAGGGTTTGTTCTTGTTCTTGATTTGTTTCATGACTGATTTCTTCTAAAATTGGATTATCCTCTTGACATGGGGAAGGAGTTTGGATATGCATGGGAGATTTTTGGAAGGTTTCAAAACTTTGGCCTGATGAGAAAGGATTTTGAATGAGACTCTCTGAAGTGGGTTTTCTTGGAAATGGAATATATGGTGGCATTGGATCTTGAATTTCTGAAGCATGGAAAGGACTAGCATCATGACCTAGATTAGATTAGATTTGTATGATGGATAGCCCTTGGGAGATTGCATTATTGGATAGAGATGGTGTGGACTGTTCTTGTGTGACTTTAGGGGATGATGAAATGGTGGATAGATATGATTGATTTGGTTTTTGGTTGAATGGGATTTGATTCTGGTTGAAAGGGGTTTGAATGTTGGGTTGATGTGATTGGTATGATTGATATATTGGGTTGAAAGAAAAATAAGGTTGACCCAACTCTAATGTTGGTTGAGCGATTTTATTGAAGAATGAAGGTTGGCATGTTTGAATAGTCTCACAAGAAAAATAAGGTTGGCTTGATAATGATTCCCTTTTGATTAGAGGTATCATGGCTGTCACTTCCCTCATCATTTTTTCTAACCAATCCTTATGGTTTTAAGGACTAGTCATGTCTATCATTTGTTGTTGCAAAGTCCTAATTTTTTGAGCCAAAATTTCTATGGATGACGATGTAATAGAATGGAAGGGATAAATTATTTAGCTTCCCTATGAAATGCATAATGTCATTCCATGATTTTTCCTTGATTGGTCGTTGTGGATACTGGATGTTGTAATGTTTTTCCTTTGAGGTCTCAAACTGTGTTTGTGGTTGGAAGTTTTCTAACAAAACTTGATTGTGCTTAACAATTTTTCTGACTTTGTTTTGGCTATGTTTTGGATGTTTGATCTTTTGAAAAATATGCATGAAACACAACAAGAAGTAAGAAAACAGTTTGATATAATCCAAAAAGAGTTTTATTTATAGGATCTTTTCAAATCCTCATGATTGTTGGGGTCTTTTCAAACCTCATGTGTTTTCGATAAATGTTGGTCATACTATCATAAAACAGTCAGACTCTTCTAGGATCAAAAGGTCATAAACAATACCACAACCCACATCTTGATACCCCGTTAGCCTAAACAACCCTGGCACACCCTAGGGTGCAGCCCTTTTTTTGCCTTCGTCTAGAAGTTGAACCAAAGATAATTTCTCCTCAATTGACTCATTTTTCTAGGAGATATATGGTGAGTGTCTTGGGGGTAGATTCTTCCCCACCCTTGCACTGTGATATTATAAGTGTTTGGTTACCAACTCAGCTTGGATAATATGCTTATGATCTATAGAAAGGGTTCCATTTGGTGTGTCAAAGATAAACTCCTCGAGGAGGTTTCCCAACCTTTAGAACACAGGCTTTTCACATCTTAAAGATACCGGGGGAATTCTATCAATGCAAAACTACTGTTGGACATGATTTTTATCACATTCACATTTGATTATAGTGGGTTGGATTACATGGCTTTAGCCATTACCCACTTAGGTCATTCCCCTCTCATCAACCTTATGGGATTCTCGAGAGGGCAAGCCTACTAAGGGTTTTATCTTATTGCAAAATTTATAGGAAGCATAAATGGTGAATCTGGCTTTTTGGTCAGCGAATTAAGGGGAGAGAATATGCCTATCACCTTTGAGACATGAAAGACAAATTTTTCTTTTTATCTTTTCATTGCAAATTTATCTGAACTATTTGGAGATGTTGCTCCAACAAGCATGATGTTCATTTTAGTCCACAAAGCAATGATGAATAAATAAAGCAAATTTGTTTTTTTGTTCTTTTTAAAAGGCACTAAAAGAAGTGTGAGCTAAACTAGGTCCAACTGTACCTACAAAACCAATGAAAGCATTAGTTTGTAGTGTGGGCTCACAAGCCTAAAATTTCCCTTTGGTTACAAAATTTGCCTCACTATCTGTCCGGAAAACAGAACACTAAAATGTTAGAATGTCAACAAAGAATCATGAAAGAACAAAATAGTAAGCCTTTATGAGGACCGGACAATTGCGAATCAACATCTGAACAAATGCGAATTTATGTGAAGGAAGATACAAATTACTATTTGCACAGATGCAAATTTTTGTTTGCACAGATGCAAATTTTTGTTTGCACAGATGCAAATTTTTGTTTGCATAGATGCAAATTTATTTCTGCACAAATGTGAAGTGATGTCTGAACAGATGCGAACTATTTTTTGAACAAATGTGAATTAGTTAAATAGAAATAAAAGATAGAAAATAAAAGGTTTTTTCTAAAATGACATGGGTTTGATCCATTATCATGTTGCCCATGATCTCAATGTCATCAAATATGTCAAATCTTTCCATGTATTTGTGCACAATATGATAGTATCGGGACATGGCAGCCAATTCTTCAAGATCTTGGAATCTTTTCTTCGTTCTTATCAACCGTTCATGAGCTCTTTGTTGTCTTCTATCTTTGATTCTCTTCCTGGCACCTAAAATCTTGAAGGTAATCTTCCTGCCATAGGGTTAGACACATTTTATACAGAAAAAATGAACTTTCCAGAATTCAAAAATATTATTGGGTTAGCAACGCAAATGGATTCAAAATAGAAATGACAATCAAAATTGAAAAATTGAATGAGCCTTGCAAATGAGAATCAATTTAAACAAATGCGAATTATTGTCAGAACAAATGCGAACTAATATCTGCACAAATGCGAACTATTATGAACAGTTGCAAATTTATGTGTAGACAATTGTGTAGCACTTTTTCCAGTGTCCGTACATAACTTGTAAATTATGAAAAAGATATTTCAGAGGGTTAGAAAATTTGTAAGATTCACATCGGGTTCACCATTGTTTTTAGGGTTAAAATTAATTAGATATGAAAGAGAGAATCACAACTCAAAATCCAATTGAATTAAATCCTAAATGACAATGAAATAATATCAAACCAATTGAATATCAAATAATAATAAAATGAAACTCCCTCAATTGATTCAAGTAGGCTTCCATTGCTCTTCTCCAAATTGTGTGATAGGTGGCTCTCAGGTGTTGCACTGGTATTCCTGCATATGATATAAACAATTGTTTTGAAGATAGTGATTATCTATTTCTATGATTCTAGATTAAAATTGGGATATGAGGTTGAATTTATAGATTTTTAGGTGAGATGGGGTGAGATTTGGAACTGAAATGTTGATTGATCACTTAAGTGGATTGATTGATCTGTTAACTCAATTGATTGATCTATTAACAAGATTGATTGGATAGTTGACTCAATTGATTGATTAGTGGACTAAATTGATTAGGGAGATGACTGATTTGATTGATTAGTTAGAAAAGGTGATTGAGAGTGAAAAAGGGAGATTGGAGAGTTAACTAAGTTAACTCATTTGATGAACCAGTTAGGATTTTCAACATGTAATATAGGAGATTGACATGAAATTCATTTTCATTTTGATTTGAATTTGAATTTGGATTTTTCGAATGCTGAAATGCACATGAGATTTACTAAAATTCATTGAAATTCAGTTTTGGTGAAATTAGATGGAATGAGTTGAAATTTGAGTTTGGGGAATTGGAGGAATGAATTGTTGGCATTGTGTTGTCATTGATGTCAACCGACATAGGATGACAACCAGTATGGGAGATGCATGTGCAATATTGTCATTGATATCAATTAGTATTACTATCATGGATGTCAATCGACAATATGTGTAGTTGAGGCCAATTGGTATGCAAGCTAGAGTCACCGATATACAAGTTGATATTGGGTATGAAGAAACTGGTATCCGACGAACAAGTGGATGAACATGTTAGTATACTAAGGGGGGAGGGGGGCAAATCAGTATTAAGACCAATTGAAACTTTAAACCCAAAAACAAACTTATACCAGATCTGAAACCTTTTATCAAATGTCTCAACTTCTTTTATCAAATCTAACAACCTCTTTATCAGATTTGATTAACACATTAATCAAATCATTTACCACATTTATCAATTCTTTCACCTTCAACAATCATATAAACTTGATCATTTACCAACTCATTATACTTATCAATCAGATCAAAGACTTTTTGTAACAACTCTTATCACTACCGGTAACCTTTGATGAACCTTTGATAAAACATCATAACCGATGTCTCAGAAATAATGCATGAAATGAAACATAAACAAGAACATCACATGAAAAGCATTCCACACATGAACGCCATAAGTTTTTGATGTGGAAACCCAAATAGGGAAAAACCATGGTGGGAGTTGGAACCCACAAATATTTGTACTCTTTTGAAGTATGCCCTATTAGGAGCTTACAATACACCCTGTTAGGAGCTTACAATATGCCTTGTTAGGAGCAGACCCTATTAGGAGTCACCCGGTTAAGGGATTTGCCTAGCACCCCGGTTAGGAGCTCGATGATCTGTTAAGGTCAACCTCATGAGAGGATTTAACACTCTTTTGAGAGCTTCCCTATTATGGGACTTAAATGTTTAAGGCATGTTAGAACCTACTCGGTTAAGGGATTTAACTTTCTACAACTGTTGGGGAACAACAGTGAAAAAGTCATCTGTAACTTGTATTTCTCTGCTTGCTTGATCAGATCCAATTATTCTCAACACTCTGCAACTCTTTGGAAGATACCACACTTCTCTTGGATGGCTCAACACATTCTCTAAGAGCACCAACATCATAAACATCAACTGTGTCATCCTAAATAGCCATCTCAACTAGGTCAGTCGCTAAACCCTAATTACATTAAGAATTTACAATACAAATCATAAGAGATCATCACAGATCGACATACAGATTAGTACAACAAATTATAATGCAATATCAATCGTTGGTTGATCGCAACCTATCACAAAAATTTGATCTGTACCAAAGTCAAAACCTTAAAACACTCTACTAAGTGTTTCACTAATTCCCAAGAAATTCTTCCTTGAATCACACCAAAACAATAAGTAAATAATTTCATACGGCTATGTTACCACCTTCATGTAGACTCACGGTCGATCACTGTCATAACAAAAATCATTACTGGTTTGATGATATCTTCACTAGTCTTAAACCCTACTAAAACCTTAGCAAAACTTCATCAGAAATTTGAAACATGCCTTTGGTAATGTTCAGAAGTTCCAGTTCTGGTCAGATACACCTTTCCATGATACAATCTCACCATCCAAACTGCAAATCACCAAACATCGCTGATCGTCCGATTCAACTAAAACATCTCCGCTTTACCGGTTAAAGTCCTATTTCACAAACTTCAGTTCTCTGCCGGTAAACCCTATCTTTTGGTAAACCAAATCACTTAGATGAAAAAACAAAACATCAGGAACATCAATTATCATCATATGACATTAGTTGCCATCAATGACAACACAAATAACTAATCATGTCATCTAATCACAAAATCTCAATCTCTTCATCACAAATAGACTTCTATCCTTTATCGGTGCAATCATCCATCTTCGATTGCATCACCTGCATCATATCAGTTATTCCAAATTCCAACAACATCATGACTCTCTGGGATAAGATAGTCAGAGTAAGCAAAGGTAGGTGACTAGATGCATAGACCAGATGATATGTGTGATCCTCCAACATATGAGATTAGATATGTGCATCTAATCAATAGAGTAAGTAGATGAGCTACTAGAAAAAATGAGTGACATGAGTTTGTCACTTTTACAAACTGGCTAAGAGGAGAACCTGTCAAATTAAGGAGAAGGAAAGATTCAACTGCAGATAGAGAGTGCAACTGGAATGCACATGCAGATTGATGCAATGACAGTTGAATGCTCCTTGCATGATGTTTTTATGCATGTTCCCAATGTAATACCCTAAAAATGGTCATCTAAACCATGAGCCCCTAATCTTGACAATGTCACCAAGGTCCTAACCAAAGGCAATTAAATAAATCTTGAGCACACAATTAATTCTTTAATCATCAAATCTCACATGGCAAATTAATCACTCAATATTAATTAAATCATTCCAAGTAAATCCTTTTTAAACAATTATCTTATTTATTTTATTGAATATCCTAGCATGATTAATGAAATAAATCAATTTGCCATCAAATCTTCAAAAAAGGAAATAAATCAAAAAATGAATTAATTGACCAAGAAAGAATTAAAAATTGAGAAAAGAAATCAATTGGAGATAATCTTGAAAAAAAATTGAATAATCTCAAAGAAAGAAATTAAAACAATCAAATATTAAAATTGAATGAAATAGAGAATAAATCAGTTTTTTTCTGATTTTATCTTAATTTTAGTTCAATTTCCTTTAAAACTGAGAAAAGCATCCAATCACATCAATTCACCCAGATTGTGCTTCCTCTTGGAAAATCTTGACCGCTCATCATAATTTGATCTCAGCCTTTGGTTTCTTTCCGAATTTTCTATAAATTCAGGTTCTCATCTCTCATTAAAAAATCCTAGAGAATATATTGTTATTATGCTATTTTTTCTCTAGGTTCATTGAGATTTGTGCATTGAGATATTGCATATTAGTTATTTCATATTGCTTAAATCATTTATCTTAAATATTCATACATTGCTTAAATCATGCTAGATTAATCATGCATATCTAGCTTAAATGTTTCTTCCATCTAGCTTAAATTCATGCTCAGATAGATTAAAAATCCTTAGTTTAGGTGTTGTCTAGTCACTAGATAGCTTAGCAATCTGAGAGCAATCTAAAATCGCATCTACTAGAAGGCAATGGGTTGCTTTGTAATGGTTTTTTATTCATTGATTATTGATTTACTAACCATGCATCTAATGACTTAATTGAAGTGTTGTGTATTCCAGATACAGATACAGGTCCACTTTTCACACACACATTTTTGGTGCCCATCGTGGGGCAGTAAACTAATTTTTTGGCCTAAAAATCATTTTTTTAATCCTGCAAGTTTCGTCTGTACAATCTCTGTGAAATATCATTTGAGTAGTATCACTGCATCGTACGACATTATATTGAATCCTATTATTTGTTGTACGATATTATGTTGAAGCCTATTATTTGTCGTACGAATCAGAAAATGGTGTCGTACAACATTCTGTTCTGATTATCTGATTTTATCTTCTGTCGTCCTATGCTCAGTTCTGACTCGTACGATAAAAGCCTTTTGTCATTTCATTCTATGATAATTATCGTACGATTTTGTATTTTGTTGGGTTAAAGAAAGTTTCACTTTTCATGTCTTCTGTCAAATTTTGATGATACTGACGCTAACCCTAAATCGTCTTCTATCTGCCTGATATTTTCATAGCCTAACCAATTTCTTGCAGGACGCTTGTCAAAGAATTTATCAATTAAACATACGCATGTCAAAGAATGAAAATAACATGACTATTGATACGTTGTTTTTGCAGGTTGCCTAAAGAGAATCAACCAAACATTGTGTATTCTTTAAATTAATTTTTAGGCACCTAACTTGCTATCTGGTTAAAGAACAAATCTGTATTTCATGTTTTAAGTAAATTTTGAGAGGTAGGAGAGTATGCTCTTTTCCTTTTAGACAATCAGAAATCCAGACCCTTGAGGCATTTTCTTTGTTTGAGATGTGGCCTGCCCTCCCGAGGAGCTTAAAAACTCTTAAAGCCATTACGACTGGTGAGAGGGGAACAACCTAAGTGGGAATGGATGAACACCAAGTACTCCAACCCACTATAAAATAAACATGATTTGATGAAAATCCAGTCAACGACAGTGCTCGGGAATAGCTCTCCTTAGTACCTTCGGGTATATTGAACCTTGGTTTTCAAGGCTAGGAGACCTCTTAATTGAGTTTATACCTTGACGCACCAAATGAACCCTTTACTAGATCCAATTAAAATTAGAAGCTACCCAATTCACCTCCAAAAGGTTGATAATGTTTGTGCAAGAGAGATAGTAACTCTCCCAAGACACTTGCCATATCGTGCCCCAATTAGTGTTTGGAGTCGACTAATACGGCATTGAGAATCCATTGCATGAGACTCAATAGTTGTATTCTGATTAGCTATTGGGTGTGTACCTAAGTCAGCAAGAAAAGGTTTTCTTCTCTAAGCCAACTTCCATAGGGTTTGCATGCTATGATTGGAGTTACTATTCATACTGCGTGTTTTCTGTGTTTTCATCCCTGAAACTAAAACTGGAATACTAAAACTGGAGAAAACAAATCAAACAACTCAGTGATAAACTCTATCCATGTCCAAAACTAGTGTATCTTGGTCAAAAATTAGTCCATCTAAGAATTGTTCATACTCGCTCGTCATACTCAACTATTGAAAAACTCAGAATTTTTGTCTTTGTCCTGTTAACAGTCGTATGAACCTGATCATTTATCGTCCTGCACCATATCCTGTGTCGTATGAGTCTACTAATTTGTCATTCGAGCTCAATCCTCTATCGTACAAAACCAGAAGTCTGTCGTCCTCAGTTAAATCCTGTTTCATACGAAACAAAACTGCACTGAATCCTTTGTCATTTGGGACATGCCCATTTGTCGTACGGTACTAGGCAGCAACTCGTACGAAACAAAACTGTTATTTTCTTGAAATTGTTATACTATCCTATGATCTTAGAAATTCTGTCATACGAGTCTCTGATTTTGCCAGTCCAGAATAGTCAAACCTGTCTAAAATAGTCTACAGCGAGCCTAAAACTGGTTATCATCCTCTTGAGCATAAACAACTTTGATAGTGTACCCCTGTCGTTGCATTGCATGATTTTGTTGATCATCTCTCAGCTAGTTCAAACAACATCTTATCAAACCTAATTTAACTTAGATAACGTCTTACATAGGATAGATCATTCCTGAAACTAGGCCAGATCTTAGTAACTTCTCTCAATCACTACATTAAATGAATAACTAGTTACAGTTTGATTTTGACTTCTGCAACACATCTAGCTCTTGGTCTCGTCGGTTGCAAATGCCTGTTCAAACCAGAAACTCTCACAGCAAAACAAACAAAGAAAAAGAAACACATTTTTTGTCAAATGACAATCTATTCTTTGTAGAAAACCTCTTTCCAAATAAATTGTCCTCGTCACAAATACCAGTTTACGATCTACCAATCTTTGGTCAGCCCCTATCTCCCACCATGCCTAGAGAAAGGCAAGAAACACAAGCTAGTAAACAAGACACTCACGACAACTTCAGAAATCATGCCACTGACAGTGAGTCCTCATCAACTAAATCTGAACTCCTTGAGCCTCCCGAGGTCGAAATACATAGATATCAGAATGATAAAGAGTTCCGAAAAAAGATGAAGGTCATCATGGCTAGGGAAAAAGAAGACTATTTCCTAGAATTAGCAAAGCAAGGTGCCAAAATTCCTACTGGTTATAATGTGGAGGCCCTCATCACTAAAGAGGAAGAGACGCCATTGGGAAGGATAAACAAACAAATGCAAGCATTACAAATAGAGGTCACAAAACTGAAAAACAAAGATAAAATACCAAAACAATATTCTCTGGACACAATATGCCCATTCCCATTTGATAAAAACCTTTACATGCCTCCATTTCCCCCAAGAGTAGAAATGCCTAAGTTTGACAAATATGACGGGAGTACAGACCCCCAAGATCATATCAGAGAATTTTGTGCTTTATGTATGGAGTTCATGCATGACCAAACGTATCTTATGTGCCTTTTCTCGAGAAGTTTAGTGGGGCAAGCTATGGAATGGTTCTCAAGTCTACCCATGGGAATACAATTTTTTGAAGAATTACTCCAACTATTCCTACAACAATACTCCTACAACATTCGTCACCCAGTCACTATGATAGAGCTTTGCAATACCAAACAAAAAATAGGAGAACCCTTTCTCACTTTTCTCCAACGATGGAGAAAAATGTTCTCTAGATATTCACGGACTATCCCAGATCTTGAGAAAATTGATATCTTTGTGAACAACTTAATCCCCAAATTAAAGTACAGTGTGTTGGGACTCATTAAAATTGAGTCAATTTTAGAGGCCCATTTCAAAATTTTGCTCTGCATGTCAGAAAAGCACCTAAATGAGTTAGTTTGAATGGCCTAGTTAGAGAGGGTAAAGTGGAGCCAGTTGATTTTCAAGGGGTAAGGCTCAGGATTCATGTCCTACAACTTTCATTTGGCCTATGAAATGATGTGAAACTTTTATAATTCAGTTTGGATAAGTTTATGAGGTACCCATTTTGAGGGGTGCGCTGAAAGTGCATTTTAGGCACAAATGCAAATTTTATTGAGTAGCCTACTTTGAGCATTTATATCTTTTGCCCTGTTGATCGTCATGAATAATTTCAAAATGGATTCAATTATATGCATAAATTTGAGTCATCCTACAAAGTTTCAAGTCTTAACAAATCCATTTGCTCAGTTTTTGAAGATCAATCCATTTGCAATTTGTATGTTTTGACAAGGCCCTGTTTCGACAGCTAGTCGGAGCCTTGTTTTGCACAAGTGTAAAAGTTGCCTCAGTGAGTGTCATGTCAAAATGTTTGCTCCAGGTTATTATTGGTATAGATGACAAGCTATGTTTCAAATTTCAAGCCTCTGCCAATCCGTTTGATCGATTTTCAAAAGGGTTCATTGGGTCATCATTTTCAGTGATCCATACTTTCAGTGTTATATCAGTTAAAGTAGCTATTTTTATGAGCGCGTCATTTGCATGCAGCCAAGATTTTGGTCAAACTAAGAATTCAAAGATTTAGTATGTACTTCAAGGTACTTATGTTTCAAATTTGAGGGTCTATGGAGGTCGTTTGATATTTTTGAGAAAGGCATCATGTGTTGCTAGAACATCGACATCATCAGGTCCGCAGTGTCGACAAAGCCAGTTGGTCATTTTTCACCAATTAATATCTCTTCACTCGAGACTCATCTTGAGAAACCGTTTGGTAGAATTCATCCTTGTATATCAGAGTACACACCTGTCAGATGGCGAGGTCCAGAAAGGTGTTTTGACCACTTTGAAAATTACGCCTTCGCGATTAAATACGAAAATGTGGCGTAAGTGCCTGAAAGTTGCAGAACTCAGTCCGATGATCAAAAAATGGTGCTGATCGATTCCAGAGGTAGGTTCAAGGTCCCTGAAGCATTTATAAGGTCAGTTGCATGAAAACAAATTTTTTTTTAGTCGGACCCACTTTGGGGCCCGACTTGGCTCATGCTCGTACTTTGATTTTATTGGCAATTTTGTTCACTAAAAGATCGTGCAAGGCCTCCTCCATATGTGGCTGTTGGTTAAGGCATTGGAAATCATATGCAAAATTCAATTGTGAAGTGTAGAAGATTTCAATAAATGCAAGGTAGCAGATTTGGAGCAATCAAACCATGCCTCTTCCAGTATACTACAAGTAATTTGTCTATTAAGGAAGTTGTGCAATCATCTTAAGCTTGTGGATAAAACTCTTGTTGAAGTAATGGGTAGTATGGGTGGTTCCAATATTTTGGAAAGTTCTGAAGATACTACTGGATAAGGAGGATGCCAGAAGTTGAAATCAAAATACAGGTTTGAAATTGGAGATAGCAGCTTGTCAGGAAAAATTGATGCGAAGTCAAATAAGGACTAGCAAAAAAGAAAGGACAAGTTTTTCCCTATGAGGTGCAAATTTTCACCCTCATACTTCAAACATTCAAATAAATTAAAAAGATTCAAATTGCACCCTTTGATGTTTGATCTATAAGTCGGCTGAGAGGGAGGGATGTCAAGAGTCATCATTTGAAAGGACACAAATTGATTCACCAACATATAAAAGAGACCCAAGGAAATCAATTCAACAATTCAGATTTCAAAATTGATTGTGATCCAAGGCAGAGCGAACTAATACCAACAGACCAATGAAACTTTCAAGCAAATGCAAATTGGCATTTACAAAGCCATTTGTTCTTGCTATTACTGGTAAAAGTAGAATTTCTTTCAACCAATGCAAAGGTGCAGTGGGCAGCATAGAAGACTGGGGATGTAATGCCCTACCCTAGTTAGCCTTGTAAAACCCGTTTGACCTTGGTTGACTTCCTA
Source organism: Cryptomeria japonica (assembly GCF_030272615.1). Classification (NCBI taxonomy): domain Eukaryota; kingdom Viridiplantae; phylum Streptophyta; class Pinopsida; order Cupressales; family Cupressaceae; genus Cryptomeria; species Cryptomeria japonica. Next base: position 388,009,473 of record NC_081406.1, on the reverse strand, counting down.
TGTGGCATTCTTGAATGATTGATTAACCGTGATGTAATGTTGTAGATTAGATAATATAAATAATTGTGCATACCTATTATTGTGCTTTTGCATCAATTCTTGTGTAAATGTAATTATTCCCTAATTCTTGTTATAAATCTTGAGCTAACGCCTTCATTGAATATGTATATATATGTATGCTTGCGTGACTCATGGTTGCAGGAGATTGCAGGTACTATACTGCCTAGGTGTGAGGTTCATCTCCATCGGGATTCACAGGGTTGAGTATACCTCCTTCATCCTTTGAATTCAGATTAGGTGGTCATAAAACTCTCGTCTTGCCTTAGCCATGATCAGGTGAGCGTCGTGTGTGGTCCGCTGGGCTCCTTTTTCGTTTGGGTTGCGTGTCGTGTGATTGGTGGTTTTTCTTGGTTTGCGTGTGGTAAATAGAGTATTCTATCCTAAGTATTTAATTTAATTTAATGTGTTTATTTACCCATTAGTAATTGAGAAATCAAAATAAATAGGTTTCTTTTAGGTGATTAATCATTAATTAAAAAGATCGCTTTAGTTATGTTGTAGCGAATTTAATTTAATGGTTAATTTTAAATAATGAATTTAATTAGTTGATGCGTTTTAAAAAGGAAATATTTAAATTTATTTGAAATATAATTAATTTAACCTCTTTTGCATTTTGGAAAAGAAAGGTTAATTTTACTTATTTAAGAAAATCAATTTTTATTAGAAAAACAAGTTTAATTTATAAGTAAATTTGATATAGTGTGAAAGATTGATTTTGGAAATTGATTTAATTTAAATATTTTACCCTTGTTAACATCGTGAAATATAAATGTTGGCTTAATTAATATCAAGAAAATTAAAATTAAATAAGAGAGATGCATTTTAATTAGAAAACCAAGTTAAATTAGTTGAATAGTTGAAAAGATTTATTATTTCCTTTTTTATTTAAAAAGTGCTTAAATTTCGAAATTAGAAATTACATGGGGGAGATAAAAGCATTTTTTATTTGTTTTTTTTTTAGTTAAAACAAAATAAAACAAAATGCCCTTTTATTAAATATTTTATTATTGGAAAATATTTTTGGGGGAAAACCTAAAAAGTTTAGGTTTCATATATATTTTTCTATTTTATTTTATTTGGGAGTTCACGGGAAGGAGGTGACAGTCTGTGGGAAGAAGAAATTTTTATGCATGTTGAGGAAATAAGGATCTGGAGCTTGGAGGTTGGGCTCTGCAACAAAACTCTTCCAAGAAATGCGAATGGAGGTAGGGTTTTGATTATTTCCTTGCTTGCCAAAGAATCTTACTGTTTGGCTTTGAAAGAACAGTGCTGGTTATTGAAAAATCTGACAAATTAATTCTAGATTTATGTTGGATTTAGGGATTTAAAAACTATGCATTTTGCTTGGAAAAAGTATTGATTATTTGAATGGTAATTTACAATAGATTTGTTAATTTAGTAATCCATGGGGATTCAAAATTAAAATGGGATTATTTCAGCCTCTGAGTGAGATTGTGGGAAATTTGCAAATTAAAGTTTTATTTTTTTTGGTTTTATTATCAGCCTCTGGGTGAGACTCTGGAAAGTATTCAGATGGGCGTTTATTTTGGTTTTCTATTTCATCTGGGTGAGACTCTGGAAGGTATTCAGATGGGCATTTATTTTTTGTTTTATTTCATCTGGGTGAGACTGGAAAATATACATATTGGAGTTTTATTTCTGTTTTGTGTGATTAAAAATTAAAACTAATACAAAAAAAAGAGACAAATAAAAATTAAACTAAAAAAATTAAAAAATTGAGTCTTTGTGTTTGAGACTGCGTTTTTATTTCATTTTGGGATCTGTGCATTAATTGGTTTTAAAAAAAATAAATCATTAGCTACCATTGGTAGCGATTGCTACCAGTTGGTAGCAGCGCTACCAAAGGTAGCAAACTGCTACCATTTGGTAGCAGCGCTACCAATGGTAGCGTGGGCTACCAAGGGGGCACCCCCCCCCTCTCTATTTAAAATTTAGTAATTGTTTTTTATATTTTTTTTATTGTTAAAAAAAAATAATATTAATAATATAATATTAAATTAATAAGTGAGTTGGATGAAATTTAATTATTTAAATGCAAGTTTTATTTTTATATATATTATCTAATGCTAGTTTATTTAATAATATTTGGATTTTAGATAATTGGTGTTTAGGAATCCATACTTTAATACATGTTATTAAATAGGTATTGATTGTGCCAAACTCTGGATAATATATATTATTAACATAGATTAAGTATTAATTGTGGATTAATGTGGATTATAAATAAAAGTTAATTTAGAAAATCCATAAACTAGATCGACCTTAATAGTTAAATCAATATGGTAAACGAATGCCTCTATCGGTTAAATGCCTATGCAAATTTAAATTTTTATATTCGCTTTTGGTTATGTAATGGTAAGACTTGATATGATTGTTAGTACCCTGTCGTCTGGTGGGTTTGTGGTTGGCCATAGTGGGTCAAGTCCCTAGTTAGGGAACTGAAAGTCAAGAGACCTTTATATTGTTTTGATGTGTTCAATTGGATCCGCTTCTAAAAAGAGATCATTTATGTAATTATTGACCGAAGTGGTCGTTGTATAGTGGCTATGTTCGCCTAAATGGCAGAGATCTAAATAACATGAACCTTATGTAATCTTAACTTAAATAATTGTCAAAGGGGTCTTGCAGTTGAGCAGACCCGAAGATGTAGCCCTCTAGGGGTGAACTCAAGATCATACCTGTGTTATGTGATGTTTTTGTCTTTCATGTTTCATACTTAGTGCTAGCATGTATGGATGAATTTTGTAAGTGTATAATGGGGATTTAATGAAGTTAATTTTTGAATGCATGAATATAGTCATCTTATTAAATGTAGTAATTAGGGTCATAAAAGGATTGTAAATATGATTATGAAAAGTAATTTGTTAATGTTAATGAAAAGAAGTAAGCATGGAAAGAAACTTGCTAGGTTACAATTAATGGATTAACTTGTCATAAAGCTTGTAATTTGAATGTAATGAATGGATAACAAATATTGGATTAACTGTCATAATACCTAAATTGAAATCTAATGGAAGCACCTCATTTGGGTATTTACCTTTTTATCTTAGTAAATGAACATTGTCATGTTAGCTATATTTCACTAAATTGGATGAATTCATTTAGTTATTTACGTTTTATTCTAAACAAATAATCCTCACCAAATTAGTTTTATAATTGTATGAACTCAATTGGTTATCCACATTTTAACCTTAATAAATGAACATCATCATAATAGCTATATTTGAACTAAAACGGGAGAACTCATTCAGTTGTTTATATCTTAATCATAGCAAATGTATTTCTTCATATTAACTTTATTTTAACTAAAATGAGTGAACTCATTAAGTTACCTATATCTTAACCCTAATGGATGATCTTCATTTGACTATTTACATTTTATCCTCTATAAATGAACTACAATTTATTAGTTGGTTATGTTTAAACCCAAATGAAGGAACCTCATTATATTGTTTACATCTTAATCCCTAATGAATGAATTTCATCTTATTAGCCATATTTTAACTATAAAGGGTGTTCTCATTTGGTTGTTTACTTTTAAACCTAAATGAACGAACTTCAAAATATTAGTTTCATTGTATCTAAAATGGATGGGCTCGCCAAGTTAACCATACTTAAACCTTAATGGGTGAATTCATAAGTTAACTACGTTTTAACTTCATTGGGTAAAATCCCTCTTGTTAGCCGCTTTTGCGACCATAATAGATGAACACTTCATAATCTCTGTAATGTTAATTCACTGAACAAATTATATCCATGTTCCAAGTAATAACATGTAATCAAGATATCCATTTTAATTGGATCTAATGTCATGAGTTGAGCTAGGTGTTAAGCTACGTAATCATGTTAGGAAACTCCTTAGTTTCGTTCAGTCTTTTGCTGTGTTATATAAGCGTTAGATAACTCCATTGTATCTTAATGTTGTGACTTATTATTAACACTCTTATTATTATTATGAAAAAAAAATATTTACACTCCGTTTGAGTGTTTTAGCTTAATCCCTTCGGGGTTTCCTAGCGGGGCATTACAGGTGAGACACATGGAGAATGGCACAAGGCGTTGAAGCCCCAACATCCTCCCTCTCTATCGTAGCATGGTGGAAGACTGAAGCTTTCAAACCTCAGCAAATGCAACATGGCTGTGGCAGTAGCATTGATTTTCAAATGCAAACAAAATATTGTAATCCTCTCCCCCACATGAAAACCAACAGAGCCCCTGTGTAGCGTTTGGGTTTGAAAAAGTTACGTTGAATATGAATTCTAGAAATTACATTGGTTTTTTGGAAAGAGCACTTAATTGCTATCAGTATTCCCTCCTCTGCGCAGGATGATTAAGGTATTTGTTTTAAAAGGAAAATAGTAATGCAATTTTGGTAGCGTGGACCTCACTACTTTGATCCCCTAGAAGAGCAGGAGCAACTGTGCTATCATTGTGGAGAATTTGGCCATATTGCAGTAGATTGCACTGTGGAGAAGCGTAAGAAACCATGCTATATATGCAAGAAAGTTGGTCACATTGCAAAGAATTGCACTAAACATGTATCGATGTCGTGGATAATTCTACAAGAGAGGATTCATGTTACAACCGTAGTCCATAAAGGCATTGAAATTTCAATCAAGTGTAAAGAGGAGCCATTAAAGCTCAGGCAAAAGCTTCAAAATGAAGTTCCAGGCAAAACTATTTGTCCCACATTCATTGGGCAAAGGATATTTTGATATTTAAATGCAAAGCTCTACCCAAGTATAATGTCAAATCCATCAAGGCTTTTGACGGACAGTGCCTGTTGAGCGCCCAAGGCAGACCCCACGCGTATGGGCGTGGATCCCAATGTAACTGAGAAGGCTGAGTGATGGCGACAGGTGGACCCCACACAAGAACAGTTCCCGAGGTGAGTGAAATTTTGCAGAGGAAGGCCGACTTAACTAGTGAGCAGGTTGGAGGAGATCAACGGTCGGCGTGACTTCATGAAGGGGAGATGCACGCGAGTTAAGCCCTATGAAATGGTGAAAAACCTAGGCTCAATGAAAGGAGTTAAAGACCATGCAACTTCAGAAGATCCAACGGCTTGCGTGATTTCGGAGCCCGAAGTTGCTCGCCTGTTACCCATCGTGAAGTAGCAAAAGAGAGGTGGCAGTGACATGGTGGTGATGTGACATATAGTTTCCGCACAGGTGGTGATGAGGTGGTGTACACGTGACGGCCAAGTGGCAGTGACAAAGCGTGCACATGGTAGATGGATGAGGTGTCATCTGAGGTGGCACCTAGTGGACCCCATTGACCAATCAGAGATCACCATGTGGCAGGGAGTCAGGGCACAATCAGAGCAAAAATCAAAGTTAAATGCAGATTAAATATATAGTTCAGATTCTATTGAAAATTGAAAAATTTAAATGACAAAGCCACATAACATGATTAATTCGCCCAGAGGTCCATTTTTGGTCAAAATGGCAAGTATTATATGTTGCCAGAAAGCTCCCGAGATGAGGAATGTAGTTATGAAGTTTGTTTCAACAAAGATCAGATCTTTTGAGAGCAGTTTCCATGGGAAAGAAGAAGAATTGAAATTCGGTTGGAAAAAGAGACACTTGGCAATTTTGGTTGCAGACCTAATCTATTCCCTCTTTCTTCTTATTCCAATTTTCTTCTCATTGTAAGGGTTCCAGAATTCTGTGAGAGTGGCTCCAGTTTTCATGGCTTCCAATTCTGAGTTCTCTTCAAAATTGTACAGGGCAATGTCCTTTTCCATAGAATAGAGTTTCTTCTTGCTGTAAATGTTTTTGTTGCAGGTCATGTATGTGTAAGGCATATACACAGTTTATTGGATTGTCTCCAAGCAATCTCTGTCTTCAATAAATCCAGTCTTCAAGGGAGTTTGGGTTTGTCCTCTCAAGTGGGAGTGTAAGGGTTGTTTTTTAGGTACTCTTCAAGGAAGAGTTTAAATTCTATGAGCAATCATTTTGGATTCAGGATAATGTTTAGATATGTACGATCCTCTATTTGAATTTAGAATGTATTAATGTCAAGCATCAATACAGGGATATCTTTCTTAATAAATTGGATTTGCAATAGAGTGTGTTCATTTTCAGTTTGATGTATGACTCTATTGCCCTTGGATAAGGCACTGATCTTACAGATCTTGGGGTTTTCTTAGGGATTTAAAATAAAAAATCAGAATATCTACCTTTAATTTTATGTTTGTAATGTTAAGTTTGTTCCATCCATCTCATGACTCAAAAATGTTGAGTTGCAAGTGTGGATCTAGCCCATCTGTAGTAACCTCCTAGTTTTTTGAACCTTTTGAGATCCATCTACTTTTGTTGATATAGTCTTGTGTGTAATGGGTCTGATTAAATGCATCACAGGTACACCCACCTAGGTTTTGCAGAGCTTGAAGAGTAGAAGGATTTAGGTCCTTGTTATGTTGTCCAAGCCCTGAAGTGTTTCATTGATTGAGATTGGCTATCTCATAGATAGATTTGCAGGTGTTCTTGGGGTTAACCAGATTTGGTGAACAACACAGTGTCTAGATGCAAGTACATCCTTCATTCAACAAAATGGTAGATAATGCCCTCAGAATGGAAGATGTGCTTATAAAAAAGGGAGATATATCACTTTGGAAAGAAACATCGCAAGGCTCTAGTTCTAAAGAAAAGAGCAAATACTGGAAATATGACAAAGATAACAACAAAAACGTTGTTAGTGATGGAGTGGTAGATACTATCCAAGCAAAAACAAAATCCACAATATTTAACTTGGCGAGTGGCATGCAAGCACTCAAGGCAGCTAAAACTGCGACAAAAAATCCTCTGAAGAAAGCAAGAGAATGGTTTAAAGAAAAGCCTTGGCTTTCAAAACCTAAGTGTGATTTTACTCCTCTAGATGAATCATATGAATCATATTTTAAAAACTTATTGGCAAATAATATGATAACATTGCCAGACAATTCTAGACCATATGACCCAGAAATTAGACCCAAATGCTGGAGAGAAAATGAATACTGTGACTACCATTGGAACAAGGGACATAACATAAACAACTGCATGAAAGTCTGACATGAAATCCAAGATCTCATTGACACAGGCAAGATCTTTGTTGGAAATCACGCGACTAATGTTGATCATAAGGCCTTTAAAGATCCCTTATCGACTTATGAACAAGAAGATTCCTGAAAATCCAAGGGAGGAGCTAGAGTCAATTATACCTACACTAACAATGATAATGTGATCAACATGATTGAATCTTCCCAACCTGAATATTGCAATGTGATCATAATCTAGGATTAGCAAATTCAAGCACAAACTGCTAATGCTGTGACTTGCGCTCAAAGGAAGATTACTCTCCGAGGAGCTAGTTTCTCAACTTTCGATCAAACAACATCAAATCTACCAAATAGACAAACAAACACAATCACAACCAAATCAAAATAGATGGCTTTATCATCTTCTCTTGGTTATAGTATTGTTGAATAATTGAAGAGAACCAATGCTCAAATCTCCATTTTGGAACTGCTTAAGATCTCTTCTACTCATAGAGAGGTCATGGACAAGGCTTTACTTACCACCAATGTCCCTAAAGATTTAGACATAGATCAGTTTCAATCTATGGTGGTTTACCTGACTTCACCTCATTACCTCACTTTCTCTAAAGAAGATGATAACTCACTGAATCACCGACATAACCAGGCATTATACATTGAAGTCATGATCCATAAACATCGAGTTAAATGTGTTTTGATAGATGGAGGCACTGGGTTGAATATCTGTACCTACAATCTATTGACACAGCTGGGATTTTCTACAAATGTTATTGATCCAACAATGAAGATAACAATCAAGGCTTATGATGAAGAATAAAGAACCTCTAAGGGTTTGGTATGATTACCAATTAGGGTAGGACATGTGGAAAGAGATGTCATTTTTCGGGTCCTGAATCTTCATCTTTCATACAACATCTTACTAGGCAGGCCATGGATTCATGAAATGAAAGAAGTACCATCTACGTATCATCAATGCTTGAAATTCCCTTATAATGGAGTTGAAGTCAGTATTCCTGCCGATACAAGCTATACCTGCAATGCATTAATGTAGAGTGTTGATGCTTTTGTTCCTCATAACAGAGCAGCCTCTACAATTGAAAGTTTGGAATCTTTGTTGAAAGATTTAGAAAAGAAATTGAAAATCACAAACACTGGCATAGATGGCTACAAAATAGAGCCTATACTCTCACTAATGTCTCTTCCTCCATCACCAAGACAGTTGGGAAAACCATCAGAGGTTATGAAGCCACAAACTTCAACTCAAAAAGTCATTTATGATGGTCTCTTTATACAATCCTCTACTTCTCTTGTAGGTGAAATAGAAGAGAATGATGTTCTCAAATCACTTTTCAAAGAAGATAGTGCAAACAAAGAAATATGACATTGTGAGATTTCCCCGACACAATATGGTCCAGACTATAAGATGCTTCAACGCATGGGATATTCAGGTACTGGTCCTCTAGGTAAGCGTCAAGAAGGTATTGTTGAACCTATTCAGTTACAAACTAAGTCTACCACTGATAAAGCTAGACTGGGATATGATCCAAGAAAGTCATCAGATCAGAAGCACACATCCCACCATCAACTTAAGTGGAAGAAAAAGGTACTACCTTTAACAACACAAGAAATTAATGCTCAACAAACTCAGGAAGAGTGTGACGATGAACAAAAAGAATTGCCCACCCAGAGAGAGGAAACAAGTGGTAATCAAGTTCCAATTATATTAGCTATAATACCACAGGAAGTAGAAGTCCCAGAGGATATGAGAGATAAAGTATACAAAATCAGAGAATTGTTCGCACCACTGAACATTCTGGTCACATATACTGGTAGACAACAATTAGATGATTCAAAAACTGATTCAAATGAGTATGAATGGGGTCCTAACCATCTCTCAGATACATCTACTACAGAAACCCCTGAAGAATCCAGTGATATCAAAGATGATGCACAAGAGTTGATACGCCTAAGAATGCAAAGGGAAATAGAAGAAATCCAACTAAAAAGATAAGAAGACTATGAACAATTGCTGGAGGAAGAACGGACAAAAGCAATTTCTTCACCTACCAACTCTCCCTCTAATGAGATAAAATAAATCAGGTACGGAAACATGCAATATTAAATAATTGTATGGGATTAGTGAAAATTTGGCCAATGCCCTGAAAAACATCTAGTTGCTCCTCTTTTGGATTTTGTCTATTTTTGCTGGTTGTTGCTGGTTTTGTGGGGTTTTTCACTGGATTTTGATCGTATCTCTACTAGCTATTTAGCTATTTGTTCCATCTTGTTGCTTAATGATTTTATATCTTAAGGATCTTTTGTAAAGGGTTTTGGGGCCCCTTCCTGCTTTTACCTTAATTAAAAAAAAATCAGGTATGAAACTACAAAAGAAGAATTAGAAGCTATAGAAACAGAACTAGTCATCAGTCCAGAGGAAGCTGAATGGAAGAGATGACAGGGATTAACAGAACCATCAAGGTTATGTCCACAAGTGTGTCAAATACAAGTAATCAATGAACCAAATCATGAAGGAACTTGCAGCATCAAAGATGTGGGTATTGATACTATATATACTTTTACTAAGCCACTTGAAGATGAGTCAGAAACTTCATCCTATGACTCTGATACCTGAGACAAGAGCTCTATTTATAACAACAATTATTCAACAATGTATTATGACTACTCTATCATGAATGTTGAGATGCTGTCTGCTGGCCCTGTTACTGTCACACCATGGTATGTAGTCGATTCTGAAGTAGGCGACGACACTAGAAGTAGGTTGGTTGGGTTAGGTCCAATAAATACTAACATGAATTTTGATAATCATGTTGTAACTCTTCCTAGTCTCGAGACACATACGTAAGGTAGTCTTCTAGAACTTGATTGGTTGGTCCGAAGCCATGATGATAGTACCGTGAACTCCCTTGAGCCTGTTCCAACCTTATCCTTAATACATCCTGAACTGATTGATTGTACTCTTTATAACCAACCCTTGAATGTACCTACTTTTGCCAATGACTATACGTTAGCCTATTATCTCAATGCAGTTGAACCCATGAACTCTTCCACCAGTGAACAAAGTGAAAATAGGACTGAAACAAATATCAAGTATCTTAGTCGCAAAAATAAGAAAAATAGAACTAAAAGAACTGATGGCAAAAACCACATTGTGGCAGTGTCAGAATCTAAAAAAGAGAAAATAAAGGATGTACCTAAAGGTGAAAACCTCTCCGAGGCGCCTAAAGGTGAGATACTTGATATATTGCCAAGTCATTTCCAAGAAAGGTCTTCCATATTGATCGAGCCAACTCAGCCAGTGAACATTGGGAGTCAAGAGACACCACACATCATTCATTTAGCTTAATCACTATCAACAAAAGAGTTAAAAGATTTCATAAACCTTTTTTTAGAAAAGAAGATCAAATTTTCATGGACATACTCAGATATGCCAGGACTAGATCCTGATCTCATTATGCATCATCTCTCTATTACACCAGTAGTTAAACCAGTCAAGCAAAAAATCCGTAAGATGCGTCCTCATGTGGCATTGCTAGTCAAAGCTAAACTAGAGAAATTGATAAAAGTTGGATTTATCAGAGCTATAGACTACATAGAATGGATATCAAACATAGTATCTATATCAAAGGTAGACAAATCTATTAGAGTTTGCACAGACTTCCGGGATCTCAACAAAGCATGTTCGAAAGACGATTTTCCATTGCCCAACATTGACATGATAGTAGATATGACTGCTGGATATGGAATGTATTCATTAATGGATGAATTCTTTGGTTACAATCAGATCAAGATAGTGCCTAAAGATCAATAAAAGATAGTTTTCACGTGTGCATGGGGAACCTTCTGCTGGAATGTTATGCCAGTTGGGATAAAGAACGTGGGAGCAACTTACCAAAGAGTGGTAACCACTATCTTCCACGATATGATGCATAAAAACATGGAAGATTATGTTGATGACACCCTGGTAAAGACTATGAAGAGATCTACACATATTCAAGAACTAGGCCTCATACTAGATAGAATGGAAAGATCAAGCTCCGATTAAATCCTAAAAAGTGTGCATTTGGGGTAACATCAGGAAAATTGCTTGGTTACATAATTTCAAAAAAAGGAATTGAGTAGGATTTATTAGCTAAGTAGCTAATAAAACTTTGAAAAGGTCCAAGCTATAATGGAAATGCCTCCACCCAAGAATATCAGTCAAATGAGAAGTTTACAAGGCCGTCTTTAGTCAATAAGGCATTTTATATCTTAGTTAGCAGACAAAGCTCAACCCTTCACAAAGGTATTAAGGAAAGGAATTCAATACAACAGGGATACAGATTGTGAACAACATTTAAGACAAATCAAAGAATATCTTTCTAATCCACCCATATTAATGCCACTGATTCAAGGTAATCCATTGATTCTATAGATATCAACTACAGATACTTCACTAGGGGCACTTCTGGCACAATAGGATGACAATAAAAAGGAATAAGCTATCTATTATATCAACAAAACATTGGTGTCTTATGAAATGAACTACACTATAATAGAGAAAGCATGTTTGGCATTGGTTTTTGCATCACAAAAATTAAGGCACTATATTTTAGCACACTCTATTAAGCTGGTAGCCAAGATTGATCCCCTCAAATATCTTCTCAGTAAAGCAACGCTTACAGGGAGACTGGCAAATGGGTCATGGTTCTTACAGAATTTGATATGGAATATGTGGAATGTAAATCCATCAAAGGACAGGTTATTGCAGACCAACTTGCTAATGCTCCACTTGAAGACAATCAACCTCTGCATATAGAATTCCCAGATGAATCAATCATGCACCTTACTGAACAATCATGGAAGATGTTCTTTGATGGGTATTTCACTCAACATGGTTCTGGTGCCAGAATACTTTTTATTACTCCCAAAAAATATTCAATCCCAAAAGCTTACAAGATTCTCTTTCCTTTCACAAACAACATTGCAAAATATGAAGCTTTGGTAAATGGGATCAAGCTAGCCATCATGTGGAAGATTGTTGAATTACACATCTATGGAGATTCTCAACTCATTATCAACCAAATCAATGACCTATATCAGACAAGAGATGAGAAACTGATGCCTTATAAAAGAATGATGGATGATCTCAAGAAATACTTTACCTTCATATCATTTTAGCAGATCCCCAGAACAACAAATAGAGCAGCAAATGCAATGGCCACTTTGGCATCTTTACCACAGCTACAGGACTCTAATTTTTGCTTTCAATTCCTAGTGGAAGAGTTACATTATCCTACCTATGATTCTCCCGAGTCCCAGAAGGTCTGTTCTATTAGTGGACATGACTCATCTCGTTATAGCCACATTTACTCTTACCTGTGTGACCAAGTTGTCCCTGCTAATCTTTCCCGAAATGAAAAAAAGAACCTAATCCGAAATGCGTCATGGTACATCATCATTGCTAATGACCTATTCAAGTGAGGTTTAGATAATAATTTGCTTAGATACCTAGAAACTAAGGAGTCCCAACATGCATTATCCGAGGTTCATGAAGGTGTTTGTGGATCCCATTCGAACGGTCTAACTTTAGCACAGAAACTACTAAGGGCTGGCTACTACTGGCTAGACATGGAGAAAGAAGCTATAAAATTTACTAAAACTTGTGAAAAGTGCCAACTGCATGGGCACCTTATCCATGCTCCAGCAAGGGATCTCATACCCTTTGTGACACACTGGCCCTTTCAACAATGGGCATTTGATCTAATTGGCCAAATATATCCCACATCATCTAATGGACACAAATTTATTATCACTACTATTGAGTACTTCACTAAGTGGGTAGAAGTGGTTCCACTCATCAAAGAAACCAACAAACAAGTAGCTCTATTTATTCTTAATTATATCATCTGTAGGTATGGTATACCTTCATCCATTATAACTGACAATGGAGGATAGTTCAACAACAAAGATCTAAATAAATTCTGTGCAAAATCAAAATAAAACAACACTGGTCATTTGCATACTACCCTCAAGGTAACGGACAAGCTGAAGCATCTAACAAGAATCTGTTGACTATCTTACACAAGACAGTTAATAAATCTGGAAAGGATTGGCATCTACAGCTGAATTCTACCTTGTGGGCTTATAGAACAAGTATCAGAACACCTACTGGGGCTACTCCTTTATCTTTGGTGTATGGGTCCGAAGCAGTATTACCTATTGAGGTGGCAATACCATCTCTAAGAGTTTCTTTGCAAGGTCATGTTACTGATGAAGACTATAGAATATCTAGATTGCAAGAGTTCAAATTGTTGGATGAGCGTCGACAAGTGGCATTTGATCATCTCAGAGTGTATCAAAAGAGAATGTCCAAAGGATATAACAAGAAGGTTCAATAAAGAGAATTTCAGGTTGGTGACCTATTTCTAAGAGAAAATCCTAAAAATTAACAGTTTCGAGACAACAAAGGGAAGTTTGAACCCAACTGGTTGGGTCCCTATATCGTTACTGCAACTTTTGGCTCTGGTGCCTATGAAATCTCAACATCGGAAGGAGAATAGCTTCGCGAACTGATCAACACCATCCATCTAAAGAAATCCTTCACCTAAATATTCTCTGCTCCAGCAGCCTATACAGCTAAAAAGTCTTGAAGAAATCCTAAATATCAAAATAAGTCTTGAAGAAATTCAAAAAAAAAGAAAAAAAGAAAAAAAAAATATAAAGAGAGAAAATGCCTTGGTGAAAACCTGGTAAACAGGCACCTTGGTAAAAAAATAAAAAATGAATATCTGCCAAGTAGGTGAAAACTTGGCAAACAAGTGCCTCTTGTACTCAAGCGCTCCATCTATCAATGCACTGTTGGCATTCTCGCTTTCCTGCATCTTTTCTTTCACTCGTACATATATTTTACACTTCTGTGACATCCTGGTTCGTTGGAACCCTCATGACTTGAAACTGATCAACGTCTTAGTCTTAGGTTAATTGGCAGAGCACGGTGCATGTCCTAAGCAATATCAACCAAGTCATATTTTTGATAGTGAAACCTAGTCATCCACTCCAATTCAGTCACCTGTCTCCTGACTACTGAAGAGTTTTATCACTGAGTAAACAAGCAAAACAACATAACAGAAAACAATCACTAAACAGTTTGAGCTATGAATGAAAATTTTCGTTGTGTGTTGTCTTTTATATTGGTTTTCAATTATTATCCCTCTGAGTAACTTGAGGAAGTCTATTGTGACTAAGAGGAGCAAGGATTGGGGGCATAATATTTTCTTTGTTTTCTGCTTGTAGGAATGATCCCAATGATCTAGAAACATCTAAATTAGTTGGGTGTCTATTATAAGAGCCTTCACATCAAGGTGAAATCGCCTCACATACCTTGACTCTGCTTATTTGAATGCTACAGGGAGGCTCACATCATTTCTTTGTTTGTTTTGAGGAAATTTCTTTATGATGCAATTCGGGTCCCTGCGAAATCTGTCCAAGGATATGAACGAAAAAAGGGTCATTGCGGACAAGATAATAAATATTGCACATTGAAAAAGAAAGGAACTCTAATCTACCTGTTGTGGTTGTAAAATGCTCAATGATGAAAATTAAGCTTTTCAAAATCCAGTGACTAGGTTTAGGTTGCATTTTGTGTATCATTTTGTATTTCATTCTACATTTTGTGAATTTAGAGTGATTTCGGTATGGTAACAATGATCTCTTTATCTTCTGCATGAGAGTTGGAAGCATCATCATTTCTTAGCTAAGTGGTCTCTTTTCATCATTTCTCTGATCGAGTACTTGTGTTTTGAGATGTTAGCTGCATACATAAGCATCTTATATAGATTCAGACATTTCATTATTACTCATTTGCATTCATCTTATTGCATAGAAAAATGAAAAATTTGCATTACTCATTACTCATTCACATTCATTTATTTGCATATGAAAAGAAAGAAAAATAGACATCCATAGTCATTTGCATTACATACAACCCTACTGAAAGAAATGCATACATGTAGATTAAAGCATATAGAAAGCATCTCATAATCAAATCAACACAAGTACAATGAAGTCAAATTAGATCTCGTATATATATATATATATATATATATATATATATATATATATATATATATATATATATATATATATATATATACGTTAGGAAATAGGGAATCATCACAAACAAGATAAACATAATAGCTCAATCACAAAAGAATCCATTGCAATGAGTCTATCCTAAGACACACTCAATGGAGACATGAAACAAAAGCATTCAAAAGCAAAGAAATTAAGCAAACCAAAGACACAATTTGAATGCTCCTTCATGCGGCTCCATTGTTCTTTTTTCCTCTTCAAATGGTTTGGTTGTGGATCTCACCTACAAGTGCACACACAATTGAAAGCAAGTAGACGGGATTTTTGAGCAAGTAGGCCCTCTAAAGGAGACACACAATCAAAGACAAAAGCATGGTATCGAAGATCTGGATTTCTAATCACCCTAAAAGGATGAGAGCATACTCTCCTACTCCAATGTCACACTCAACAATCAAATCAAGCATAGATTCATTCCATCCTACTTAAAAATCACTAGGTGCCTAAAAACATTTAAAGACAAACACCAAGTTTAGTTGTTTCTCCAAGGCAACCTGCAAAATCACTAAGTTAGGAGTTTGATTTCTTGTCTTTGACTATCGATTCTGCATAACACATGTTAGTAGTTTGATTTATTGTCTTTCCCATGCGTATGCCAAGATTCTGCATAGATAATTAGTACCAAAAGCCAAAAAATAGAAAACAGAATGCAAAAACCAAACAAATTTTTAAGCAAAACATTGCATTTTTACGTCTGTTCTGGACTTTACACAGGCGCAGAAGTCATGACACAGGCGCAAAAGTCATGACATAGGCGCAGGATTACACAGGCGCAGGATACCTTACACAAGTGCAGAAGTCATGACACAAGCGCAGAAGTCATGACACAGGCGCAAAAGTCTTAACACAGGCGCAGAAGTCATGACACAGGTGCAGGATTACACAAGCGCAGGATACCTTACACAAGCGCAGAAGTCATGACACAAGCGCAGAAGTCATGATATAAGCGCAGAAGTCATGACACAGGCGTAGAAGTCATGACACAAGCACAGAAGTCATGACACAAGCGTAGAATGCTCAACATAGGCGCAGGTTGCTTCACACAGGCGCAGAAGTCTCTAGAAAACCCTGCACGACCCTGTTTTTGGGTTTTTTTGGGCTGCAAATCAACTTGAGAGCACTCAAAACACCATAAAGAGGTTAGAAGGTTAGTGTTCACGTTGGGTTCACCAATTAATGTACGTTAGGAAATAGGGAATCATCACAAACAAGATAAACATAATAGCTCAATCACAAAAGCATCCATTGCAATGAATCTATCCTAAGACACACTCAATGGAGACATGAAACAAAAGCATTCAAAAGAAAAGAAATTAAGCAAACCAAAGACACGATTTGAATGCTCCTTCATGCGGCTCCATTGTTCTTCTTTCCTCTTCAAATGGTTTGGTTGTGGATCTCACCTACAAGTGCACACACAATTGAAAGCAAGTAGACGGGATTTTTGATCAAGAGTACTAGAAGCGTAAATTCGATAGTCTGATTAAGGATTATTAATCAAGGGATTTGATTGAACAAATTTATCCAATTTATAGACAAATTGGAGAAATGGATCAAATTAGCATGATTCAATTCAAATGGAAATTGCAAATCAATTATGTCAATTATGACAAATTATGACAAATTATGCACCTTCTATGCAAAATTTGTTGATTGATGATTTATGACAATTTATGACAAATTTCTATGTCACGAATTGATTGATTGTCAATTATGACAAATTTATGACAAATTGTCATGTCATTTCCATGAATTTAGGAGAGAAATAGGAGGAATTTGAAATTAGGAATTAGAAAATTAGGAAATTAGAGAATTAAGAATTTAGGAATTAAGAAATTGATGGAAATTAGAAATTAGGTAAATTAATTAATAATTTATCATTTATTAATTAATTCACAAAGAGGAATAGTTAGCCAGTTAAATGAACATTTAATTGTAATGAGAAGACTTAGGATAAATAAATAATTTATTAATCCTAAAGGAAGAAAATGACACACAAGGTTAAATGATGAAATCACGAAACCCTAGAAGATGAATTAGGTCTTGATGAAAGATAATTAATTCGATTCGATTTGATTTTGGATTGATAAATGACCAATGTGATAAATGATTTGATTGATAAAATGTGCCAATTGACGAGGAACAATGACTAATTGATCCAAATTGACACGATTAAGAAGGACGACGATCGATGACAAATCGATTGCGAAATGACAAGATTGACAAAAAGACAAGGATTGATGACAAAATAGATTGTAAGACGACAGGATTGAAAATGACCACGATTGTTGACAAATCAATCGCAAAATGACAAGATCGAACATGACAATGACCGATGACAAATCGATCGTTAAACGACAAGATTGAAGGATTGATGATAAATCGACAAGATTGATAAGAGTACAATGATCGATGACAAATCGATCGCAAGATTGACAGGAGGACAAAACCCTAATTAGGATTGACGATGTCCAACATAATGACAAATGAGCATGCACATTGATGCAATAAGATAGAATCGATTAAAATCATGACTGGATAGTGTTGTTGACAAGACCAAATTCGAGAGCGAGATGAATAAAGAATGTAGAAGAATGAATCGATGCTCGCATATGATAAAAACCAAGTACGAATCATAGGAGAAATGTTAATGCGACGCAAAAACCTACAATGAGGCAATGCGCAAATGTTAAAGTATGACTCTGCAAGTGTTGACCATTTTTAGGTGTCTACAATATATATCGTATAAAGTCTTAGAGTACAAAATGATGTCAAATGACATATACAAACTCCCATCGGAGCAAGAATCGTATAGGCTACAAAAAAATGGGTGTGTCTACAAAAAAATATCAGAGTTACAAAAAGAATATCTAGCTCTCAGCCTCTCCCTCATCGCCTGGTGGAGGAGGTGGAGCGTGCTGACCGGGATCCTGACGAGGTGCCTGAGCTCCCTTCGACCGTGCCATATACTACGAGTAGGGGACAACCTGCTGCGCAATTGGAACTGCTATGATGTATGCTACAACATAATATGCTGCCCTACTCATTTGGTGAAGGACCTCCTGACGCAAAGCCTCTGTCTCTACTCTCATCTTTTCTCTCATCTCTACGACCTAACAGTCATGCTTAGCCCTAAGATCTGCTAGCTTTTGGTCACACTCCGCTAGCTACATCTGAGCCACTGTCAACTATGACTGCAGCTCTACAAGACGTGCTCTCATCGACCATCCCGTGTTAGTCCCCTGCTATCTTGCAGGCACTCCACTCCCACCTCCACCTCCAACTCCACCCTTCTCCCTCCACTGCCAGACCTATCTCGGCACTGCTCTCTCCTCCTCAGCTCTGCCCAATTTGATGCGTATACTCCCTAGGAATCCGCCCTCACCCCTCTACTGTCCAACCCCAGCTGGAACCCTGTTGCTACTAGCACTAGGATCACCACCTGCCTGCCTCGGAGCCTTGACTCTCTATCCCTGTCCCTGTCACTGTCCTTGTCCCTGTGTGGGGGCATCATCCTCAATCTCCTCAATATGAGGAGCCTGCTCAACTAGATCTGTCAATCTGGGGAATGGATGCTGCTGGAACCAATCCCTATATTGGGGAAATAACCCCGCATCTGCAACATCATCCATGTAATCCCATCTAAGATGCTGTAAATGAGTCAGCTCCTACATACTCAAGGAATAGGATAACCTTGGTGACCATCCCTTCCTCTCCTCATCAGTATATCTCGCGTATGATGTGTACTCCTGCGAGATCCCCTGAGGCCTACCATACTGGCTCATCACTTGAGATACTATAAATCTCTCCACCATAGTCTGTGATCTGCCAATAAGTGGGCACATAACTAAAAGATCCATGCGTACTAGCCACTAGTCATCCCTAATAGTTCTGATACTTAATGTAAGTACAGATCCAATAGCCAACAAGATGAGAGGGGGGGGGGTGAATCATACAAACTTAATTTTCCATAAAAACAACAGATTCAACCTCGGTAACATATACTTCAGTAATATAACCAAAACTGCTAAACATGCAAACTCAAAAGCATATAAACATCATAAACCTCATAACACCAGATTTAATGTGGAAACCCAAATAGGGAAAAATCACTGTGGGATTTTGGACCCACTAAGAAATATACTCTTCTAGAGTATGCTCAGTTAAAAAAAATCTTGTTAAAGATTACAAACACATTTCTAGATGTGACCCGGTTAAGGGATTTCCCTAAGATCTGTTAGGATCTTCACCTTGTTAGAAGTGACCTTGTTAAAGGATTTCAAACACTCAATCAGAATGTCACCTTGCTAGAGGGTTTTACAAATAAGACTGTTAAGTCCACTCGGTTAAGAGATTTTCTATCACTTTCACAAAATAACAGCAATAAAAATCTATCTGCAACTTCACATCTAAAATGCTAAAGCAGATTCATATTTGTTCAATACAATCTAGACATAGAACTAATCTTGTTGATCTGCTGGGCTTCTATACTCTGTTATTCAAACAGGTCTTCAAGCTTATGTGCTCGGTAATCACTATGTAGCATCCCTGTGCATACATTTGCCCGCATGCATTGTTTATCAATAGTTCCCTATTTATAAACAATTCACCAACCGCTTAATCTCCTTGATCACATTTCCCATGATCAATCATAGCCATCAGATCTTCAAACTTTGACCAAGTTCAATGTATCCTTCGATCTGAAAATGTTTTACCCCACCTAGGAACTTGCATACATTTCTTGGAACTTGTACTAGGGTATTGTGGTTCAATCTGAGTTGTAGATCTTCATGCCAATTTTCCTTTGCCATAGATTCATTAACAAACTTCATGCACGACATACCAATCATTTAATCAGTTCCAACTCATCAGCTTCCTTCATTAAATAACGCATGTAACCATTTAATGTATTATGTTATAGCCAACTCGGTAACAACTCGGTAAATACTAAACTTCACTCAGTAGACATTCTACCTTCATTAACTGATAGCGATAACCTTAGGGTTTACCGACTAGGTTCTTTGCTCAGTAACATAGTATAGTATTAACCTTACAATTTACAACATATGTATGATGTTAAAACAATCTAAACATCATGATCTCATCATTGTCTGACTCGGCAATAGTTACCCATTGAATACCTTATTCATCCCCTTATTAATCATATTCTTTCTGTGTCTTTTACTGACATCTTTATACTCTTCAAATCATACTTCTCAAGATATGGCAACATCATACTGAATTAGAAAATCAATTTCTTGACATCAATGACAAAATAATAATATCAAGATAGTAAACATCCTTAATCAGTTATATCCATAATCATCAACAACCTTCTCAATATCCTTATTGAAATGCCAACAATCTCCCATTGTCTGTTATAATGCCAAATGCCAACAATCTCCCCCTTTGGCATTGATGGAAAAACCAATTGATTTGACCTTAAAAAGATTCAGATTGCTATGATTCTGAAATGCTGAAATGATCTCTTGCTGTTATCAAAATTCTCCCCAATACATTAGACTTCTCCTCTTTTCTCCAGTCTTCTCCCTCTTTTTCTTTCAATCTTCTTCAGTCTTCTCCAGTTTTCTCCCCCTTTGACAACAATGCCAAAAAAAGTAAAGAATTAAAACATAATTTATTCCTGTATGAAGTGAATTCCTGCTGTAATGTGTCAACTTAGTCTCGGTCAGAGCATTTGTCTTCAATTCCTTTTCCCTGTATTGTATCCTACATTATTTCCTGTACACCTTTAGAAAACATCCTAAAGTGTGTAAATCAACATCAACTCCTAAAAGATATTCAATAGAGTCATTGAATTGATGCTTTCACCGAACTTGGTTAGTGAATAGAAGATAGGGGTAGGACCCCTAACTTACTTTTGAGATATTCAAAAGTGTCCTTTTGTAGTGGCTTGGTGAAGATATTTGCTATTTGTTCCTTTGTGCTAATATAATCCAACACCACTTTCTTCTCTTGAGCTTCTTCTCTAAGATAATGATATTTGATAGAGATGTGCTTTGTCTTGGAGCGCATAACAGGATTCTTTGAAATGTTAATGGCACTAGTATTGTCACAGAATATAGTTACTGGCTTGGTAACTTTCTCATTTATACCTTCCAATAGTTGTTTGATCCATGCTATGTTGGTACAATTCAATGCTGCAGTAACGTATTCAACTTCTGTTGTTGACTATGAAACACATCCTTGTTTCTTGCTAAGCCAACTCACTAGTCTTTCTCCTAAAAAGAAAGCTCCTCCACTTGTGCTTTTCCTGTCATCAATGTTGCCTGCCCAATCAGCATCAGTATAAAATTTTAAATCAAAATCATTTCCTTTCTGATATACTAAGCCATAATCCTCTGTGCCTTTCAAGTATCTAAAAATTCTTTTGATTGCTGTCATGTGTGTTTCCTTAGGATCTGCAGAGAATCTTGCAACTATACCTACTGCATGTGCTATGTCTAGTCTGTTGTGAACAACATATTGTAGCTTTCCAATCATGGATCGATAAAGTGTCTCATCAACAGATGCAGATTCATCATTCTTTGATAATTTACAGTTGGTAGCCATAGGAGTACTTACTGGTTTTGAATCCTCCATTCCAAATTTCTCCAAGATTTCCTTTATGTACTTGGATTGAGTAATGAAAATCTCATTTTTCATTTACAGTATCTGTAAACCTATAAAATAATTTATCTCACCGATTAATTACATCTCAAATTCTTTGCTCATTTCATTTTCAAAGTTCTTGCATAAAGAGTCATTTTCACAAAATATAATATCATCAACAAATATGGCTGAGATCAGTATTCCATTTTCATCATTCTTCATGTACATATTGCTGTTCTCACTTATCCTTATAAAACCAATCTTAATCAAATAAAAGTGCAATCTTTCATACCATGCTCTAGGTGCTTGTTTCAGACCATATAATGCTTTGTTCAATTTACATACCTGATCTTTATTATTGTCTTCAACAAATCCTTCAGATTGTTCAATAAAAACTTCTTCTTCTAATATTCCATTCAGAAATGCAGATTTGACATCCATTTGATAAACCTTGAAGTTTTTTGAAAGCAGCATATGCCAACAATGTTCTTACTCCTTCAAGTCTAGCCACAGGTGCAAAAGTTTCACCATAATCAATTCCTTCTTCTTGAGCATAACCTTTGCAAACTAGTCTTGCTTTATTTCGAATGACCTCTCCTTTTTCATTTAGCTTGTTTCTGAAAAATCCACTTTGTAACAATTACATTTTTGTCCTTCGGTCTTGGGACCAGTGTCCATGTGTCATTCTTCTTGATTTGATCAATCTCTTCTGTCATAGCATTTATCCAATCTTCACTGTTAAATGCCTCTTTCACTATTCTCAGTTCAAATTCAGATATCAGACGTGTTCTGTCTCAGTTTGTTCCTTGTCATCACTGGATCATCCTTATCTCCTATAATTTGACTTGGTGCATGATGTCTTCTGACATACTTGGCTAATACAGGCTCGGTAGGCTCTGTATGATCTTCTTCATCACTCAGTAACTGAATATTTTCTTCATTTTCTTCAACAGTTTTCTCGGTAGGACTTGTCGGTTGAACATAGACAAATTCATCATAATCTTCTGGTTCTTTGGAATTTCCTTCATCATTTCTTTCTGCAAATTCATCAATTTTCACATTTGCACTTTCTACTATTTTGTTAGATGATTTGATCAGACATTTAAATGCTTTGCTTCTAGAAGAATAACCTAGAAATGTTCCTTCTTCACTTTTCTGATCAAACTTGCCATTTCTATCATCTTTGTGTACATAGCATCTACTTCCAAAGATTTTAAAATAACTTACATTAGGTTTCTTGTCATACCAGATTTCATATGGGGTCTTCAAAGTACCTTTCTTTAGTTGTGCTCGGTTCAGGGTGTAAACTGCAATGCTTATTGCTTCTCTCCAAAATGTTTGTGGCACATTCTTTTCAATCATCAGTGTTCTAGCACAATCCACAATAGATCTGTTTCTTCTCTCAGCTATTTCATTTTTCTGTGGAGTTCTCGGTGCAGAGACATGTCTTTTAATACCATGATCATTGCAGAATAAGTTGAACTCATCAGATGTGAACTCTCCTCCTCTATCTGATCTAAGACATTTCAGTTGTCTTCCTGTTTCATTTTCAACTCTTGCCTTGAATCATTTAAACATTTGAAAAGCTTCTGATTTTTGTTTTAAAAACATTACTGACATCATCCTTGAATAGTCATCCACAAATAATATGAAATATTTATCACCATAATAACTTTGAACTTTCATAGGACCACAAAGATCAGTGTGCACTAAATCTAAAATTCCCTTAGAAGTGTAAGACTTAATTGTAAAGCTTGATCTTGTCATCTTACCCATCTGGCATCCTCGACACATAGCATTCTTAGGTTTTTCAAGACTCGGTAGACCTCTTACTCGGTGCTTCTTACTTATTTTGATCAGATTATCAAAATTTACATGACAAAATCTTTTATGCCATAACCAGGTATCATCTATCTTTACATACAAACATTTATTCCAAGTTGAATCAAGGTGAAATGTGTTACCTCTTATTTGTGTCCCGGTAGCAGCTAACTTTCCATTCTTGTCATGAACTTTGACAATTCCCTTCTGAAATTCTATTCGGTAACCTGTATTGTTTAGCTGTGCTACACTCAACAAATTGTATTTCAAACCTTCAACCCAATAAACATAATTGCATATTGCATTGTCAAGAAGTGTTATAGATCCTTTACCTTTCATCGGACATGGTGCATCATTACCAAATCTTACATACCCTCCATCATAATCTTCTAACATAACAAACTTGTGTTTATCTCCTGTCATATGATGTGAGAATCCACTGACTATGATCCAAGAATCATTAGTATTTATGTGAGATATTAGGGATTTTTCTTCATACCTTTCTTCATCTGATCCATCTTTGATAGCCACATAAACTACTTCCTCTGTATTAGTTTCAACTGATTTATCATCATTGGATTCCTTGTCGGCTATTAAGCATGTCTTTCTATCTCTTTTTCTGAAGTCTCGGTGTCCTCTGTAATGATTATCTTTCTGTCTGTCATCTCGGTAATCTCTCTTTTCAATAGAATCTTTGTCAGGACAGTTAGAAGCCATATGTCCTATTTTATCACAATTGAAACATTTCAAAGGTAGTTTTCCTTTATACTTACCTTTGCCTCTCGGTAACCTTCTGGCTAATAGTGCTTCAAACTCTTCCTGCTTTCTGATTTCCTCATACAGTTTGTGTACTTCTTCCATGTTCTTATGAAATCTTTCACTTGGTCCACAGTGATCTCCTTCAAAGTACTTATACTTTCTTTCATTGTAATCATTAGATTTATCAAGATGAAAAGAACTAAATACAGATTCAACTTTATTTATTGAAGATCCATTGTTATCAAAGTTACTTAACTCAAATGCATGTAGCTTACCAATAGTAGCATCTAAAGAAACTGGCATATTAGGTACAGACCTCAATTCATTGATTGTAGAGACTCGGATTGCATAAGTCGGTAGAAGGGTTCTTAACAACTTACTTGTTATATCCTTTTCTTCAATAGTTCCACCTGCTCCTTTGATTTGATTGACAATCTCCTTTAGTCTTGTATTGTACTGAGTTATGTTCTCACCTTCATTCATCCTCATAGATTCAAGTTGTCCTCTTAGGCTATCTACTTCTTTGAACATGTTCATCTCCTCCATATACTGATATGAGCTTATCCCACACAGCCTTTGCATCATTGCAACCTTCTAGATCATTAAACTCTGAATCGGTCAAAGCAAATGTTATTTCAATCATTGCTTCGATATGTTCTTGATTTGCCTTTATCTCTTCCATTGTCAATGGATAGGTGCTCAGTGTGATGACATCATTCTCTAGATAGTATACAACATATTCTCCAACTCCTGATAGGTGCAACTTCATCCTTTTCTGCCATGTAGAGAAACTTGACTTGTTCAGCTTCGGTGCATCCCTCTTATACATCTTTGGATCTTTGCCTCAAGTATCTTTAAAATTTTCTTCTAGATTCCAAAGCTCTGATACCAATTGATAAATCTGATACTTAATGTAAGTACAGATCCAATAGCCAACAAGATGAGAGGGGGGGGTGAATCATACAAACTTAATCTTCCATAAAAATAACAGATTAGACTTCGGTAACATATACTTCAGTAATATAACCAAAACTGCTAAACATGCAAACTCAAAAGCATATAAACATCATAAACCTCATAACACCAAATTTAGCGTGGAAACCCAAATAGGGAAAAACCACTATGGGATTTTGGACCCACTAAGAAATATACTCTTCTAGAGTATGCTCGGTTAAAAGAAAATCCTGTTAAAGATTACAAACACATTGCTAGATGTGACCCAGTTAAGGGATTTCCCTCAGATTTGTTAGGATCTTCACCTTGTTAGAAGTGACCTTGTTAAAGGATTTCAAACACTCAATCAGAATTTCACCTTGCTAGAGGGTTTTACAAATAAGACTGTTAAGTCCACTTGGTTAAGAGATTTTCTGTCACTTTCACAAAATAATAGTAATGAAAATCTATCTGCAACTTCACATCTAAAATGCTAAAGCAGATTCTTATTTGTTCAATACAATCTAGACATAGAACTAATCTTATCCATCTACTGGGCTTCCATACTCTGTTATTCAAACAGGTCTTCAAGCTTCTATGATTGGTAATCACTATGTAGCATCCTTGTGCATACATTTGCCCACATACATTGTTTATCAATAGTTCCCTATTTATAAACAATTTGCCAACCACTTAATCTCCTTGATCACATTTCCCATGATCAATCATAGCAATCGAATCTTCAAACTTTGACCAGGTTCAATGTATCCTTTGATCTGAAAATGTTTTACCCCACCTAGGAACTTGCATACATTTCTTGGAACTTGTGCTAGGGTATTATGGTTCAATCTGAGCTATAGATCTTCATGCCAGTTTTCCTTTGCCATAGATTCATTAACAAACTTCATGCATGACATACCAATCATTTAATCAGTTCCAACTCATTAGCTTCCTTCATTAAATAATGCATGTAACGTTTTAACGTATTCTGTTATAGCTTGGTTACAACTCGGTAACAACTTGGTAAATACTAAACTTCACTCGGTAGACATTCTGCCTTCATTAACCGATAGCGATAACCTTAGGGTTTACCGACTAGGTTCTTTGGTCAGTAACATAGTAGAGCATTAACCTTACAATTTACAACATATGTATGATGTTAAAACAATCTAAACATCATGATCTCATCATTGTCTGACTCGGCAATAGCTGCCCATTGAATACCTTATTCATCCCCTTATTCATCATATTCTTTCTGTGTCCTTTACCGACATCTTTATACTCTTCAAATCATACTTGTCAAGATATGGCAACATCATACTAATTTAGAAAATCAATTTCTTGACATCAATGACAAAAATAATAATATCAAGACAGTAAACATCCTTAATGAGTTATATCCATAATCATCAACAACCTTCTTAATATCCTTATTGAAATGCCAACAATCTCCCATTGTCTATTATAATGCTAAATGCCAATAATCCCATGGCTCTAGGCCCCTATAAGGTCTCCATATCACGGCTATAAAGTCATCTAGCTACCATCGCCAAAAATCAGTCTTCCCCAGATGGGGCTCCATAACATAACCTGCCCACCTATATATAATCGGCTGCCCTGACTCTCTGCTATCATCTACAATCGGCTGACAATTTGGGAGGTGCTCCCAAGCCCAAACTTGTAAAATCAACACACCTACAACCATGCTCTTACCCTCCCTATACACAATCTTGTTCATCTCGTGATACATGTGGGATAATATGCAAGAACCCTAGCCAAGCCTCTGAGGGGTCTCCATCAATCTCTCTAGCATCCTGCCCCATCCGCACTGGAAACCCTGTTGTCACCTATCCGACATTAGAAAACAACCGATAAACCCTACTAGAACACAAGCCAGAGGAAACTCCTCATTGTATCTACTCATCATGATGTCCCAACTGATGGAACGTATCAATATATCAGGATCCCTGAAGACATGCCTGACTGCCTGTAATCCAAGAAGCTACGCTGCATCATAATCTACCTTATCGCAAGCAAAAGGGATATGGAGGATCCTATATACATCCTCGGGAGTGATAGTCATCTCCCCAACTGGAAAATGGAAGGTATTATGCTTTGAATGGAATCGCTCAACCAATGTTGTGAGCATTCTGTGATTCACACGGATGTCCGGTAACCCAAGAAGATGTGTCAAGCCGCACAAATCAATATGAGCCCAATCAACCTCTGATAACTATCACACTAATGTCATGGTAGGAGGATAACCACATCTAAAGAGCACATGAGGCAATCAAACCTGCAAAAATCAATCAACGAAGCATCAGAAAACATTCCACATAAGCCTACAAGAGAAGTAAAACATCACACAAATCCAACTACGTCAATTGCAAAATCAAAATTTCAAGTTTAGACCTTAAAAAATGCTCACTGTTTTCCAAACAACAAAACAAAGAAGGACAACAACTCGTACGAGTCAGGATTGGGCTTCGTATGACAAAAGAACCCCATACGATAAAAGATTAGACTCTGGACGACAAAATGGTCTTTTATGCATGTTGTCGTATGACAGAAGGGTGGGGTTAGAATGAAAAAACTAATGGCTTCAAATGACAAAACATACTTCAGCATTTTGTCGTATGAGACAGGATCCTATCTCGCATGAAAAAATGAGAAGGGCCGACTTCAAACGTGCTAAAATTTGAAAAATGAACAAAAAAATTCAAAATTGAGAACATAAAGAGGCTTAAGATTGATCACTTACCGCTGGCTCATAGTGTCGAGGTTGATTATGTCATCTCTGGTGCTCGAATTGATGCTCACAAGTAGGGACCACCATTTTCTTCGCAGAAGGCTGTTTGAATTTTCAAACTTGGAGGGTTAAAATGAATTGAAAATGATACTTTTTACCCATATATAGCCAAAACCATAATTTTTCAACTTGCTCTGATGGACATGAAAATTGTACCCTTAGCTAATTTGCCCATTCTGATTCCATTTTCGAGATCAAAATCAAAATTTGAGATCATTTTACTAGTCAATTTCACAAAATTTGGACCACTTAGCGCTTTTCATCAAAAGCTCATTCTCTCTTCTAATTGTGCTCAATTTCTCATGAATCAACGCTGAATCTCAATTTAATTTTTACAAATCAACTTTGCGCTCAATTTCTTATCAATCAATGCAAAATTTTCAAAAATTCCTCTGAATCAATTTGTGCTCAAAACAACTTATCATTGCTCAAAATTGCCTATAATCATGTACCCTCGCTATCTTTCAATTTCGCTCCCGAGGGGGCATACTTGTGATCTTATGACCTCACATCTTCAATGTTGAGAAAATTTTCAAATCTTCATTGAAAGTCGAGCAAAAATCTTTTTCAACTAAAGAAAATCAATCAAATTCTTATTGCTAGGGGCATCTCAACTTCATCGCTTTATATCAAGTTGAGATTTCTCAATCATCTAAATCAAATCAATCTCTAGGGGCATATCAAGTTCATCACTTCATATCAAGCTAATATTTGTCTTCGTCTGAATCAATCTCTTAACGTTAATTAGTTTCATCACTTTTCATCAAGCTGATTATTCATTTAAACTGAATCAAGGGTTTAAAGAGTTTCTTTGATCACACTCAATCTAAGCAGGTTTTCAGTTTCATCGCATCAAATCAAGCTGGACAGTTTATCTTTTCTCATTGTATCTTGATCAATCAAGTTCAAGATCAATTTTATCTTCACTCACCATGTCTAGTTCAATCAAGTTCTAGATCAGTAAGATCTGCTTCTTGATCAATCAAGTTCAATTTCAGTATCTTCGCTCTCTTTCATTCCTAGTTCAATCAAGTTCGAGATCGGTATCGCTTTAATCAACTCTATTCAACTTCATCACTTCAAATCAAGCTAAACACCTCGCTTTTCATCTAGTTCGTGATCAATCAAGTTCAGAATTAGTATCTCCTAGACATCAAATTTTCTTTGAACCAACATGCTACTCACACATTAATTCAAAGAGGGGAAAATGTAATACCCTAAAAAATGGTCATCTAAACCATGAGCCCCTAATCTCGACAACATCACGAAGGTCATAACCAAAGGCGATTAAATAAATCTCAAGCACACAATTAATTCTTTAATCATCAAATCTCACATGGCAAATTAATCACTCAATATTAATTAAATATTTATTTAATTAATTAAATCATTCCAAGTAAATCATTTTTAAACAATTATCTTATTTAGTTTATTGAATATCCTAGCATATTTAATGAAATAAATCAATTTGCCATCAAATCTTCAAAAAAGGAAATAAATCAAAAAATGAATTAATTGACCAAGAAAGAATTAAACATTGAGAAAAGAAATCAATTGGAGATAATCTTGAAAAATAAATGAATAATCTCAAAGAAAGCAATTAAAAAAATTAAATATTATAATTGAATGAAATAGAGAATAAATCAGTTTTTTCCTGATTTTATCTTAATTTTAGTTCAATTTCCTTTAAAACTGAGAAAAACATCCAATCACATCAATTCACCCGGATTGTACTTCCTCTTGGAAAATCTTGACCGCTCATCATCATTTGATCTCAGCCTTTGGTTTCTTTCTGAATTTTCTATAAATTCAGGCTCTCATCTCTCATTAAAAAATCCTGGAGAATATATTGTTATTATGCTATTTTTGCTGTAGGTTCATTGAGATTTGTGCATTGAGATATTGCATATTAGTTATTTCATATTGCTTAAATCATTTAGCTTAAATATTCATATATTGCTTAAATCATGTTAGATTAATCTTGCATATCTAGCTTAAATCTTGCATCCATCTAGCTTAAATTCATGCTCATATAGATTAAAATCCTTCGTTTAGGTGTTGTCTAGTCACTGGATAACTTAGCAATCTGAGAGCAATCTAAACTCGCATCTACTAGAAGGCAATGGGCCACTTTGTAATGGTTTATTATTTATTGATTATTGATTTACTAACCATGCATCCAATGACTTAATTGAAGTGTTGTGTATTCCAGATACAGATACAAGTCCAATTTTCACACACACAACCGACATGAAGGAAGATGTGTCGATTGATAAATAGGGATACCGATATGCAAGAAAGTGCACAAGTGAAAGGCTCTCATCAGATGAAGATGAACATGCTGATCATTTGTAAGGACAATGACCGGTCAATATGATACACTGACAACACAGAGATGTGAACCAATATGTGTGATGACTGGGATGACATGATCCACCAGCACAAGGAAGGTGAAGGTATGAAGGTTAACTGGTAAGGCAAGATATACAAGCAGGGTTAGAGAGTTGATAGGAAATGATGGGTATATATCTGTTGTACGTTATTAGTCGGTGACCATGTCAAACCGATATAGTGAGCCAAGGTGGATGATAAAAAAGGTGTCGCATGGAGTCGAGGTGGTGGACATGTATGAACTAGTAGATGGAGTGTGCACGAATGAGGTAGTTACGGAGTCAGTTGATATTAAATGCAGACCCCGTAAATTAAGGGATGTGTTGCAAAGGTGTGCGGATCGAGGAAGGTCAAACAAAGATGATCGATGGGATGCACTGATCAATGCAGGATGTCTGGGTATAGATCAAAATAGGTGATGTACATGAAATCATCTCTGAGACATGATCTGATGAGATTTGATTGGATATGGTATGTGTTGTTGGTCGGTGAAGAAACCCTAACACGCCAAATTTGAATCTACCGTTTGGCGGGAAAGTCTAGCTATAAGTATGCAGACCAAAGATGGAAAGTTGTTGATGCTACATGGGAGAGTGATGCTGGTGAAGTAAGTGGAAGCAAAGGGATAATCAATCAGAGAAGTTCATTGAAGATCACAATGACTGAATGTTGGTATGGTTAAACTGGTAAGAGGGTTTAACAGAGGATCAAACTGGTGAGGTCAAAGCAACCAGTAAGCTTCCAAAGTGTGAGACAGTCAATCAACCGGTAATGTTGGAACCGACAAGGAGATAGAAATTTTTTTTGTAGTGAAGTGTTATCTCCAAGGAGATCTAGGAAGGGTGAAGCAGAGCAGGAGGAGAGTCAGACTGAAAGAGCAGAAAATTGATAGAGTTCAGAGAAGAGGTGAACCGATAGTGTCTGAACCATTAAGGAAATAGAAGCAAGCTAAGAAGAGAGAGAGAGAAAGAATAAGTAGATATCAGACAAGGAAGGGAAGAGTGAAAGGTTGAGGAGTGGACCGATGAGGAAGAGGAGGTGCAAAACCGACAGGGTGAAGCCTATGTTGTGGTTACAAGATTCACTTGTAAGTGAGATTACTACCTTTGTATTAATTTGTTATGTATTGTGAACACTGAGTTGATTCTCGGTGTAGGGGTTGGTGCTCCTTGGGTTGGTTCCCTAAATGTTGTAACCAATGTTTCATTGTGAGGATGGATTGGAGCAGTAGACTCTAGCATCATTTCTCACTGAGGTTTTTCCCATCTTGGGTTTTCCTCGTATATAACGGTGTTATGTGATGAGGCTTTGTGTGGTTGCATTGTGTTGCCTCAATTTATCTTACCAATAGGATTACTTGGTCCTTAGGTTGTTAACCGATACTCACTCTTAGTATTAAAAGGTAAGAGTTTTTGGAAACCACTGATTCACCCCTCTCTCAGTGGTACATTGTGTCTAACATGAATTAATTAATTAAATAATTTAAATGAAATTATTCAATCATTAGAAATAGGATTAATTAAATAATAAATATTATTTAATTAATGAAATTAATCATAAATAATTAAATAATTAATATTTAATTAATATTTGAGATAGGGTTAAATGATTAATTAATGAAAGGATAGAATTTGAATGATTAGTAATGTAGAAGGTGATGATTTGAATTAGTTCAAAAGAATAATTAGCTTAATTAAATAATTAAATAATTATTCACTTAATTGCACGAATGATTAGTATGTGATCGATGAGACATATTTAGGTTTCTACAGGTTGCATTTGGGTGAGTGTTGTTACAATACCACTTATCACATGTTGATTGCGATGAATCCTTTTAGAGAATTGTATGGATATGGTGCATCATTTGTAGATGTAGGATTTTCTTATATTAGACCTCCTTAGGCCAAATATTGGATACAAGAGAGATAAGAGATCATTAGGGCACTTAAGTATAATCTTCAGAGTACCCAAAATCAATAATATATATAAAGATAAGGCACAAAGTTTAAAGAATTTTTCAGGTGGGAGAATTATTTTTATTGCACCTTTAGCCCTATAGGAAATAATATTTTTAGAATAGTGTTGTGAATAAGTTTAAGTCTTGTTTCTATGGCCCTTACATGATTATTCAAAGGATTAGTGAAGTGGAAATGAGCTATAACTACCAAAGAATAGAAATATTCATAACGTATTCCATGTTTATTTCCTTGAAAATGCACTTGGGTAGCACATCACATCATCACTAGTGACTAATTATGTTCTAAATATCAAGGAGAGGAGAATGAGGAGTAGAATGATCAAGGAGTATATTTTTAGATGGAGAGAATCGCCCATTGAGGATGCCACTTCAGAGGTTGAATATATTTTGCAGCATCCTAATATACAATTTCTTGAGGGCAAAAAATTTCAAGGAGGATTTTAATGTTCCATTCTGAGGAGTAGTCAGAGGTGACCACTTAGCATATTTTATTCTGATGGACTAAAGTGAGACACTAAGGGAATAAATTAAATTAATTATTTTAAGCTGTTCAATAAAGTAACATTTTATGGATAACTTATTTTAGTTAATTTATTTAACTAAAAAAACTGAAAATTAAAAGAAATAGTTAAAGGGTCAATTTATTATTGAGCTTAATTAAAGATTAAAATGAGGTAGTTTGAAAATGTCTTCAAGAAATTTCCTTGGTTTATTTTGGAGCTCTTTTATTCTTGCTTAGTTTATTTGAATTCTGGAGTGCTTCTTGTGGAGAAAGATCCCTAGGACAAAAACCATAAGAGATATCAATTTTAGTAGTGAGAGACCTACCCTAGCTAGTTACATGAGAGACACACAAAATTCACATTTGGATTCATTGTTGGAATTTTATGAAAGTTGTGAAGTTTCATTCCAAGAAAAATTTCATAGTTTGAATATTTTATAAAGCTTTCCTACAAAGTTGGACACCATTATCAAGTTTTTTCTTTACTAAGAAAATAGTTTCTATTGGTGGGAGATAATAATAGTTAGACGTGGGAGTTCATTGTGCTGGAATAAGTCCTTTGTGGTCATGGAGTTTTAGAGGGTTAAATGGATTCCACATTGGGATATTGTATGTGTATGGTGGTGTAATCATTGTGAGGGAAAACTGTGCTTTCCTTTTCACTCTAGTGATAGACCTTCCATTGTTGGCATGGGTTTTAATCTTCATAGTCATTAAGATGAGTGTATAGAAAAGCTGGGTGATTGCCTTGACTATGGAATGAATATTTAGGAGGATTGGTTGAATAACCATAATGATAAAAAATTAGGTGTTTGACACTTGTTTTCTATAACCATTAGGGGAGAGGATCCAATACGTGTGCGGGTCCAAATTGTAATATAATTCATGCGCTGTCTAGGCCCCACACTTGACTGCCTAACCTGCCAAAACATGCACACCCCAACCTAAAAAATATACATGAAATTAAATCGATAAACATTCACATACAAACATAACACATTTTGGAGCCAAAGTGTATACATTAGATTTAAATATAAAACATTGAGTGCTAGATTGAAAGGGTCAAACAAGTACGAATGCAAAACAAATACTGAGTGTGGCCATGTACACAAGCCAATGTGCCATAAAGTGGCCCAAAATAACAAACTTTAAGTGTCTTTATAAAACCATAAAGGAGGAAAATATGACAAGCTTATAGACTCTAACACCAACATTACAAACATGTACAAAAACTTTATATTTCTACCCGCATACATGTGGACCCAAAAACGACCCATCATATAGCACCTAAAAAAATGTTTAGGTCCACATGTGTGCCATGAAACTTCCGTCCTTGACATAGTTGCCAACCCTCCATCCCATTTGTACTGCACAAACCATCACCTTCAACTATCTTCAATGCACGCTTACTGGTCCTATCATGGCTTCTCCCACCTACAACAATGACAAAAAGTGAGTAAGGCCACCATATTCCATTCAAAAACAATCAAATCAAGCTTAAATGAATTACCTCTGAAAATTTAATGGACATTCAAATTCCAAATTCAAATTAGTACATTAAAAGGGGGAAACCATAAAATATTTGTTTAAAGACAAAAGTCTCATCTCATTGTAGTCACAAACAACCACACAATGAGCATTGCATTGAGAGAAAGACACGACAAGCATCTAAGAGGAGAAAAAATGCACACCAATAGAGGAGCTTCAACAAAAACACACAGGTATTAACCTTGTTACCCTACTTCTTCAAAATCCTTTACTCTCACATTTTGTCCATACATACATAGATTTTGTTTGAACTATTTTGTTTAGTTTTAAAACAATAACAATTACAAAGCTTACCCAAAAATCATCCAAAAAAACTTCAATTCTTCTTTACCCATGACTATTCCATATAATTAGTTGAATGGGGTGGGGTATAATCTTCATCATCTTCCTAAACCCCATCTCCCTCCAAACTTTCACCTCCCTCCACACTTGCACCTCCCTTCGCACCTATTCTATGGCCATCCTCTTTATCACACAGAAATAACTCCAACATTGTCCACCCCAGGGCTGCTTCTGCCCTCCTTGCCGGCTGATCCTCCCCAAATTTCCATATGATAAAGAGGAGGATGGTACTAACTCCACCTTTGTTTCCTCCCTTCTAAATATCAATCCAAATACCTGGAATTGCAGTGAGGAGCAAATTGTTGAGGCCATCAAGCCATTCCTCCCCCACGCATGCCTTCATCAACCACCATACCTTGTCCGAGCTCTTCCCAATCTCCAACGCCCATGTAGCGACCATGCTAACGATATCCACATTCGTGTGATACCAGTTATGTGTTTGTATGAAGCAATCACCAAGAAACAACTTCAAATATCTCAGAAAATTTTCATCACTGTACTTGAAAATGGATTTCAACCTTTTATCATATACCTTTCCAACAAAAGTCAGTCATTGCTTCACTGTGTAGATGTTGAATGTGGCTTCCATTTTATCTGCAATTTCCCAACACCCAACACGATGAATGTGGCCTCCAATTTGTCTGTAACTACCCAACATGATGAATGTGGCTTCCAATTTATCTGCAACTACCCAACATGGTGAATGTGGCTTCCAATTTACATATAAATGGTGAATGTGTCTTTTTAAAACTCCTTTAAACTCTTACTAAAAGATATATTAAATGACAACTTAACTGCTTTCACTTAATGGCGATGTTCTTAATATATCGTGTCTCTCCCAACTCAATGCACACTTCCCATAATGTAAGAGGATAATTCCACCTCATCCCACTAGGGAATGCCATTAATTGTAATATGCATTTTAATCTACTTTGTAAGATTTTATCATTTATTGGATTTTAATTCTCTCATTCGATCTTGCCATTTATTAACTAATTAATAATGTCCCTTTCCAATTCCCATACATATACAATTAATACATATGCCAACACATATATTGTCCAATCATGTAAGGGAAAAGGAGCCAGAATGTGCGCACCCTACCTTTGGGGTCCACATGGCTACCACCTTTGACTGCTGGCCAGGTACACAACTGAGTTGGCTACACGATATCAAAATATTGGGTGTATATATGTTATATGCATTTATAAAATACAGATTATATGCATACACAAAATACAAAATACATACATACAAAATACCTAATACAAAATACACCCACACAGATATATGTGTGTGTGTGTGTGTGTGTGTATAGTCACATGTATGAATATACATATATGAACACATGTACATCAAAAAATTTAATGAAACAATGATTCAATCTTTTAATTCAAACTTTCAACCTCTTCAATTGACTCCTACATACACTGACAATGAAATCCTTAACCGAAGAAATTCAAACCCATAACCCCAACATTTGTAACAATGACATGCAAAGTGTGTAGAAAACTGTGAGTCAAAACACACCTACATGGATGTACACTAAAACACTGCAATGTTTGAAATGATGAAATACAATTCCATATCAAGTCATGTGCATGTATGTATATACAAATGAGCATATCTATATATACATATATACATGTAAATAAACAATTTGAAATTATATATTTCCTTTTGTTTCTGATTATCTATTTATGTACTTGTGCATTTCTGTTTAAATTACTCAAAATATTGTAATCCTATTAATCATTTCATCACCACCGTCATTCTTACTAGCATGTCCATATTTGTAAATGACCACTCATTGTTGTACTTTAAAGTAATGTTTTGATGTCACCGTCTATATTTGTAATCTATAGCATGATGCAAATGACTATGGACAATTCAATATGATACATTCTAGGCAATGGACATGGACACAACAGAGCATGGAATTGAAAAACACAGATCAACACTATCAAATTGTAAAAAAATATGAAAATAATAGGTAAAACTATTTGAAGGTCCATCACACACTAACAAGTCAAGGTCTTACTGAAACCCTGCCTCCAAATGATGCAGATTATGAAATCCTGAAATATATCCATGAATCTTTCCCCACATCCCATTCCTCTATTCCACCCATAGAATGACCTGTTCACATCCCATTTCCACGCATTCGAGCATAACAAGAGTGGATTGTGAGTCATGCTCATCATGTTCACCAACTTTTTGTCTGTCTATACCCCTGTGATGATCTTGTCTTCCCCACAAGATCTTATTTCTTTTCAAAATTATTCAACCTCAATCTTGAATCATGGAAAACCAACTATATCAACATGTTTTTCCTAGAAAACTATGGTCCTCAAGTTCGACAATGCTATGAAAACCTGTCATGGCAACAACTTCTTCGTATACTAGTGAATGTGTAATACCCTAAAAAATGGTCATCTAAACCATGGTCCCCTAATCTTGATTACATCACCAAGGTCCTAATCAAAGACAATTAAATCAATCTTGAGCATCTAATTAATTAATTCCTTGGTCATCAATGTCACAAGGCAAATAAATCATTCTAAATTAATTAAATGTTTATTTAATTAATTAGTCATTCCAAGTAAATCATTTTAATCAATTATCCTATTTATTTAATTAAATATCCTAGCATATTTAGTTAATAAATAAATTTTCCATTAAATCATCAAAAAATAATTAATTTAAAAAAAAGAATTAATTTGAAAAAAAGGAATTAATTTGCAAAAAAGGAATTAAATTGAGAAAAAAAATCAACTTGAGATATTTCTTTTTCTAAATTTGAGATAACTTGAGAAATCTCTTAAAAACAAGAAAAGCAATTAAATTGAATAAATCATTTTCTCTAAATTTAAACTCAAAGCAATCTTGAGGAAAAGGATTCCGTAGCATTAAAATGGCTTTTTCTAATAAAAATCTTGAGCAAATAAAAGAAATATGCATGAAATTAACTAATTTTATCTCAAGTGCATGACTTCAATTGATTTTATCTCCAATGCAAACTCATACTTATAATTCAAATGCATTAAATCAAACTTTAATTGAATTTATCTCAAAATCAACTCAATCTTATCTCCTCTGAAACTGAATCAAAGCACCCAATCATTTCAATTTACTTGGATTGTGTTTTCTCTTGAGGAATCTCAATTTCTCATCATTAATCAATCTTGACCTTTGGTCTCTCTTTGGATTCTCTATAAATTTAGCCTTTCATCTCTTAATCAGGACACCCTGGAGATTTATTGTTATTATGCTGTTTTTGCTCTAGAGTCATTGAGAATATTGTGTATTGAGATTATTGCATCTTAGAGTTTGCATATTAGTTTAATCATGATTGCTTGAATTAATCTATCTTAATCTTGCATCTATCTAGCTTAATCTTGCATTCATTTAGCTTAATCTTGTGCTCATATAGATTAAATCCTTTGTCTTGGTGTAGTCTAGTCACTGGTATTGCTTAAACAAATCTGAGAGCAAGTCTATACTCGCATCTTTTAGAAGGAAATAGATTGATTTGTTATGGTTTTTATATTCATGATTATATCTGTCTAACCATGCATGCAATGATTTATTGAAGTGTTTGTGCCTTACAGTTTACAGATTACCACTTTTCACACACATTTTTGGCACCCACCATGGGGAAGAAGATTACAATTTTCGGCCTTGTAGATCATTCCATTTTATTTTTTCGGATTATGTCCATACAATTCCTGCAAAAGATCGTACAAATTTCTACAAGGTACAGGATGATAATTTATACTTTGTCGTACGATATGTTGTGAATACTCGTATGATACTCTATTTTATCATATAAAAATAGACTAAATTTTAGGTTTTTTATTTATTTAAATTTGGTAATACTAACGCTAACCCTGATCTATTTTCTGTTTGCCTGAGAGATTTTTCACAGCCTAACCTGTTTTTATAGAACATTTGTCCAAGAACACACCTGTTGCTTAAAAACAATATGACTATTAATTCATTGTTTTTGCAGGTTGCCTGAGGAGATTCAAGTAAACTTTGTGTATTCTTTATTGTTTTCTAGGTGCTTAAATTGCGATATGGTAAATGAACAAATCTATTTTTCATGTTTGAAAAGAGTCTTAAAGGTAAGAGAGTATGCTCATGTCTGTATAGACAATAAGAAGTCTAGACCCTTGAAGATTTTCTAGTTTTGAGATTTGTGTTCCTTTAGTGGGTCTGTCACAATGGGAAAAAGTAATCACCCTGTGAGAATGATCCAAGTGAGTACAACTAGACCTAAGTATTCCGACTCACTATAATATGCCTCTTGGGATTAAAGTCTTGGAGGACAAAGTTACTTGAGTTTTCTCTTTGATATCTCTCATATTGGGCATTTTATAGGACCTCACGGTCTCAATCATGCTTGCGTGACTACATCTTGTTTCGGTACCTTGTTAGGCTATAGGCCTCTATCTTTCTTGTGCGACTTCAAGGGGTAATTTCAGATGGAAGTCCTTATTAAGAACTTTAAGATAGAAGCTACCCGGTTCACCTCCAAAAGGGGGATAAACTTTGTGAAAGAGAGATAGTAACTCTCCAAGATACTTGCCATATTGTGCCCCCACTAGCATTTTGAGTCGGCTAATATAGTGTTGAGAATCCATTGTGTGAGACTCAATGGTCATATTCTAAATAGCTATTGGGTGTGTACCTAAGTATGCAAGTAGAGGTTTTCTCTCTCAACCAACTTCCCTAGGATTAGTGTGCTATTCTTGAAGTCACTTTACATCTTGTGTGTTTGCTGTGTTTTTGTCCTTGAAACTAAAACTGAAACCCTAAGATTGGAAAACAATCAAAACATAAAAAATTCAGTGGTCAAAACTCTGTCCTTGTTAGAAACTCGTCCGTGTCCAGTCCTATGTCATACGAGTCTATTGTTTTGTTATACTCCCTTTAATAATTATTGTATGTTAATTGGTAAACTGTCATATGAGTCTTAACACCTAGGGTATATCATTGTCATTTTGTCATCCTAGCTTCTAAAAATTATCGTTTGGGTCTCTGCAAATTATCGTCTAATAAGCCTTATATTGTCATCATCATCTTTGACAATTTGTCGTCTAATAAGCCTTATATTGTCATTCTAGTATAGACAACAACTCGTATGAATATCTGTTTGTGTCATCTAGAATTATTTAAACTGTCATCTAAGTCATCATATTCTATCGTACAAACCTCTGATTCTGTCAGTCTAGAAGCATGTCTTTTTGCGTGCTTTTCCAAATCTATCATACTTGCCTAATCAATCTACAATGAGTGTATATATTGTCTTTTTCATCTTGAGCATAAACAATCTTGATAGCGTACCCCTGCTGTTGTGTTACATGATTTTGTTGATTATATCTCAGCTAGTTCAATCAATCCTACATCAATCTGATCAACCTAATCTGCTTAGATCATGTCTTATATAGGATAGATTGTTTCTGAAACCAGACTTGGTCTCAAACACTTTACTCAATCATTACCTCAAATGAACAACTAGCTCCGATTCGATCTTGACATCAGTATCACTTCTAGCTCATGGTTAGATCAATTGTAAATGCCTATTCAAACCAGAGGTTCTCGTAAGATAACTACAAAAGGTAAGGGATAGTCCATTCTTTATAGAAGGCCCCATCTTTGACAAACCTTCATCATCAAGTATACCAATTTTTGATCAACCCTTATCTCCCACCATATCTGGAGAAAGGCAAGAAAGAGAAGCTACTAAATGCAATACTCATGATAATGTTAGCACCCATGCTACTAATAGTGACTCCTCATCTAGTGAGTCTCAAGCTTCTGAACCTACAAAAGTTGTTATAAATAGTTGTCAAAAGGATAAGGATTTCTGAAAAATGATGAAAATTATCATGGCCAGAGAAAAAGAAGAGCATTTTCTAGAGTTGGAAAAACAAGGCACTAAACTTCCCATTGATTATAACATTGAAAACCTTATCACTAAAGAAGAAGAGACACCACTAGCATTGGTAAACAAACAATTGCAAGCATTGCAAACTAAAATCAAGGAAATGAAAAAAAAGGATAAATCATCTACGTAGTATTCTTTGGACACGATCTGCTCATTCCCATTTGGCAAGAAACTTTACATGCCTCGATTTCTTTCAAGAGTGGAAATTCCTAAGTTTGACAAATATTACTGTAACTTAGATCCTCAAGACCATGTCTGAGAATTCTGTGCTTTATGTATGGAGTTCATGCATGAACAAACATATCTCATGCGTCTCTTTCCAAGAAGTCTAGGAGGACAACATATGGAGTGGTTTACAAGCATGCCTATGGGAATTAAATATTTTGAGGAGCTGGTTGAATTGTTTCTCCAACAATGCTCCTATAACATTTATCATCCAGTCACCATGATCGAGCTCTATAATACAAACAGAAGACAAGAGAACCTTTTCTCACTTTCATTCAACGTTGGAGAAAGACGTTCTCTAGATATTCATGACCCATTCCTAATTCTGAGAAGATGGACATCTTTGTTAATAATTTGATTCCTGAGATGAAATATAATATCCAAATGCAAGTATACCCTTAATTAAACAAGATGGTGGACAATGCTCTCAAAATGGAAGATGTGCTTGTAAGGAAAGGAGATATATCACTTTATAAAGAAACACAACAAGGCTCTAGCTCCAAAGAGAAGAACAAATACTATAAATATGACAAAGATAATAACAAAAATGTTGTTAGTGATGGAGTGGTTGATAGTATTAAACCAAAATCAAAATTAGTAATATTTAATCTGACTAGCGACACACAAGCCCTCAAAGCAGCTGAAAGCACTGAAAAAACCCTCCTAAGAAATCGAAAGAGTGGTTTAAAGAGAAGCCTTGGCTTTCAAAGCCTAAATGTGATTTCACTGTTTTGGAAGAATCATATGAATCCGCTCTTAAGACTCTATTGGAAAATGATCTGATCACATTGCCTGACAACTCCAAACCATATGATCCTGAAATCAAACCCAAATGGTGGAGGGAAAATGAGTATTGTGAATATCATCAAAATAATGGTCACATAACTAATAACTGCATGAAACTCAAACATGAGATTTAAGACCTTATCGGTGCTGGTAAAATTATTGTTGGGATTCATGCAATCAATGTTGATCACAAAGCTTTGAAAGATCCCTTACCTGCTTATGAACAGGGTGATTCCTCAAAATCCAAAGGAGGTGCCAAAATAAATTACACCTATACCAACAATGATAATGTGATCAACATGCTTTAACCTTCCCAATCTAAATATTGCAATGTGATCATAGTAAAAGATGAGCAAAACAAACCGTGATCTGTGAATGTCGTGACCTGCGCTAAAAAAAAGTTACTCTCAAAGGATCTAGTTTTGCATCTCTCGATCAAACATCATCAAATCCATTGACAACATCAAACCTACCAACTTCTTCAAACAAACAAATAGATACAATCACGGCTAAATCTAAATAGATGGCTTCATCATCTTCTTCTGGTTACAACATTGTTGAACAATTAAAATGAACTACTGCTCAAATCTCCATTCTTGAACTGCTGAAGATCTCTTATGCTCATAGAGAGATCCTAGACAAAGCTTTTCTCGCTACTAATGTCCCTAAAGACTTAGATTTGGATCGGTTTCAATCTATGGTGGGTCACTTGACTTCACCTCACTACCTAACCTTCTCTGAAGAAGACGCCAATTCCCTAAATCATGCACATAACCAGCCATTACACATTGAAGCTATGATCCATAAACACCAAGTCAAATGTGTTTTGATCGATGGAGGTGTTGGGTTGAATATTTGTACCTACAATTTATTGATACAGTTGGGATTTTCTGAGAATGTCATTGATCCAGCAAAGAAAATAACAATCAAATCTTATGATGAAGAAGAAAGAACCTCTAAAGGTCTGGTACTATTATTGATCAGGGTGAGACCTATAGAAAGAGATGTTATTTGTCAGGTGCTTGACCTTCCCCTATCCTACAACATCTTGCTGGGTAGACCATGGATTCATGAAATGCAAGCAGTGCCATCTATATACCATCAGTGCTTGAAATTTCCCTACAATGGAGTTAAAGTCAGTGTTCCTATTGATACAAGCTACACCTGTAATGCTTTAAAATAGTGTGTTGTTACCCTTGTTCCTCATAATAGAGCAGCCTCTGTAGCTGAGAGTTCAAAAACTTTAATGAAAGACTTAGAAAAGAAACTGAAAAGTCACAGGTATTGGCATGGATGGATACAAGATAGAACCTTTACTTTCACTGATATCTCTTCCCCCATCACCAAGACAGTCTAGAAAACCATCTGAGGCTATGAATCCACAAATTTCAATGAAAAACATCATCTATGATGGTATTTTTGTATAGTCCTCTACTTCCCTTGTAGATGAAACAAAAGAGATGACTATTCTCAAATGGCTTTTCGGAGAAGAATTTGAAAATAGAGAAGTTCAACACTGTGAGGTTTCCCCCAAGCAATATGGTCAAGGCTATAAGATAATCCAATGCATGGGATATTCAGGTACAAGTCCTCTAGGAAAGCATCAAGAAGGAATTATTGAACCTATCAAGCTACAAACCAAGTCTACAAATGACAAAATTGGACTTGGATACCATCCAGAGGAGTCATCAAATTAAAAACAAAATTCTCATCAACAGACTAAGTGGAGGAAAAAGACACTACATCAAACATCACATGGAGTAAATACTCAACAAACTCAGGTAGAGTATGAGAAAGAACAAGAAGGATTGGAAATCAAGAGAGAATAAGCAGCTTATAATCAAGTTCCAAAGGTATCAATAGGAACAATACAAGAAGTAGATATTCTAGAAGATATGAGAGAAGAGGTGGAAGTAATTACAAAAATGTTTGCATCATTAAACATTCCTGTCAAATATAGAGGAAGAATGCAAGAATAGGATTCAAACACATACTTGAATGAGTATGAATGGGGTCTAGAGCCTCTATCAGATGCATCTACCACAAAAACTTCTGAAGAACCTAATGACATAATAGATGAAGCATAAGAGATAATATGATTGAAGATGCAACGAGAAATAGAAGAAATCAAACTAAAAAAACAAGAAGATTATGAGCAACAACTAAAAGAAGAAAAATCAGAAGAAACTTTCTCACCTACTGTATCTCCCTCTAATGAGATAAAGAAAATAAGATATGGGAATACAAGTGAAGAACTAGAGGCTAGACAAGTAGGATGG
Source organism: Cryptomeria japonica (assembly GCF_030272615.1). Taxonomy (NCBI): domain Eukaryota; kingdom Viridiplantae; phylum Streptophyta; class Pinopsida; order Cupressales; family Cupressaceae; genus Cryptomeria; species Cryptomeria japonica. The sequence continues at coordinate 387,965,270 of NC_081406.1, read as the reverse complement.
GTCATCAATCTAGAGGAAGCTGAATGGGAAAGAAGACAAAGAGTAATAGAACAATGTCAACAGCTATGTCAACTACAAGTGATCATTGAACCAAAACATGAAGGAACTTGCAATATAAAAGATGTTGAAATTGATACTATACATGCTTTCATTGAGCCACTTGAAGAGGATTCAGATGCTTCATCTTCTGACTTTGATAACTCTGAAATAAGATCTATTTATGACATTACCTATTCAACACCAAACTATGACTACTTTGTCATGAATGTCGAAACTCTATTTGAAGAACCTGTTGCCATTGAACCACAATACCTAGTCTAGTCTAAAGTAGAAGAAGGTGCAAGTAGTAGGTATGCTAGGTTATATCCTCTTAATGCTAATGTAAACTTTGATAATTGTGTTATCTCTTCCTATCCTTGAGATGCTTACGCAAAGTAGTCTTCTGGAACTCACCTTGTTGGTCCAACGTAGTGATGAAAATACTATGAATTCCCTTGAACCCGTTGAATCTTTATCCTAGGAACACCCTGAGCTTATGGATTGTACTCTACAAGATCAACCCATAGATATCCCTACTTTTTCCAATGACTATACCTTAGCATGGTATCTTAATGCAGTCGAACACATGAACTCTTTCACTAGTGAACAAAGTGTGAATATGAAAGAAGCGAATGTCAAGTATCTTAGTCTCAAATATCAAAAAAAGAAAAATAAGTGTTCTTATGGAAAAAACCACATTGTGGTGGTATCAGAATAGAAAAAAGTAAAAATAAAAAAAGTATCTGATGGTGAAAACCTCTCTAAGGCACCTAAAGATGAGATACTTGATATTCTGCCTGATCACTTTCAAGAGAGATCATTAGTATTGATTGAACCTACACAACTAGTGAACATTGGAATAGAAGAAACTAAACATTTAATACATGTGGCTCAATGCCTATCAGCAGAAGAATTGAAAGAATTTTTTGATTTTTTCATAGAGAAAAAGATCAACTTCGCATGGACATATGTTGATATGCCAGGTCTGAATCCTGACCTTATAATGCATCATCTTTCTATTTCTCCTGGAGTCAAACTTGTCGAGAAAAAGCTCCAAAAAATGCCCCCTCATGTTGCATTACTTGTTAAGGCTGTGCTAGAGAAATTACTAAAAGCAGGATTCATCCGAGCAATTGATTATGCTGAGTGGATATCTAACATTGTACCTATTTCCAAACCTAATAAATCAATCCGTGTTTGCATAGATTTCTGAGACTTAAACAAGGCATGTCCAAAAGATGATTTTCCATTGCCTAACATTGACATGATAGATGGTTATGAAATGTACTCTCTAATGGATGGCTTTTTCGGCTACAATTAGATCAAAATCACACCTGGGGATCAAGAGAAAACAACATTCACATGCTGGAATGTTATGCCCTTTGGCTTAAAGAGTGTAGGTTCTACTTATCAAAGAGTTGCAACTATAATCTTTCATGACATGATGCACAAAAACATGGAAGACTATGTTGATGATACCTTAATCAAATCTATGAAAATGCCAAAACATCTCTTAGAATTGGGTCTAATTAGAGACATAATGGAAAAGTTTAAACTCAGACTAAATCCTAAGAAATGTGCATTTGGAGTTACATCTAGAAAACTCCTAGGATACATTATTTCAATAAAAGGGATTGAAGTAGATCCAGAAAAAGTTAAAGCTATAATGGAAATGCCACCTCCAAAGAATGTCAGTCAAATAAGAACTCTACAAGGATGACTCCAATCAATAAGATGCTTCATTTCTTAGCTAGCAAATTAGGCTCAACCATTCACAAAAGCATTACAGAAAGGAGTTACATACAACTGGAATAAAGACTGTGAACAACACCTGAAGAAAATCAAAGAGTATCTTACTAATCCACCTATCTTGATGCCACCAATTCAAGGCAAGGCTTTGATTCTTTATATATCAGCTACCAACACATCACTGTGGGCACTTTTGGCTCAACAAGATGAGAACAAAAAGGAAAGAGCTATGTACTATATCAACATGATGTTAGTGTCCTATGAGATGAACTACACTGTCATTGATAGATCTTGTTTGTCATTGGTCTTTGCATCACATAAATTAAGACATTACATGCTAGTACATTCTATTAAATTGGTGGCTAAGGTTGATCCTTTGAAATATCTTCTAATCAAGGCAACACTTACATGGAGAATGGCTAAATGGGTTATGATTCTCACAAAATTTAACATTGATTATGTATAAGACAAAGCTATCAAAGGGCAAGTCATTGTAGATCAACTTGCTGATGCTTCGCTTGAAGACAATCAACCTTCAAACATATAATTTCCAGATGAATCCATAATGCATCTTATTCAGCAATTGTGGAAACTGTTCTTTGATGGATCTTTTACTCAACAAGGTTCTAGTGCTAGAATCCTTTTTTATCACTCCTCAGAGATACTCAATCCCAAAGGCATACAAGACCCTCTTTCCTTGTACTAGAAATATTATAGAATATGAATCCTTGGTAAATGGAATCAAGCTGGCTATTGAATGGAAAGTTATTGAGCTATGCATCTATGGAGACTCCCAACTGATAATCAACTAGATCAATGATATATATCAAAACCGAGATGAAAAACTAATGCCCTATAAAAGAATGGTTGATGACTTTAAGAAATTATTTGTGTTTGTTTCATTTCAACAGATTCCTAGATCAACAAATAGAGCATCAGATGCTATGGCTACATTTGCATCTACACCACAACTACAAGAAGCCGAGTTCCACTATGAGTTCTTGGTGGAAGAGCTTCATTGTCCTTCTTATGATTTTCCTGGTTCCTAGATGGTCTATTCTATCATTGGACATGAATCATCTCACTATAACCATATCCAATCTTACTTACGTGACCAAATTATCCTAGATAACCTTACTTGTAATGATAAAAGAAACCTGATCCGAAATGCTTCACGATATGTCATCATCGCTAATGATCTGGATAGGCGAGGTTTAGATAGTACTTTTCTTAGGTGTCTAGAACTTGAAGAGTCTCAATGTGCATTATCTGAAGTCCATGAAGGTATTTGTGGATCTCACTCAAATGGTCTAACTCTAGCTCGGAAATAGCTAAGGGCTGGCTACTACTGGCCAGATATGGAAAATGATGCTATAAAATTTGCTAAAACTTGTGAGAAATTCCAACTACATGGGAATCTCATACATGCTCCAGCAAGAGAGATAATACCTTTTATCACACACTGGCCATTTAACAATGCACGTTTGACCTCATTGGCCAACTCTATCCTACATCATCTAATGGACACATGTTTATCATAAATACCACCGAGTACTTCACTAAGTGGGTTGAAGCGGTTTCACTAATCAAAGAAACTGACAAACAAGTGGCTATGTTCATTCTTAACTGCATCATCTACAGGTATGGAATCCCTTCTTCAATTTTGACTAGCAATGGAGGGCAGTTCAAAAATAAGGATCTAGATGAGCTCTGTGACAAGTTCAAAATCAAACAACATTGGTCTTCTATATACTACCCTCAAGGTAATGGACAAACTGAAGCGTCTATAAAAAATCTATTGACTATCTTGCACAGAACGGTCAACAAATCTGGAAAGGATTGGCATCTGCAACTCAATCCAACACTGTGGGCTTATAGAACAAGCATTAGAACACCTACTAGGGCTACACATTTTGCTTTGGTAGATGGGGTCAAAGTAGTCTTGCATATTGAGTTTGAAATTCCTTCTTTGAGAGTTTGTTTGCAAGGTCTTATTATTGATGAAGATCATATAATATCTAGATTGCAAGAATTAGAATTGCTCGATGAACATTGACAAGTGGTGTTTGATCATTTGAGAGCTTACCAAAACATAATGTCTAGAGGTTATAACAAGAAATTTTGACACAGAGAATTTTAGGTTAGTGACCTTGTTTTGAGAGAGAATCCTAAAAATGAATAGCATTGGGAACAAAAAGGGAAGTTTGAACCCAACTGGCTGGGTCCCTACATTGTTACTGCACCCTTTGGCTCTGACACTTATCAACTCTCAACATTGGAAGGAGAACAACTTCGTGAACCGATCAACACCATCCACTTGAATAAATTCTACACTTAGCATTCTCTGCTCTAGCCACCTATACAACTAAAAAGTCCTGAAAAAAAATAAAAAATCATAAAAGTCCTGAAAAAAATGAAAAAAATCATAAAAGTCCTGAAAAAAAAAGAAAAAAAAATCAAAATATGAAAAAATTCAAATGCCTTGGTGAAAACCTGGTAAACAGGCACCTTGGTAGTAAAAAAAAAGAGAATATCTACCAAGAAGGTGAAAAATTGGTAAACAGACACCTCTTGTCCTGAAGTGCTCCATCTATCAACACAAATTTGACATTTCCTATTTTATTTCCCACTTTTTTGCATCTTTTCTTTAGCTTGTACATATCCTTCAGTCACTTTTGTGATACCCTGATTCTTCTTGGAATCTCGATGGCTTGAAACCGATCAATGTCCTAGTCTTAGTGTAATCATCTGATCAATCTAAATGTCCTAAGCAGTTTAATCAAGTCATCTTTATGTTGGTAGTACCGGGTCATCCAATCTGAGTCACTTACCTGTCCCCTAACCACTGCAGGGATTGACCACTGAGTAAACAAAAGAAACAAGAACAATGAAAACAATAACTAAAAATATTTGAGATTTGATTGAAATTTTTTTCGTATACTATCTTTTAAATTGGTTTTTGTTTATTATTCCCTCTAAGTAAATCAAGGAAGTCTATCTTGACTAAGAGGAGAAAGGATTGGGGGCATAATACTTTTCTTTGTTTTTTTCTTGTAGGAATGATTCCGATGATCTGGAAATATATCATAAGTTGGGTGTCTATGCTAAGTGCCTTCACATTAAGGTGAAATTGCCACACATACCTCGACTCTGTTTATTTGTATGGTACATGGAGGTTGGAATCATTTCCTTGTCTATTTTGAGTAAATTTCTTTATTGTGCAATCTGGATCCATACTTAATCTGTCTTAAGATATGAATGATAAAAAGGGTCATTGTAGACAAGATAATCAATATTGCATATGAAAAGGAAGGAACTCTGCTTTGTCTGGTGTCTTTGTGCGCAAGCAACATTTAGGTCATCCTAGCTCTTCATGCCTTGGTTCTTATGTCTATCTCCGACATTGTAAAATGCTCAGTGATGATAATTAAGCATACCAAATCCAGTGACTAGGTTTTAGGTTGCATTCATAATAAGCTTTGTGCATTTGAAGTGATTTCAACATGACAACATTGTTCTCTTCATCCTTTGAATAGAAGCTTGAATCTGAAACAATAATCATTTTTTCAAACTTGCTCTGATTGCCACAATATTTGTACTCTTAGCTAAATTCACCATCTTGAGTCCATTTTCGGGATCAAAATCAAAATCTGACGTTAATTTTCTAGTCAAATTCTCACAATGTTGACCACTTGGCACTTTCATCTTCAGGTCAATTTTCGCATCAATTCTTACATCAATCTCTAGGCTCAGATAATCATTGCTAAATCATTTTATTAAAATTGCCTAAAATCACCGCGATCTCACTATCTTTTGATTTCACTCCCGAGGGGGCATACTCATTACATCAACATTATCAATGATTACATCGAAAAGTCAAGAAATTTTTCAAATCTTCATCTAAAGTCGAGCATAAAATATTTTCAATCAAAGATTAATCGAATATCAATCAAATCAAATCAACTAAACCTTGTTGCTAGGGGCATCTCAATAACATCACATCATATCAAGTTGGGATTGTTTGATGTCAAATAAAAACAATCTCTAGGGGCATATCAATGATTGTCCTCATATGAATCAATCTTCAAATTAGTGTTCAGTTTCATCGCATCAAATCAAGATGGACATTTTGTTTCGCTAATCAGTTCTTGTTCAATCAAGTTCAAAATTGATATTATCTCTTTGCTCAATCGATTCTAGTTCAATCAAGTTCTAGACCGGTACCCGCTTCTTGATCCATCAAGTTCAAGATCGATATCTCGCTCTTCATTGGTTCTAGTTCGATCAAGTTTAGGATCGGTATTGCTTTGATCAATCTGTTAAGTTTCATTGCTTCAAATCAAGCTAAACATCTCTCTCTTCATCGGTTTGTGATCCATCAAGTTTGGAATTGATATTTATTTGACATCAACCATTCTTTGAATCAATGCACTGCTAGCACATCAATTCAAAGAGGGACAAATGTAATACCCTAAAAATGGTCATCTAAACCATGGGCCCCTAATCTCGACTACATCACCAAGGTCCTAACCAATGACAATTAAATCAATCTTGATCATCTAATTAATTAATTAATTCCCCGGTCATCAATGTCACATGGCAAATAAATCATTCTAAATTAATTAAATGTTTATTTAATTAATTAATCATTCTAAGTTAATCATTTTAATCAATTATCCTATTTATTTAATTAAATATCCTAGCATATTTAATTAATAAATAAATTTTCCATTAAATCATCAAAAAGGAATTAATTTTAAAAAAAATTTAATTTGCAAAAATGAATTAATTTCAAAAAAAGGAATTAATTTGCAAAAAAGGAATTAAATTGAGAAAAGAAATCAACTTAAGATATTTCTTTTTCTAAGTTTGAGATAACTTGAGAAATCTCATAAAAACAAGAAAATCAATTAAATTGAATAAATCATTTTCTCTAAATTTAAACTCAAAGCAATCTTGAGGAAAAGGATTCAGTTGCATTAAAATGGGTTTTTCTAATCAAAATCTTGAGCATAATAAAAGAAATATGCATGAAATTAACTAATTTTATCTCAAGTGCATGACTTCAATTGATTTTATCTCCAATGCAAACTCAGACTTATAATTCAAATGAATTAAATTAGGCTTTAATTGAATTTATCTCAAAATCAACTCAATCTTATCTCCTCTGAAACTGAATCAAAGCACCCAATCATTTCAATTCACCTGGATTATGCTTTCTCTTGAGGAATCTCAACAGCTCATCATTAATCTTGACCATTGGTCTCTCTTTGGATTCTCTATAAATTCATCCTTTCATCTCTCAATTAGGACACCCTGGAGATTTATTGTTATTATGTTGTTTTTGCTCTAGAGTCATTGCGAATATTGTGTAATGAGATTATTACATCTTAGCTTTTGCATATTAGTTTAATCATGATTGCTTGAATTCATTTAGCTTAATCTTGTATCTATCTAGCTAAATCTTGCATCCATTTAGCTTAATGTTGTGCTCATATAGATTAAATCCTTCATCTTGGTGTAGTCTAGTCACTAGTATTGCTTAGACAAATATGAGAGAAAGTATATACTCTCATATCTTAGAAGGCAATAGATCGATTTGTTATGGTTTTTATATTCATGATTATATCTGTCTAACTATGCATGCAATGATTTATTGAAGTGTTTGTGCCTTACAGTTTATATAAATTACCACTTTTCACACACAGAATGAACATATCCCATCGTGGAGTTTTACCAAAGTATACATTCAACCTAATTTTAAGCCTAATACCCCTTCCCGACTATACAATCAAGCAATTCTTTGGAAATAACCCATTCTAGCTACACTACCACATCTACTTGACCTCAAAGGTTTCGACCATGACTCCGAACCAGAATAGGTGTTATGATTTTAGAACAACAAATATTTTAAACCACTATTGTACAAGTGTCCAATACACTAAACCAATAAATAGTTGCAGGCCTGACTGTAGACAACATACGACATTTTGTAAAAGGGAACCATAGTCCTACTATTCAAGAAACACTGACATCTTGCACCATGTTGTCATTGAATCTGAAATTGCACCTCAATTCCATATCAAGCATCAATGTTACTATTGATCAACACGCATCGGTGTGCAACATGAAATGGTTAGTTGGTTCCATCTCACACTACCAAATTCCAAATAGTATACCAGTTGTCTTGTGACATAAAGTTAAACATATCAATCATATTAGTCTATAGCTGTTATTAATCTACATAATTTAAATGATTGGACAACTAACATATATGTTTTTCTTTTTGTGTGCATATGTGGAAGGTAGACAAGATGGGTCCTCGTGGTTCAAAGAGATTAGCATGCACGGGGTTACATTTACATAAAATATGAGTCATGTTCCCTATAGAAGAAAAAGCTCTACCTCTTGTTGAGAACAATGCAGACCCTATACCCTCAGTAGCAGAGGATCCCAATGAACAACCTCTCCCGCCCATGGTGGAGGATCATAGTCCACCTTTAACTTCAATAAAAGTTACTATGCAATAGAAGCTATGGTCAGCAACAGACATGAAAGGTGCTCTCCATGATGTTGAGGACAATGACATGTCCATATGGGGTTCATTAAAGAAATGGGGTATCCCAACTGCAACACTATCAAAATGGCTCACAACCACATCGAAGAAGGGTCCACCAACAATCCTCACCATTGAAGAAGAAGAAGAGATAGTTTAGTGGTGCCAAGAGATGGCTGTAATTGGTCATGGTCTGGAGATCATCAACTTGAAGGAAACCGTCTCTCAGATATGTGAGACTAGACCAACCCCTTTCAAGGATGACATGCTTGGGAAGTCATGGTGGTCTAGTTTCAAGGCCCGACATCTAGAAATCAACTTGCGGATAGCTGAAGGCCTCAAGAAAGATAGTTTATTGAGTCTGAGACTAGCAGTTGTGTCTGCTTTCTACAATACTTTGTCAAAAGGCTATTCTACTAATCCATATGGCATTTTCTTGTATTTGGAACTGTGACAAAAATGGTGTGATGATTGGAAGAAATGGGGCTTTGAGGGTGCTTGTAAGGAAAGGAAGCCGAAACATGTCTTATATACTCTGGAAGAGTTGTGAATGGATTACAATAATTTGCTCCATTAACATTGTCGGGAAAAGCATACCAGGCTTCTATTTGTTCAAAGGGAAGAGGCAGTTACAAAATTATATTTTGAAATGCGATCTCGGGGCTTGCATGGTAGCACAACAACATGCGTGGATGACCAAAGAATTATTTCTTAATTGGCTACACCACTACAAGCACTCAGTTCTAGGGGGTGTATCACCCACCAATAGGCAATTGTTGATATTTGATGGCCATGGCAGCCATGTTGCATTGATAACCATCTAGGAGGCGAGGATGATAGGCATAGACTTACTCACATTGTTGGCTCATACCTCTCACAAGATATAGCCACTTGATGTGAGTTTGTTATCTCCATTCAAGACCTACTTCAAATCAGAAAGAGCTACATGAATATCAAGGTTATTGAATGTAGAAATCAGGAGGACAAAACTAGCAGAAATAGGCAGCAAGTCTTTGGCCAAGGCATTGAATTTTTCCAACATTGTAGCACGATTTAGAAGGACCGATATATGGTCCCTCAATCCAGATGCCCTCATGGATGACATGCAGCCCAACAACACATTCAAGATTAACAATGGTGAAGATGGATCCATAGTGCAAAACATGCTCAGCCTTTCAAGTGTTCACGTGTCACCGAAAGTGGTTGCCAAAAACATTCCTCTTGTCCATCAATCAGATTCAAATGGACAAGTGGATAGTGAGCAACCACAGAACAACATTGGTGTAGCTATAGTTGATAGTGTGGATGACCGTCTCGGCCTTCCATTCAAGGGAATTGCACCATCATGGGTGGTGGAAGGGGAAATGGATCTAGGTGTTCACTTGTAAGGGGAAGAAGAACATGGAACATTCACCTTCCCTTCACCACCAAAAGGTGTCATGCCAGAGGTGGTGCACTACTATGTAGACTCTAGTCAATCTAACAATGAAAATGATGTAGGTTTGACTAGAGAAACATAAGAAGCTGGTAATGTGGAAGATGAAAGTTTGTTGTCACAAGTAAGTAAGATGATTGTCTCCCAATAGGAGAAGTCACTTACACAATTATTAAAGCTACTAGTTCACATTGTGAACAAGAAACATGGCGGGGGGGTTGGTAATGGCATTCACTTGAGCCAGGAAGGGCAGTTGTTGACTTCTGATGAGTTCACGGAAGCTTTCATGGTGTAGGAGATGAAGAAGATAGATGCCTTGGAGTCAAAAGAAAGAAAGAAAGAGAAGATAAAAATAAATAAGGAAACAAGTTTATTGACAAAGGAAAAGAAGGCACGTGAGAGAAAGAAGAAGGTGTTTTTGCATATGGAAAATGAGAGGTTGAAAGAACTAGAGAAGAAGGAAAAGGAAGAAAGACAACATCAAGAGAAGGCAAGGATTGAATAAGAGCTTAAGGAAATAGTAATCAAGGAGAAGAGGGATATTTTGGCAAGAAAGAGGATGTTAAACACTGAATCTAGTCCATCCATGCCTTTGCCTGATCGACATCCCATAATGCATGATCTGTTGAACACAATCTTGTCGAGCATTCTAACAAGGTTAAATTGTTCACCTACTTCCCCTTTTTCCTACCTTTTCTAGCCCTTAAAACTATATTGAAAGGGTGCCACCATATGTTGCTAGCCCCAGATATTACAACCCAATGCTAAGTGAAATGAGTTCTAGTGAAGCAACTAAAGGTGACGAGAACATGGTACCCATTGCAACATTGAGGACATCAGCTGCAGGGCTAAGAACTAATTTGCCTCACTATTTCAAGTGACTTCTAAATAGACATATGTCATACTATTTTTTGGCTTTCTAATTTACAATTACACATAAGAATTGCAAATATATGTAATGAATACATTGATTCGACATAGATTATGCCATCTTTTAATATGGCTTTTTGATTTACAAGTAATGGGATGATCGAGCAATTTGTGAACAAATGTAGGTTTTTTTATTTTATTTCAAATTATGTGCATTTCATATGTTTTGTATGTTGTTGCAATTCACATGTAATGGGATGATTGAGAAAAGGTGTGAACAACTACATGCTATAGTTTTCATCAATTTAAAAGAAACAGGTTTTCATTGCTTTGCAGTAATAATTTTTGCACAATTGAGTTGGGTACCCCAAATCAAAATCTTCACTGACTTGAAACAATGGCACATGTGCTATACCCATTTGTGGGAGTGGTCAAAATTATGCCACTTTGATGTGTCAACTCCATCGTGGCTGGGCCCACACTGCTAACCATTTAATATATCTGTCAGTTTCAAATAGGGTTGCCGTGTGGAATTCTTTTAAATGCCCACCCAATCCACCAACCTCTCCATCCAAAGTTCTTCCCACCACTTTCAAAGTATCCTTGCAGTGGCATTAACTATGCATCACCTCACCTTCCATGCAACTAGCTCCTCGTGTGTTTCAACCACAACAACATTCAATATGCCTGCCTCAAACACATGGTTTAAAGATTACAAGGATTGATGTCCATGATGCACTCCAATGAAAACACACAACTGTTTGAAGATCTTAATAATTTTGAATTGTGATGCATAAACCATTCAATTTGAATGTTTTGGTGCAACATAATTCAAGACTACAAAGGTTTCAAATGATGAAATGTCCTCATTGTTTAGGACTATGAGAATTGCAATAATAAGACAAATGAGGATTTATGCATGCACCACATGGTTGATTGTGTAGATTGTACTTAATTGTTCAATCTACCAGGGTACTTGTTCAATTTGTGCAAGCTCTATGGGATCTTGTTCCAATTGTTGAAAACTTTTCCCAATTATCACATTACATGTGGATGAATTGGATAGCACACAAGGACTTTGTGAGAGATTATTTTGTGGACCTTTCAAGTTCTAGCCCCCACCTTTAAATGTGTTATGATTTCTGCAAGTTCTTTCCCTCCTGATATATGTATAGATACATAAATTTTTGATTTGGTGTAGCCAACTCAACAGACTATCTGGCCAATAGTCAAAGTTAATGAGTGGGTCCATGTAGCCTACCACATGTTAGCTCAAAGTTAGGGTGTGCAGGTTCTGGCTCGTCCCCCCTATGTACATACAAATATGTACATGCAGAGATCTAGATACACACATCTATACACAAGCATGTACATCTCTAAATGTACATACATATAGTGAAATACATGTACATACATATATGGAAATACATGTAGATACATATATGTATACACATGTACACATAAATGTGTATACATGCACATACATATATGTATATACATGTAGATACATACATATATATACATGTCCATATATTGAAGGTTTTCATTGTAAGTTGTAAGTATTGTAGAAACATATGTGTACATATAGACATATACATACTTACATGTACATACACATTTGTACATACATATATGAATATACATGTCCATACATATATGCATAAACAAGTCCATACATATATACATATATGCATATACATCTCCATACACAAATGCATGCTATGTCAAACTTGAGTTGAAGGGCTTCATTTTCAATTGTAAGTCATGTAGAAACAAACATGTACATACATATCTACATATACATGTACATACATTTATTCATATACATGTCCATACATATATGCATATACATGTCCATACATATATGCATGATATGTCAAACTTGGGTTGAAGGGCTACATTTTCAGTTGTAAGTCATGTAGAAATGTACATGTACATAGAGACATGTACATACACATATGTATATACATGTACATACATATATGCATATACATTTCCATACATATATGTATAAACAACTCCATACATATATGCATATACATGTCCATACATAAATGCATGATATGTCAATCTTGGGTTGAAGTGTTGCATTTTTAGTTGTAAGTCATGTACAAATATACATGTATATATAGACATGTATATACATATATGCATATACATGTACATACATATATGCATATTAATGTCCATACATATATGCATAAACAAGTCCATACATATATGTATATACAAGTGCATACATGAATGCATGATATGTCAAATTGGGTTGAAGGGTTTCAATGTCATTGTTAATGTTTAAGGGTTTGTATTTCATAGTTAATGTATTCAATTTATCAGTTTAATATTTATAAAAGAAGCATGACAACTATTTACAAAGAAACATGACAAGTATTTAAGTATGGATGTTCACAAGTATTAAGAAACATGGGAACTATTTATAAAGGAACATGACAATTATTTATAAATAAACATGGCAACTATGGAAGTGCACAAGTAGAAAAGAAACATGTAAAGTATATATAAAACTAAGAAAGGAACATGTTCACCAATGAAACCAAGTATTTATTATCCTATATTTAACATAGTAAAGGGAATTTGGGTGTTCATTGAGTTAACAATACATAAAGTAACATGGCAACCAATTAGAAAAAAACCAAACAAGTACATTCAATGAATCTAAACAAGTAACATTGAAAGGGTTTGAAACCATTGCACCCTTTCAACCCTCAAACAATGCAATAGAAATAGAAAACCCTTAAACCAAAAAGGAAATGTGATGCTCAAAATGGAAACGAAGAATGTAACCATTCAATCCTTTAAACCCTTAAACCATTGAATCCTTTAAACCCTAAAACCATTCAAGCATTAAAGCATTGAAACCATTCAAGAATTTCATATTTAGAGTGTTGTAAGGATTTGAAACCATTCAAGTATTGAAACTATTAAAAAATTTAGACCATTGAAACCCTAAAACATTAACTGTGAAATTTAAAACCCATTAACAGTGATGCTCGAAACTGAAATCCTTTAAACCCTCAAACAATGGAAGTGAAATTGAATATCTTGAAGCCATCAAAGTAATCTGATGGTCAAGATGGTAACCAATAAACTAAAATATGAAACCCGTATGCATAAACAGTTTTAAAAAAACCATATGCAGAGTTAATCTGAAACCCTCAACTATTGAACTCTGCATACCATTGAAAGGGATTGAAACCATTGAAGTGAAACCTTGAAACATTAACTGTGAAATTTAAAACCCATTAACAGTGATGCTAGAAACCAAACTCCTTTAAACCCTCAAATAATGGAAGTGAAATTGAATGCCCTAAAACCACTAAAACAATGTGAATCTGAAACTGAAGACCATTGAGATAAAATAAAACCATACATAGAGTGAATTTGAAATGAAAGACCATTGAACTCTGCAAAAAATTGAAAGGGTTTGAAACCATTCAAGCATTGAAAGCATCGAAACAATTAAAACATCGAAACCATTGTAACCCTCAAACATGAACAGTGAAATTTAAAACCCATTAATAGCAATGCTCGAAATTCAAATTTTAACCATTTTTTAGAAATGTACCGATCGAAATCGAATACAGGCCACCAATTTTAATAGTGATCCATGGAATGAAAACCTTTTTTTTTGAGAAGTCACCATTAAAAACATAGTAGAGCTTGAACAAAGGAATATGATTCCCTTTTTGCATGTATTTGTGTTTATGAACACATCATTTTGTGTTCACAAACACAAAGACTTGCTGAAACATAGCTGAACACACAAATGAAGTAATGGATGACATAAAACTATCAAAAAATCGTAAAAGAGGAAAGGAAAATGCCAAAAATAAAGTGAATGGAATTGGTAGGCCTTAGTGAGGAGAAAAACTCACCTGGGTCAAAGACGAATGATGACTTTGAGTCCCATACTGATGTCATCCTATCCTCATCACCATTGAAACCTCCAAAAACCACATAACAGGGAAGTACCGAGGAATCATTGAAAAAAAAAAAAAACCCCCAAAAAATGAGAAACCAGGTAAAGCGAGGAGAAAACCAGTCCTTGTACCTAGCAAAGGATGTGCACATTCTGGATCCATCCCGAATTCCTTCAATGTCATCACGAATAGGATGTGGTGTGAAACAAAATGACGATTACAGAGAGCACGTCAAACACACCAAATTTGGCAAGCAATGAAATGCGAAGGGGTGGGTACAGTGAATGTTGTCATGCATGAAAAGTGCAAAGAGCTAGGTGCACTATGGGTGAGGTGACGCGTTGTAAATGCAACTACAAGGAAAATTTGAAAGTGGCGGCAAGAATGTTGGACAAAGAGGTTGGCCGATTGGGTGGCCATGTAGAAGAATGCTACATGGCAACCCCATTTGAAACTCACGTATATTCTAAATGGTTAACAAGGTGGGCCCAACGACATTTCGGTTGATGCACCAAATTGACATAATATCAACCACTCCCATGAATGCATACAATACACATGGCATCAAGCCAAGTTGGTGGTCAAGATCAGAAGTTTGGGTAGCCAACTCAGTGGTCGACATGGCAAGAGGTCCTAGTTGGTGTCTGGGTCCAAGTGGCTTGCCATGTGGACCCCCAAAGTTAGGGTGCGCACATTTTGGCTCCTCTCCCCTACTTTGCGGGTCAATTTGGGGGATGTGAGACTTGGTGTATTCTTGGCATGGGGTTCAAAATCTCATTTTTTATTTATCATAGATATTCTATAAGTCTATTATTACCATTAAGACATCATATATGTTTGATCCTTCTATATTTTTGTAAATTACTAGCAAACCAACTTATTTGTGTATTCATCAGTGATGTGTAAAGATTTTTGTTATTAAATTACCATATGATTGAAGTTTGATTATTGTTATAAATCTAATATTTGCATATTTATATTCTATTATGATTTGTAAAGCTCAATGAAGACTGTAAACTTAAAAACACAATACCATATGAATATGCAAACAAAATACTTCACATTTGACAATTTGTGCATAAATAAAATGTTGCAGTTTTTTTGAATAAAATTAGTGAGGAATTTTACATAGGTGTTTATAGGAATTGTTTTCCCAACCACTTCTCTTTAATAATTTCAAAATTTTATTAAGACGACGAACCTTTGTTAATCAGATACATTGTTGTATTTACAACCTCCGTCCAAAATTATTTTTCCAAATTGACATTTGATAGCATGCTATATGCATTTAGAAAAATAGTTCAATTTAATCTTCGACTACACCATTTTCTTGTGATTCTAAAGGAACAATATTAATTCTTTTAATTTCATTCTCTACACCAATTTAATCAAATTCTTTTGAACATTACTTAGCTGTGATGTTGAGTTTTCACTTAATTTAATAACTAGTTCGGTTTCCTACAAGTGCCTTGAAATTTTTTTATTTTGCCAAAAAATTGACTTATTTTTCATTATATAGACTCAAATAATCCTAGTGCAATCATCCAAAAATGTAACAAAATAATTAGATCCATCAATAGGAACTACCTCTAAGGGATGAAATGAATTGATTTACACCAAATCCAATGGACATGACTTCTTCTCATGTTCCTTGGTACATAATCTTGTCCTTTTCTTTTCCTATATACAATGTTCACACAACTCCAAATCTACTAATTTTAGACTTGAAGTCTGACCCTTCTTATACAAGATCTTAAAACCTTTCTTGCTTATCTGATCAAACCTTCTATGCAAAATCTTTATTCCATTGTCTGCAATTGCCATTGTAGCTCTTGCTTCTAGTACATAAAAAATTACCTAATTTGTTTCCCCTCACAATCACCAAAACCCCTTTTGCCACCTTCCATGCATTTGATTCAAAAATAAATACTATAGCCTTGAGCATCCAATTGTCTAACTGAAATCAATTTTCTTTTAAGTTGAATAACATGTCTAACATCCTTTAGCAATCAACTACTACCATTTTTTTTAATTTTAATAAAACATCCCCATCGTCAATAATATCACTTTAGGCTCATCATGATTGAATTAAATTACCAGCTTTATAAATTTTAAAATAATCTTTGCAATATGTAACATTAAACGGTCCTCTTGAATCAAGCACCCAAACATCTGCAGTAACTTGTCCTGTAGATAAAACAAGAGAATAAACATATTTTTCATAAGCCATATTAGCTTCACTTTCTTTTAATTGATCTTAAACCTATTTGTTTTTAAGTGACCAATACTTTTTCTTTATGTGGATTTTCTTACCACAATACTAACATTGATTTTTTCCCTCTAAACATTGATCTTTGGTTGGACTTTGATATTCTCCTTTGATTATCCTTCAATAGTTTTAATATTCTCTCTTTTTTGTTGGTTACCAAAGTATCTCTCAGTAAGGTACCTTGGTTTTTCCTTCTCATTTCCTCACTGAGAAGAATCCCAACATCAAATTTTTACACAATTCTCTTCTTACTAGATATCAAGTTGCTAATAGCCATAACAACTCCTTCCCAATTATCAATAGAGAACACAATAGAAAAATATCCTTGATCTCATATTTATATTGATGCTTACTAAACTTAATTGATTGATAAAAGTGTTGAATTGTTTCAAATGATTTGAAACAATAATGCCTTTCTTCATTTTCAAAATGTACAATTTCTTCATTAAAAATGCCTTGTATGCTTTAGAGGCCATCTCATACAAGTCCGATAAATGATTCAATAATCCTTTCACTATTATTTATCTTTCAATATTCAACAAGACATTCCCATATCATGAGAGAAGAATTGTTGCCACTGCCTTCTAATCCAATTTTTTCCAATCTTTATTTGACATTCCAATTGGCTTTTTCATTTTCCTTCCAACAAGATCAAAAGGTCTTTTTGAATTAAGAAAACTTTGAGCTGAAATTTTCACATTCCAAAATTTTGTCCAAAGAATTTCTCAATTCTCCATTTCTTCTTACTTGTAAGCAATTTTCCCAATTCTCTTTGGTTCTAATACCAATTTTTAAGATAAAACATGGTAGAATATTAGTCTACAACAATAAACAAAAAAAAACAATACTAATATTATTGGAAACAACAAAATTTACCTTTTTAACCAATCACAAGATACATCCATGAAAAAAGTAGATGTATGTTATTATTCATGTATATTAACAATGACAATACATGTGATTTCCATCATATATAAAATGTCTCCTCATTTCACATATAGAGAAAGGGTCAAAGAAGGTGAAGTGGCAGTATGTTGCAAGGTTTGTACCCTTGGTCTCCTTGTGTTGTGCAACATAGTGCTAGGGTTTGTGACATGTATTAACTGACTCCCATGGATTCATTAAATCTCAATTGCATCAGACATTAACAGGTTGATCTTTTGGTGCAACGAAAACCGTGTGTCTAGCAAGTGGTATCAGAGCCTAGGGCACAAGTTCAAACCCCTTGATTGACCTCCTCATGTTGTGTAGCGCAATCCTTAAGTTTGCGACATGGGTTAGCCACCTCCCGTGAATTCCTTAAATCTCACAATTGTATTGGGCATTAATAGGTCTATCTTTTGGTATAATGGAAATTGTATTTCTAAATTAGTGGAAGGGAGAAGGGGCTTAACATGGGAATGCAAATACCAATGGTTACTTCACAATCAAACATCCTTCTCATGTGTTTTGAGGGTCTTGTAATAAAAAAATATTATTAGTTTTGTAAATTATCTTTGGTAATTGATATATGATGTGTTGGAATTAATGAACACTAAGAGTGGGGGGGGGTGAATGAGTGTTATGAAATTAATAAATTTATTAACCTGATTATTTAACCACCAAATGCAAATGAATATAAGTAAAGTGCAGAAACTGAAAGCAAAAAATATCAAAACCATAACACTAGAATTTTTACGTGGAAACCCGGAAAGGGAAAAACCATAGTGGGATTGGAAACCACAATATTATAATACTATGATCAAGAGTATAATAATATTACAAGAGGGGAATGCACATGCATTTGGGCACACTTCCTAGAGCTCATTGCTCAATTACAAAGAGGGAAACAACCCTAAGGAAGGCTCACTGCCTTACAAAGATTACAAATGATTACAATAATGTCTGAACTAAAGATTAGTATCTACATATGCCAAAAAGAAGTTTCGGTTAAGCGCAATTTGTCTTCTACAATTGTTCTCTCTCTGTGCTCTATTCTACTGCTTTGTCATTTACTAGAGCACTAAAATCTTCAATCACATTCACAAAACTTTGCACAATCGCTCATACAATCTTCACACATTCATACCATATCATAAAAAGCTCAAATGAATCAGTCTTATATATCCACATCAACAAAATAAATCAATTCTATGTCGGCTTCCAAAAACTGCATAACACACAACATAAAATGTGTAACCATAAGTCGGCTCAATCCGATTACCAATCCATATGCAGAACTATATTCCCACATGTCGACTCAATCACCAAGAACTTGAAACAAATCACTGAAGTCAACCCAAAGATTTCACACCACATGCTTCATCAAAATAACTTTGTTCTTCCTGAATTACCAGTTACCGGACCTTCTATCTTGCATGAGAATCAATACTAGAGGCTAGGATTGCAAGATAAGCTTCCTCGAATAACCAAACAACTAACTCTTTGACCACAACCAAAATGGATATCTACACAACGTACTCATACTTTGTCGGATACTATATTCCACCTTCTAGACTTAAGCATAAATGAATATCAAACTTCTAGTAGATCACTTCTACTTATATTGGATATGATATCTGATCTAAGTTTCCATCAATGACAACCTTAGAACAATCTCCAAGAATTAATCTTCACCGGGACAAAGTCTCTTGCCAACAATCTCCCCCTTTGGCATTGATGGCAACACTGATGAAAAATGACACTGTCACTGCAAAACTTCAAAATGCGCAAAATTGCAACAACTCAATAAGCTCAATAAGCTCCCCTTGAGAATGTACACCATTTTTCATACCTCACTCTCCCTCATTGACAACAATGCCAAAGATAAGAATCTGCCAAAACTTATATATAGGGGTATACACAGTTACAAAAATTTGAAAATATCAGCAGAAATAGTTCTAAGGGACTACATGTGGTCATCCCAACCCTTCTTCAAATTCTCCAAAATATTTATCAGAGCATTGAAAATATAGGAATGCATCTTTTCTCCTATGAGATCTACCAGAATACTCTTATTCAGAGCATTCATGGCATCCTACTGACTTTTGAACAAGGTGTCCATCCAGGGAGTTATCAAATTCTGGAGTTCTCCCACTCTCCCAATTATTCTATCCATCTCCTAATTAAGGCTCTTGATTTTGTCCAGTAGAGCCATCACCTGTGCTTCATTGCTACTAGAAAAAATAGATTGAGGGGCATAAGATTGAGATATGCCGGCTAACTTCCCATCACATTCCTTTATCTTCTTATCTATCTCAATTGTAAACTTAGGCAAAATAAGACATTATTTATATATTTTACCACCTTCATCTAATGCTTCATATACAATTTTCAAACCAAAGATTAAACTAACTCTATCACCTTGAACCATTTTCAAAACTGTCCTTAGCTGCATAGCATTAAATTATTTAAGGACCTTTGCATCTGCAACTTTCTCTAAGGATACAAAATGAGAATGTACTGCCTTTAGCATAGTCCTCAGCTTACTAGAGGGTGATTTTGTAGTGTCTTTCTTGAAGGAGGGAAGAATATTCTCCAACATATTTTTCACCATAGATATTAGCTCTTTGTTCTTTGATTGATACTTGAGTAAGTCCTCACTCACCTTGGCTTGTGTGAGAGCTGCAAGCTTAAGTGCTTGAACCAGAGATAGAGGACTAAGATCAAAAGGTCCTTTGGTGAGATCATCTATGTCAGTGATTATTTGCTTCCCTTTGTCCATAGTGTCTCCTTCCACTGGAACTTGTTCAATCTTGTCTCCATCTGACTCCTTTTCTACCTCCTCTTCTTCTTCACCTTTCTCTACATAATTTCCCTTCCCATTTTCAACATCCTCAGTTGCCTTCTCAGTTTCAACATTTATCACTAGAGGAGTTTGATCACCTTCAACGGAGTCATCAACCTTCTCATTATTAGCAGTATCATCTCCAACTGTACCTTTCTCATTTATCTACACATCTCAAGAAGAGTTATCATCCTGTACATGTACTTTCGGAGGGGTGTCAGCTTTTGTTGGATTAACTTCATATCTGTGCTCTTCCTAAAATTGTTTTAAAATTGTTTCGGTCTCTTTAGCCACTTCATCTATTTTACTGAGCATAATCTTATTAACTCTCTTTTTGCTTCTAAATCTATCCTTTGCAATATCAAGCAATCTATCAACTTCATCCTTAGGAATCATAGAACATAAGTTAACTAATACATTCTCTCTTATTCTCTCATCTTCTAAACTAGCCATATGTCTTCTACAATCCAAAATTTCATACAATCCCTTTGGAATCATAGATGGA
The DNA here is from genome assembly GCF_030272615.1 of Cryptomeria japonica. NCBI lineage: Eukaryota > Viridiplantae > Streptophyta > Pinopsida > Cupressales > Cupressaceae > Cryptomeria > Cryptomeria japonica. Next base: position 387,944,140 of record NC_081406.1, on the reverse strand, counting down.
AGTTCTATCAAGGCTTTACTATATATATTTATATACTATACAATTGCTTCCTCTATTGATCTTTGATCAATATCATCACAGTTTTCATAGTATATAGATATGTTCTTCAAATTACCTTCTTTCACTACTTCATCAACAATCTTATTAAGAGAAAGTGGGGGCACAACAATATAAGTACCTTCTATTTTATCGGATTTGAGAGCTTCATCAAGCTCAGACTTAGGCTTCGTACCGGGTTGAGGTCAATTGGATGGCTCATCTACAACGATAGGCTTCTTGATTGGCTAAACTTCACCAGATTGTGGCTTCCTTACTACCCTGACAGAGGTAGTTGTCTTCTTTAATTCCCGCACTGCTTCATCAGATTTTGTTTCTTCCTCAATAGTGGCTACCACATATAATCTCTCAAGCTTTCCTTTCTTTCTCTTCTCTTCTCCACTGAAGGATTTAGTTTGAGGCTTAGGTGGAGGGACAAGATTTTGTGCACTGGAGGAAGGTACAAACTTGGTTTTCCTTGGCTTCAGAGGAGTAGAGACAGGTATAGACTTTTGTGGTTGCACCATATTTTCAACTTCTTTTCTAACTCTATTTTGCATACCGGGCTTAGTAAACTAATAATGCAGGATTAGAATCTTCTCCTTATAGGTGCCAAATCTCTCTTCCTTCTCATCCACTAGCTTTCTCAAAAGATGTCGAGCATACATATCAAGAGTGTTAGAATCAACTTCATACCCCATGTGCATGATCCATACTATTTTGGGTTCTATTACTTCCATCAAACAATGATCAATCTCCATCATGAAGCATATAGTATCCTCATATTTCTCTACAATCTCCTTTGGAATCCTTTTTCTACTTTGCATCATACCTTGAAATGATTTGAAATAGCCCCACATAACAACTTTTTGTGCTTGTGTATCACCCAAACCTTGTAGAGCTTCCTTGATCTGCATAGCCACCCGTTTATCATATGCCCACTGAATTTTGCCTATACTAGGGATCTCATTCATGAGATAGAGTGAAAAATAGACAATCAGGTGCCAAACTTAAAGACATGCTTCTTATCCTGTTTAATCTTCTTCAAATTTCTCATCAATTCACTCAGTAGTACTCTGCATAAGTCACATAACTTGTTCTCCTTCAAAATTTTATATGCTACATATATAGCAGTACCAAAGATTGAATTAGCTCTACTAGATTGATATATCTTGTAGCCAGTCACCATGGATGTGAATCTCACATCATACTCAATGATATCACTAATTGGCATGGATATACTATCATGATGTGAACTAGTTACCTTTGTCATAGTTGTGTTGTTCACATTTCTCAGACTGGGGACTTCACCGATAGCATTCAAACATGTTACTGCTTGGATAGAAGTCTTAGTAATCTTGTAAGGTTTATACATCTATATGTATTCATCATGTACTCTCCTAAAAAATATACCTAACCCGTTCGAGTTCATAAAAAATTGGAAAGTGCACAAATTGAATGAAACCCTTATCCTATAATCATTTCAAATCGGGTTTAATTCCCCATACCGTCGATCATATGCTTTGTGTAAAGGGATAACATTTTTGCATTTCCAAGCTCTTAAATATTGCAGTGAATGTATGCCCTAATATCCTCGACATGCAATACGCTGCATGAAACAGATGAGAACGCACCATTCAGATCGTCTTCCATTGATTTGTAAGGGTGCTTCTTGAATTGAGGCCTTGCCCTATTTGTTATCTCAACAACAAGAGGAGTCAACACACCAAAACAAGAAGATGCCATTATTTCAATCTAGGTTATGAACAATAGCTTCCAACTTCAGAAAATACCTTTCAACCAGACGCAAGAAATCTTGTCGAATCTTCTTAAGCACTATTTTCTCTACACAACCTTCTTCACCACACTTCTTTGCTCTTTTTCTTCGCTCGCAATATGAAGAATGAATTTTAAAATGCATTTTTATCTTTTGCATACCTAACTTCAAGGTGCAGTAAATGCTCAACCCTAAAGTCCTTCCAGATACCCTGCAACTCATGAACATTCTACTAGAGCATCAAATCTTCCAGATATCTTTCAGGATCATCTGCACAACCATCTACAAACATCTGCAACCATCCACAACCAATTATAGATCTCAGAAAGGGGGTTTTAAGGATATGCATGAAAAGCTTCCCCCTAAGGCCAAAATGCCTTAGTTACTAGATGAAGATCCAACACCGGAATCAAGTGCAGACCCATTAGCTACATTTGAATCTTCCTTCTTAACCCACATCTTCTTATGCTTATTTTTTATCTCTTAAACCTTTTATTTTCCCTTATTATTTGCTTTGTTCTTGTCTTCTAGAGAATTCTTACTCACATTCTTGCTTCTATAGTATTTTGCAATATAACTCGATTTGTTACAAGTATAACAAACAATTTTGTTTCTTTGATTAAGCTTGAAATTTCCTTGATTTCCTTTTGATCTGAATTGGTTAGAAATATGTCCAAATCATCCACAAGCATAACATCTTACATTTCTCCTATTTACCATACTTCTGCATTCAACTGATTTATGACCATATTTATTGTAATTGAAACATTGACCGGAGAATGATGTAGTATTCTGATTAGCTCTATTTCTACATTGACTCGCCATATGACCAAATTTATTGCAAGCAAAACATTTACCTTTGAATTTATAAGCATTAGGATATCTTACCGAATATCTTTTGTTCTCCTGATGATTGCTTTAACCAGATCCCAAGCTTTCTCCTTTCTCAAATCCAAGTCCTCCCTGTAATACCCTAAAAATGGTCACCTAAACCATGGGCCCCTAATCTCAACAACATCACCAAGGTCTTAACCAAAAGGCAATTGAATCAACCTTGAGCACCTATTAATTAATTCTTCAATCATTAATGTTACATGACAAATAAATCACTCTATATTAATTAAATATTTATTTAATTAATTAATCATTCCAAGTAAATCATTTTGATTAATTATTCTATTTATTTAATTAAATATCCTAGCATATTTAATTAATAAATAGATTTTCCATTTAATCATAAAAAGAGGAATTAATAAACAAAAAAGAGAATTAATTTACAAAAAGAGATTGATCACAAAAAGAGGAATTAATCTGCAAAAGAAAGTGTTAAATTGAAAACAAAACAAAAGAACTAAATTGAGAAAATAAATCAAACTTAAGATATTTCTTTTTCTAAAATTGAGATAACTTGAAAAATTAGGAAAAGCAATTAAATTAAATTAATCATTTTCTCTAAAATGAAAACTCAAAGCTTTTGAAGAAAGAAGTTCAGTTGCATTGAAACGACTTTTGCTAAATAAAAATCTTGAGTGAATTAAAGAAATGTGCATGGAATTGACTAAATTTTATCTCAAGTGCATGGAATCAACTAAATTTTACTCCAATGCAATCTCGAACTTATAATCTGAATGCATTCAATCAAGCTATAATTGGAATCTATCTCAAGATTAACTTAATTTGATCTCTCAATTATTTCAATAATCTTGAAATGTGTTTTTTCTTGAATAATCTCAACCGCTCATTGTTAATCGATCTTGACCATTAGTCTCTCTTTTGAGTCTCTATAAATTCAGCCTTCATCTCTCATTCAAAACACCTTGGAGATTTATTGTTATTGTGCAATTTTTGCTCTGGAGTCATTGAAGATATTATGCTTTGAGATTATTGCATCTTAGTTAAGTGTTTTTGCATATTTAGTTTAATCGTTATTTCTTTCATTCATCTAGATTAATCTTGCATAGCTAGCTTAATATTTATTCATCTATCTTATCTAGCTTAATCCTGCATACATTTAGCTTATTCTTGTGCTCATATAGATTAAATCCTTCATCTTGGTGTAGTCTAGTCACTGGTATTGCTTAGACAAATCTGAGAGCAAGTCTATACTCGCATATTTTAGAAGGCAATAGGTCGATTTGTTATGGTTTTTATATTCATGATTATATCTGTCTAACCATGCATGCAATGACTTAATTGAAGTGTTGTGTCTTGTAGCTTGCAGAGCTTATCCACTTTTCACACACACATTTTTGGCACCCACCGTGGGGCCTGAGAATTTCATTTTTGGCCTTGCAAGATCTTTATTTTATTTTTTTGAATTTTTTTCTATACAGTCTCTGCAAAAGGCCGCACGAGTTTCTACAACATACAAGACGAGTTATGAGATTTGTCATTCGGCTCTATGGGAGTAATTGAATTGGTAACTAATTTTATCATTTGTGTTTGTGTTTACTTGTTCAGTTCGGTGCAAATTATCGTACAACTAGGTGATAATACTTGTACGGTATTTTGGTTTTTAATATTAAAAACACTGCATTTTTAGGCTTTTTCTTGTTAAATTTTTATGGTACTAATGCTGAACCTGACTTGTTGTCTGTTTGCCTGAGAGATTTTTATAGCCTAATTATTTTTTTTTTGTAGAACGCTTGTCGAAGAACATGCCTGTCACACAAAAACAAAATGACTACTGATGCGTTGGTTTTGCAGGTTGCCTAAAGAGAATCGATCAAACAACATGTATTCTTTAAATTCTTTTTTTTGAGACACTTAAATTGCTATCTGGTTAATGAACAAATCTATCTTTTGTGTTTTAAGAAAAATCTAAGAGGTAGGAGAGTATGCTCTTGTCTGCACAGACAATCAGAAATTAGACCCTCCAAGCTTTTTCAAGTTTTTGAGATTTGTGTACCTTTAGCGGGCCTGTCACAGTGGGAACAGTAATCACCCTATGAGAACGACCCAAGTGAGTACAACTGGACTTAAGCATTCCAACTCACTATAATAAATAGGCCTCTGGTGATTAAAGTCTCAGAGGACGGGATTATTTGAGTTTTCTCTTTGAGATCTCTCATATCAAACATTTTGTAGGGCCTCGCGGTCTCAATCACGTTTATGTGACTACAACTTGTTTTGGTACCTTGTTAGGCTATAGGCCTCAATCATGCTTGTGTGACTTCAAGGGGTAATTTCAAACAAAATTCCTGACTAAGAACTATAAGATAGACTACCCGATTCACCTTTGAAAGGGGGATAATCTTTGTGCAAGAGAGATAGTAACTCTCCCAAGATACTTTCCATTTCGTGCCCCCATTAGCATTTAGAGTCAACTAATATGACATTGAGAATCCATTGCATGAGACTCATCGGTCGTATTCTGATTAGCTATTGGGTGTGTACCTAAGTCTGCAAGAAAAGATTTTCTTCTCTAAGACAACTTCCGTAGGGTGAGCACGTTGTGCTTAAAGTAATTAAAAATCTTGTGTGTTTACTATATTTTCATCCCTGAAACTAAAACTGAAATACTGAAACTAGAGAAAACAATCAACAAATGTCAAAAACTTAGTGATCAAAAACTCTATCCTAGTCAAAATCTGTCCAATCCTCTACCATACGAGTCTGCTGAATTATCATCAGAATCTCATCTATATCCAATCCTCTATCATACGAGTCTGCTGAATTATCATCTGGCCATGTACATATTGTCGTACGAGTATTAACTGGTCCTATCAGTTTATTGTCTAGTCCTGTCAGAATTCTCGTTCGAATCTAAAGAATTATCATTTTTCTCTTAGATAATTGTCGTCTAGTGTTTGGTAAACTATCGTACGAATAAACATAATCCTCATCATATTGTCATCTATAGAGCACTAAACTATTGTGCAAGTTTAGGCAGCAACTCGTATGAGAAATTGTCTATGTCATCTCAGAACTATTTAATTATCATCTGGGTCTGAAAACTTTGTTGTACGAATTCCTGATTTTGTTAGTCTAGAAACATGTCTATCTACACACTTTTCCAGAATAGTCATACTTTCCTAATCTGTCTATAGCGAGCATAAATTTGGTCATCATAATTTTGAGCATAAACAACCTTGATAGTGTACCCCTGCCATTGTGTTGCATGATTTTGTCAATCATCTTTCAGCTAGTTCAATTAACTATTTATCAAACTTAAGTTACTTTGATCACGTCTTATACAGGATAGATCGTTCCTAAAATTAGACTGAGTCATAGTCACTTCTCTCAAATAAAACTAAGTTACTTAGATCATGTCTTATACAGGATAGATCGTTCCTGAAACTAGATTGAGTCTTAATCACTTTTCTCAATCACCACATAAAATGAACAACTAGCTTCAATTTGATCTTGACTTCTGCATCATATCTAGCTCTTGGTCACATTAGTCATAAATGCCTACTCAAACCAGAAGTTCTCACAAGAAAGATACCAAAGGTAAAGGATCATCCTTTTCATTACAAGATAATCCATTCTTTGTAGAGGACCCCATTTCTAATAAACCTTAATCATAAAATACACCAATTTTTGATCAACCCTTATCTCCCATCATATCTGGAGAAAGACAAGAAAGAGAAGCTGCTAAACGCGATACATATGATAATGTTAGTAGCCATGCTAATGAAGGTGATTCCTCATATACTAAGTCTGAAGCCTTTGAACCTACAAAAGTTGTTATAAATAGTTGTCAAAAGGATAAAGATTTCCAAAAAAATGATGAAGATTATCATGGCTAGAGATAAAGAAGATTATTTTTTCTAGAGCTAGAAAAAGAAGGCGCTAAAATCCCTACTGATTATAACATTGAAACCCTTATCACTAAAGATGAAGAGACACTATTGGTGTTGGTAAACAAACAATTACAAGCATTATAGATTGAAATCAAAGAAATGAAAAATAAGGATAGATCATCCAAGCAATATTATTTGGACACGATATGCCCGTTCCCATTTGACAAAAACCTTTACATGCCTCCATTTCCTTCAAGAGTGGAGATTCCTAAATTTGACAAATATGATGGTAATGTAGATCCTCAAGATCATGTTAGAGAATTTTGTGCTTTATGTATGGAGTTCATGCCCGAAAAAACATTTCTCATGCACCTTTTCTCGAGGAGTTTAGGAGGACAAGCTATGGAATGGTTTTCAAGCCTACCTATGGGAATTAAATTTTTTTTTAAATTTAATCGAATTATTTCTCCAACAATACTCCTATAACACTCATCATCTAGTCACTATGATCGAGCTTTGCAATACCAAATGGAAAATAGGAGAACCTTTTCTCACTTTTCTTCAACGTTGGAGAAAGATGTTCTCTAGATATTCACATCCTATTCCAGATTTTGAGAAGATGGATATCTTTATCAATAACCTGATCCCTGAATTGAAATAAAATATCCAAATGCAAGTGTACCCTTCATTCAATAAAGTGGTAGATAGTTCCCTAAGCGTGGAAGATGTACTTATAAAAAAAGGAGATATATCACTTTGGAAAGAAACACAACAAGGCTCTAGTTCCAAAGAAAAGAACAAATACTGGAAATATGACAAAGATAACAACATAAATGTTGTTAATGATGGAGTGGTGGATACTGTTAAAAAAAAATCAAACCCCATAATATTTAATTTGGCTAGCGGCACAGAAGCCCTTAAAGTAGTTGAAACTACGACAGAAAACCCTCCAAAGAAATCAAAAGAGTGGTTTAAAGAGAAACCTTGGCTTTCAAAGCCTAAACGCACTTTCACTCCTTTGGAGGAATCTTATGAATCAACTTGTAAGACTTTATTGGCAAATGATCTGATAACATTGCTAGACAACTCTAGACCATATGATCTAGAAGTTAAACCCAAATAGTGGAGGGAAAATGAGTACTGTGAATATCATTGAAACAAGGGTCATACGACAAACAACTGCATGAAACTCAAACATGAGATTCAAGACCTCATCGATGCTGGCAAATTTGTTGTTGGAAATCACATGACTAATGCTAGTCACAAAGCCTTTAAAGATCCCTTTCCTACCTATGTACAAGGTGATTCCTCAAAATCCAAGGGAGGTGCCAAAGTCAATTATGCCTACGCCAACAATGACAATCTAATCAACATGATTGAATCTTCCCAATCTGAGTATTGCAACCGTGTCATAGTCAAAGATAAACAACATAAAATGTAAAATGCAAATGCTATAACCCACGCTCAAAAGAAGGTTACTCTAAAAGGAGCTAGTTCCTTAACTCTTGATCAAACAACATCAAATATACTTCTTCAAACAGATATTCAAATATGATCATAGCTAAATCTAAGCAGCTAACTTCATCATCCTCTCTTGGTTACAACATTATCGAACAATTAAAACGGACCACCTCTCAAATCTCCATTTTTGAACTGCTTAAAATCTCTTCTGCTCATAGAGAGATCCTGGACAAAGCTTTGATCACTACTAATGTCCCCAAAGATTTAGATGTAGATTGGTTTCAATCTATGGTGGGTCACCTGACTTCACCTTATTACCTCACCTTCTCTAAATAAGATGACAATTCACTAAATCACCCACATAACCAGCCATTACACATCAAAACTATGATCCATAAACACCGAGTCAAACGTGTTTTGATAGATGGAGGCGTTGGGTTGAATATTTGTACCTATAGTCTACTGACACAGTTGGGATTTTTTCTGAACATATCATTGATCCAACAAAGAAAATAATAGTAAAAGCTTATGATGAAGAAGAAAAAACTTCTAAAGGTCTATTACTATTACCGATTAGGGTAGGACCTATGGAGAGAGATGTTATTTTTCAGGTGCTTGACCTTCCTCTTTCATACAACATCTTGCTGGGCAGGCCATGGATTCATGAAATGCAAACAATACCATCTACCTATCATCAATGCTTAAAATCTCTTTGTAATGGAGTCGAAGTCAGTATTCCTACTGATACAAGTTACACCTGCAATACATTGAAACAGTCTACCAATACCTTTGTTCCTCATAATAGAGCAACATCTGTAGCTGAAAGTTTAGAAAATTTGAAAAAGAAATTGAAAATCATGGGTACTAGCATAGATGAATACAAGATAGAACCTGTACTTTCACTAATGTCTCTTCCTCCATCGCCAAGACAGTCCAAAAAACCATCTGAGGCTATGAAGCCACAAAATTCAACTCCAAATGTCATTTATGATGGTATTTTTGTACAGTCCTCTACTTCCCTTGCAGATGAAACAGAAGACGAGGTTGTTCTCAAATAACTTTTCAAAGAAGAAAGTGAAAATAAAGAAGTGCAGCACTATGAGATTTCCCATGAACAATATGGTCCAAGCTATAATCTGATTTAATGCATGGGATATTCAGGTACCAGTCCTCTGGACAAACATCAGGGAGGTATTGTTGAGCCTATTAAGCTACAAACTAAGTCTACAAATGATAAATTTGGACTTGGATACCATTTAGAGAAGTCATCAGATCAAAAACATAATTCTCATTATCAGTCTAAGTGGAGGAAAAAGATACTACCTTCAACATCACAGGAAATAAACACTCAACAAACTCAAGACGAGTATGAAAAAGAACAAGAAGAATTGGAAATCAAGAGAGAAGAAGCAACTTGTACTCAATTTCTAATTGTATCACCAGTAACACTACAAGGAATGGAAGTCCCAGAAGATATGGGAGAAGAAATGGAAGGAATTAAAGAGTTGTTTGCACCACTGAACATTCCGGTCACATACATAGGAAGAATGCAAGTAGATGATTTAAAAACTGACTCGAATGAATATGAATGGGGTCCAGATCCTCTGTCAGATGCATCAACTAAAGAAATTCTCTAAGAACCTAGTGATATCATAGATGAAGCACAAGAGATAGTGCGCTTAAAACTAAAAAAGGAAATCAAGGAAATCAGACTAAAAAGACAAGAAGATTATGAACAACAACTGAAAGAAGAAAGAGCACAAGAAAAACCTTCACCTACTATATATTCATCTAATGAGATAGAGAAAATCAGGTATGGGACTACAAATGAATAATTGGAAGCTACAGTAATAGGGCTGGTCATTAGTCCAAAGGAAGCTGAATGGAAAAGATGATAGAGACTAACACAGTCACCAAGGATATGCCAACAGGTATGTCAACTGCAAGTGATCATTGAACCAAATCATGAAGGAACTTGCAATATCAAAGATGTAGATATTGATATTATATATGTTTTCACTAAACCACTTGAAGAAGAGTTAGAGGCTTCATCTTCTAACTTTGATCACTCTGAAATAAGCTCTATTTATGAGTACTCCGTCATGAATATCGAGACTCTGTCTGTTGACCCTATTACCGTCGAACCATGATATGTAGTCCAATTTGAAGTAGAAGACAGTGCTAGTAGTAAGTCTGTTGGGTTAGGTCCCCTAAATACTAACGTAAAATTCAATAACAGTGTTCTAAATCTTCCTAGTCTCGAGATGCTTATGCAAGGTGTATACACCTAAAAATGGTCTGAAGATAATTAATTGAAGATAATTAATTTAATAAGCAATTATTTAATTAATCCCCCTTCCCAATTTAATTGAATTCATTAGCAATTTGATTAAATCCCTTTCATCTACTTATTAATAAATCTAAGGATTTATTTAATAGGTTCATTTAAATAGTCCCATTGATTGATTATTTCAAATTAATTAATCCTCCCCTCATTTAAATCAATTCTTCTAATCCCGTAATTAATTAAAACAAATCAATTTATGAGTTGTTGAAAATTAATTAGTCTTTTCCTATTATTTGAATTTTTAAATTCAAATTACCCACATGCCTCCTAACTTCTAACGACCTAGCCTAACCATCCCTCTAACCTAACCCATTCCACCTAACCTTGGGTTTAACTAACCCTATCCTATCTTGCACATCCTAACCTCCTTATCCTAACCTCCTATGGTGTGGATATTCTTCCCTTGAGAGACATGGCACTTTGGCCACATGTCTCCTCTCTTGGACACTTTTCCTCTTATGAGAAAGGCTCCTTGACACTTTTCACAATAGGGATGACAAGTGTCCATTCCTCCAACCTCTTCTCCAACATCCTCCAATTTCACCCTTGATATCTTCAGATTCAATCTTGACCGTTGATTCCTGCCACCTCACCCCTGGCCTTGGAAATTCTATAATTATCCCCCATTTTGGAGCACAAAGGATCTGATCTCATATCAATTTAGGCATTGTTACTATAAGCATATCCATTCTAGCATATCATTTGAGCATTGTTATTATAGGCAATTGCATCTTAGATCTAGCTTAATTTGATCATTTTCTAGAATAATTGTTGAATCATGTAGCCTAATCAATCTCTTTTCTACCTTAATTGCATCATCATCATAGCTTAATCATGCATATCATTAGTTTGATTAGACTCTTGGATCAATCTAGCATAATCAATCTCATCTAGCTTGCATATCATTATCATTTTAAATTCTCCATCTAGGTGTAGTCAAGTCACTATGATTTCTTATCTAGATCTGAGAGCAAATCCACACTCACATCTCTTAGGAGGTGATAGGTCGCTTTGTCATGGTTTATCTTTCATTTTCTTTTAATTTGCTAACCATATTTTTAATGATCTATTGAGTGTTTATGTTGCAGCTGCAGGTACCATACTTCACAAGCACGACATTTTGGTGCCCACCGTGGGGCCGTAAATCTCATTTATGGCCTCTTAGCATCATCAAAATTTCAATCTAGCAGGTTTACCATCCGGTCTGATTAAGAATATTGTACGAGTTCCTTTATAGTATCGTATGAGTTTCTTTGTATACTCGTACGAGCATGTGAGAATACTCGTACGAGCAAGTGAGAATACTCATACAAAATTCTGCTTCTGTGTTTTCAAAACAAATTACATTTTAGGGTTTTCATGCTTCAATTTGGCTATTACTAATGCTAACCCTGGTCTATTTGTGAAATTTTCTAGCAGACTAACTAGTTTTTGCAGGACGATTGTCAAAGATTACGCTTGTCAAAGCTTCATTTCATCAAAACAAACATGACTACTAGTGTATCTATTTTCAAGGTTGCCTAAGGAGAAATCAACCAAACTTTATGTCTTCTTTAAGTTTTCTAGGCACTTATTTGGCTAATGGTAAATGAAAATCTTGTTTTCTATGTTTGAGAAGTTGTCTAAAAGGTAGGAGAGTATGCTCTTGTCCATTTGGACAATCAGAAATCATGACCCTTGAAGTGCTTATATGTTTGATATTTGATTACCTTTAGTGGGCCTATCACAATGAGAAAAAGTAATCACCCTATGAGAACAACCCGAGTACAACTAGACCTAAGCTTTCTGACTCACTCTTAAAAATAGGCCTCTCAGGATTAAAGTCTCGAAGGATGGGATTATTTGAGTTTTCTCTTTTGAGATCTCATATTGTACATTTAGTAGGGCTTCATAGTCTCAATCACGCTTGCGTGACTACTTCTTGTTTCGATACCTTGTAGGGCTATAGGCCTCAATCGTGCTTGCATGACTACAAGGGGTAATTTCAAATGGAAACCCTTACTACGAACCCTAAGATATAAGATACCTTATTTGCCTTTGAAAGGGGGATAATATTTGTGCAAGAGAGATAGTAACTCTCCCAAGACACTTGGCATATCGTGGCCCCATTAGCATTTAGAGTCGGATAATATAGCCTTGAGAATACATTGTGTGAGACTCAGTGGTCGTATTCTGATTAGCTCTTGGGTCTGTACCTAAGTTTGCAAGCAAAGGTTTTCTCTCTTAGCCAACTTCCTTAGGATTTAGTGTGTTGTGCTTGAGGTCACTTATCATATCACATGTTTTTTGTGTCTTCATCCCTAAAACAGAAAATCAAACATCTAAAACTGGAAAACAGAAGCAAAACATCAAACTTCATTGATCAAAAATCTATCCAAACAAAATTTTTGTCTCTGTTATGTCTTGAGTCATATGAGTTTTCTATTTTGTCGTACGAAAAATCTAGTTTATCATCTGGTTTAGTGATAATTGTTGTACGAGTCAGTTTAACAGAGGATTTTGTGTTATCTATTGTCGTTTGGTTCTGTGAGAAAGCTCGTACAATTTTATGCCTTTGTCATGTGAGATTTCTAGTTTATCATATGGGCCTATCTAAATTGTCATCCGGGCCTGTCTAAACTGTCGTACAAATTTTTGTCTCTATTTGTCCAAAGTTGTCTTCTTGCATATCTTTTTAAGATCTATCATATTTGCTTGGTCAATTTATAGTGAGCATAAACACCTAATATCTTTCATTTTGTGCTTAGATTGTCTTTTTGGTTCACTTGGTCAAGTTATCATCTATCAAATCGGATTCTAGAAATCGACACCTCAATATTTTCAAGTATTCACCTTCAACAAGTTCAATACCTAAACATCTCAAAGTGCATTATCACCCTCTTTGATAAACTGATCACTCAAAAAATAGTTTCTCATCAGGATCTATCATCCTCTATCATGAAACTACAACATTTAGTTAGGACAACCTTGTCCCACATCATAGGATATATCATTCCTATTGGACTTGGCTTTATCAAAATCATCATCATTGCACTCCAAAATGGAAGATCGAAAAACTTGCAAACTTTTAAACACTTGAATCATCTTTTCATGTCATATCACTCTATCACATTTACATTGATAGTTGATCACTTATCGAAACAACTCTTAGACAATCGAATCCTTGCACAATATCCAACACACGTGTATGCACATTTTAACTAGAGGGCATAGACATAAGATCGCAGAAACAAAAATCAAAACATTGGAAACAACTGAAGATTATAGAAACATGGAACCCGAAAATGAAATACAAGAAGAAGGAGAAATAACATAACAAAATATCAAAGAAATCAAACAAGATCCTAAATTCAATAAATTTATGGCGAAAATATTGGAGGGAGAAAAAGAAAAATACTTCCTAATGTTAGTTAAATCTGGTGCTACACTCCCCCAAGATTTTGATGTGAGAAAATTAGCACAAAAGAGAAGTGACTCTTCCCCTAATAACAAATGACATGAGGATATTTTTGGTCTCAAATTTAACGACACATCAATTCCTGATAACACAAGAACTAATGAGGAAAATTCCATTCCCAAAAAGGATGACGTATAAATTCTTAACCATGTCAAATCTAATGAAGACACAAGAAGGGGTAGAGATGATACAAGAAGAGATCAAGATCATACTAGAATGCACACTCATGGTTATATAAGGACAAATCATGTTGATAATCCTATGACAACTCTTACACAACAAATACAAATGCTGCAAAAAAAAATTCAATATATGAAGAGAGGAACTATTAGAAGATACTCACTTCAAGAAATTTGTCCTTACCCATTAAACATAAATCTAAACATGATCCCATTTCCTAAAGGTTGTGAAACTCCTCAATATGATAAATATAATGGAAGCACTGATCCCTAGGATCATATACGAGAATTTTACACGCTGAGTATGGAGTTTGCACATGAGGATACCTACCTGATGAGATTATTTCCAAAGAGCTTAAGTGGACTAGCTATGGAATGGTTCTCCAAACTTCCACTTGGAATTAGATCATTCACAGAATTCATGGATAAGTTTGTTTCACAATACTCTTACAAAATTCAACATGAGGTAACAATGCTCGCTTTATGTAATACTAAACAAAAGAGTGGAGAACCTTTCATGATGTTTCTATAGAGATGGAGACATTTACCTTCATGATATCCTGAAATGGTGCCAGAATACGAGAAAATAGACATATTCATCGACAACCTAAATGGAAAAATGAGCTATCATCTCAAAATGCAATGCCATCAAAATTTTGAAAAGATGATTGATAATGGTATCAGAATACAAGAAGCTATGGTAAAGAAGGATGAGTTGAAGCTATACAAAGAAGACGTTAATCCTCCTAACAACAATGTTAGCAACAATACCAATGATAATCCTAAATTTTGGAATAGAAATTGAAATTTCATCTACAATGGAATAGTGGATAACAACAATGTAAAACCAAAACAACCAGTTTTCAATTTATCCATACACTCAACAACAGCTCAACAAAACAACAATCACCAAAAATCAACTTTCAACAATTTCTTCTGAAAGAAATTTACAAACATTGGTGAACCACTTGGGTCCGCACTAAAGACACATCTCACAAACAAATTGATTACTTTTCTAGAAGGAAGGAACTACGAACCTCAAGTAAAACCCTCTTGGTGGAATGATAATCATTATTGTGATTTCCATCGAAACAAGGGACATCACATAGATAATTGTCAGCAGTTGAAACATGTCATCCAAGATTTGATTGATAATCGAGTAATAACTGTGGATGGACATACAACAAACAAATCTCATACCATGTTTAAAACTCCGCTTCCAAACTATGAGAATAGTGAATCATCAACAACACATAATGGTAATGGTAAAGCAAAGGTAAACTGTGCTCATACATATGATAATGTGGTAAATGTAGTTGTACTTAAATAAAACCAACATCAAGAACCTTCTCATGCTTTCACAAGAAGAAAAGGTAAAGTTGTTTTGTCAGGTCCTACCACTACCAAGTCATCCATTGCAAAACAATATAATCTAGTGGAGCAATTGCAAAACACATCCACACAAATATCCATCTTAGAACTTTTAAAGCTTTCACTTGCACACAAAGAAATTCTTCAATGAGCATTAGTAGATACAACATTGTTTAAAGATATTGATGTAGATCAATTCCAAACCATGGTGGGACACCTCACAACCCCTCACTACTTATCATTCACCAAAGAAGATGCCATGTCCTTGCAACATCCCCATAATTCTCCCTTTTATATCAAATTCCTCATTCATAAGACGTGAGTTAAACATGTCCTAATAGATGGTGGAGTTGGCTTAAACATTTTCTCATTAATTCTTGTCTATGCTCTAGGTTATTCAAAAGATGCAATTGATCCCTGAAACAAGATCACCATCAAAGCATATGATAAAGAAGAGTGTTCCTCTAAAGGAATTGTGATATTACCCATCAGAGTGGGACCTTTGCAGAGAGACACAACATGCCAAGTTCTAGACTTGGACCTATCATACAACATACTCTTGGGAAGACCTTGGATACATGACATACAAGTTGTTCCATCAACATATCATGAGTGCCTATAATTTCCCTACAATGGCCAAGAAATCATGATCTCAGCATATTCAAATCTATTTTAGTACTGTAGTAATCTAAAACCAACTCAAGAAGTCATTGTTCCTCATAATAGGGAGGCATCATCTTCAAACACACAATCCAAAGAAAAATTATTTGCCTCAATTTTGTCAAGGATGGAAAAACAAATGCAGCTGAGAGATCGAGGGAACAGAGAATATTCAATATCACAACTACCACTCTCTCCTAAGTCCTATGGAAAACCATCAAAATCTAAACAACAACCAATTGTGAAACATCTTCCAATATTTGATGGAGAATTTGTTAGTGCTGGGACCTTATCAGAGGAAACAAAAGACAAAGATGTGCTACAATGGCTATACAAGGATGAAGAAGTCCAACAAAATATCAACAACGTTCGAATACCTACAAAAAAGTATGGAAAAGGATTTAACATTCTTCAAAAAATGGGATACACTGGAACAAGTCCTATAGGAAAAATAAAAGAAGGTATCTTAGAACCTATCCAACCTCACACTCAGTAGGCTATAGATAGAGAAAGCTTATGGTATGGACAAGTTACTCTACCAGAAGACACATCTTCTAGCCAACAACAAGAGGAATACGAAAAACATACAAGAACAAATTGCAATTGAAAGGGAAGAAGCATCAGCCAATCAACAAGCACAAGCAAATATGAAATGGCAAAAGAAGGAAGCTTCAAAATCAACAGGAAATAAAAACTAAAAGCACCTCCCAAGAAGCAGTAACTCTCAAGCAAAACAAGCATGAACCTAGTACTAATCAAGGAGAGCTCATAGCAAGGTTGACAAAACTCAATCTCAATCGAGAAGAAGTTGAATATGAAAGAAGAAAAGATATACAAAGAAAAATAGAAAAAACAAATCAAACACTATATAAAAAAATATGTAGATTGCAAGCTGCAAGTGAGACAGATTCTAATGAATGGGAATTGTATTCCTATCACTCTAAAGAATCAGCTGAAGAAAATTGTTTTGAAGAAGATGTAGGAGTCGATGTAGTTCACACGTATGTAGGGAAAACATTAGGAACTAGCCCACTTGAATTAGAATCACATTAGGCTGACTTGGACTTAATTGAGGATGATCAGGAGCTCCTTGTGCAAGGTCATTTTGATGAGAGTACCGTTCTAGACATTGACATACATATCAAAAACTTTGACATATCTATCATGACCCTTCATACCCTTGAAACATCTCAAGCTGATGACCCCCTACCTCTAATCCACCTTGAACTTATTGATTGGGAAAATGAAAGACATATTGCTATTGATACCTTTCCTAATGACCATGCCATATTCATATATCTTAATGCAATCGAACTTGCAACAACTTTCACCAAGAATTTCAACAACACATCTTCTAGTCAAGTGGGTGCCAAATCTCCCAGATGCAAAAAGGAAAATAAAGAAAACAATATCAGGTCTAACACTGAAAACCATTTCTTGGCAACATTAGATCGGGAAAAAGTAAAAAGAAAGGACGCATCTAATGGTGAAAACCTCCTCAAGGTGCCAAAACATGGGAGATTTGACACTTTACCTGCACACTATCAAGAGAGGTCATCCATTTTGATCAAATCAATAGAGGGGGTTAACATTGGCACAACAGAACAACCAAAAATTCTCCATCCAATGACTTCTTTGTCAGAGCAAGAAATGCAACAATATATGGAATTATTCAAATGATGACAAATCAATTTTGTCTAGTCATATGTAGACATGCCAGGGTTAGATCTAGAGCTTATTATGCATCACTTAAATGTCAGTTTAGGAGCCAAACCAGTTAAACAGAAATTAAGGAAGATGCAGCCTCATATTGCTCCTCTAGTCAAAGTAGAACTAAAGAAATTACTGGATGTCAGATTCATCAGACTTGTAGCTTATCCTCAATGGGTATCCGACATCATTCTTGTTTCCAAACTAGACAAAAGTATCAGAATATGCATAGACTTCAGAGATCTTAATAATGCATGTCGAAAGGATGACTTTCCTTTGCCTAACATTGACATCATTGTAGATTTAACTGCTGGACACTCCATTTTTTCTCTAATGGATGTTTTCTCCAGATACAATCAAATTAAAATAGCACCTAAAGATCAAGAAAAGACAACTTTCACATGTCCATGGGGTACTTTCTGCTGGAACACCATGCCTTTTGGACTAAAGAGTGTAGGTGCTACATATCAGAGAGTTATGACAATGATATTCCATGACATGATGCATACATTCATGGAAGATTATGTGGATGACATATTGGCCAAATCATACAACAAAGAAGACCATATAGGAATACTAGAACAGATCTTTGATAGGTTAGAAAAGCATAAGCTATGACTCAATCCCAAGAAATGTGTCTTTGGTGTTACTTCAGGCAAGCTATTGGGATACATTGTTTCAGCTAGAGGTATCAAATTAGATCTAGCTAAGGTCAAAGCAATCATGGAAATGGCATCTCCCTAAAATTATCAGTCAACTAAGATCACTCTAAGGAAGACTACAGTCAATCAGCCGATTTGTTGCTCAGCTAGCAAATAAATGCCAACCATTTACTCATATATTGTATAAAAATGTTACTTTCAAGTGGGACCATCAATGCGAGGACACATTTAATAAGATCAAGGCCTATCTCATGCAACCACCCGTCTTAATGTCACCAATTCCAGGAAATCCATTGTTACTCTATGTATCAACCTCCAAAGTATCATTAGGAGTTCTTCTTGCACAACAAGACAATGAAGGAAAATAACGATTCATCTACTACATCAACAGAACATTAGTAGGATATGAGATCAACTATTCACCAATAGAAAAAGCATGCTTGGTAGTAGTTTTTGCTTCTCAAAAATTAAGACAATATGTCATGCCCAAAATTTAGGGCAAAACACAACCAACAATTTTTTTTTTAAAACACATAATTACATGCATTCATTTGCTTTAAAAAGTTGTGACAACTTAACATGTGGTTCTAACAAATTATTAATTGATATTAAATACTAACATAAATTTTTATGATAGTTCCTAATATCAAGTGGGATGAATAAAATTTATAAGGGAATATTAATTTCATTCAAAAGTCTTTATCAATTCGTTTGCGAATATTAGAACATAAATTATACCATTTCTCCTAACTAGACATTAACATAATTTACTTGGTTCTACATCAATATTTAATAATTATCAAGCGCCCATCATCCTGTTAATACACCCTTTCTTAATAATTCAATTAAATGTGGAATACTAATGAATTCATATTATTATCTCATTAAATTGCGTCAATAGATTGATTTAATCAAAACTCTCTAAAATAATTGATGAAGACAAAATTAATCTTCAACCAAAAATTCATTAATTGATTTTAGGAACTAATTAAAAATAGACCTAACACTTGGTTTTAGAAATGTCTATATTTTATTTTACCTAATTAACATGTAGTGTATACCCATTCGACTAAAAGGGTCAATTAATTTGGAAATAATTATTTTTCTATAAAGTGTAAATATTTCCCCAATAGCCAAAATAACCTTTCTCAATTTAATATAAAGATTTTATAAGGTTAAATTTCATAAACAATTTTAATACTTAGACATACCCCATATGTTTATTAATATCATATATAATTACAACCACATAATAAAATACTTGATCCCTTGTTTTAAAATAGTATTTTTTAAAAAAAAATTTATTTAAAACATTTTTTTTTTTAATGCAAATAATATATATACACACGTATTTGTATATATTTGTATATATGTCAAATGATATATATATATACACACACACACACACACACACACACATATGTGTATATATGTTTATATATGCAAAGGTATTTATCAATATATATATTTTAATCAGTCAATCTGAATTTATTTAACTTCAAGAACTGTATGCATTTATACATTTATACATGCAAATAATTTAGTTGTAGGTATGTTTATATTTATATAATTGTAATATTATTACATTCAGGGCAATCCCCTTTCCTGCAATTATATATATATATTTTTTGAATATAGCTTAAGTCATCTAATTTGAGTTTATGCATATATTCGCTTTATTCTAAAATACTTGCTGATGAAAACACATAGCTAGGCTAAATCCCCCTTTTTTTTTTTTACTTATTAAATTTATTTTCTACAAATGTTCAACTGACAGATTTAACTAAACTCATCTAACAACTATATTACTATGAAAATTATCTAAGTCAAATAGACTATTTAACATTAGATTTTCTTTTAATTTTTGCAACTAAGTAAATAACAGAAATCATTAGATTTAACAACAACTTAATAAACCTAGAAATTATGAATATAAAACTATAGAGATGATTACAATAACTACATATTATATTTACTGCAAGTTAATAAAATGACAACATTAAATAAAATTTCAATAGCACATTATTTATCTAGAATTCCTTTAACTTTAACAATGCATTTAGGTTTTAAACTGCATCATTTAATTTCTAGCAACATGCATACAATCTTTAAATCATTACTTTATTTCCTTGATTTATTTCATATGCATAAGGGAATAAAAATAAATTTAATTACTTCCCACACTATTAATCTACTCAACAATGATCAAATTCAGAAAAACAGACTTTAGAAAACCGTTCCAGAATTATTCCTTTCATCTTTTGCATTATAACAAATAACAATTACATCTCTAGGAATTACTTTAAGAGACACTATAGTCATTTTACAAATAGGTCACTCAACTTTCATAATGAGGACATTTTAAAACAAAATAATAACGTATTTTCCAAATGGATTCTGCAACTATTATCTCCATCGAATCTTTCCACTTGTCCTAATTCCTTTCTTTCCACAACTTGCAAATAAGATCAAGGATTTGACCATGGAGTGCTCACCTCCCAGCCTAGGCTAACTGGTAGCCACCCCTGAGTTCAGAGAACAAAGCCCTAGACAGGTAACAAAACATGCAACATAAAAAGTAGAATACACACCAACTCAAAACACACTCCCAAACCTGGGCTACACTACACCACACATTGGTGATGCCTTTTCAAGGGTGGTAGTGGACCAAGTACCCTGAGGAGACTACAAGTATGGTAAAACAAATAGCCACCTCATGGCAAACCAAAACATATAGCCACCTCATGGCAAACCAATTACATCAAGTATAACATAATCAACCCTTATTTCCTTATGCCCCCCAAGGCATTCATGCCTTATTTCCCTCCTTATGACCCCCAATGCATAAACAAGCCATGCAGCAAGGGTCACATAAATTCCCTTGTGATCGCTCTCATAACGAGAGTCTCTTACTGGAGGGCTATCACTTCTACCACCCACAAGATCCTCCTCTCTCCCAAGAGTAGGAGATTCTTGATTACTCCCAAATACACATACAAGGTATAAAACAAAATACCAAATAAATTTCCAAAAGAACGAGCACGGAAACAAATCTTTTTCACAAACATTACTTACAAACACATGCAATAAGAAATCTATTATATGATGAATACGACCAACCTTAATCTGCCCAAAGGTAGGTTAGTTTTGTTGAGGATGAGCAGCCCAATTCCATGGTTCTTCTCTTTCTACCCTTAGCTAAAATTCTCAAAACAAAATTCTATCTTTTTCTTTACAAAATTCTTTTTGTCTCCAAAAATGGAGAGTGGGTGATTACCCTCAAATTTTCAAATTCTTGCTTAAGAAGCTCACTCTCTCAGTTCTCACAAGTTTCTAAAAACTAAAGAGGAAAGTAAGACAGAATGGGAAAAAGACTCTCATTCAAATAGGAAAGTTTTCAATTAGATTCAAACTTCTAATTTCAATTTTCGCACAACTCAGAAAAGCCAAATTTTAAAGTGTCTAAAAGGTCACTTAGGAGTAGAAACTTGCCTAAAATTACCCCTAACCCTTAGGTATACCTTATGGGCTTTAGGAAACCCTATTAAACTACCCCTAGGTGTTCATTTAACCCATTTTAAACCCCTCTGAAGTTTATTTTCGGGTCAAACATATGTTGACCTCTCCAAAGATTCTTTTCCCAAGGTATTTATGACATCACTTTACACTAAATGAAAAAGCTATAGTTGAACACTTTCCCACCAAGAGACAAAAATAAAACATTTAAACTTAAATCCACACGTGTCAAGTGACACAAATAAAACACTTTTACAATTTAAAACATGAAGTTGTCTCTTGTGGATTTTTCACAATAAATTTAAATAACACTTGACACACATGCAGCATATACTGTTATGAATAAAATACAACACAAATGGGGTGTTGTCTCTCCAAATAGACAACCCCTGGCTTACGAACATACATAAGTCTAGGTTTGGTTCTCCGTAATATTTCCATGGTCACATGGATAATTCCTGCGCAACTCAATTTACACATTAGTACTTCCAAATAATCTCATATAATATAAAACACCTGAATAATAATGCCCTACAACCACTCTGCATACAATATACATTTATCAACCAATACATCTTTCATCCAAATAACTCCACATAACAATTATCATCATTCACATAATTTTGATCCATTCATTAAAACATGCATTCCTATTTCTATCATCATAGTAAAGTCCTGCAAATCCAATAATGACATACCTCCTCTCAAATTTATCCTATCCTAGGATCATCTAGAGTTCTGTATCTATAAAGTATATAAATGGAGCATCCACATTCGTAAATGTTACCCAATCACAGAATCATATAAGTTCTACATCCAGACATAGCTAACATACGTTAAATGAAGATTATCCAGTCATTGGATCTTTTAGGATTTCAAATTCATAACATATCAAAATGTACGCCACAAGGTGTAATAACTCTATAACTTGGTTCAATTACCTTTCTCACCAATCTATCTGTCTAACACAGTCCATTCTATTGAATTATAAAGCATTTATTAATAGGTCAAACATGGTCAACTAAGTAAATCAAAGCTTGGTTTGGGGAAGGCCTTACACACTATCTACTATCTCACTCCATCAAGTTGATTGCTAAACTCGATCCATTGAAGTATTTTCTCAGCAAGGAAACATTAACAGGAAGACGAGAAAATGGATCATGATTCTAAGCAATTTTGATATTGAGTATGTTGACATAAAAGCTATAAAGGGGCAAGTAATTGCAGACCAATTAGCAGAGGCACCACTTCAAGATGATCATCCTTTACAGATTGAGTTTCTTGATGCTGATATCCTAATGGTCACCACAAAAACATGGCAATTATACTTTGATGGTTCATATACACACCATGGATCAAGCATTCTATTCATCACACCACAAGGTCATGCAATTCCAAAAGCATACAAATTAAGTTTTCCATGCACCAACAATACAAAAAAATATGAAGCTTTGGTTATAGGTATCAAAATGGCTATAGAATGGAACATTACACAACTTCAAGTCTTTGGAGACTCTCAACTCGTCATCAATCAAATCAATGGCGATTATCAAACAAAGGATGAAAAGTTAATTCCTTATAAGAAGATGGTTGATGATGTCAAGAAATTGTAGAAATAACTTTTCAGCAAATTCCAAGGAATGACAACAAAGTAGCAGATGCCATGGCAACACTTGCTTCTCTCCTTCAGACACAGGAAAATCAAGAGCGTTACAAATTCCTGGTGGAAGAGTTGTTTTACCCTACACATAATTGTCCTGATTCCCAAACTATTTGTCACCTTGTTGGGTATGATTCCTCCCACTATGGCCAAACTTACACATACCTGAAAGATAATATCCTCCCTTCTGACTTATCAAAGAATCAAAAAAGAAACTTATCTGCCAATCCTCCCATTATACTCTTGTCACAAATACCCTTTTTAAACAAGGTCTGGACGATACTCTTTTAAGATGTCTCGAACAAGAAGAATCTGAGAAGGCCTTAAATGAAGTCAATAACGATATTTATGGCACTCATTCAAGTGTTCTTACCCTTTCAAAAAAACTCATACGCTTGGGCTATTATTGGCCAACTATGGAACAAGATTCTTTTCAGATAGCTAAAACATGCAAACAATGTCAGATCCATGGAAATTTGATTCATGCACCAGCACAAGAACTTCATGCTTTGGCAACATCTTGGCCTTTTTGCCAATAGGGTCTTAATCTAGTAGGACAGATAAATCCTTCTTCATCCAATGGTTACAAATTCATCCTTGTAGCTACAAAACATTTCACAAAATGGATTTAGGCAGTACCTCTCATCAATATCACAGGAAAACAATTTACTGCATTTATCTTGAACTACATCATCTGTCACTATGACATACCCATGACCGTTATCACTGATAATGGGCGACCGTTCAAGAATCCAGATGTCCAAGAGCTATGTGACAAAAATTCAAGTTCCAAAACATATTTTCAACACCCTACTATCCACAAGGGAATGGGCAAGCAGAGGCATCAGACAAAACCATTATGAAAATCCTCAAAAAGACCATGAATGATGCTAGAAGAGATTGACATATTCAATTGAACTCTTCTCTATGGGCCTACCATACCAGTATCCACACACTAACAGGTGCCACAAAATTCTCTCTTGTCTATGGATCAGAAGCAATGCTGCCAATAGAAGTAGAGATACCTTCTCTATGAGTATCATTAAAAGGCCTTATCCCAGATGAAGAAGAATGAGTATCTAGATTGCAAGAGTTAGAATTG
This sequence comes from Cryptomeria japonica, assembly GCF_030272615.1. NCBI lineage: Eukaryota > Viridiplantae > Streptophyta > Pinopsida > Cupressales > Cupressaceae > Cryptomeria > Cryptomeria japonica. The sequence continues at coordinate 387,919,457 of NC_081406.1, read as the reverse complement.
ATTCATGAACGAAGACAAAATGCCTTTGATCATTTAAAGGTATATCAACAAAGAATGTGTCATAGTTACAATTACAAGGTCAAACTAAGAGCATTTCAAGTTGGGGAACTAGTACTAAAAGAAAATCCACGCAACCAGGCAGATTGAGAAAAGAAAGGGAAGTTTGAACCAAACAGGTTAGGTCTGTTTATGGTCACAACAGTATTTAGGCCAGGAGCATATCTGCTATCAACACAGGATGGGGATCAACTCGAGGAACCCATCAATAGCATGCATCTGAAAAAAATTTATGTCTGAAAAAGAAGAAAATTCAAAAAATAGTGAAAAAGCAGAAAAATTCAAAAACAATGGAAAATCTAAAAATACAAAAACAGTGAAAACAGTGAAAAATAAGCAAAAAAAATCACATATGAGAAAAAGTGCAATAAAAAAATATGGTGAAAACCTGACAAACAGGCGCTATTTGTCCGCTAGCACTTCCATCTATTAGTTCATGCATCCTTCCGCTTGCATTCATTTTCCATCAGCGTTGTTCATATCCATAATAAGAACCTTTGTACATACACAGGAATCGCAGATGATTTCTCACCATGGTTTGGATCATTGGGTATATCATAATAACTTTGTTTCTAGGCTTGGGGCAAAATCTTGCACCTGGTTATGGGCAAAATTTTTGATCATTTTGAACTTAATCAAATAGGAAAAACAATAGTTAGACAACTCTTGTCAAGAGAAAACTGAGACACATCCAACATTTAATACAAGATCAACCATCAAACTATCACATGTCAGTATAAGCACATCACACACTTTTCAATGGATGATATCTTTTGGATAATGATTTTAACATGATTGTTCAACTTTTCTATCTTGATTTTCACTATCATGATTTCTGAGTGACTCCATGATGTCCCTGACTAGAGGAACAAGGAAGGAACATGATATTTTTCTTGTTTGCTTTCTGTAAATTAATCATTAATATGTGAAAATTTGTCTCAGGCCATGATTATTGGAGTATCATTGAAGACATTTCCAATTTGCGTATAGAAATGGTTAATACTACCCATTTTACGCAAGCAACACTCAGGTCATCTCGGTTCAATTATACCTTGATTCTTGTGCTAACTTGCAATATCACAATACAGGAAAGTAGTGCTTAGGTCATCATGGTTTAATTATACCATCGGTGTTTGCACTCACTTCCCACATTTTAAAAGAAAAATCTCAATGATGACAAAACACAATCACCCAGTGACTGGTCTGATCGTAGCTTTGCATTTCATTTGCATTTGTATTTACATTTAGCATACATTTCATTCTTTCATGGGATCACAAGATCATGTTATCCAAGGTTAAATCTATCACAAGAATCATCAAAGCCTCATCATAAGTGTATACACAATAAGAATGATGACTCATCTCTCTCTAGATATTATCGACCCAACGAAAATCTTATGTTACCCCCTCAACAGAACCAACATCAGTCTATCTAAATCTTCCTGCAACCTTATCAATTATGTCAATCAATCACATCTAATCTATTCTATCATGTCTTATATATGATGTATCTTTCCTGGAATGAGACATCCTCATCAAGTCTTATATAGGATATATTGTTCTTGAAATCATATGCTTTGATCATCTTTGTCTTATACAAGAGGTGTCATTCTTGAAACCAGACTAAATCTTTATCTTCTCGATCTAATAAATCAATCTTTATCAATCATCACATCAAGAACCACATCACCATAATCAAAGAAGTCACACTTTCATCAATCAACGTTACATAAATTAAATTATTTCTAATTGGGACATCAATTTCACAACAATTCAAACACTCCAAAAGTCAATTATCTCAATTGATCTCCTAAGGGGGAATCATTGTACCACAATTTATCAATCAATGTTTGGGGCATCCTAGCAAACCATTATCATCATCAAAATGAGATTATTATTTGAATCAAAGCACCATCACACCTCGCTTCAAAGAGGGGAAAAATGTATACACCTAAAAATGGCTTGAAGATAATTAATTGAATAAGCAATTATTTAATTAATCCCCCTTCCCAATTTAATTGAATTCATTAGCAATTTGATTAAATCCCTTTCATCTACTTATTAATAAATATAATGATTTATTTAATAGGTTCATTTCAATAGTCCCCTTGATTAATTAATTCAAATTAATTAATCCTCCCCCCATTTAAATCAATTCTTCTAATCCCCTAATTAATTAAAACAAATTAATTTATGAGTTGTTGAAAATTAATTAGTCTTTTCCTATTATTTGAATTTTTAAATTCAAATTACCCACATACCTCCTAACTTCTAACCACCTAACCTAACCATCCCTCTAACCTAACCCATTCCACCTAACCTTGGGTTTAACTAACCCTATCCTATCTTGCACATCCTAACCTCCTATGGTGTGGATATTCTTCCCTTGAGACACATGGCACTTTGGCCACATGTCTCCTCTCCTGGCCACTTGTCCTCTTATGAGAAAGGCTCCTTGACACTTGTCACCACTGAGATGACAAGTGTCCCTTCCTCCAACCTCCTCCAATTTCACCCTTGATATCTTCAAATTCAATCTTGACCGTTGATTCCTATGACCTCACCCCTGGCTTTGAAAATCCTATAAATATCCCCCATTCTGGAGCACAAAGGATCCGATCTCATATCAATTTAGGCATTGTTACTATAGGCATATCCATTCTAGCATATCATTTGAGCATTGTTATTATAGGCAATTGCATCTTAGATCTAGATTAATTTGATCATTTTCTAGAATAATTATTGAATCATGTAGCTTAATCAATCTCTTTTCTAGCTTAATTTCATCATCATAGCTTAATCATGCATATTATTAGCTTAATTATACTCTTGGATCAATCTAGCATAATCAATCTCATCTAGCTTGCATATCATCATCATTTCAAATCCTCCGTCTAGGTGTAGTCAAGTCACTGGGATTGCTTATCCATATCTGAGAGAAAATCCACACCCACATCTCTTAGGAGGTGATAGGTCACTTTGTCATGGTTTATCTTTCATTTACTTTTAATTTTCTAACCATGCTTGTAATGATATATTGAGTGTTTGTGTTGCAGCTGCAGGTACCTCACTTCATAGGAACGACACAAGGTAGTCTTTTGGAACTTGATTTATCGATCCAAGGTTGTGATGACAATACTATGAATTCCCTTGAACTTGTTAAATATTTATCCCTAGTACATCCTGAGATTATTGATTGTACCCTTCAAGATCAACCTTTGAATACACCTATCTTTGCCAATGACTATACATTAGCTTGTTATCTTAATGCAATTGAACAAATGGACTCTTCCACCAGTGAACAAAGTGAGAACATGACAACAGAAAATTTCAAATATATTAGTCACAAAAATCAAAAGAAAATAAGTTTTGATGATGAAAACCACACTATGGCAGTGTCAGAATTGAAAATAGTAAAAATAAAGGACGTACCTAATGGTGAAAACCTCTATGAGGTGCTTGAAGGTAAGATAATTAACATTTTGCCTAATCACTTTCAAGAGTGATCATCAGTACTAATTGAACCTATAGAGACAGTAAACATTGGAACAAAAGAACCTCAACACACCATACATGTAGCTCAATCCTTGTCAGCCGAAGAACTAAAATAATTTGTTGATTTCTTCACAGCAAAGAAGATCAATTTTGCATGGACATATGCTGATATGTTGGGTTCTGGATCCTAACCTCATAATGCATCATCTCTCTATCACTCCCAGAGTTAAACCTATTAAGTAAAAACTCTGAAAAATTCATCCTCATGTTGCATTACTTGTTAAGGCTAAGCTAGAAAAATTCCTAAAAGTTGGATTGATCAGAGCAATTGATTATGCCGAATGGATATCTAATATTGTACCTATTTCTAAACCTGCCAAATCAATATGAGTTTGCACATATTTTAGAGATTTAAACAAAGTTTGTCCAAAATATTATTTTCCACTACCAAACATAGATATGATCGTGGACATGAATACTGGCTATGAAATGTACTCTTTAATGGATGGTTTTTTTGGATACAATCCAATCAAAATTGCACCTAAGGATCAAGAGAAAACAACATTCACCTGTGCATGGGGAACCTTCTACTGGAAAGTAATGCCTTCGGCTTAAAGAACGTAGGTGATACTTATCAAAGAGTTGTAGCAATAATTTTTCATGACATGAAGCAAAAAAACATGGAGGATTATGTTGATGACACTCTAGTTAAATCTATGCAAAGATCACCACACCTATCAGAACTAGGTCCAATATTAGACAGGATGGAGAAATTCAAACAGACTAAATCCTAAGATATGTGCATTTGGGGTTACATCTGGTAAGCTCCTAGGATATATATTGTTTCAGCGAAAGAAATTGAAGTGGATCCATAAAAATTTAAGGCTATCATGAAAATGCCACCTGCAAAGAATGTCAGTCAAATGAGAAGTTTACAAGGGCGACTCCAATCAATAAGATTTTTTATTTCTTAGCTAGCAAATAAGGCTCAACCATTCACAAAGGCATTATGAAAAGGAGTCAAATACAACTGGGATAAAGATTGTGAACAACATCTAAAGAAAATCAAAGAATATATTTCTAATCCACCTATATCGATGCCTCCAATTCAAGGCAAGTTATTGATCCTCTACATATCAGCTACTCATATATCACTAGGGGCACTTTTGGAACAACATGATGAGAATAAAAAGGAAAGCACTATATATTATATCAGTAGGACCTTAGTGTCCTATGAGATGAACTATACTATCATAAAAAAATCTTGTTTGGCATTGGTCTTTGCATCACAAAAATTAAGACACTACATGCTAGCACATTATATCAAGCTGGTGGCTAAGATTGATCCGCTCAAATATATTCTTAGCAAAGAAACACTTATAGGGAGATTGGCTAAATGGGTCATGGTTCTTACAAAATTTGATATTGAATATATAGAATGTAAAGCTATCAAAGGATAGGTTATTGCAGATCAACTTGGTAAATCTCTTCTTGAAGACAATCAACCTTTACACATAGAATTTCCGAATGAATCCATCGTGCACCTTACTCAACGATCCTAGAAAATGTTCTTTGATGGGTCTTTCACTCAAAAAGGTTTTGGTGCTAAAATACTTTTTATCACTCCTCAAAGATGTTCAATCTCGAAGGCTTAAAAGATTCTCTTTCCTTGCACAAGCAATATTGCATAATATGAAGCCTTGGTCAATGGAATCAAGCTAGCTATTGAATGGAAGGTTATTGAGTTACACATTTATGGAGACTCTCAATTGATTATCAACCAAATCAATGATATATATATCAGACTCGGGATGAGAAACTGATGCCCTATAAAAAAATGGTTGATGATCTCAAGAAATACTTTACCTTTGTATCATTTCAACAGATTCCCAGATCAACAAACAAAGAAACAAATGCTATGGCTACCTTGGCATCTATACCACAGCTACAAGAATCTAAGTTCCACTATGAATTCCTCATGGAAGAGTTACATTATCCTGCTTATGATTCTCCTGAGTCTAGATGGTCTGTTCTATTATTGGATATGATTCATCTCACTATAGCCACATTTACTCTTACTTGTGTGACCAAATTATCCCTGCTAATCTTACCCGTAATGAGAAAAGAAACCTTATTCGAAATGCTTCACGGTATGTCATCATTGCTAATGATTTGTATAGGTGAGGTTTGGATAGTACTTTGTTTTTGAAACTAAAGAGTCCCAACGTGCATTATCTGAAGTCCATGAAGGTATTTGTGGATCTCATTCAAATGGTCTTACTTTGGCTCAAAAACTGCTAAGGGCTGGCTACTACTGGCCAGATATGGAAAAAGATACTATTAAATTTGCTAAAACTTGTGAGTAGTGTCAACTACATGGGAATCTCATACACGCTTCAGCAAGGGATCTAATACCTTTCATCACACATTGGCCTTTTCAACAATGGGTGTTTGACCTCATTGGCCAAATCTATCCTGCATCATCTAAAGAACACAATTTTATCATAACTTGCACTGAGTACTTCACTAAGTGGGTTGAAGCAGTTCTGCTAATCAAAGCTTGTTGTTCATCCTTAACTATATCATCTATAGGTATGGGATACCTTCTTCAATTGTGACTGACAATGGAGGGTAGTTCAAAAATAAAGATCTAGATGAGATCTGTGAAAAGTTCAAAATAAAACAACACTTGTCATCCATATATTACCCTCAAGGTAATGGACACTTTGAAGCATCTAACAAAAATCTGTTGACTATCTTACATAGAACAATAAACAAATCTGGAAAGGATTCCTGCACTATGACCTTATAGAACAAGTATTAGAACACCTACTGGGGCTACACCTTTTTCTTTGGTGTATGGATCCGAAGCAGTCTTGCCTATTGAGGTGGAAATACAATCTTTGAGAGTTTCTTTGTAAGGTCTTATTACTGATGAAGACTACAAAATATCTAGATTGCAAGAACTCGAGTTGCTGGATGAACGTCGACAAGTGGTGTTTGATCATCTGAGAGTGTACCAAAAGAGAATGTCTAGAGGTTATAACAAGAAAGTTCAACAAAGAGAATTTCAGGTTGGTGACCTTGTTTTGAGAGAAAATCCTAAAAAATCAACAGTTTTGAGACAACAAAGGGAAGTTTGAACCCAACTGGTTGGGTCCCTATATTATTATTGTAGTCTTTGGCTCTGGTGCTTATCAAATCCCAACATCGGAAGGAGAATAGCTCTATGAACCGATCAACACCATCCACTTGAAAAAATTCTTCACTTAGTATTCTCTACTACAACAACTTGTACAACTAAAAAGTCCTAAAAAAATTAAAAAATTAAAAATTCTTTGCCAAGCAGGTGAAAACCTGGTAAAAAGGTGCCTCTTGTACTTAAGTGCTCCATCTATCAACACAAATTTGGCATTTCCTATTTTCATTCCTGCTTTCCTGCATCTTTGCTTTCACTTGTACATACTTTTTAGTCGCTTTTGTGACATCCTAGTTCTTTTGAAACTCTCATGGCTTGAAACTAATTAATTTAGATGTTGTAAGAAGTATCAACCAAGTCATCTTTCCGTCAGTAGTACTAGGTCATCCATTCTGATTCAGTCACTTATCTCCAAACTATCGAAGAGTTTTATCACTCAGTAAAGGAGCAAAACAAGACTACAGAAAACAATCACTAAACTATTTGAGATATGCATGAAATTCTCTTTGTGTTGTATTTTAACATTGGTTTTTTATTATTATTCCCTTTGAGTAACTCGAGGAAGTCTATCTTGACTAAGAGGAGCAAGGATTGGGGGCATAATACTTGTTTTGTTTTCTGCTTGTAAGAGTGATTCTGGTGATTAGGAAACATCTGATCAATTGGGTGTCTATGATAAGTGACTTCACATTAAGGTGAAATCGCCACACATACCTCAACTCCGCTTATTTGTATGCTAAAGGGAGGTTGGAGCCATTTCTTTGTCTATTTTGAGGGAATTTATTTAATGTACAATCCGAATGCATGCGTAATTTGTCCAAGGATATGAACGATGAAAGGGTCATTGCAGACAAGACAATAAATATTGATAGTTCTGATACTTAATATAAGTACAGATCTGATAACCAACAAGATGAGAGGGGGGGGGTGAATCATACAAACTTAATCATCAATGAAAACATCAGATTCTACCTCGGTAACATATATCAGTCATAGAATAAAAACTTTTAAACATGCAAACTCAAAAGCATATGAACAATATAAACCTCATAACACCAGATTTAACGTGGAAACCCAAATAGGGAAAAACTACTGTGGGATTTCTAACCCACTAAGAAATATACTCTTCTAGAGTATGCTCAGTTAAAAGCCAATTCTATTAAAGATTACAAAACACATTGCTAGATGTGACCCGGTTAAGGGATTTCCCTCAGATCTGTTAGGATCTTCACTTTGTTAGAAGTGACCTTGTTAAAGGATTTCAAACACTCATTTAGAATGTCACCTTGTTAGAGGATTTACTTATAAGACTGTTAAGTCCACTCGGTTAAGAGATTTCCTATTACTTTCAAAAGCTAACAGTAATACAATCTATCTACAACTTTACATCTAAAATGCTAAAGCAGATTCTTATTTGTTCAACACAATCTAGACATAGAACTATTCCTGTCTATCTGCTGGGCATCAATACTCTATTATTCCAATAGGTCTTCAAGCTTCTGTGCTTGGTGATCACTATGTAGCATCCCTATGCATACACTTGCCCACATCCACTGTTTATCAACAGTTCCTTATTTATAAACAATCATCTAACCGCTTAATCTCCTTGATCACATTTCCCATGATCAATAATAGCCATCAGATCTTCAATCTTGTCCAGGTTCATTGTATCTTATGATCTGAAAAATGTTTTACCCTGCCTCAGAACTTGCACAATCATCTTGGAACTTGTGTTAGGGTAATGCGGTTCAATCTGAGTTGTAGATCTTCTTGCCGACTTTCCATTGCCTTAGATTTGTTAACAAACTTCTTCCACGACTTGCCAATCATTGATCCGCTCCAGCTCATCAGCTTCTTTCATTAAATATCACATGTAAGCATTTAATGCATTATGTTATATCTTGGTTACAACTCGGTGAATACTAAACTTTACTCGGTAGACATTTTGTCTTCATCAACCGACTGCAATAACCTTAGGGTTTACTGACTAGGTTACTTAGGGTTTACCGACTAGGTTCTTTGCCTGATAACATAGTGTAGTATTAACCTTTACATTTTACAACATATGTATGATGTTAAAACAATCTAAAACATCAAGATCTCATCAATGTCTGACTCAGTACAGTTGCCCATTGAATAACTTATCCCTTTATTCATCATATTCTTTCTTGTGTCTTTACCGACTTCTTTATAATCTTCATATCATATTTCTTAAGATATGGCAACATCATACTGAATTAGAAAATCAGTTTCTTGACATCAATGACAAAATAATAATATCAAGACAGTAAAACATCTTTAATCAGTTATCTCCATAATCAATAACAACCTTCTCAATATCCTTGTTATATTGCCAACAATCTCCGCCTTTGGCATTGATGGCAAAACCAATTGATTTGACCATTAAGAATTCGGATTACTGTGATTCTAAAATGCTGAAATGCTCTCCCCCATACATCAGACTTCTCTTCTGGTTTTCTCTCAATCTTCTCAGGTCTTCTCCTCCTGGTAGTCTTCTCCTCCTTGGGTAGGTCTTCTCCCCCTGGTAGTCTTCTCCTCCTTTGACAACAATGCCAAAATGAAAATAACTAAAACATAAGTTGTTTCTGTAAGAAGTTATTTCTTGCTGATGTGTATCAACTGAGTCTCAATCAGAGCATTTGTTTACAATTCCTGTTCCCTCTATCATTTTCTGTATTATCCCAATATTGTTCCAGTACACTTTCAGAAAAGCATTCTTAAAGTGTATCACTCCAGCATCAGCTCCCTAAAAGATATTCAATACATTCATCGAAGTGATGCTTTCACTGAACTTGATCAGTGAGTAAGAGATAGGGGTAGGACCCCTAGCTTACTTCTGAGATATTCAAAAGTCTCCTTTGGTAGTGGCTTGGTGAAGATATCAGCTATTTGTTCCTTTGTGTTAACATATTCCAACACCACTTTCTTTTCATGAGCTTCTTCTGTAAGATAATGATATTTGATAGATATGTGCTTTGTCTTAGAGTGCATAATAGGGTTCTTTGAAATATTAATGGCACTAGTATTGTCATAGAATATAGTTACTGGCTCGGTAACTTTCTCATTTATACTTTCCAACAATTGTTTGATCCATGCAATGTTGGTACAATTCAGTGTTGCAGCAACATATTCAGCTTTGACTGTTGACTGAGAAACACATCCTTGTTTCTTGCTAAGCCAACTCACTAGTCTTTCTCCTAAGAAGAAAGCTCCTCCACTTGTGCTTTTCCTGTCATCAATATTGCATGCCCAATCAGCATCAGTATAGACTTTCAAATCAAAATCATTCCTTTCTGATATACTAAGCCATAATCTTCAGTGCCTTTCAAGTATCTAAAAAATCTTTTGATGGCTATCATGTGTATTTCCTTAGGATCTATAGATAATGTTGCAACAATACCTACTGCATGTGCTATATCACACCTACTGTGAACAACATATTGTAGTTTTCCAATCATGGATCGGTAGAGTGTCTCATCAATAGATGCAGATTCATCATTCTTTGATAGTTTGCAATTTGTAGTCATAGGAGTACTTACTGGCTTTGAATCCTCCATTCCAAATTTCTTCAAGATTTCCTTTATGTATTTGGATTGAGTAATGAAAATTTCATTTTTCATTTGCAGTATCTGTAAGCCTATAAAATACTTTATCTCACCGATTAATGACATCTCAAATTCTTTGCTCATTTCATTACCAAAGTTCTTGCATAAAGAGTCATTTCCACAAAATATAATATCATCAACAAATATGGCTGAGATTAGTATTCCATTTTCATCATTCTTCATGTACATGTTGCCATTCTCACTTGTCCTTAAAAAACCAATCTTAATCAAATAAGAGTGCAGTCTTTCATACCATGCTCTAGGTGCTTGTTTCAGACCATATAAAGCTTTGTTCAATTTACATACCTAATCTTTATTGTCTTCAACAAATCCTTCAGGTTGTTCAATGAAAACTTCTTCTTCTAATATTTCATTCAGAAATGCAAATTTGACATCCAATTGATATACCTTGAAATTTTTGAAAGCAGCATATGCCAACAATGTTTTAGCTCCTTCAAGTCTGGCAACAGGTGCAAAAGTCTCACCATAATCAATTCCTTCTTCTTGGGCATAACCTTTGCGAACCAATCTTGCTTTGTTCTGAATGACCTCTCCTTGCTCATTTAGCTTGTTTTTGAAGATCCACTTTGTACCAATTACATTTTTGTCCTTAGGTCTTGGGACTAGTGTCCATGTGTCATTCTTCTTGATTTGATCAATCTCTTTAGTCATAGCATTTATCCAATCTTCACTGTTGAATGCCTCTTTTACTATTCTTGGTTGAAATTCAGATATCAAACATGTGTTCTGTCTCAGTTTGTTCCTTGTCATCACTGGATCATCCTTATCTCCTATAATCTGACTTGGTGCATGATGTCTTCTGACATATTTGGCTAATACAGGCTTGGTAGGCTCTGTATGATCCTCTTCATCACTCTGTAATTGGATATCTTACTCATTTCCTTCAACAGTTATTTTGGTAGGACTTTTCAGTTGCACATAGACAAATTCATCATAGTCTTTTGGTTCTTTGGAATTCCCGTCAACAGTTCTTTCTGCAAATTCATCAATTTTCACATTTGCACTTTCTACTATTTTGTTAGATGATTTGATCAGACATTTAAATGCTTTGATTCTAGAAGAATATCCTAGAAATGTTCCTTCTTCACTTTTCTGATCAAACTTGCCATTTCTATCATCTTTATGAACATAGCATTTGCTTCCAAAGATCTTAAAATAACTTATGTTAGGTTTCTTGCCATACCAGATTTCATAAGGTGTCTTCAAAGTACCTTTCTTCAATTGAACTCGGTTCAAGGTGTAAACAGTTGTGGTTATTGCTTCTCTCCAAATTTTTTGTGGAAGCTTCTTCTCAATCATCAGTGTTCTAGCACAATCCACAATAGATATGTTTCTTCTTTCAGCTATTCCATTCTGTTGTGGAGTCCTTGGTATAGAGACTTGTCTTTTAGTACCATGATCATTGCAAAATAGGTTGAACTCATCAGATGTGAACTCTCCTCCTCTATATGATCTAAGACATTTCAGTTGTCTTCCTGTTACATTTTCAACTCTAGTCTTGTACCACTTAAACATTTGAAAAGCTTCTGATTTTTCTTTTAAAAATATTACTGACATCATCCTTGATTAATCATTCACAAATAATATGAAATACTTGTCACCATAATAACTTTGAACTTTCATAGGACCACAAAGATTAGTGTGTACAAGATCTAAAATTCCCTTAGAAATGTAGCACTTACTTGTAAAGCTGGATCTTGTCATCTTGCCCATTTGGTATCCTCGACACATAGCATTCTCTGGTTTTTCAAGACTCGGTAGACCTCTTACTCTGTGCTTCTTACTTATCATGATCAGATAATCAAAGTTAACATGACAAAACCTTTTATTCCATAACTAGGTGTTATCAATCTTTGCATGCAAGCACTTGTTGTGAGTAGAGTAAAGGTGAAATGTATTACCTTTTGTTTGTGTCCCGGTAGCAGCTAACTTTCCATTTTTGTCATGAACTTTGACAATTCCTTTCTGAAATTCTATTCGATAACCTGTGTTGTTTAGTTGTGCTACACTCAACAAATTATATTTCAAACCTTCAACCCAATAAACATCATTGCATATTGCTTTATCAAGAAGTGTTATGGATCCTTTACCTCTTACCGGACATGGTGCATCATTACTAAATCTAAAATAGCCTCCATCATAATCTTCTAACATAACAAACTTGTGTTTATCTCCTATCATATGATGTGAGCATCCACTATCTATAATCCAAGAATGATTAGTGTTTATGTGAGATATTAGGGCTTTTTCTTCATACCTTTCTTCATCTGATCCATCCTTGATAGCCACATAAACAACTTCCTCTGTATCAGTCTTATCTGATTTATCATCTTCAAATTCCTCATCAGCAATTAAGTAGGTCTTTCTATCTCTTCTTCTGAAGTTTCGATGACCTCCGTAATGATTATCTTTCTGTCTGTCATCTTGGTAATCTCTCTTTTTAGTGAAATCTTTGTCAGGATAGTTAGAAGCCATATGTCCAATCTTATCACAATTGAAACATTTCAAGGGTAGTTTTCCCTTATACTTACCTTTGCCAATTGGTAACCTTTTGGCCAATAGTGCTTCAAACTCTTCTTGCTTTCTGATTTCTTCATAGAGTTTGTGTACCTCCTCCATGTTCTTCTGAAATCTTTCACTTGCTCCACTATGATCTCCTCCAATGTACTTATACTTTCTTTCATTGTAATCATTAGATTCATTCAGATGAAAAGAACTAAATGCTGATTCAACTTTATTTATCAATGACCCATTGTTATCAAAATTACTTAACTCAAATGCATGTAGCTTACCAATAGTAGCATCCAAGGAAACTGACATATTAGGTATAGACCTCAATTCATTAATTGCAGAGACTCAGATTGCGTAGGCAGGTAGAAGGGTTCTTAACAACTTACTTGTCACATCCTTTTCTTCAATAGTTCCTCCTGCTCCCTTGATTTGATTTACAATCTCCTTTAGTCTTGTACTGTATTGGGTTATGTTCTCACCTTCATTCATCCTCATAGATTCAAGTTGTCCTCTTAGACTATCAACTTTTGCTCTTTGAACATGTTCATCGCCTACATATACAGATATGAGCTTAGTCCACATAGCCTTCGCATCATTGCAACCTTCTAGATCATTAAACTCAGTATCGGTCAATGCAGATGTTATTTCAATCATTGCTTGAATGTGTTCTTGCTTTGCCTTTATCTCTTCCATAGTCAATGGATAGGTGCTCGGTGTAACAAAATCATTATCTAGATAGTATATAGCATATTCTCCAACTCCTGATAGATGTAGCTTCATCCTTTTCTGCCATGTAGAGAAACTTGACTTATTCAGCTTAGGTGCATCCCTCTTATACATCTTTGGATCTTTAACTCAAGTGCCTTTAAACTTTCCTTTCGGAGTCCAAGGCTCTGATACCAATTGATAGTTCTAATACTTAATATAAGTATAGATCCGATAGCCAACAAGATGAGAGGGGGGGGTGAATCATACAAACTTAATCATCAATGAAAACATCAGATTCTACCTCGGTAACATATATCAGTCATAGAATAAAAACTGTCAAACATGCAAACTCAGAAGCATGTGAACAATATAAACTTCATAACACCAAATTTAACGTGGAATCCCAAATAGGGAAAAACCACTTTGGGATTTCGGACCCACTAAGAAATATACTCTTCTAGAGTATGCTCGGTTAAAAGCCAATCTTGTTAAAGATTACTAAACACATTGCTAGATGTGACCCGGCTAAGGGATTTCCCTCAGATCTGCTAGGATCTTCACTTTGTTAGAAGTGACCTTGTCAAAGGATTTCAAACACTCATTTAGAATGTCACCTTGTTAGAGGATTTACTTATAAGACTGTCAAGTCCACTCGGTTAAGAGATTTCCTATTACTTTCACAAGCTAACAGTAATACAATCTATCTACAACTTTACATCTAAAATGCTAAAGCAGATTCTTATTTGTTCAACACAATCTAGACAGAACTGTTCTTGTCTATCTGTTGGGCATCAATACTCTGTTATTCCAACAGCTCTTCAAGCTTCTATGCTCGGTGATCACTATGTAGCATCCCTGTGCATACACTTGCCCGCATCCACTATTTATCAACAGTTCCTTATTTATAAACAATCATCTAACCACTTAATCTCCTTGATCACATTTCCCATGATCAATCATAGCCATTAGATCTTCAATCTTGTCTAGGTTCATTGTAGCCTACGATCTGAAAAACATTTTACCCTGCCTCAGAACTTGCACAATCATCTTGGAACTTGTGTTAGGGTAATGCGGTTCAATCTGAGCTATAGATCTTCTTGCCAACTTTCCATTGCCATAGATTTATTAACAGACTTCTTCCATGCCTTGCCAATCATTGATCAATTCCAGCTCATCAGCTTCTTTCATTAAATATCACATGTAAACATTTAATGCATTCTATTATAGCTTGGTTACAACTCAGTGAATACTAAACTTTACTCGGTAGACATTTTGTCTTCATTAACCGACTGCAATAACCTTAGGGTTTATCAACTAAGTTCCTTAGGGTTTACCGACTAGGTTCTTTGCCTGATAACATAGTGTAGTATTAACCTTTACATTTTACAACATATGTATGATGTTAGAACAATCTAAAACATCAAGATCTCATCATTTTCTGACTCGGTAGAGTTGCCCATTGAATAACTTATCCCTTTATTCATCATATTCTTTCCTGTGTCTTTACCGACTTCTTTATAATCTTCATATCATATTTCTTAAGCTATGGCAACATCATATGGAATTAGAAAATCAATTTCTTGACATCAATGACAAAATAATAATATCAAGATAGTAAAACATCTTTAATCAGTTATGTCCATAATCATCAACTACCTTCTCAATATCCTTGTTATATTGCCAACAATCTCCCCCTTTGGCATTGATTGCATAACCAATTGATTTTACCGTTAAGAATTTGGATTGCTATGATTCTGAAATGCTGAAATGCTCTCCCCCATACATCAAACTTCTCTTCTGGTTTTCTCTCAATCTTCTCAGGTCTTCTCCTCGTGGTAGTCTTCTCCTCCTTGGGTAGGTCTTCTCCCCCTGGTAGTCTTCTCCTCCTTTGACAACAATGCCAAAATGAAAAGAACTAAAACATAAGTTGTTTCTGTAAGAAGTTATTTCTTGCTGATGTGTATCAACTGAGTCTCAGTCAGAGCATTTGTTTACAATTCCTATTCCTTGTATCATTTTCTATATTATCCCAATATTGTTTCAGTACACTTTCAGAAAAGTATTCTTAAAGTGTATCACTCCAGCATCAGCTCCCTAAAAGATATTCAATAGATTCATCGAAGTGATGCTTTCACCGAACTCGGTCAGTGAGTAAGAGATAGGGGTAGGACCCCTAACTTACTTCTGAGATATTCAAAAGTGTCCTTTGGAAGTGGCTTGGTGAAGATATCAGCTATTTGTTCCTTTGTGTTAACATATTCCAACACCACTTTCTTTTCATGAGCTTCTTCTCTAAGATAATGATATTTCATAGATATGTGCTTTGTCTTAGAGTGCATAACAGGGTTCTTTGAAATATTAATGGCACTAGTATTGTCACAGAATATAGTTACTGGCTTGGTAACTTTCTCATTTATACCTTCCAACAATTGTTTGATCCATGCAATGTTGGTACAATTCAGTGCTGCAGCAATATATTCAGCTTCGGCTGTTGACTGAGAAAGACATCCTTGTTTCTTGCTAAGCCAACTCACTAGTGTTTCTCCTAAAAAGAAAGCTCCTCCACTTGTGCTTTTCCTATCTTCAATGTTGCCTGCCCAATCAGCATCAGTATAGACTTTCAAATCAAAATCATTTCCTTTCTGATATACTAAGCCATAATCTTCAGTGCCTTTCAAGTATCTAAAAATTCTTTTGATTGTTGTCATGTGTATTTCCTTAGGATCTGCAGAGAATCTTGCAAAAATACCTACTGCATGTGCTATATCAGGCTTGCTGTGAAATACATATTGTAGTTTTCCAATCATGGATCAGTAGAGTGTCTCATCAATAGATGCAAATTCATCATTCTTTGATAGTTTGCAGTTTGTAGTCATAGGAGTACTTACTGGCTTTGAATGCTCCATTCCAAATTTCTTCAAGATTTCCTTTATCTATTTGGATTGAGTAATGAAAATTTCATTTTTCATTTGCAGTATCTGTAAGCCTATAAAATACTTTATCTCACCGATTAATGACATCTCAAATTCTTTGCTCATTTCATTACCAAAGTTCTTGCATAAAGAGTCATTTCCACAAAATATAATATCATCAACAAATATGGCTGAGATTAGTATTCCATTTTCATCATTCGTCATGTACATTTTACTATTCTCACTTGTCCTTATGAAACCAATCTTAATCAAAGAAGAGTGCAGTCTTTCATACCATGCTCTAGGTGCTTGTTTCAGACCATATAAAGCTTTGTTCAATTTACATACCTGATCTTTATTGTCTGCAACAAATCCTTCAGGTTGTTCAATGAAAACTTCTTCTTCTAATACTCCATTCAGAAATGAAGATTTGACATCCATTTGATATACCTTGAAGTTTTTGAAAGAAACATATGCCAACAATGTTCTAACTCCTTCAAGTCTGGCAACAGGTGCAAAAGTCTCACCATAATCAATTCCTTCTTCTTGGGCATCACCTTTGCGAACCAATCTTGCTTTGTTCCGAATGACCTCTCTTTTCTCATTTAGCTTGTTTCTGAAGATCCACTTTGTACCAATTACATTTTTGTCCTTAGGTCTTGGGACTAGTGTCCATGTGTCATTCTTCTTGATTTGATCAATCTCTTCAGTCATAGCATTTATCCAATCTTCACTGTTGAATGCCTCTTTTACTATTCTTGGTTGAAATTCAGATATCAAACATGTGTTCTGTCTCAGTTTGTTCCTTGTCATCACTGGATCATCCTTATCTCCTATAATCTGACTTGGTGCATGATGTCTTCTTACATATTTGGCTAATACAGGCTCGATAGGCTCTGTATGATCCTCTTCATCACAAGGTAACTAGATATCTTCCTCATTTCGTTCAACAGTTATCTCTATAGGACTTTTCGGTTGCACATAGACAAATTCATCATAATTTTCTAGTTCTTTGGAATTCCTGTCATCAGTTCTTTCTGCAAATTCATCAATTTTCACATTTGCACTTTCTACTATTTTGTTAGATGATTTGATCAGACATTTGAATGCTTTGCTTCTAGAAGAATATCCTAGAAATGTTCCTTCTTCACTTTTCTTATCAAACTTGCCATTTCTATCATCTTTATGAACATAGCATTTGCTTCCAAAGATCTTAAAATAACTTATGTTAGGTTTCTTGCCATACCAGATTTCATAAGGTGTCTTCAAAGTACCTTTCTTCAATTGAACTCGGTTCAAGGTGTAAACAGTTGTGCTTATTGCTTCTCTCCAAATTTTTTGTGGAAGCTTCTTCTCAATCATCAGTGTTCTAGCACAATCCACAATAGATATGTTTCTTCTTTCAGCTATTCCATTCTGTTGTGGAGTCCTTGGTATAGAGACTTGTCTTTTAGTACCATGATCATTGCAAAATAGGTTGAACTCATCAGATGTGAACTCTCCTCCTCTATATGATCTAAGACATTTCAGTTGTCTTCCTGTTACATTTTCAACTCTAGTCTTGTACCACTTAAACATTTGAAAAGCTTCTGATTTTTCTTTTAAAAATATTACTGACATCATCCTTGATTAATCATTCACAAATAATATGAAATACTTGTCACCATAATAACTTTGAACTTTCATAGGACCACAAAGATTAGTGTGTACAAGATCTAAAATTCCCTTAGAAATGTAGCACTTACTTGTAAAGCTGGATCTTGTCATCTTGCCCATTTGGTATCCTCGACACATAGCATTCTCTGGTTTTTCAAGACTCGGTAGACCTCTTACTCTGTGCTTCTTACTTATCATGATCAGATAATCAAAGTTAACATGACAAAACCTTTTATGCCATAACTAGGTGTTATCAATCTTTGCATGCAAGCACTTGTTGTGAGTAGAGTAAAGGTGAAATGTATTACCTTTTGTTTGTGTCCCGGTAGCAGCTAACTTTCCATTTTTGTCATGAACTTTGACAATTCCTTTCTGAAATTCTATTCGGTAACCTGTGTTGTTTAGTTGTGCTACACTCAACAAATTATATTTCAAACCTTCAACCCAATAAACATCATTGCATCTTGCTTTATCAAGAAGTGTTATGGATCCTTTACCTCTTATCAGACATGGTGCATCATTACCAAATCTAACATAGCCTCCATCATAATCTTCTAACATAACAAACTTGTGTTTATCTCCTGTCATATGATGTGAGCATCCACTATCTATAATCCAAGAATCATTAGTGTTTATGTGAGATATTATGGCTTTTTCTTCATACTTTTCTTCATCTGATCCATCCTTGATAGCCACATAAACAACTTCCTCTGTATCAGTCTTATCTGATTTATCATCTTCAGATTCCTCATCAGCAATTAAGCAAGTCTTTCTATCTCTTCTTCTAAAGTCTCGGTGACCTCTATAATGATTATCCTTCTGTCTGTCATCTCAGTAATCTCTCTTTTTAGTGAAATCTTTGTTAGGATAGTTAGAAGCCATATGTCCAATCTTATCACAATTGAAACATTTCAAGGGTAGTTTTCCCTTATACTTACCTTTGCCTCTTCATAACCTTTTGGCCAATAGTGCTTCAAACTCTTCTTGCTTTCTGATTTCTTCATACAGTTTGTGTACCTCCTCCATGTTCTTTCGAAATCTTTCACTTGCTCCACTATGATCTCCTCTAGTGTACTTATACTTTCTTTCATTTTAATCATTAGATTCATTCAGATGAAAAGAACTAAATGTAGATTCAACTTTATTTACCGATGACCCACTGTTATCAAAATTACGTAACTCAAATGCATGTAGCTTACCAATAGTAGCATCCAAGGAAACTGGCATATTAGGTATAGACCTCAATTCATTGATTGCAGAGACTTAGATTGCATAGGAAGGTAGAAGGGTTCTTAACAACTTACTTGTCACATCCTTTTCTTCAATATTTCCTCTTGCTCCCTTGATTTGATTTACAATCTCCATTAGTCTTGTACTGTACTGGGTTATGTTCTCATCTTCATTCATCCTCATAGATTCAAGTTGTCCTCTTAGACTATCAACTTTTTCTCTTTGAACATGTTCATCTCCTCCATATACAGATATGAGCTTAGTCCACATAGCCTTCGCATCATTGCAGCCTTCTAGATCATTAAACTCAGAATCGGTCAATGCAGATGTTATTTCAATCATTGCTTGAATGTGTTCTTGCTTTGCCTTTATCTCTTCCATAGTCAATGGATAGGTGCTCGATGTAACAAAATCATTCTCCAGATAGTATATAACATATTCTCCAACTCCTGATAGATGTAGCTTCATCCTTTTCTGCCATGTAGAGAAACTTGACTTATTCAACTTAGGTGCATCCCTCTTATACATCTTTGGATCTTTAACTCAAGTGCCTTTAAACTTTCCTTTCAGAGTCTAAGGCTCTGATACCAATTGATAGTTCTGATACTTAATATAAGTACAGATCTGATAGCCAACAATATGAGAGGGGGGGGTGAATCATACAAACTTAATCACCAATGAAAACATCAGATTCTACCTCGGTAACATATATCAGTTATAGAATAAAAATTGTCATACATGCAAACTCAAAAGCATATGAACAATATAAACCTCATAACACCATATTTAATGTGGAAACCCAAATAGGGAAAAACCACTTTGGGATTTCAGACCGACTAAGAAATATAATCTTCTAGAGTATGCTCGGTTAAAAGCCAATCCTGTTAAAGATTACAAAACACATTGCTAGATGTGACCCGGTTAAGGGATTTCCCTCAGATCTGTTAGGATCTTCACTTTGTTAGAAGTGACCTTGTCAAAGGATTTCAAACACTCATTTAGAATGTCACCTTGTTAGAGGATTTACTTATAAGACTGCTAAGTCCACTCGGTTAAGAGATTTCCTATTACTTTCACAAGCTAACAGTTATACAATCTATCTGCAACTTTACATCTAAAATGCTAAAGTAGATTCTTATTTGTTCAACACAATCTAGACATAGAACTATTCTTGTCTATCTGTTGGGCATCAATACTCTGTTATTCGAATAGCTCTTCAAGCTACTTTGCTCGGTGATCACTATGTAGCATCCCTATGCATACACTTGCTTGCATCCACTGTTTATCAACAGTTCCTTATTTATAAACAATCATCTAACCGCTTAATCTCCTTGATCACATTTCCCATGATCAATCATAGCCATCAGATCTTCAATCTTGTCCAGGTTCATTGTATCTTACGATCTGAAAAATGTTTTACCCTGCCTCAGAACTTGCACAATCACCTTGGAACTTGTGTTAGGGTAATGCGGTTCAATTTGAGCTGTAGATCTTCATGCCGACTTTCCATTGCCTTAGATTTGTTAACAAACTTCTTCCATAGCTTGCCAATCATTGATCCACTCTAGCTCATTAGCTTCTTTCATTAAATATCACATGTAAACATTTAATGCATTCTGCTATAGCTTGGTTACAACTCGGTGAATACTGAACTTTACTTGGTAGACATTCTGTCTTCATTAACCGACTGCGATAACCTTAGGGTTTACTGACTAGGTTCCTTAGGGTTTACCGACTAGGTTCTTTGCCTGATAACATAGTGTAGTATTAACCTTTACATTTTACAACATATGTATGATGTTAAAACAATCTAAAACATCAAGATCTCATCATTGTCTGACTTGGTAGAGTTGCCCATTGAATAACTTATCCCTTTATTCATCATATTCTTTCCTGTGTCTTTACCGACTTCTTTATAATCTTCATATCATATTTCTTAAGATATGGCAACATCATACTAAATTAGAAAATCAATTTCTAGACATCAATGAAAAAATAATAATATCAAGACAGTAAAACATCTTTAATCAGTTATGTCCATAATCATTAACAACCTTCTCAATATCCTTGTTATATTGGCAACAAATATTGCATATGAAATGAAAGGAACTCTATTTTACCTGTTGTGTTTGAAAAATGCTCAGTGATGAAAATTAATTATACCAAATCCAGTGACTAAGTTTAGGTTGCATTCATTCTAAATTTTATGCATTTTAAGTGATTTCTGTATGATAAGAATGATCTGTTTATCTTTTGAATGAGAGTCTGAAGCAGTCATCATTCTCAGTTAAGCGGTCTCTTTTTCATCATCGTTCCTATGATCGAGTACTTGTGTATGGAGTTGTTTGCTGCATACATGAGCATCTTATATAGATCCATACATTTCATTATATACTTATTTGCATTCATATTATTGCATGAAAAATAAACATTTGCATTACTAGTTACTAATTTTCATCATTTATTTGCATATGAAAAAGAACCAAAAAAACAAACATCCCTATTCATCTGCATTACATACATCCATGCTGAAAAGATATGCATACATATAAAATCAAGCATATAGAAAGACATCTCATAATCAATCAACAAAAGTACAATGAAATCAAATCAAGAGCTCGTATATATCATCATAATATCAGTGTCTAAGAATAAAAATGATATCAACTGCAATATACAATGTCTCATTGCAGCAAGAATCATCTAGACTATAAAAATGAGGTATATAACAAAATCTAGGAGATATAACAAATCTAGCTCTCTATCTCTCTCTCATCACCAGGTGGAGGAGGTGGTGCCTGATGACCAATATCTTGTTTAGGTGCTCTAGCTCCCTTAGATCAAGCCATATACTAAGAATACAAAACAACTTGTTGTGGTACTGGGACCGCTATACTATAAGCTGCATGGCTCGTCTGATGCAAAACCTCTCACCGAAGAGCATCCCACTCTTCTCTCACCTCTGCAAATTGTTGATCATTCTCTACTCTCATCTCTGCAATTTGTTGGTCTCACTCTGCAAGTTGTGTTTGTTCCACTATAAACTGTGACTGTAAACCTGTCAACCTAGTCCTCAAAGACCGTACTACATTTGGTACTCCCTGCTCTCTCCCAACATCACCCTCTCCACCTCCCTTCTCATCTCTTTGTTGCCTAACCTTCCTAGGAGCTGCTCTCTCCTCCTCACCTCCAACCTCTACTGCCCTACAATTGCCAGCCTCAACCCCAACAGGTCCTAAGGATCTACCCTCCCCTCTCTGTCAATGTCTACCTCCCGGTGCTGCTACTAGCACCATGATCACCTCTTGTTCGCCTAGGTACATCCGCTCTTTGTCCTTGTACCTTCCCTCATCCATGTACCTGACTTGGTACCTATTCCTGAGCTGGCGCATCCTCATCAACCTCCTCTATAAGCGGCGCATTCTCTCTCAGATTTATAAACTGAGGAAGAGGATGTCTCTAAAACCAATCTTTATACTGGGCAAATGCCCCTGCATTTGCTACATCCTCTAGATAATCCCATCTTTGCGGCTATAAACCCGCTAACTCTTGCATGCTCAATGCATATGACAGTCTCGGTGCCCATCCTCGTCTCTCCTCCTCCCCATATCTAGCATATATTATGAACTCCTGGGATATACTCTGCAGTCTCCCATACTAGCTCATCACCCTAGATACTACAAACTGCTCTATAATAGACACCAATCTACCAATGAGAGCTCAAGTCATAAACATATCCTTCCTTTGTGCTCTCCAATCATCCCATAGCTCTAGACCCCTATACAATCTAAATACTACAATGATCAAATCATCCAACAGTCTCCTCCAATAGTCAGTCTTGCCCAGGTGGGGTTGAGTAACATAACCTGCATAACAATATACAATAGGCTAGTGCACCTCTCTAGAATCATCTACAATAGGTCTACATATCGGGATATGCTCCCATGCCCATATCTGTAAAACTAACACACCTACTACCATTCTCTTCCCCTCCCGATACACAATCTCATGCATCTCATGATACATATGCATGAGTTAGCATGATCCCCACCCTAATCTCACTGGATGAGTCAATAACCTCTCAAGAATCCTGCCCCAACTACATAGAAATCCCTATTGTCCCATATTAGGCATCACAAAACAACCTATCATACCAGCCAAAATGTAAGCTAGAGGGTATTGCGCACCATATCTTCTCATCAAATCATCCCACGTAATAGCGCGATCAAGAATAGTCTCGTCATGGAATATCTATCTCAGTGCCAAAATACCTAGTCATGGAGTAGAATCATAATCAACCTTATCTCTAGAAAACACAATCCTCAAAATCTTGTATATTTCCTCTGGCGTGATAGTCATCTCTTCAACTAGTAAATGAAAGGTTTTATGCTCTGAATGAAAACGCTCAACTAAATCGGTCAACATATCATGATTCACATGGATATCAGGCATCTGTAATAGGTATCTGAATCCACAGAAAAAAATATGACCTCTCTTTGCATCTGATAACTCACACACTAGCCTCATTATCGACAAGAATGTACATCGAAACTGAATATCTGGAAACTGAATCTGCAAAATCAAACACACAAATTGTCAATACGTGATCAAATTTGTGCTAAGAATGTGATAAACATGCTATAGAATCCAAATATAAAACAATCAAAATAAAAAATTATTGTTTACACTCTAAAAAATGCTTGTTGTTTTTTATACGAGTTTTCACAGAAAAGCAGAAACTCATACGAGCTAACAATAGGCCCCGCACGACTAAACACTATCATACAAAATATAATAATATGTCACACGCCAAAAATGGTCTATCAAGAAAATTTTCGTATGAAGCAAGGGTATACATCATATGACAAACCCTACTTGCTCAAACGACAAAACACAAAAGGACAGATACTCGTACAAGTAACAGTATAACACCGCATGACAAAATGATAAAAATGACTTTAAACGGATTTCAAAATGAAAAAATTGAACAACAATTCAAAAATAAAGAAATGTAAAGGCTAAAGATTGATCACTTACTGTTGGGGCGTAGTTCTACAGTCGATTATGACGTCTCCGGTGCTCAAATCTATGCTCCTAAATCATAATGGCCATTTTTCTTTGCAGGAGATTTTTCAAATTTCAAACTTTGAGAGGTGAAAATGAATTGACAATGACACATTGAACCACTTATATAGCCTAAACCTTAATTTTTAAACTTTCTCCAATGGACGTAAAAATTATACCCTAAGCTAAATCAACTAGCCTGAGTCCATTTTTGAGATCGAAACCGAAATTTGATGTTAATTTTCTAGTCAAAATTTCACAATGTTGACCACTTAGCACTTTCATCCTCAAGTCAAATTTTAAATCATTTTGTGCTCACTTCAATTCTAAATCAAAATTTAATTCTCAAATCAACTCTAACTGATTTTAATTTTAAACATCAATCTTCGTGCTCAAAATTATCATCACTAAACATTGCCTCAAATTCTTGTGCCCTTGCTATCTTTCAATTTTTCTCCTGAGGGGGCATACTCGTAAAATCTTTTCAGTGATTATCATCATCAAAAGTCGAGAAAGTTTTCAAAAATAATTAAATTGAGAAAATAAATCAAACTTAAGATATTTCTTTTTCTAAAATTGAGATAACTTGAAAAACAAAAAAAAAGTAGTTAAATTGAATTAATCATTTTCTCTAAAATTAAAACTCAAAGCTTTTTAAGAAACAAGTTCAGTTGCATTGAAATGGCTTTTTATAAATAAATATCTTGAGTGAATTAAAGAAATGTGCATGGAATTGACTAAATTTTATCTCAAGTGCATGGAAATTTGTCTTCAATGCAAACTCGAACTTATAATCTGAATGCATTCAATCAAGCTATAATTGGAATCTATCTCAAGATTAACTTAATCCAATCTCTCAATTATTTTAATTATCCTGGAATGTGCTTTTTTTTGAATAATCTCAACCACTCATTATTCAATTATTTTAATTATCCTGGAATGTGCTTTTTCTTGAATAATCTCAACCGCTCATTATTAATCGATCTTGACCATTGGTCTCTCTTTCGAGTCTCTATAAATTCAGCCTTCATCTCTCATTCAAAACACCTTGGAGATTTATTGTTATTGTGCAGTTTTTGCTCTTTGCTCTGGAGTCATTGAAGATATCGTGCTTTGAGATTATTGCATCTTAGTTTATATTTTTGCATATTTAGTTTAATCATTATTGCTTTCATTCATCTAGCTTAATCTTGCATATCTAGCTTAATATTCATTCATCTATCTTATCTAGCTTAATCTTGCATACATTTAGATTATTCTTGTGCTCGTATAGATTAAATCCTTCATCTTGGTGTAGTCTAGTCACTGGTACTTCTTAGATAAATCTGAGAGCAAGTCTATACTCGCATCTTTTACAAGGCAATAGGTCAATTTGTTATGGTTTTTATATATATGATTATATCTGTCTAACCATGCATGCAATGACTTAATTGAAGTGTTGTGTCTTACAACTTGCAGACCTTATCTACTTTTCACACACACACTCCCATATCACCTTTGTTCTTCTGACTTTTCAGCATTTCATCCAGCTTAGCCGAGCTAGCATTGAATTTCACTTTGTACCCATTAGCAGTGGTAAGTTAATCTCTCATAATTATGATATGTTTTTCCAATTCTTGCTCATTATTCTGAGACTATCAATTCAATCTTCAACAGGTCATTCTCATGATTCAATCTGCAACATTCATCAAATCTATCCTTCAAAGAATGATTCAGGGTTTCTTCTTTCTTGTTTTTGTCTTAAATCTCCTTTGTTAGCTTCATCACAATGGATTGCATTTCATTCTTGAGGACTGCATTATATGTAGCTAGTTTTTCACATTCATCTATCTTGTCTTGATTATCAATTCATTTCTCTTCTTTCTCCTTAAGTTTGTCCATCGACTCCTTTCTCTTCTCTCTAGATGTGTTCACTTGATCTTTCAATGATTCAATGAAATTTTCTGCATCACTCAAATTTCTTCTCAAGTCGCCTGCTTCTTTCCTTGTTGTATCTAGCTCTTGAATTGCCACAATAAGTTGTCTTTGCAAACTGGAGTCCATTGATTCAATCTTCTAGATCTTTCTCAAGTTGTTAGGCTTCCTTGGGGGAACTAGGCTCTAATACCAATTGTTGGAATCAATGAACACTGAGAGGGGGGGTGAATTACTATTCTACAATTAACAAAATTCTTAACCCGATTATTTAACCACCAAATGCAAATGAATAAAAGTAAAGTGCAGAAACTAAAAGAAAACAAGCTCAAAACCATAACACCAGAATTTTTATGTGGAAATTCAGAAAGGGAAAAACCACGGTGGGATTGGAACCCACAATATTATAATATTGTGACTAGGCGTATAATAATATTACAAGAGGGGAATTCACATGCATTTAACCACACTGCCTAGAGCTCACTGCTCAATTACAAAGAGGGCAACAACCTTGAGGAAGGCTCACTACCTTATAGAGAGTACAAATGATTGCAATAATGTCTGAACTAAATAATAGCATCTACATATGGCGAAAACAAGTTCAGGTTAAGTGCAATTTGTCTTTTGCAACTGTTTTGTTTCTCTGCTCTGTTATGATACTCTATCATATACTAGAGCACTAAAACCTTCAATCACATTCATAAAAATTCACACAATCGCTCATACAATCTTCACATATTCATACCATATCATAAAAATTTCAAATTAATCTGTCTTATATATCTGCATCAACAAAATAAATCAATTTCATGTCAGCTTCCAAAAACCACATAACACACAACATGAAATGTGTAACCATAAGTCAGCTCAATTTGATTGCCAATCCATATGCGGACCTAGACAAATTGATAAAAATATTCCCACATGTTAGCTCAATCACCTTGAGCTCGAAACAAATCACCAAAATCAACCCAAAGATTTTGCACCACACGTTTCATCAAAATAACTTTGTTCTTCCTAAATTACCGGTTACATGACCTTCTATCTTGCATGAGAATCAATACTAGAGGCTAGGATCGCGAAAAAATCTTCCTCGAATAACCAAACAATTAATTCTTTCACCGCAACCAAAATGGATATCTGTACAACGTATTCATACTCTGTTGGATACTATATTCCACCTTCCAGACTTAAAGCATAAATGAATATCAAACTTCTCAAACTTTTGGTAGATCACTTCTACATATATCAGATATGATATCTAATTTGAGTTTCCATCAATGACAATCTCAGAACAATCTCCAAGCATAGATCTTTACCGGTACAGTGTCTCTTGCCAACATGATGTCTATGTCTTATTACTCCTCTCTAACCTATAAAGAATGACTATCTACATAACTATATAAAGATGGAGGAAGATGAGGGGATGATTGAAACCTAGACATTTCACATCATGTTTTGTCATAGTCATTTGCTAATTATTGAAGATAAGATAAGCCTTATAGTACCATTGAAGTCAAATAGGACTTGTAGTTTAGAATATGGGTATTCAATGTGGCATAGATTCTATTGTCACAACTACAAGGGTTGTTGAGTAACACCCATGATATGTGAGATGATTTGGTTACCTAGATCTTCTTGGATTAATTAGTATGTTCAAAGAGTAATGACCCCTATTACATGTAGTTGTGGAAAAAAGAGTGGATAAATTCATGATTAACACCTTTGCAAACCATTTTACCTAGGAAGGAACATGACCTACCTTGATGATATGGAAAAGATGGATCTCTAATTAACATGTCTATTTGACCCTAACATTAATGAATTGGTCCAACTCTATTAGAATGTTGCAATATGTATAGACCTTAATTTGTTGAAGAGTCTTTACAACATCAAACGTATCCAATAGAACTGGAAAGTATTGACAAAAATGATTTGTATTGAAGACTATATGCAAGTCAAGGTAAGAAGAAAGATTAAATGAGTGATCCATGATACTGTGTCCCAATTTTTGGTCAAGTGGGACATTGAATTCAAAAAAAATCACTTTATAACACCTATAACAACTAAATTGTTAATAATTCAAGATGATGTGAACTATTTACTTTTGAGATTTCATCTGTAGACTATAAACATATATTTTAAAAACTTTAAGAAATAATTTATGATTTTTTTTAATGTAACTATTGATAACTTGACTGTCCAAGATTTTGAATCCTCTTTTGATGACTCCCAGGATGATGTTGAACCTATTGCTATTGTTGTGGCCTCCTTTGGCCTAATAGAGCCTACTTTGCTTGTTGCTCCTATTTGGCTCCAACCTTTGGTGGATGATATTTTGCCTTGTCTGCACTCTACCCCTTGTGCTAACATACACTCTAAGGATACTTCCCCTCATGCTTCCCCTTGTAGTGGTGTTGTAGATGATTGTATTGTCTTGATTATTGTTCATCATTAGAGGAAAGGTCATTATTACTCCTCTTCCCAAACTCTTCTCAAATTTGTCAGTTTCTCAACCCAATCTTGATTGGGTTGCTTGTTGTATATCTAGCGTGTTGTAAGAAGTCAATATTGGCCAATGTTTTTATGTAAGTGGTCTATTATTGACCTGTCATAAGTGGTATCCTATTGACATATGTTTCTTTTCCCTTGGGGATTTTGGTTGCATGGGTTTAACATCCCTTGTTTTGCTGATATGCTTATTTTTTACGCTCTTTATGTAATGGGTTCAGAGCTCTTTCCTACTTAATTAAATAAAAAAATATTAATAACTTATTTTCTATAGTTAATAGTATACATAAATAGTGACATTACTTCTGTACAACATTTTTTTTGTAGAAAGGATAAAAATATAATTTTACAAACATAGATTCATAATATTTAATATTTTTTTGTTGCATATATTTTTTAATAAGTTTTTTATTAAGTAAAAACAGATTTTAAGGGACCCGAAACTCGAAAACATTCAAAAGATAGCCAAGAAGAAAACAAAACAAGACAGCTGCAAAAGACCAGCACAAAAACCAGCAGCAAAGAAAGGGACAGCAAGAGGCCAGCAAGAAATTTTTATATAAGATATTTTCATATAACATTAGTTTTTGTATATATCAATTTTTTGTGGAAACAAGGATATCAACAAGTAGTGTCCAGATATTTTTTATTTTTTAATCTATACTATTTTTATTTTTTAATCTATAATAATAAAATTACATTATGCAAAATTATATTAGTTGAAAAAACTATTTCAGACATTCAAGGTGAAAGTCCATCCAAGGGCATTCATTTCAAGTTACCTTTGTTTTAAGGTCCTTAAAATAATAAAATAGTAAAATAATCCATTTCAAATACCTTTGAAAGAAGGTGCTTAAGATAAAAATATTTAATAAAAAAGACATCTAAACAAAGGTCCTGCTAAGCATCATGTTTAAAAATGTAAAAAACCCATGGTTTTATAGTGAGTTAAGATGATTTTGAAAAGAGTAATAAAAGGCTAAAATATGCCCTTGATAATTTTGATAGAAACCCTAAAAATCCCACCGATACCAAAAACCCCTAAGACATCGCCTAAACTAAAGCTGTCGGTAATAGGTGTCCATCCTTCACCGAAATGCCCAGTCTGACCGAAATGACTCTATCGAAGAAGCCTACCATTATCCTATCGATAAAGTGACTTATCAAACAAACCTTGACCGCAATGGACCTCCAAAAGGATTCACTGAAAACATTAGTTCCCTCGACATAAAGTACTTCGAGGAAATCAGAAGTGGTCCCATCGATAAAATAAAGAGTTTTGATGAAACTACAGTATCGATGAGACATGTGAATAGCTCACCGAGGAAAGAAGTTTGGCCGAAAGGGTAATATCGAAGGAACCAACAGATATTTTATTGACGAAGCTATTTTGAGGAAAAAAGTGTACTGAAGAGGCACAAAAGATGTTGATTGAAGAATAAAGGATTGATGAAACATGAGAGATTTCCATCGATGACTTGTTATCGGCCAAACATAAAGAGTCAAAGGAGAGTATTTTTATTTTACCGAAAGGGGAAATTTCATCGACGCTAGTACAAAGGACAGATAATGAAGATCTATTTCGATGGAACTCTAACATCGATAAGATGATGGAGGGGCTTAGTGATAAGAGGATTTTCATTGAAAGCAAGATTTCGATGAATTGATAAATCATTACACTAATACAAACACTTATAGCAAGGCTTCAATGAAATAAAGATATCGATGAGACCAAGAGATGTGTTGGAGATGATGTCAATTTCAGTGAAGTAAAGATTGATGTTGATGGAATATGGTGTTTCGCGGAAACATAAGGTAAAGCCATTGAGACATATGATTTCATCGAAGTGCAACACAGGTGTAATGTTAAATAAGCGTCGGTGGAAAATTCAAAACAATGATAGACAAAGAATTACCTGTTGCCGCGAAGATCAAAACAAATCTCAGTAAAGTCACATCACCATAAATTCAAAATGAATACCTATGTGACCGTTGCTTAAATGGAATTATTAACACATAAGTTCACCATAAATTCTCAATGAATTGATGAAGTAGGAGATGTTGTTGACAATTCCTAAGAAAATTCATAGAGAGCAATTCAGAGCAGGACAATTTGGAATTGGGTTCACAAGAAGAGCCCTTGGAATTCAAGTAAGTTCTTCTCCCTCAGAAACCTATAATTAAAATGAAGTCGTCATCTTCAAAGGCCAGTAAAGTTAGGAAAGCAAAAGAAACCCAATCTGTAGATGATAAACCTAAGAGAAAAAAGAGGGAAGGGCGTTCACTGGCCCAATATTTGATTGATCAGTGTCCCTCATGAAGCCTTGTGTCTAAAAAGGTTAAGACCAATGAGGAGGGTTTAGAAGATAGATTTGAGCATCTTGGAGATATATGGACGGAGATAAGAGGCCACGAGTTGTTTATTTTTTGGTATATCAGAATGAACGCACCTGAACTCGTAAGAAATTTATGCAGACTCAATTTGGGAAAACTAGCAGTAGTGAATGTCTTTGTTAATGTTGAACTTATGAAATCCCTAGCCAACAATTATGACCCCAAGACCAAAACTATATATGACTACATGGGGGAACCAATACTATCGATTACTAGGGAAATTGTTGATACTGTGTTTAATCTGGATAAGGGGTTCAACAAGAAAATTGATACTAAGAAATTGGCACAAGAGTTCTTCAACCTAGAGGACATCTATAAGAGGTGGAGACTCCCCATCCATAGACCCAGGGTTGCAGGATCGATAGTATCCTTGGGTAAATATGACAAAGCTCCCTATGATGTCAATTTGTTCCGCCCCTACTTCAAGTATAGATTCTACTGCGCTGCTCAGGTTCTATGAATAGAGGCTCACCCCTTGATGGATATAGTGGCTATGGTCATCTGTGCAGAGTTGCAATCTAAAGATTCCCAGTTATTTGATTTTTCTACCTATCTTGTTGATGCCATCAATCATGGACTAGAAAAATTGAAAGGAGATGTGATTAATGTGCATTTTAAGTATTATTCTATTCTCATGCACATGTTTTTGTATGTTGGGCAAGAAAAAGGGCTATGGCCAGATGAGTTGTGCATTAGGGCATATGATAAGGCTGGGATAAGGAATCATATGCAACTATGGATATCTTCATGGGACCAAAGATACAACAACAACCAGTACTCGCATTTCAAGGAATACTTTGTTAAGACACTACACAGATTATTGGGGCACCCATGTGATCATGCTTTATCTCCTAAAATTCAGAGATTCTTAAGGCCAAAGGATTATGGCGAAGACACCACGATTGAGCACAACTGGGGAGATTTTTACTAATTTTTGGATTGCACTCAAATACGAGTGTATGGATTTGAGGGAAAACCATATGTATTGCCTATCATTGGGCCTAATAGAGTGGCATGCCTAGAGATTGTCAGGCAGTTGTCAATAGTAAGCACCAAACACAACTGATCATGGAAAACAATCCATTGTGCTTGGATTACTGGTATTTTCAGATTTTATTGTCAAATGTTCAAAGAGTTATAGTTTGCTGCAAAATAAATTGGATTATTACAAGATGGTAGAAGGAGACCCTAGGCCAAACTTTGATCCAGAGGGAGACATAGGGGCAGCGAGGTCATCCCAGAAACTTAAGGCTGGAGAGCATGTATCGCTCATACTTAATGATTTCATCAGAAACATAAGAAGGGAAGAAGCTAATGAAAAAAGGGCTAAGTATGAGTGAGTGTTACAAGCCTACAAATGGAAACTCTTCTAAGGGAGAATAAATGAGTACACGCTTCAAAATATCAAAGATCCCTTAAATGCAACAAAAAAACTTATGGAGCATGAGCTACAGTTGCTTGAGGGAGTGATTGCTTATGTCTATGGGAAGCACATCAAAATTGTCAGGGATACAGAGCCCTTGGCCCAATTGTCTCCTTAATCTATTTCTAATGTTTTTCCAGTTGACTCCCCTAGAGAAGAATATCCTCCTGGATTTGAGGGTGGTGTACAAATGCATCTAATGATAGGACAATAAAATGTTGAGGATGTTGGAGATATAAGGATATTTGAACATGAAAATTTCATTGCTGACAATGATTTCATTTCCTCTAGAGAGTTCAATACATTTTTTATACCAGCATAAAGGAACACAGGTTAGGAATACTATGAAAGAGAAAATAGAGGAAGAACAAGTCCAAAGGTTACAAGAAGAGGTGGACCTTGCTATGAGGGAAATGACACTTGAGAAATGAAGGCAACTACTCAAGGATGCTGGTGTGCTAATCTATTTAGGGTGGGACATGAGGTCTGGATTACTGTTTGATAGTTTCCTTAAGAAGCAAGACCCCAACAAGCAGATCATGCCAGATGAGATTGACAAGATCTTTAAGGGCTCAGGGTACAATCCAGATCAAAAGGCTCTCATGATGTGGGCCTTGTATCCGAAGGAGAATAGACCCATACTTGCTGATACAAAGAAAGCTTTTGGCCACCTAATGATCCAGCAAGTTGGGAAAACTGATCCTAGAATCACAGCCAAGTTGAACTTGGATGTAGCAAAACTGAATCAGGAATAGACAAAGTTTTTGGTCAAGGAGAAAAACACTTACAAAGGCTTGTATGAAAAGGCTACTAAAGAAATCCAGAGGCTACAAGGACAGTTGTCACAAAAGACTCCTATTATGGGGGAATATGAACTAGATATGGGTTTTCAACCCGACCTAAGGGACTTAGATGCTATATCTGATGCTACCTACTGGAGGATAAAGGCTGAAAAGTTAGCCAAGCAAATAACCAGTACCCAATAGAAGATGAAAAAATTGTCAAATGATGTCATTGAGCATAGGTTCAAAGCTATGTTGCCACATGCTAACCAATATTGGAAAGTATACACAGGGATTGTGAAATATCTAAAGGAGCATGAGAGATTAAAGGCAATATTGCAAGATGTATTGAAGGACGATGAGGCCATGACTGCAGAAGAAAGAGTTCAAGGGGACCAATACCTAATGGAGCATGACAAATACACATACACATTGAATAAAGATCTCCAAATATTTGATGAAGACTATGTTGCAACAATACCAATTCTCTACAAGGAAGGTGAACTGGCTCCATTAGAGCAATGGCAAAAGGAATTTGCATAGATTAAGGAGGGAGCCGTGACTAGATTTAACTGGGATGAAGATGTAGCCCCACATGTCAACCAGACAGTGTTTGATCTCTTTTCATTGGAGACGGATATGAAAAGAAAGAGTGTGTCTATTAGATGTTATAAGAGTGACAGTTATATTAATCATCTTGGCATGCTTAATCTCTTTATCTTTCACTTTGCTAAGCAATTGTAATCAGATTGTTAATTATGAAGGGACATAACTTCTCATAGAATAGGTGTTGCTCACTTATTTATATGAGCAAATTTTGTAAAATGAAGACATTATTAGAATATAAAATACTGGACAAATACTATAGCCTCTGGCATACTATTGTACCATTTTGAAGTTTTTAATAGAATCAGTCATTTTTCTTTTGCATATATGTTGTGGATTATCTCATTTTCTATAGGTAGTTGTTTGTGATATTATCTAAAGGAGATAAGGTTATTCGTATTCTCATAGCGAAGTCTATGTTCCTATGTTATGAATTTGGATAAAAAATATCTATTCATGGATTTTAATTGTTCCTTGTAGTTCTTCCTTGAATGTTCCCTTAAGGTTAGGGTTAAATTCATTTAGGCGGTTTATGATATAAACATTTAGCAGATCTCATAAGAAATAGTAACTGACAGATTTACCAAAGGGGGTAGGTTTAAAAATTGTCTCACAAATCATACATTAAGTCCTAAAGAAATATAATACTTTGTAGCCCAAATAACAGGAAAGACACTGGTCATTCACAAATCACAACCTTTACCATATTAATTACCTTTTCATTAAAATTATAGGATAAGTGAGTAGGATTCATAGAACCAATTAGCAATAGTATGCATACATATAAATTTTGAGTACAAAGATCGAATAGCTTCCGCAACAACAATCTTGAACTCATCTAAAAACACCTCTCCTAGGAAACTATGCCATTCTGAGGCAAGGAAGAATTAAGATCGAGATACTCAATCTGCTATAAAAATCATTAGTCATTGAAAGCCACTAGTGAATAGGTATACCCGCCTAGGTATTTCAAAGCCTAAAGTGAGGGAGTTAGTAACCAAATAGGTTCACTCTTTAAGTTGGCCAAGTCAATTGGAGGGTTTTATCATAGGAGTTGGCATTTCCTTAGAACCTATCCAATTTGTTGATTTGAGATCCAACAGGTCCTAAGGTTGACATTTAAAAAAATACAAATTACATAATAATATGAACTTTATGTAATTTTTGCAAATAAAAGAAATGTTCTTGAATTTTGATTTTTTGAAGAAAATATTGCAAAAATTGTGAATTTTTGGAAGGAGAAAATATTTGTCAATTTTTTTGGACAAATAATTTGTAGAGGAAATGAGAAATAAGAGGGCACAAGAAAACAAAGATATGCAAGCATATTTTGTAGAAAATGAACATAAACAGCTAAACAAAGGGAACAAAGATATATCAATCAAATCTAAGGTATGTATAATTTTTTAATTTGTATAAAAATATTTCAAGAATATTATATTTGTATTTATCCTTATTTCCTCAAATCTAGGGTTTGAATTTAGTTTCTAATTCTAAACCTAATTTTAATAAAAAAAATTACATTCCTACATGTTCTACATTCATATAAATTTTAAATTCTACATAGATTTCAAATATTTCTTTTAAATTAAATTCACTAGTGCCTTTCTAGGGTTTGTAGGGTTTAAACTTTAAGATTTGTAGATCTATTTCTCCTACTTCCTCAACTATAGGGTTTGAAAATAGTTTCCAATTCTAGAACTAATCTCAATAAAAAGTTAGATTCCTACATATTTTGCATTCATATAAATTTCAAATTCGACATAGATTCTAAATAATCTTTTTAAATTAAATTCACTAGTTCCTATCTAGGTTTTATAAATTTCTTTCCCCTACTTCAAATTTAGGGTTTGAACATTAATTTTTTAGATTTATTTTTAATACTTAAATTATATTCTTACATGTTTTACATTCATTTAAATTTTAAAAATCTCACATAGATTCTAAATAATTTTTCTAGGTTAATTGAACACTAGATTCACTAGTTCATCTCTATGGTTTGTATCTTTTTGTATTACTTCCTCAACTCTAGGGTTTCAATATAGATTCTAGGTTTAGCTTTACTTTTGATACTAGAATTAGATTCCTATATGTTCTATATTAATCTTAATTTTTTTTAACCATAAATTTCAAATAAATTCTCTAAATTGAATTCACTAGATTCTCTAGTTTCTCTCTAGGGTTTGTATCTCTTTCCCCTGGTTCCTCAACTCTAAGGTTTTAGTAAAGTTTCTAATTTTGTTTCTGTAGACAGCTAAAATTGTCCTAGCCTAATTAAATAAATATTGTATTTATTGAATTATTTTATCCCAAGCCTTCTACTAATTAAATAGATTTATTTATCTATTTAATTAATTTATTAATCCTCTTCTAGCCTTTCCCTATTTAAATATATATTTTAATTTAATTAAATTAGCCTTTTCCCAAAATTAAATAAATATTTAATTTATTTAAATGGCCCCACTTCTTCTATTAATTAAATGAATATTTATTTATTTAATTAATTCATTATCTTTTTCCCTCCATGACACTTTTCATTCATCTCTTAATTTACCTTTAACCACCTCTCTAATTTTTTCCCATTTTCCCTACCTATCCTTTAATCCTAGCTAACCATTTATCCTTCCACCTCTTTATCCTATCCCTCCATTTCCTAAGGTGTTCTCTATATAAGAGGATTCCTTCATCCTTGTCAAACCCTAACTAATACGATCATAATCCTAACTAATGCATCTAATCAACCTTCATGCGATCAAGCAATCAAGCATCTACACAACCACAATCCATTTTTTGTTGAGCTCTTGTGCACATTACAAAAACCGAGAGCAATAGTATCAAACAAGATCAATGAAGATCAAATCCTACTAAGCATGTGAATGGTATAATCTTTCAATATTCTATGTTTTGCATGTTTTAGATTCTTGATTGGTGTATGGTGCATTTCATTGTAGAACTAGGGTTTTATGTGGTTGGATCTTTGTTGGTTTTACCATATTTTTATCATCCCATTTTCACCGCACACAATTTCTAATTTTAATGCAAATTAGATTTCATTCTATATTTATCTTAATTTCTAAACATGTCAACCAAGACAAACAGATATTTATGATTTTTCTTTGGCATGCGTGTATCACAACACCTGAGTCAACAAGTAGAAGGTTTTTGGCAAACTAAGACAATGGTTCGTAGTAATTTTTTAACGGGTCCAATCTAGCAACGGATTCTTGAAGCAAGCCACTTAAGGCTTTAATTGAGCTCATTGGTGCAAAGAAGGCCTCAACATATGATGAATTCACTCAACACTTCAGTTGCCTGATTGGGTTTTTTATATAGCGGCTCGAAAAACATCACTCAAGGATGCACTGAGAGAGATGATATCCCCAACGTGCCTTTGTTTTGAACCACTCCCTTGAGGTGATGAGGCCCTCAAGAGGTGATTCTCTACTAAAAAAAAAGTGAGTTTTGTTAATCACCTTTCTCTTCACCCAAGGTCCACAAAGGAGAGGTGAGAGGATACTTGGTGTAATAGTTGATCCACCCTACGTGCACACAAGCATGCCAAACACAAAAGATGTTTCACTTTAATTCCAAATTGAAATATTGTCGAACTATCAAAATCAAAGACACTTAGGTTGAAAGTATAGTCTTCGACAACGTCCTACACCAAATACATTAGTAGTTTCAATATAAGTCTTCTCCCAATGATCACCAAGTTGCTACACAAATAATCAAAAACACAAAAGGCCTATTCTTTGAAAAATGGACTTGAAATTGGAATGATTCACAGTTGAATTCAACAATTATACCTGAGATTCTACCTTTGAACAAATGCAAAATAGAGCTACATAGGTGCAGAACAAAGCTACACGGGCACATAACAAAGCTACACAGGCGTAGAACAAAGCTACACAGGAGTAGCTTGATGCTACATAGACACAGTTTGAGCCTACATAGGTACAACTTGAGGCTCCACAGGTCTAATTTGAGGCTACATAGGCATAGCTTGAGCCTACACAGGTGCAAGTTTGTAGTGCACCTACAAAACAATGAAATTATATAATGCAGAGTAATTTCTACAAAATTGAAGCCATAATGAGCATAAAAACCCTAATTCTGATGAAACTGTCCCTATTTGAACTCAAATTTTCTTATGATTACAACACATTGATAAAATTTTAAACACCACATGGTGCATCCATACCTAAAAACACGATTGCAAACCCTAATCCGAGACATACATAAATTCTAAGCCCTTCAAGATGAAATTCATAATTCTTCCACCTAGCAAACCCTAATTACCTTAATGTGAGAAATTGTTGTTCATTACCATCTTAATTAGACTATGTGAGTTCAGTCAACCTTATTTCACCCTAATTAGACTAACTTCAATTGAATTGAAGCGAAATTGAAATATTTGTGTTCAATTTTAATCCAATTGCATGAAAAAGAAAGGGTGAATAGTTTTTGTTCATTAACCAAAGCCTAATTAGGAATATATGAGTTCATTTTAACCTTATTGATTAATTAAAAGACCTAATCTAACCCTGCAACCACCAAAAAGTGAGGTGAGAAATTCTGCAAATTGAAGCAACTATGACAAACTGCCAAAGAATAATGCACAGACGTAGTGTTGGAAAAATGGTGTCTCAACCTTGCGTTTCATAAGGTTACTATTTATAGTAAGTTTTTATTTGAGTATGAAATGGTGCAAAATTTTCCCCAAAGCTTCTAGTTGGCTAGATAAGCATTTTGGTAAAGTTACATCGCAAGATTATAGCTAGTTTTGAAGATATTAAATTTTCCCTTTTGGAAGGGTCTAATGAAAAGTTTAAATTTGATTTTGAGGACTTTAGAGGCCCCAAAATGTCCTAAAAAGTGGGCATAAATGTTGTAGCCATTTACGTGACAATAGAGAGCTTCACGAGCTTTCCAGTGATTCAACGATTTGTCAATAGGACACATAGTTCACAAGTTATGACCTCCAAAAGTTTGTACTCTTGGAATAGGAAATATAAAAATACATCGAACACATAAATGAGTTGTAAAAAGGGATGGACACATCATAGGGCATCTAGAAGGGAGATAAGGTTGGCTACACCTTATTGGATGGTTTTAGCCCATGGTTTTGTAATATTGTTTGATGGTTTCTTGTATTGTATCTCCTATATATGAGATATGTGAGATAGAGGTTGTGTGTAAGAGTCTTATGGCTGTTGAGTTACCTTTGAATCTCTGATTAGTGGTACTCATTCTAAGAACTTGATCTGTAAGTATATTGTAATTTGTTTTTTATTGCAGAATAATATATTAGGCAGCTTTTGGAGTGTGGGGTTTTTCTCCCAAAAGGGTTTTCCCTATGTAAATCACTATGTTATGGTTTGAATGTTATTATATCTATTTCTATTTTATGTAACTGTTGTGATGATCTGTAAAAGTTTTACATTACCCTCCTCTCAAGGTTAGTGTAGGAAGTTGTTCTGCTACTTAAGTTCCTTACAAGTGGTATCAAAGCTTGATCACCTTTGGTTTCAGTTGTGGGTTGTTGGGTTTTTTGAACTAATCTAGATTTGAGTGAGACCTTTTACAAAAGACACTTTTTGATCTTGTTGCAAAAATTTTCAAATGGCAAGCTTGTCAAGGACAATAGAGGTGGAGAAAGTTAATGGAACAAATTTTGAGATGTGGAAGCTGAAGATGGAAGATCTGCTAATAGATTGAGATCTATGGGATGCTATTGATGTGAATGTCCAAAGGCCCTCAGATCTTACTACAGTGGATTAGTATGATGTTATGGGCTGAAAAAGATAAGGGTCTAATAAGACTATGCCTGGAAGACTCTGTTCTGATCAATGTCCACAAAGAAGCTATGGACTAATCTTGGTGAAATGTATCAAGCAAAATCTTTATTAAATCAGATTTTCTTAAGGAAGAAATTGTATTCCTTGAAGATGGAAGAGGGTGGATGAGTTGCAGACCACATGGAAGCATTCAGTATGTTGGTGGCTCAATTAGTATCTATCGATGTTAAGATGAATGAAGAGGAGAAATGCCATAGCTTGCTTTGTTCTTTGCCTGATTCATGAGATTCTCTTGTTATGGCTATTGATAGTACTTTTGTTGTTTTGAAGTCTGAAGATGTGGTGGGTGCCCTACTTGGTGAAGAGATACGAAGGAAGGTATCCCATAGTTTGAAGGAAGCCCTAACTATTTGTGGAAGACCCAAGGAGAAAGGCAAGAAGAATGAGAAGCGTGATATGTCCAAATCGAGAGGGAGATAGAAATCTCCTAGAAAGTCCAAAGTCATTTGCTAGAATTGCGGTAATCCAGGTCACATCCGTAAGGACTACAAATAAGAAGATTGATTTTGATTCTGAGTCCGAGAAGGAAGATGGTGATGTATTTATTGCAACTTTGGTGACTCATGCAGGTAATGATTCCTGGTTAATTGACTCAGGTGCATCTTTTCATATTACTACCAATAGAGATTGGTTTTCTAAATATGAAGAATTTAATGGAGGTAAGGTTTACTTGGGTGATGATTCAAATTTAGACATTATTGGTGGTAGAATAAAAAGGATTAATGGTGTGCTGCATATCCCTGGTTTAAAATGAAATTTGTTATCTGTGAACAAAGTGACAGATGCAGGTGTGCAGGTAGTTTTTTCTGAAGTAGGATGTAAGATGATTAAGGGTGCATATGGTAATTTCTAGAGGTGTTAGGTTCGACACTTTGTATTAGCTAGATGCATACATTGTTGAGTGTAATGTCACTTTTGTAAAAAGTAAATCTATCAAAGATTTGAGGGTTTCACCTTCAGCATATGGAAATGGTTTTTGGGTACTTAAGGGTTCTCTTTCTTCTAAAGAAAAGTTACCTACAAAGAAGACTTATGTTATGGCACCAAAGACTTGGCCACATTGGAGAAAATGGTCTAAGGACCTTGAAAAATAAAAACCTTTTTGAAGGTTTGAATGATTTTAATCTTGACTTTGATTTCTATGAGCATTGCATTTATGGAAAATAAAACCACATTTAGTTTTACTCAAGTTCTCATAAAACTTGTGGTGTTTTGGATCTTATTCACTTTGATATGTTTGGTCCTGTAAATGTTCCTTCGATTGGAAAATCCACATATTATGTTTCATTTATTGATGATTTCAGTAGAAGGACATGGGTATATTTTTTAAAAATTAAATCTGAAGTTTTGAGTTGATTTAAATAATTTAAAGCAATGGTTGAGTTGTAGACTGGAAAGAAAATTAAAAGTTTGAGGACTAATAATGGCGGTGAATTTTTCTCTTATGATTTTGATAGATTTTGTAAAGGCTATGGCATTAACAGACAAAAATACAACTACATATTCTCCACAATAGAATGGAGTTGTAGAAAGACTTAACAGGACATTGAGGAGAAGGCTAGGAGTATGCTGAGTGGTGCTAGTCTAGAACAAAAGTTTTGGGCTGAAGTTGTTACCATTTCTTGCTACTTGATTAACAGGTCTCCTACATAAGCCCTTGTTGATAAAATGGCTATGGAAGCATGGTCGGGTAACAAGCCTTCATTGAGACATCTTAGAGTTTTTGTTTGTGAGGCATATGCTCATGTACCAAAGGAGAAGTGGACAAAGTTGTAGAGCAAGGTTGTGAAATGTATCTTCATCGGGTATAGTTATGGTGTGAAAGGATACAAGCTTTGGGACCCTATTGCACAAAAGATAATTCATAGTAGAAGTGTTATTTTTAGAGAAATTAAGTCTCCTTCTATTACATTGCAGCCAAAACAAACTAAAAAGGAAGATGTGATTTGATTTCCTTCTACACATGAAAGAGTTGAATCAAGACCCCTATATAGGCAAGAAGTTGAGGAGAGCTCGTCTAACTCTGAATCTTCAGAAGAGGAGGAAGAACCTCCAACTCATCTTGTTTGAACGTCTACAAGATATAGACAACCATCTGAAAGGTATTCACATGATGATTGGAGATGTATTTTTATTTGAATACTAATGTGGATGAACCAAAATTTGTAGAAGATGTATTAGGTATGAATGATGCAAAATCCTAGAAGATTGCTATGGAAGAAGAAATGATAGCTTTGAAAAAGAATGATACATGGGATCTTGTACCATTTCCTAAAGGACAGAAGCCTATTGGTTGCAAATGGGTGTTCAAGAAAAATATTGGTTCAGATGGAAGCATTGAGAAGTATAAAGCAAGGTTGGTTACAAAAGGCTACTCTCAAGTTGAGGGTGTTGATTATGGTGAGATATTTTCTCATGTTGCCAAAATGACATCCATTAGATTTTTGCTTTCTATTGTTGCTACTAATGATTTAGAGGTTGAGAAAATGGATGTGAAAACTACTTTCCTTTATGGTGATTTGGAGGAGGATATTTATATGACACAGTCAGAGCACTATGTGGTGAAAGGTAAAAGTAAATTGGTCTGTAAATTAAAGAAATCATTATATGGCTTCAAATAGAGTCCTAGGATGTGGTACTAGAATTTTGATACATATGTGTTGAGTTTGGAATTTGAGCATTCTAAATCAAATCATTGTGTTTATTATAAAATTGATGGTGATCATTTCCTGTACATTGCATTGTATGTTGATTATATGTTATTCATTGGTAAAAGAAAATATATGATTTCAGAACTAAAGTCTCAACCTGCCACTAAATTTGAAATGAAAGATCTTGGTGCGGCGAAACACATTCTTGGGATGGAAATTAGAAGAGATGGAGTGAATAGAAAGTTATGGCTAGGCTAGCGTAAGTATGTGAATTCAATGTTACATAGGCTCAACATGCAGGATTGTAGACCATTGTGTGTTTCTTTTACAGTTGGAACAAAATTATCTATTGCAGATTGTCCTACATCCCAATTGGAGATGGAAGACATGAGAAAAGTGCCTTGCCAAAGTGCAGTTGGAAGTTTGATGTATGCTATGGTCTGTGCTAGACTAGACATTTCTCAAGTAGTGGGAGTTATGTAATCCTGGTAGAGCTCATTGGGATGCAGTCAAAAGAGTCTTCAGATATTTGAAGGGTACCTCAGAGTATTCTTTGTGTTATCATAGTAATTTAGTTGGAGACATGATTTCCCTTGATATTCATGGATATGTGGATTCATACTGAGCTGGTGATATTGATAGTAGAAGATCCACCAGTTCTTATGTGTTTACTTTATTTGGTAGTGCAATTAGTTGGATGAGTAAGCAACAGGCTGTGGTTGCTTTGTCACTACTGAAGTAGAGTATATAGTAGCTACTCATGCTTATAAAGAAGCCATTGGGCTTAAGAGATTGTGTTCAAACATTGGAATAAAATAAGGAGCCATGACAGTTTATTGTGACAGTCAGAGTGCGATCTACCTAGCTAAGAACCCGACATTTCATTCCTAGACCAGGAACATTGATGTTCAGTATCATTTTGTTAGAGATATGGTCAAAGATGGCAGGGTGAAGCTGGTTAAGGTATAAAGTTTGAAGATATTAATTTTTCCATTTTGGAGGGGTCCAATGAAAGGCTTAAATTTGACTTTGAGGACTTTAGAGGCCCCGAAATGCCTTGTAAAGTGGGCATAAATGGAGTAATATTTTAAGAGGCAATAGAGCACTTCGTGATCTTTCTACCACTTCAACGACTCATCAATAGGACACATGATTCACACGTTATGGCCTCTAGACATTTGTACTCCTCAAATAGGAAATATAAAAATACATCGGACACATAAATGAGCTATAAAAAGGGAGGGACACATCATATGGCATCTAGAAGGGAGATAAGGTCAGATACACCTTATTGGATGGTTTTAGCCCATGGTTTTGTAATACTGTTTGATGGTTTCTTTTATTGTATCTCCTATAAATGAGGTGCGTGAGATAGAGGTTGTGTGTAAGAGTCTTATGGCTATTGAGTTACCTTTGAATCTTTGATTAGTGGTACTCCTACAAAGAGCTTTCTCTGCAAGTATGTTTTAATCTTTTTTTGATTGCGGAATAATATATTGGGTGGCTTTTGGAGTGTGGGGTTTTTCTTATGAAAGGGTTTTTCCCATGTAAATCACTGTGTTATGGTTTGATTGTTATTATATCTATTTCTATTTTCTGTAATTGTTGCGCCAATATGTAAAAGTTTTGCATTACCCTCCTCTCAAGGTTAGTGTAGGAAGTTGTCCTGCTAATTAACTTCCTTACACATAGAACTATCTCGCACAAGCACATGAGTAGCCTACACAAGCATAAAACTAGGCTACGAAGGTGAAAAAGCTCTGAAACTGCCCTAAAAATCCCTTTTCTAATCAAAATTTGACCTGAAAGCTGATAAACACTCAAACAACAACAAAATATTAGATTGACCCATGAAGTGGGTCCCACCGGGCATGCCAGAAAACATGTGATGAAAAATGTGCGAGTAAGTGCACAAAGATGGTGGTAAAAAAGGGGGGTATAAGTGGACACTTTTTTCTGAAATCAAGTGAACCTGAACTTGGAGGCAAAATTTGAAAGTCATCCACTCAAGATATGAAGATAATCAAAGAATAAATATTGTAGTACTCTGAATCTAGTTTCCAAAGTACTAAACATTTTCAAAATTGGATATGATTAAGGGGGTCAAATCCTTCGCGCACAAAAAATAGACCTGATTTTTTTTCTGAAAAACATAACATAGTGTCTGACGTGCGCATCAAAAAAGTCATAGTTAGATTT
The DNA here is from genome assembly GCF_030272615.1 of Cryptomeria japonica. Taxonomy (NCBI): domain Eukaryota; kingdom Viridiplantae; phylum Streptophyta; class Pinopsida; order Cupressales; family Cupressaceae; genus Cryptomeria; species Cryptomeria japonica. The sequence goes on along the minus strand of NC_081406.1, from coordinate 387,874,640 downwards.
AGTATTTTGACAAATCCTTTGGCACAAAGATAGCTAAGAGTGAGAACTAGAAGATGTGTATTTTTTTGTAATTTTTTGTTGAGTATTTGTTTTTTTATGATTTTTCCAATCGAGCACATCCTGAAAATTAGGTACTTGTTCGTGCACGAAGCATAAGTTGCACTAAACAAATCGAAAATACAATTTTATTTTTTTAAATTTTAAAGAATCAAGTGCAATAAAATTATATATATATATATTTTTTAATTTGGATAAGTATATCAAAAGTTATTAAAAAAATGGTGCACCTATGTATGTGAGAACTATGGAGACACTGGTAAAAGAAATTCAATAATAATATGTTATTGTTCAAATTTAAAAAAAAACTATATGGTTAGAAAGCTCAGAAGATGGGTGAAAATATGGTGGCAATTTTAGAAATACCCACTTAATGAAGTGTAAACCTGATGATGACAAAGTTGATAAACCAAGTTGATAAAATAAAACACGTCAAAATGGAGGGAAATGGAGGGAAATCAAACTTCCAAACCATAGCTTTGTCATCCAGGCCTATTTCCAAGCCTAAACAGTCAAAAACGTGTATGGGGTACTTATGGTATAAAAAGCGTGTATGGGGTACTTATGGTGTAAGAAGCGTGTACGCGCTATGTTTACTATAAACAATGTGTATGCTACATTTGTTTAAATTTTGGGTGTGTGTATAATATGATATTGTATATATAATGTGTATATTTATAATATATAATTTTTATATATAATATATAATATATTGAGTATATATATACACACATATAAGTGTATTGTCTCCCCCTCTCAAGCACGTACAAGGTGCCTCTCTCTCTCTCTCTCTCTCTCTCTCTCTCTCTCTCTCTCTCTCTCTCTCCCCTTCTCCCTTCCTCCATACCCCATCCCTCTCTCTCTTCTTCTCTCCCTCCCTCCCTCCATACCCCACCGCAACTATGTCTGCACTTCTATAGAAGTAAGTGAATGCATTCTTGTCAACAACTTCCTCTTTGATTTTTATCATGTATGCTCCCTAAGAAAATTGAGTGATGAATTTGTGTGTATATTGAATAGGAGGAAGAAGGGTCTGAAATTGAACCATGGGTGCATTACCATGACAAACAAGGAAATCTACATAAATATTCTTCTCGAATGTGTTTTTAATGAGTAGAGCAGATGTGGAAAATAGTGTAAACAAAGCAAAATGATGAGTCAGACTACCTGCAATATGTTTTTTAGAAATAAAAAACCAGTAGGAAGAGAAAGAGGGAGAGTAACATATATTATGTCACAGAGAATGATAGTGGTGGGTATGCAAGAGTTCCCATGCTGTTACACAACGCCTGTCACCTAAAGAAATTAAATTTTGTTGTAAGCATGGTAGTGGTAGTATATGATGATCATTACTTTTCAAAAGGCCTGGAAGGGTACATACCCATGAAAGAAATCAAGTGTGTAATTCCTATAGTCACAATCGAGATCAGTGCTATAACCTTGTAAATTTAATAGCATTATATGTTTTAGAAAGGCGATACTCTTAGGGTTAGGTCAAGCTCTTACACTTTCTTTTTAGTGAAGCCTCGTTGTTTATTCGCTTGCATTCTCTCTTATACTGACAATGGTCTAACTTAGCTATATCAAAAATAAACTACCTATATATTATATTGTATGATGTTCTATTCATAACTTTAAATAATATATCATTTTATTATCCCACCTGTAGCGTCGTAAATTGTACGCACTTGCTAGGGTGGTACAATTTCACACCTAGTTTAGCACCCGCCTTGGCGCATCTTGCTTTTTGCATTGCATTTCCCCTTTAGCACTTAATTAATTAAATTAATTAGGTCTAAGGTTCTATTTTATCATCTCCCATATCATAAAGTTGGGCCCTTTCATTAAAGTGTGCCCCTTTCATTTTATTCCTCCAATACATCATTTAATCAAAAACCCTAATTAGGTCCTATTTTGAACTTGGGGGCTTGATTTCGGGGGTCAAAACATCTCGAAATCAGCTGTAACTTCGGGATTCTCTCTAAAATCATCATATCCGACGGCCCTAAAAATTTGGTGAAAAGTTGTCAGGACCATGGCGCCCGGAGAGGACCATGGCGCCCGGAGTGCACACGGTCCCGGACATTTTTCCCGAATTTTTAGGAGCATGATCCAATCATAAAATAAAGCTTAACCCCAAGAAATTGGCAGGAGATTCAATCTCTAGGTCGGCCAAAAGTTGAAATTAAGACTTAGGGTTTCATATATAAGAGCTCTCTTTCTTCATTGGAAAGGATTGGATTTTTGGTTTCAAGGGCCTTCTATGCAGCGAAAGAGTAGATCTTTGAAGACTTCAACAACATTCAACATCCATCCATTAAGCATTCATCAATTTCATTCATCCATTTAGGGCTTTGAAGACATTGAAGAGCAATAGGGGATCACCGACTGAAGATTGGCTTGTACCCCTCCCTTGGGGGTTGGGTATGATTTCATGTCTTTGCATAAGCCTCATTATATCACTTGTATTCATGCTTTAGATCTCTTTACATCTTGATTTGAAGCATTTACATTATCATTTGCAAGCAATTAGGGTTTACTTTCTAGGTTGCTCTAGTTTGCTTACTTGCATTTTAGGATCTTGCACACACACAAGGTCTGTACACACACTACTTTTACAATACAACTTGGCTATTCATGGAGGTGGAAATCACCAAAGCGGGGGTTTGACTAAGGCAAAACCCTATATAGCCGCCCACCATACCTTTTCATATATAAGTGCAGGTTTCCCAATTTGAAGGATGCCGCAAGTTGTAGATCCGACGGAAGCAGACCGAGACAAAACTTCACACCAAATTCCAACCCAGAAAGCTAGGATAGGGGCGTGGGGCGCCCTGGTCCTACCAGGACAGGGGCGCTGGGCACCCTGGTCCTTGTCCATTTCAGTGAATTTTAGCAGTTTCAGAGGTAGCAGCTTCGGTATTTCAAGCTTCCGGCTTCAGCGGCAGATCTTGCAGAATCAAATCCATTCAAGGTACACATTTACATTTCTCCTCTTATCCTTACAATTGTTCATCATTAAATCTCAATTCTACAATCTTGTGCTCAAAGTTACTAGTTCATAATTACACTTTAGGGTTAATAGTTGAACTTGCATCATTCTATCCATCATTTGCAACAAAGGAATAGAAATCCTAATAGGTATCCTGTGGCTCTCTCTTCCACAAAAAGAAGTAGCCAATTGTGTGATACCTCTAGGCTCTTTCGTATTCCACAAGTGTGTGATTGAAAGTGAGATTAGGGCATGTTTGCTTAGTGTCACTTTTTCCCCCTACACACCACCATATGACCCCTTAGGTGTCATTAGAGGTCATATTGTTTCCTAAGAGGTCATATGGTGTCCTATGACTCCTTAGGACACCATATGACCCCTTAAGACACCATACAACCCATAACAACACTATAGGGTGTCCTAAGGGGTCATAGGATGCCATATGACCCATTAGGACACCATACGACCCATAACAACACCATATGGTGTCCTAAATGGTCATATGGTGTTCTATGACCCCTTAGGACACTATTTGGTGTTGTTATAGGTCCTATGGTGTGCTAAGGGATCATATAGTGTGCTATGACCCCTTAGGACACCATGTGACCGCTTAGATGTTGTTAGGGGTCATATTGTGTTCTAAGGGTCATATGGTGTCCTATGAACCCTTATGACACTATATGGTGTCGTTATGTGTCTTATGGTGTCCTATGACCCCTAGGACACCTTATGACCCCTTAGGACACCATATGGTGTCGTTAGGGGTCATATGGTGTCCTAAGGGGTCATATGTTCTCCAACAACCCCTTAGGACACCATTTGATCCCTTAGGACTCCATATGGTGCTCCAGAAGGTTGTATAGTGTTTTATGACCCCTTAGGATATCATTTGGTGTCATTATGGGTCATATGGTGTGCTAAGGGGTCGTATGGTGTCGTATGACCCCTTAGGACTCCATATGACCTCTTATGTGTCGTTATGGGTCATATGGTGTCCTAAGGAGTCATATGATGTCTTATGAACCCTTAAGACACATGCATGGATCCCTAGGATACTATATGACCCCTAAGAATACCATATGACCATAGAGAGGGAGAGAGGGGGAGGAGAGGGATGGAATGGGAGAGAGATACACCTAAGAGAGGAAGAGAGTGAGATAGATAGAGACTGAGAGGGAGAGACAAGAGATAAATGAGAGAAAGAGAGATGGAGAGAGAGAGAGAGAGGGGTGGTAGACAGAGATAGAGAAATGGAAAGGGAGGGGGAGAGAAAGGGAAATAAAGGGAGAGATAGAGATAGAGAGAGAGACTGAGAAGGGGAGAGAGAGAGAGAGAGATTTGGATAAAGATACCTAAGAGACTATGTGTGTGTGTGTGTGTGTGTGAGAGAGAGAGAGAGAGAGAGATTTGGATAAAGATACCTATGAGAATGTGAGAGAGAGATAGGGAGTAGGGGAGATATAGAGAGATCTAAGAGGTGAATAAGGAGATTGGGAGAGAAAGAGAGACCTAAGAGGTGGAGGGAGGGAGGGAGAGAGAGGGTGAGAGATAGAGAGAGTCTGAGTGAGAGGGAGGAAGGGATGGAATGAGAGTACAAGAGACTAGAGAGAGAGGTGCAAAGAGAGGGAGAGAGGAATAAAGACTTGATTCTCTCCCCTTCTCTCTTCCTCATACCCCTTATTCTCTCCCCCCTTCCCTCCCCTCTCTCTCTCTCTCTCTCTCTCTCTCTCTCTCTCTCTCTCTCCTTCTCCCTTCCTCCATACCCCTTATTCTCTCCCTCCCTCCCTACCCCCTCTCTCTCTCTCTCTCTCTCTCTCTCTCTCTCTCTCTCTCTCTCTCCCCTTCTCACCCTCTCTCTCTCTCCTCTTCTCCCTTCCTCCATACCCCTTCTTCTCTCCCTCCATCCTCCTCTCCCTCCCCCTCCTCTCTCTCTCTCTCTCTCTCTCTCTCTCTCTCTCTCTCTCTCTCTCTTCCTCTCTCCTCTTCTCCCTTCCTCCATACCCCTTCTTCTCTCCCTCTCTCCCTCCCTCCCTCCCTCCCCCTCCTCTCTCCCTCCCCCCTAATCTCCCTCCTCTCCCTCTCTCTCTCTCTCTCTCTCTCTCTCTCTCTCTCTCCCTCTCTCCCTCCCTCCCTTTTCCTTCACATTTTCTCTATTACAAATAGCGCGTATGGGGTACTGAACCTTTCACTACCCTGCCATAACATTTTCAAGGCGTAGGAGTGCGTACACAGTACTTATTACTTGTAAGAGCATAATGTATACTAAGCCTATTAGTTCACTGCCCTGCCATAACATTTTTAAGGCTTAGGAGCGTGTATGCACTACTTATTAGTATAAAGTGGAAAAAAAATACTGTTGGGATTGCCAAGATTTTATGGACTAACAACGTGTATGGGGTACTTAGACATAGTTTTATTTGCCCAAGAGCCTCAACAACCTCAAAAGAACTTTTTGAGGTCATTGAAGACCCCACTACAATTGTGTCTGCACTTCTATCATTGTTTTATACATAGAAGTAAGTGAATTTTTTTTTTTTGCATGATTTCAAATGATTGAATTGTTGTTCTTATTAGTTTTCTCATTATTATTGTGATTGTTTAATAGTTTTGATTCAAAAAATAATGATAAGATGCATATTTGTGGTTATTTGTTTATTTATGAACTTTTGTTTACATATATATGTAATATGATTCTATTTAGGACAATCGATATCAACCATGGGAAAGAACAAGTGAGGAACGATGAAACAACAAGAGACTGAAAAGGAAAGACAAAAGCAGTGTATGAAAAAATTACATGACATAAGAACAATGGGAGAAGAAGGTATGTCATCCTCAATTCCCAATTTGATTTACCAAATGAACATAATGAACCTAATGCAATTGAAGAAGAGACATTTGATTTACCATATGAACCTAATGCAATTGAAGAAGATACCACATTGAATAATCAATTAAATGATGAACATACACCTTCTCTATTTGATGAACTGAATGCACATAATGCATCGATGTTAACACCTCCTAGAATCATTCGTAGGAAACCAAAAGTATATAATTGACATTGATGAGAATATATTGAATCCAATGCCCGACAAAATGAATGAACGAACTTGTAGGAGAATGGTTAAAAGAATATGGCAAAACTATTTTGAAAACTTAAATCAAACCGCAAGATGTCAATTAATTGTTCAAATGATTAAAAATTTGAATTTTAGAGACAATAAAAATTCTAGGCCTACAATCATCTAAAAGTAACAGTGAAAGAACTATTGTGAGAAATCTATTTGATGCATATCAAGATATTGGTTCAAAATCATGTACTAAAGATTCTAATGCTACTCGACGTGTCATTACATCAACCATAATGAGCAAGAAAATAAAAAAAGATCATTTGATAATCAAAACAAGTAAGTCATTAAACGTTAGTAGAACAACATTAAGTAAAGCATTAAAGAGGCGACAAAAAAAAGAGGAACCTAACAATAATTCTCTTTGGGAATTCTCAGGTAGACTACCATGCAAAGACAAGGTTGTTGTTGATGCACTAAGAACATTAATTGAATTTTTTTGGCATGACAACACAAGAGTTTCGCCCAACCAAAGAGATGTTGTTAGAAGGTGAATCGGGTCTACAAATTGTAAGCCACATTCCAAATACTATTTGGTTATGACTCAAACTAAATTTAATATGTTGCATTTATTATGAGATGCCTTGTTTGGAAGGTTTTTGTGCTATATGTGGTGGTTTGCAACATTTACCAAGATGTGTACATTTGGAGAGCACACATGAAATTGGTAGGAAACTAGTTTCTTTTGGAAAATACAAGATAATCACATATGGAGTTAAAGATGGAAAAGATTTGAAGAGATGTGAGCTAGTGAGAAATGATATATGTGTAGATGAATTTATGAAAATGTTTCAAGGGAAACTAGTTTATGAGTACATAATGCATACACATAAAACTCGATGGTTAGATGAGAAATTCAAGTTATGTAAGAACACATTTCCTCTTGAAATCATTGTCTCTATCATTGATTTTGCTGAGAATTATACACTATAACCTCAAAATGAAGTGCAATCTATGTATTATCATTCTACACAAGTTTCTATTTTTGTACACATAGCATTCATGCATGCAGATGATAGCACAGAGGAGGATAGAAAGGTTGTAAGAGAGTATCACTTCTACATAAGTGATGATCATACTCATTCATCGGAGTTTGTACAAGGATGATTTAAATTTTTCTATGGTAGTTTAAGGGAAAGGAACATACGATACAACTGACACTTAATATGGTCAGATAATTGCACCACACAATTCAAGAATGCAAGGATGTTTTATTGGTTGACAAGGATGCATATGACAATCGGTGTACAACTTTTTTGGAATTTCATTGAGGCTGGACATGGTAAGGGAGAGAATGATGGTGCAAGAGCATGTGTAAAAAGAGCCTTTGCTAGAGAAGAATTGAAGTACGAAGGTGGTGCAAAGTTGATAGATGCAAAAATAGTTGTGCGATGGTGTAAGTCTACAATGGGTCTAGGTAATCTAGGTACGTCAATGGTTCATAGATATTTTTGGTTGATCACTGAATCTAACATTGAAAACTATCTAGATTGTTGTACAGTTGCAGGATTGAGTGACATGTACTCATTTATGAGTTCAAATTCAAGTTCACTGGTAATTTATACGAGACAGATGGTATGTTTTTTCTCTTCATGCATGTACTATCTGTGGGAAGAATGTGAATCACAAGAGTGGGTTGACAAATGGTCATGTAGACCGTTGGTTCCCATTGATACATATCAAATTCCCAAAGCACTACAATTGAGCCAGATGTAGACATCAGTGGATTTTGACCATGTACCCAACCTAGTGGATTCAAGTGATTTTTTGAGTTAATATTTTTGCAAGTATTCTTTTTGGTTCATTTTGTTGTACATCATACTTTATTTTTGGTATTAATTAACACTTTATTAGATGCAGGTCATGTGTATGTATTTGTTGTAGAAGACAACAATGAAGAAGGAATGGATTACTATTTGTATCGTTGTGTTGAGCCAAAAAGAAAATTGACAACTACAATCATTGACAGAGAGGGTATTGAGTACCCAATAGGGTTTGTTGTCATGATAGGAACATGGCTTAGGAGATACCCTATCAATAATTTGATGTTTGGTTGTTCAAGGACTTTGAAACACACAAACATATTCTTCATTTCTCTAACCTTGTTGTTGCAACAAATATTTATTTGATGAAGTATCGTGGTAGACCTCATAACAAGATTTTATGGAAAGTTCGTGAATCTGACCACGAGGCAATACTTGACACAATATGGGTTAGAGTTGATCTTGAAGGCTCACTTGATTGATTCTACGGTTCAGAGTAGAAAGATTTTGAGAATTTTGTATATATCATCGATGAATTGTTCTATATTTGGTTTTTGTATATATAAATGTCCATGAGCTGATTTTTATATGTTTAGGGGCATAATTTTGTATATTTAAATGGCAATGATCTGATTTGTACATATGTAGATGCCAAATTTTGTATATTAAAATGGCAATGAGCTGAATCACACATATTGTAATGCCAAATTTTGTATGAAATCCCATGAGATGTTTTGTAAGACATTTTTTGTATATTCAAATAGGCAAGAGTTGATTTGACCATATTTAGAGGCAAATTTTTGAATAATGTGACAATGTTTTGTGACTATTTTTTGTGTCTATATTTTGTGACTACATTTTGAGTTTATGTGATGTGATAAGGTCAATCATGAGCATTCTTGATTCTTGTATAATCATGGAGAATTATTTGAGTTATTATTGGGTCATAGGGGTCATAGATTTAGTAGAGATTGCATCGGTAGTGTATGACTCTCGACGTTCTGATGCTTAAGGATGCACGGGAGGACCATTCCTAGCATAAAATTTCCCATCCAAACATGCTCGTGATGTCTATTTGTGCACACGATGAACCAAATCAAATCTAGCCAATCCTGCAACTTTGCATTCCATGCAACTGACGGTTTTTGCAACAGGCGAAAAAAAGCTACCAATTGAAAATTGCTTTGAGTCATCAAAAAACGAGATAGGAAATTGTAGAGGAGCCTCACACAACTCCACATGTTCAAATAGATTGGTCATATGTGTCTTATATTGGAAGAAACAATCCGCCAAAGTTTGACAATATTTTGGACTCAGGGCACTTGAGAGATTGTGTCGGTAGGGTATGACTCTCGACGTTCTGGCACTTTGGGATGCACGAGAGGAGCATGCATATAATAAAAATTCCCACCTGGACGTGCTCGTGACGTTGGTTTGTGCACATGATGAACCAAATCAATTCTACCCAATCCTGCAACTTTGCATTGCATGCAACTGACAGTTTTTGCAACAGGCGAAAAAATGCTACCAATTGAAAATGGCTTTGAGTCGTAAAAAATTGAGATAGGACATTGTAGAGGAGCCTCACATGACCCCACAAGTTCAAACTAATCGATCATATGTATCCTAGATTGGAAGAAATAGTCCATCAAAGTTTGAAAATTTTTTAGACTCAGGGCACTTGAGAGATCGCGTTGGTAGGGTATGACTCTCGATGTTCCGACGCTTTGGGATGCATGAGAGGAGCATGCCTAGCATAAACCTTCCCACCCAAACATGCTCATGACATTTTTTTGAGCACACGACAAACCAAATCAATTATACCCAATCCTGCAACTTTGCATTGCATGCAATTGACGACTTTTGCAGCATGCGAAAAAATGCTACCAATTGAAAATGGCTCCGAGTCGTCAAAAACTGAGATAGGCAATTGTAGAGGAGCCTCATGCAACCCCACGAGTTCAAAAAGATTGATCATATATGTCCTGTACTGGAAGAAACATTTCATCAAAGTTTGATAATTTTTTGGACTCAGAGCACTTGAGAGATCGCGCTGGTAGGGTATGACTCTCGACGTTCCGATGCTTTGGGATGCATGAGAGGAGAATGCTAAGCGTAAACCTTCCCACCTGGATGCGCTGGTGACGTTGGTTTGTGCACACGATGAACCAAATAAATTCTAGCCAATCCTACAACTTTGCATTGTATGCAACTGACAGTTTTTTCAGCAGGCAAAAAAATGCTACCAATTGAAAATGGCTTTGAGTCATCAAAAACTGAGATAGGCCATTGTAGAGGAGCCTCATGCGACCCCATGGGTTCAAACGGATCAATCATATGTATTCTGGATTGGAAGAAATAGTCTGTCAAAGTTTGACAATTTTTTGGACTCAGGGCACTTGAGAGATTGTGCTGGTAGGGTATGACTCTCGACGTTTCGGTGCTTTGGGATGCATGAGAAGAGAATGCCTAGCGTAAAACTTCCCACCCAGATGCTCTCATAATGTTGGTTTGTGCACACGACAACAAAAATTTGACCAATGTGAGCGTGAGGGTACTCTTGCACCAAACACATATTGTTGTTTATTTTCATATTGTTGATTACACAGGCAAATATTCATTTAAATTTATAGAAAGGCAGCCACCAAATACAATGAATACACAATAATGAACTGAATGCAAGGAGTTTTGTAGAGTTAATTCAACATTTTAGAAATTTTATCAAATCATATTCCACGATTGCAATGTTTTATATCATAATTTTTTGTTGTTTATATTCATATTGTTGATTACAGAGGCAAATGATCAATTAACTTTATAAAAGGACAACCAAAAAATACAACGAACACAAAATAATGAACTCAGTACACATTTATTGGATCGAATATCAACATTTATATATATCAAAAAAAAGCATGTCTGCCAAGTCAATACAAGTATTACAAAAATGTGGCATATGCCATGTCCAAATCGATATACAATAAAAATGTAGAATATATCTACATGTATTGGTCATTCTATGACCAAAAATAACTCTATATGATCCTAAACTTGTGGTGGATCATCAAAATCAAGCCTCTTCGATGCAGTGCACGGCTCTGTAGATGACTGCAAAACCACAATTCAAAAGCCAAGTTAGAATTATTTTGTAGAAAATTGTTCACAATTAACAACATAAATATGCAATTAACTATAATTCCTTTGAAATTGAAATGTAGATTACCTCATCAGCTGATCTAGGAGCTAATGTCTTCGCTCTCCTCTCCTTGTCACTCTTACGAGTTTTCTTGAAGACATATTTAAAAGGATCCACAATATGGTCGCACCGCAAAGGGGTCTATTGTAGATTAAATGTACAATTAATACAATGTACTACATAAATATATCAAAAACACTTAAAAGCTATACTATAGAGAACAATGATGTACCCATGCCTGAGATGCTTCTCCAATGGAGGGAGGATGGTTCACCATCAATGGAGAAACTATCGCTATTACCTATACAAAAAATGATCAAATATTAAATACAATTAATATAATGATAAGTATTGTAGGTTAAAAAAAATTAATGTAATTTATCAAACAAAAGTGTATCAGATCCTAAGATGCTTCTCCAATGCACAAAGGAGGGCCCACCAATGATGAAACAACTATGGATATTTCCTATATGAAAAATTTATAAGATTATAATATATCACTAGTTCACATGTACGCGTGCATATAATCATGAAATCAAGAAAATAAAGTAGAGATACATACCTCCTCCCTCTATTGATCCACAGGCAAATCAGGTGCATTCAACAAATCCACATAGCTCAATGACCGCTGTACATGTAAAATAGACAAAAAAAACTAATCAATATACAAACCTTTTAGTGAACAGATTTGTCTTTCAAAAATGAATATGCAAATTAACTCCCAATGCCCAGAATCAAGGACAAAAAACATTAATAGTTGGATCGATTATCATGGGATTGATAATCTTCCTCTGAATTTTCTAGGGTACAGCTCCCCGGTCAGATGTTCAATAAATTAATTGGTTCTAACCACACATTTTCTTTTAACCGGAAAGAAAGAAAGGCTGCCTGCTTCATCTTAGATAAGCATATGCAAAGATATGTATCTACATAGATTCAAAACCCACAGATTTTCCTTCTCCCAAAAATAGTATGATCTTTATATATATATTCTCCTGCAACAAAGGCATGATAATACATCTATAAATCCTTTTCCATTTCAGATTTAAAAGTCTGATCCTTCCTTCTTCAAAATAGAAACTTCATGAAACAGAACTTCCAAAAAACCAGAAAACTAAGTCCACTATTCTAACCCCTTCTCTATCTCTTTCTTTGCATATTTATCCTTCTTTTCCTCTCAGTGAGACACTTTCAGTTCCAAAAACTGAATCTTGGCATATCATATGCTGACAGCTGGATATAAATAACTGTCTTCATTCTTTCAACACTTTCTTGGCTTCAATGTAATATTTAATCATAATGTTTTAATATGAAAACATTAAAACTTAAAATACATAAGCTTTATGAATTAATTTTGGGCTTTATTGTTACAAATATAAGTTGTGCCTTTTTAATGTTTGAAAACAAGAAACTTGGTTGTTGTTGGTCATTTTGGACAGACCCACACTCAGTCATCCATATCTTTTGAAGGAAACACAATTCAATTAATCGCTCTAGTGAAAACGTGCACAACTTGTCTGTGCACGACATATCAAAAAATGGGAAACATCCAATGGTGGAATAAAATGATATGTCCCCCGCAACATGACGGTTTTTCTATCACAAAAATCAGAAAATGTTCTTTGTTCTAGACTTGTATTCTATTAAGTGTATCTTACAGACCAGATTGAGTTTCCATAATTCCTTTGATGAGAACTTGTAAAAATCGCTTTCATAAAACATATCCGAAATCCAACTTGATCCAACAATTTAAGTGAGAGATATACCCCCTGCACAGAGACTGATTTTGCTACCTTAGAAAATTTGTATTTACAGGCTGCATTGAAATTTATAAACATTCTTCGTGCTAACTCTTTCACAATCCTCTAAAAAAAAACCAATTGCTACCTGAGTAAATGGTGAATCAATATCCCTCTTCCAAACTTTTGTTGGTTGACCAAATTTGTCCACTGATTGCTTTGCCTCTCTATTTTGGTTGTGCGTTGAACCTTTGAACTTCATTGAACATGTTGAACATTCCTGAACTATTTGAACTTTTGGAACCTGCTGAACTACTTTGAACCATTATGAACCTGCTTGAACTAAATGAACCTACTTGAATTGAATGAACCCGATTGAACTGAATGAACCTGATTGAACTGAATGAACCTGATTGAATTGAATGAACTCGATTGAACTGAATGAACCTGATTCAAGATGGTTCAATGTGTTCACGGAGTTCAACCAATTACTAAAACTCGACATTTTTTTATTTAAATACAATTTACAAACGGACTAAGGGCTCAAACCGAGGCATTGCAAGAAAGACAAGGACTCCAAATGAAATTTTAAAGGGGAATTTACTCTTATTATGAAGGAAGAATGATGCGGTAACAAAACCCCAACTAATAATTGATTTCAACATTTTCAAACAATTGTACAATTAAAAATGTGTTCAATTACCTTCTTCCCATGTTTTGGCGTCTTCGAGGAATTCTTTTTCTTAGGACAAGGCCTAGACGTGGACGGGGTACCCTAAAAAAACAAAATTAACATGAGATATTAGTATAGATGATATTTTAAACATAATTTAAAAAATCTAAAATGAAATGACTTGCATATTCCATCAAAACAATACATAAAAAGGGTTGTACAAAATATGATACCGTATAGCCTTGTAGGCCAAAATCGATCACTAAGAGCGTGATGTCATCAATTTGGGACATTTGGTCACCTGTCAACACCTACAAACCAAAAATTGGACCAAGCATTAAAGATAGTTAGTATATCTTGTAATATTTTTGAATTCAAAGTGTACTATTCTATTTTAACATGTTACAAAATTTATACCTCAGGCATCGAAGTTGCAGATGTAGTAACTGGGGGAGGAGTATGGGATACCACTGCTACATCCTAAAATGCATATTATTTGTCTCAATTTAAATCGATGTATAAATGAAAATTCATTTATGTAATTACAAATTTAAAGTGACTGATAAATAGAATTCTATGAATTTAAATCAACACACCTGTGTCTGTCGCTGATGGGCAAACACCATGTCCATCAACTCATCTGTCAGCATGAAATCCTCAGCCATGCGGGCCTGACATCTACTCCCGTAAATCGTGCATAGATGAGATGTGGATCCATCTGCACCAGCCACATCATCTATCCCTGAGCATATCCCCGAGAAACTGACACACATATGTTGAATGGGCTCTTTGTCGCCACTTGGAGAAACTAATGGCTCATTATCCAGTACAATAGGGTGTGCTAATGATGTCCCATGCTAGATGATGGCACCAGTCAATATTGTGTCCGCCTAAAGATTTTGTAGCTTGATCGACTCTTTTAGCTCTACTGGGACAACCTGATGCACCTTGGTTTTGGGTGCTAGGGGGCAATGACTCTCCAGGGCTACTCGCCTATGGGCTCCAGGTCTATCTTGGGCAGAGCCGCCACCTCTACCATGGAACTCTCTCATGTCAAAATAGTTTGGTTGCACATTGAGCACAAAATCACAATATACTTTTCTCAAAAAATAAAATGGCACCTCACAATTATTACTAGGTGGATCATCAAAGACCATCCACCACCTCTGTTAAAAAAGATTCTTCATCTGCACATTGGTACACCAATGTATGGGAAACCTCTTTGCATTAAAAGGTAATGACTGACCAGTTTTAGGATCAACAAAATGGGCACATATTTGTTGTTTACTAATATTTATGTTTTTGACTCCCTCATATGATAACCCATCAGCATAGTATTGATGACACCTATCCCTAAAGTTTCCCCATTTTGTAATTTGTGTGGAAACAGTTATGGCACCACTAGCTAATGTTTCTAGGCTAGTGGTGAGGGATTTATGATGCTCAAGTTTGGATGTTTTCAATTTATCAATCAGTCTATTGATTTTAGATGTATTTTCCCCCAATTGATTAATTAATTTCTCCCATGTTTCAGGTGTACGGTCAAAAGCATGAACTGGGGGTGTATCTTGTGGGTTTTCAGGAGGTGTATTTTGTTGTTCTTGTTGTAGATTATTAGAATCTGGTTTTAGAAATAAAAAATGAAAACACCTAATCAAAATTAATGAAATTAAATTCAAAACGTAAAACAAATTGAACAAACAGGAAAGAAAGACAAAAATTAACAAAAACTAACCTTGATCCATAGTGTCTAGAGGAGTAAAGAGGCACCCTGCTCGCAGTTTGGGGAAGAAAATGGGGAAAAAACGTGATTGTCATGGGAAAATAAGACCAAATTTTTTTTTAAAAACTTTTTTTGATAGGTACCGTGTACGCGGTCCTTTAGGGCTAATTAGCGCATACACGCTCATTTTCCTATAAGTAGCACGTATGCACTCATTTTCCTAAAGGTAGTGTACGCACTCCTTTTCCTAAACGAAGTGCGTACACGCTACCTTTTCTAGGCTCGAGAACAACGGACCTGAGCATGTACGTGGTGATTTTAAAATTTATAACCACGTACGTGCTACTTGTTTTTCCATGTTTTTTTGGGTGGTGTCTATCGTGCCTGTAAATTATATACCTACAGTTGCTACACAAAACACTCAATAGATCATTACAAGCATGGTTAGCAAATTTAAAACAAATAAAGATAAAACCATGGCTAATCGCTCTATTGCCTCCTAATAAATGCAAGTGTAGATTTGCTCTCAGATCTGGATAAGCAAATTCCAGTGACTTGACTACATCTAGATGGAGGATTTGGAATGATAATGATGCATTTAAGCTAGAGAAGAGAATAATAAAGCTACATGATTCAACAATTATGCTAGAAAATAAGCTAGATCTAAGATGCAATTGCCTATAATAACAATGCTCAAATGATATGCTAAAATCAACATGCCTATAATAACTGCTTGAAATGCAAATGAGATGGGATGATTATTGCTCCAAAATGGGGTCTATTTATAGGATTTCCAAGGCCAGGGGTGAGGTGGCAAGAATCAATGATCAAGATTGAGTCTGAAGATATCAATGGTGAAATTGGAGGAGGTTGGAAAAGAGGCTGGATGAAAGGGAACATTTTCCATCTCTATGGTGAAAAGTGTCAAGAGGCTTCTAGAGAGGTTGGATGAAAGGGAACATTTGTCATCTCTATGGTGACAAGTGTTAAGAAGCTTTGCTCATGAGAGAAAAAGTCTCTAAGGAAAGGGGACATGTGGCCCAAGAATGCCATGTGTCTCAAGGGGAGAGTATCCACACCATAGGAGGTTAGGATGTGCAAGCTAAGGTAGGTTTAATTAAAACCAGGGTTAGATGGAAGCGGTTAGGTTTAGAAGGGGTTAGGTTAGGTGGTTAGAAGTTAGGAGGCATGTGGGTAAATTGAATTTAAAAACTCAAATAAGACTAATTAATTCTCAAAAACTCATAAATTGATTTGTTTTAATTAATTAGAAGATTAGAAGAATTAATTGAAGATGGGGGGAGAATTAATTAATCAAAGGGAATTATGAAAATGAACCTATTAAATAAATCCTTAGATTTATTGATAGGTAGATGAAAGTGGGAATTTAATTAAATTGCTTAATGAATTCAATTAAATTATGAAGGGGGATTAATTGAATAATTGCTTATTTAATTAATTATCTTCAGACCATTTTCAGGTGTATACATTTTGCCCCTCTTTGAAGCGAGGTGTGATGATGCATTGATTCAAAGAATAATCTCATTTTGATGATGATATTGGTTCGATAGGATGCCCCAGCTATTGATTGATAGATTGCGATATGATGATGCCCCCTCGGGAGATCAATTGAGATAATTGATCTTTGGAGTTTTTCGAATTTTTGCAAAATTGATATCCCGATTATAAATGATTTGATTTCTGCAACCATGGTTGATGAAAATGCGAGTTCTACAATCACGGTGATGTGGTTCTTGATTATTGATAAATCTTGATTGATTTGATTGATAAGATCAATATTCAGTCTGGTTTCAGGAATGACACCTCCTGTATAAGACAAAGATGATCAAAGTGTCTGGTTTCAGAAATGATATATCCTGTATAAGACATGATCATAACGTCTTGTTTTAGGAAAGCTACATCCTGTATAAGACATGATAGAATAGATGATATGTGCTCGACTGATAGAATTGATAAGATTGATTGAATAAAGAACTGACAGTTTGTTGATATCAAGTTGCAGAAAGAGTTAGATATGCTGATGTTGGTTCTGTTGAGAGGGTAGTATAAGATTTTCACTAGGTCGACAATATCTAGATAGAAATATGAGTCATCAATCTAATTGCGTATACACTTGTGATGATACCTTGATGATTCCTGCGATAGTTTTAACCTTGGATAAAAGGAGCATGTGGGATCCCATGCAAGAATGAAATGTAAAGCTACGATCGGACTAGTCACTGGATTATTGTATTTTGTCATCATTGAGATTTTTAAAATTTGGGAAGTGAGTGCAAACATCGATGGTATAATTAAACCATGATGCCCTGAGCACTTCTTTCCTAGATTTTGATATGGCAAGTTAGCACAAGTATCGAGGTATTAATTGAACCAAGATGACCTGAGTGTTGCTTGCGTAAAACAGGCAGTATTAATCATTTCAATACGCAAATCGGAAATGTCTTTGATGATACTCTGATGATCATGTCCTGAGACAAATTTGCACATATTAATGATTAATTTACAGATAGTAGACAAAAAAAATATCATGTTTCTTCCTTGTTCCTCTAGTCAAAGACATCCTAGAGTCATTCAGAAATCATGATAGCGAAAAATCAATATAGAAAAAAGTTGAACAATCATGTTAAAATCATTATCCAAAAGATATCATCCATGCATTTAGACTGACTTTGTGATAGTTTGATGGTTGATAAGTTGATCTCGTGTTCAATGTTGGATATCTCTCAGTTTTTGCTTGATAAGAGTTGCCTACATGTTTATTCTACCTATTTGATTAAGCTCAAAATGATAAAACAATTTACCCCCAGCTAGGTGTAGGATTTTGCCCCAAGCCTAGAAATAAATTCATTATGAAATACCCAATGATCCAAACCATGGCAAGAAGCCACTCGGGATGCCTGCATATGTATAAGGCTTTATGATGGATATGGACAACACTGATGGAAAAAAATGCAAGTGGAAAGATGCATGAACTAATAGATGGAAGAGCTAGTAGACAGAAAGCGCCTGTTTACTAGGTTTTCACTGTCTATTTTTATTGCACTTTTTCTCCTATTTGATTTTTTTTGGATTTTTCTACTTTTTCACTATTTTTTTTTTTTTGCTTTTTCATTTTTTTTTTATTTTTCTGCTTTTTCACTTTTTTTTATTTTTCTGTTTTTTCACTTTTTTTTAATTTTTCTTCTTTTTCAGACATAAAATTTCTTCAGATGCATGTTATTAATGGGTTTGTCGAGGTGATCTTTGTCCTGTGTGGATAGCTGATATGCTCCTGATCCAAATACTATTGTGACCACAAATGGACCTAACCAGTTTGGTTCAAACTTTCCTTTCTTTTCTCGATCTGACTGGTTTTGTGGATTTTCCTTTAGTACTAGTTCCCCTACTTGAAAAGTTTGTGGTTTGACCTTGTGATTATAGCTCTGACACATTCTTTGTTGATATACCTTTAAATGATCAAAGGCATTTTGTCTTAATTCATGGATCAGTTCTAACTCTTGTAATCTAGATACTCGTTGTTCTTCATCTAGGATGAGACCTTTTAATGATACTCGTAGAGAAGTTATCTCTACTTCTATTAGTAGTATTGCTTCTAATCCATAAACAAGAGAGAAAGGTGTGGCACCTGTTGGTGTGTGGATACTTGTGCGGTAGGCCCATAGAGTAGGGTTTAATTGAATATGCCAGTCTCTTCCAGCATCATTCACTATTTTTTTTAGAATTTTCAAAATAATTTTGTTTGATGATTTTTCTTGTCCATTTCCTTGTGGATAGTAGGGTGTGGAGAATCTGTGTTGGATCTTGAATTTCTCACATAGTTCTTGTACATCTTGATTCTTGAATGGTCGCCCATTATCAGTGATAATGGTCATTAGTATTCCATAGCGACAGATGATGTAGTTCAAGATAAATGTAGCAATTTGTTTTCCTATGATATTTGTGAGAGGTACTGCCTCAATCCATTTTGTGAAATATTTTGTAGCTACAAGGATGAATTTGTGACAATTAGATGAAAAAGGATTTATCTTTCCTACTAGATCAAGACCCCATTGACAAAAAGGCCAAGATGTTGCTAAAGCATGGAGTTCTTGTGCTGGTGCATGAATCAAATTCCCATGGATTTGACATTGTTTGCATGTTCTAGCTATCTGAAAAGAATATTGTTCCATAGTCAACCAATAATAGCCCAAGTGTATGAGTTTTTTCGAAAGGGTAAGACCACTTGAATGAGTGCCACAAATGTTGTTATGGACTTCATGTAAGGCCTTCTCAGATTCTTCTTGTTCAAGACATCTTAAAAGAGTACCATCTAGACCTCGTTTAAACATGGTATCCGCGATGAGAGTAAAATGGGAGGATTGGTGAATAAAGTTTCTCTTTTGGTTCTTTGATAAATCGGGAGGTTGGGTGTTATCTTTTAGGTATGTGTAAGTTTGGTTGTAACGAGAGGAATCATGCCCAACAAGGTGACAGCTAGTTTGGGAATCAGGACAATTATGAGTAGGGTAAAACAACTCTTCTACCAAGAACTCATAACACTATTGATTTTCCTGTGTCTGAAGTAGAGAAGCAAGTGTAGCCATGGCATCTGCTGCTTTGTTGTCATTTCTTGGAATCTGCTGAAAGGTTATTTCTACAAAATATTTCTTGATATCATCAACCATCTTTTTATAAGGCATTAATTTTTTGTCCTTGGTTTGATAGTCATCATTTATTTGATTGATGACGAGTTGAGAGTCTCCAAAGACTTGAAGTTGTGTAATGTTCCATTCTATAGCCATTTTGATACATGTAACCAAAGCTTCATACTCTGAGATGTTTTTGGTGCATGGAAAACTTAATTTGTATGTTTTTGGAATTGTATGACCTTGTGGTGTGATGAATAGAATACCTGCTCCTGATCCATGTTGTCTATATGAACCATCAAAGTATAACTACCATGTTTTTGTGGTGACTGTTAGGATATCAACATCGGGAAATTCAATCTGTAAAGGATGATCATCTTGAAGTGGTGCCTCAGCTAGTTGGTCTGCAATGACTTGTCCTTTGATATCTTTTCTATCAACATTCTAAATATCAAACTCACTCGGGATCATGATCCATTTTGCTAGTCATCCTGTTAATGTTGCCTTGTTGAGTAAATATTTCAAAGGATTGATTTTAGCTATTAACTTGATGGAGTGAGATAGAAGATAGTGTTGTAATTTTTGAGAAGAAAAAACTACTACCAAGAATGCTTTTTCTATTGGTGAATAATTGATCTCGTATCCTACTAGCATTCTGTTGATGTAGTAGATGGCTCGTTCTTTTCCTTCATTATCCTATTGTGCGAGAAAAACTCCTAATGATGCTTCGGTGGTCGATACATAGAGTAACAATGGTTTTCCTGGAATTGGTGACATTAGGATGGGTGGTTGCATGAGAGAGGCCTTGATCTTGTTGAATGCATCTTCACATTGATGGCCCCACTTGAAATGAACATTTTTGTGAAATAGATGGGTAAATGGTTGACATTTATCTGCTAGTTGAGCAACAAATCTTTTGATTGATTGGAGTTTTCCTTGAAGTGATCTTAGTTGACTTATATTCTTGGGAGATGCCATTTCCATGATTTCTTTTACCTTAGCTGGATCCACTTCGATACCCCTAGCTAAAACAATGTATCCCAATATATTTCTTGAAGTGACACCAAAGACACATTTCTTAGGATTTATCTGTGGCATGTATTGTTCTAACTTGTCAAATATATTTTCCAGTATCTCTATATGTTCTTCTCTATTGTATGATTTAGCCAATATGTCATCCACATAGTCTTCCATGAATGTATGCATCAAGTCATGAAATATAGTTGTCATAGCTCTATGATATGTAGCACCTGCATTCTTTAATCCAAAAGGCATGACGTTCTAGCAGAAAGTACCCCACGGACATGTGTAAGTTGTCTTTTCTTGGTCTTCGAGTGCTATTTTGATCTGATTGTATTTAGAGAAACCACCCATTAAAGAGAACATGGAGTGTCTAGCAATTAAATCTACAATAATGTCGATGTTAGGCAAAGGAAAGTCATCCTTTGGACATGAATTATTAAGATCTCTGAAGTCTATGCATATTCTGATGCTTTTATCTGGATTTGAAACAAGAACGATGTTGGATACCCATTGAGGATATGCTACAGGTCTGATGAATCCTACATCCAATAATTTATTTAGTTCTGCTTTAACTAGGAGAGCAATACGGGGATGCATTTTCCTTAACTTTTGTTTAACTAGTTTAGCTCCTGGACTGACATTTAAGTGATGCATAATAAGATTTGGATCCAACCCTGGCATGTCTGCATATGACCAGGCAAAATTGGTTTGTCATCGTTTGAAGAATTCTATATATTGTTGCATTTCTTCTTCTGATAGAGAAGTCACTGGATGAAGAATCTTTTGTTGCTATGTTGTGCCAATGTTAACTGCCTCTATTGGTTCGATCAAAATGGATGACCTTTCTTGATAGTGCTCAGGTAAAGTGTCAAATCTCCCATCTTATGGTGCCTCAAGGAGGTTTTCACTGTTACATGTGTCCTTTCTTTTTACTTTTTCCCGATCTAATGTTGCCAATAAATGGTTTTCAGCCTTAGACCTGATATTCTTTTCGTTATTTTCACTTTTGCGACTAGGAGATTTGGCACCCACTTGACTAGAAGATGCATTGCTGAAATTCCTGGTGAAAGTTGTTACAGGTTCGATTGCATTAAGATATACAGATATGGCATGGTCATTTGGAAAGGTATCAATGGTGGTATGTCCTTCATTTTCCCAATCAATAAGCTCAGGGTGGAGTAGAGGTAAGGGGCCTTCAGGTTGAGATGTTTTGAGGGTATCAAGGGTCATGATAGATGTATCAAAGTTTTCAATATGTATGTCGATGTCTAGAACATTACTCTCATCAGAATGACCTCGCATAAGAAAGTCCTGATCGTCCTCGATTAAGTCCAAGTCAGCCGAATGTGATTCTAATTCAAGTGAACTAGTTCTTGATGTTTGTCCTGCATACGTGTGAACTACATCAACTCCTACATCTCCTTCAAAGAAAGTTTCTTCACTTGATTCTTCAGAGTGATAGGAATCCCATTCCCATTCATTAGAATCCATATCACTTGCAACTTACAATCTACATATTTGTTCATATAGTATTTGACTTGTTTCTTCAACTTTTCTTGTTATATCTTTTCTTCTTTCATATTCAACTTCTTCAGGACTGAGATTGAGTTATGTCAGCCTTGTTATGAGCTCTCCTAGACTTATATTAGCTTCTTTCTTGTTTTGATTGAGATTTAATGTTGCTTGAGAGGTGCTTTTAGTTTGTTTCTCTTGTTGATTTGAATCTTGTTTCTTTTCCCATTTCATGTTTGTTGGTGTTTGTTGCTTAGCTGATGTTTCTTCTCTTTCAATTGCCAGTTGTTCTTGTCTATTTTCATATTCATCTTGTTGTTGACTAAAAGATGTATCTTCTGGTAAAGTAACTTGTCCATACCCTACGCCTATTTTGTCTCTAGCCTACTGAGTGTAAGGTTGAATAGGTTCTGAGATACCTTCTTTTCTTTTCCCTATAGGACCTGTTCTAGTGTATCCCATTTTTATAAGAATGTTAAATACTTTTCCATACTTTTTTGTAGGTATGTGGACATTGTTGATCTTTTGTTGAAATTCATCATCCTTGTATAGCCACTGTAGCACATCTTTGTCTTTTGTTTCCTCTGATAAGGTTCCAGTACTAACAAATGCTCCATCAAATATCGGAAGATGTTTTACAATTTGTTGTTGTTTAGAGTTTGATGGTTTTCCAAAGGATTTAGGAGAAAGTGGTAATTGTGATATTGAATATTCTCCATTCCCTTGATCTCTTAGTTGAATTTTTTTTTCCATACTTGACAAGATAGAGGCAAATGATTGTTCCTTGGATTGTATGTTCAAAGATAATGCCTCCCTATTATGAGGAACAATGACTTCTTGAATTGGTTTAAGATTACTGCAATACTGAAATGGATTTGAATCTGCTGAGATTGTGATTTCCTACCCACTATAGGGAAACTTTAAGCATTGATGATATATTGATGGAACAACTTGTATGTCATGTATCCAGCATCTTCCCAAGAGTATGTTGTATGATAAATCTAAGTATAGTACTTGGAATGTTGTGTCTTTTTGCAAAGGTCCCACTCTGAGGGGTAATGCCACAATTCCTTTAGAGTAATGTTGTTCTTCACGATATGCTTTAATTTTTATCTTTTTCTGGGGATCAACTGCATCTTCTAAATAACCCAAAGCATGGACAAGACTCAAAGAGAAAATGTTCAAGCCAACTCCCCCATCTATTAGTACATGTTTAACAAGCGTTCTATGAATGAGGACTTCAATTTGCAAGGGAGCGTTATGGGAATGCTGCAATGAATTAATGCTTGGATATGAAGGAGATGAGCTTTGAATAGGATCCTCTGAAATAGGTTTGATGACAATTATGGATATCCCTTGGGGAACTTCATCTTTGGATTTATTCTTTGGTGATGATGCTATGGAAGATTCTTGCAAGCTTTCAGGAGGTGTAGGAATAGATGCCTTTGGAGAGTCAATTTTCTTATGGGTGGATGAACCTTTGCTAGACATAGGTGCACAATTTTGATCTTTCTCAGCCAAATCCTTTAGGGATATCTTTAAGAGTTGCATAAAAGAGCCACCTTTCTTTTGAGATGTATTTGAATCCTTGTGAGGTTTTAACATATTTGGATTTTGATTTTGACCTTGTTTCATTTCTCTGATATGTTGGCTTGTAATGTCTTCTTCTTGTGTTTTTCTTTGGTATGTCATGTTGATATAATTTTTAGCTATTTAAAATATTTTGTTTCCATCCCTACGATTTTCCATCCCTGAGCTCTGGTTAAAATGGGCATACATGTGCGTTTGATATTGTGCTAGGATTCGATTGTCTAAAAATTGTTTTGATAAGTGATCAATTGTCAAGGTAAATGTGACAACGCTATATGACCGAAAAGATGGTTCAAGTGTTTAAAGGTTTGCAAGTTTTTTGATCTTCGGTTTTGGAGTGCAATGATGATGATTTGATAAGAACTAAGTCCAATAGGAACGATATATCCTACGATGTGGGACAAGAGTATCCTGACCAAACCTTTCAGTTTTGTG
Organism: Cryptomeria japonica; assembly: GCF_030272615.1. Lineage (NCBI taxonomy): Eukaryota > Viridiplantae > Streptophyta > Pinopsida > Cupressales > Cupressaceae > Cryptomeria > Cryptomeria japonica. The sequence continues at coordinate 387,850,160 of NC_081406.1, read as the reverse complement.
ATAAAGGATGATAGATCCTGATGAGAAACTATGTTTGAGTGATCAGTTTACCAAGTAGGGTGATAATGTACTTCGAGATGTTTAGATCTTAAACTTGTTGAGGGTGAATACTTGAAAATATTGAGGTGTTTATGTTCTAAAGTATGATTTTGAGGGATGATAACTTGACCAAGTGAACCAAGAAGACAATCCAAGTATAGAGCGGTAGATAACCGGTGTTTATGGTTACTGCAAATTGATCAAGCAGAAATGATAGATCTAAAAAAGGCATGCAGGACACAGCTCTGGACTGGCAGAAACAAAGACTTGTACGACAAACTATACAACCCCAAATGACAAGAGATACAAGGCCATAAGACAAACTAGGATTTTCATGTGAAAAAGAACAGGTTCATACATCAATATTTTCTAAACCATACGATAAAACATATTTCTCGTGCGACAAAGAATACTAAGCAATACGACAAATCACTAGTTTGTACAACAGATTTTTCTTAACCATATGACAAGATAAATACCTCATACGACAGAGAATAGGATAGAGAAAAATGTGTTTGTTTGGTCAAATTTTGATCACTGAAGTCTGATTTTTTGCTTATGTTTTCCAATTTTAGATGTGTGATTTTCTAATTTAGGGATGAATACATAGAAAACACGCGATATGATAAGTGACCTCAAGCATGCTAAACCCTAAGGAAGTTGGCTGAGAGAGAAAACCTTTGCTTCCAAGCTTAGGTACACACCCAATAGCTAATCAGAATACGATCGCTAAGTCTCACACAAAGGATTCTCAACGCCATATTATCTGACTCCAAATGCTAATGGGGGCATGATATGGCAAGTATCTTGGGAGAGTTACTATCTCTCTTGCACAAAGATTATCAGCCTTTCGGAGGTGAATCAGGTAGCTTCTAATTTAACCAAAACTAGTAAGGGATCCGTTTGGTGCGTCGGGGTATAATACTCAATTAAGAGGTCTCCCAGCCTTGAAAACCAAGATTTGCTATACCTGAAGGTACGAAGGAGAGCTATTCCCGAGCACTATCATTGATTTGATTTTCATCAAATCACATTTATTTTATAGTGGGTTGGATTACTTGGCATTAGCCGTTCCCACTTAGTTTGTTCCCCTCTCACCAACCTTAATGGCTAAGAGTCATTAGCTCCTCGGGAGGGCAGGCCCGCTAAAGATATGCACTAATGAAAGTAAAAGATGAGTCTAGCTTTCTGATCACCTAAGAAAGGTGAGAGCATACTAGCCTATCATCAAAAACACAAAATACATGATTGTTCATTCCTTTAGCAAAAGACAAGTGTGCCTAGAAAAAATTGAGAAATACACAAAGTTTTGTTGAATTCTTCTTAGGAAACCTGCAAAATAGATCCATTAGTAATCATGATGTGTTTGGTTGAAATAAGTCTTTGGCTAGCGTATCTTCGACAATCGTCCTGCAAAACTAGTTAGACTGCCGAAAAGCTCATAAACAAACCAGGGTTAGTGTTAATAATGATCGGATTAAAACCTGCAAACCCTAAAATGTTGTCTATTTAAAGAAAACAGAAGCAGAAAGTGATAACTCAATGATGAACAGATAGTACCAAAATGGTACTGAGAGGGGGGGGTGAATCAGTATAGACAAAAACACAATCCTAAACCGGTTTGTCAGCAGACACTGTGCTTAGGCAGACAAACAATAACACCGGTCTTGAACAGAGGACAACTGGAAAAACCCAAAGTAACTGAGACAAGAATAAACTGGTTAACACTTATCTTCTCATACAATCTAGTACTTCATTTTCATTTCACTCTATTGAATGAACAGGTAATCTACCCTCAAAGATATATATATATAAACAGCTAGATCAACATGATTCACTGCTTGACAGAAAACAACATATCATCACATGAAAAAGACATCACATATGACACACATATTTTTCATGTGGAAACCCAACTGGGAAAAACCATGGTGGGGATGAATACCCACAAGATTGTTTTTGAACTCTTTAGAAGTCCGCTCTGTTAGAAGCCTTGTCCGGTTAAAGACTGATACAATAGGTTCTGTTAGGAACCGATCCTGTTAGGGATCACCCAGTTAAGGGATGGCTAGAATACCCGGTTAAGGGTTAAACCCTGTTAAAGGTTACCTTGTTAGAGGATTTCAAGAACTCAATGGTTTTGAGTCACCCTGTTAAAGGATTTACAGTAAGCCGATTAAAGATACCCTGTTAAGGGATTTCCTAATTGTTGAGGTGGTTAGAGATCAACAGGTATTACACTGATCTGGTAAAAACACTCAATGCCAATGCAGATCCACTTTAGCTCCTCTTCACCTTCTGCACTTACACTCTGCAGGTATCACTTCTTTCATCTGGTCTGGCAAGAATCACATATCTCTTCTCTTGGACACACACACACAACTTTTGCCAACAACCTCAGAAAGAAACACAACATCAATCTTATAGGGAACAGATAGGTCGGTAGCATAAACCATAAATTCTAAACCTGTTAGGTTAAGGAATTCAAACGGTTCAATCCTGACCGTTGAGTACATTGCATTAAATGCAACAGTCTTGATCCAATCTCAAGACGTTCTCCATCGTTCGTTTTCCACCGATTTCATGGTGGCTGATAACCCATCACGCGTTATCACCATTTACAAACTTTGCACATTCCCAAGGTAGATAGGAACAATCTCCTTCATGCAAGATCCTTCACACACACAAGGCTTATGTGGCAACATGATCTGTTCTTTGTTACCATGCTAACTCATCACACAAAGTCACTGGTTGAGCCACATAGGCTTGAAGCACTTCAACTGAAAACCCTGAAGTTGAGACTACCAATCGGTAGCCATACAAAGCTTCCATGTGCTGATTCCCAAACCCACATGCCGGTTCTCCTTAAACAAACACACCACTTCACTTTGGCACATATACAAGTTCACAATGCTATACCAGTTCTCACATATGTCGGTTCTTGGTAACATACCGATTCTCTCCTCTGCAGCATATTGACATCAATGACAACATACAATGTCATTATGTCCTTATACCGGTTCACATAATGCCAAAAATCTCCCCCTTTGGCATTGATGGAAATATACAAAGATATCTCTCCACTTCACATCTTCTCTCAATTTTTGTAGATATCTTCTCCGCTTCTCTTCTTCTCCCCCTTTGACAACAATGCCAAAGTGGAGGCACAAGCTTCCCTGTTCCATTATGCTGCTCGCCCTAAGGAGTAGCATCCTTCAACACATCAATCCAGAATTTTTTATTTGACTATGCAATACCTGACTGATGTGGAGCATATACCTTTAGTTTACTTCTTGAAGGGGCAACACCCCTAATTCACCTCTTAAGTACATAAATGTAGCCTTTGGGAGAGGCTTGGTGAATATGTTTGCTAAGTGCTCCTTACTGGAAACATGTTCCAGTGTAATCTCTTTGTTCTAAACCTTTTCCCTCAAGAAATGATTCTTAAGCTCAAAGTGCTTGGTTCTAGAATGCAAAACCGGATTCTTGGAGATGTTAATTGCACTAGTATTGTCACAAAATATACTTACCGGTTCAGATACAAAAACTTTGAAGCCATTTAATACATGCTTCATCCAAATTGTCTGAGTGTAGTTCATGAAAGCTGCAACATACTCTGCTTCTGCTGTAGACTGAGAGATACAAATCTGCTTTTTACTCATCCATGAGACCAGTCTACCACTGAGAAAGAATGCACCACCGTTTGTGCTCTTCCAATCATCTACATTACCTTCCCAATCAGCATCTGTGTATACTTTCAAGTTTAAATCCTTGCTATATGGATACCACAATCCATAATCAATAGTTCCCTTTAGATACCTAAGAATTTGCTTGACTGCAACAAAGTGAGATTCTCTTGGGCTTTTCTGGAACCTTGCAGTAATGCCAACTACATGTGCAATATCTAGTCTGCTATGCACTACATAATGCAATTTACCAATCATTGATCGGTATTCCTTCTCATCAACCAATGTTGAGTCATCCTCTTTGGATAGTTTACAACTAGTCACCATCGGTGTACCAACTAGTTTGCTATATTCCATGCCAAAGGTCTTCAACACCTCTTTGACATACTTGGACTGAGTGATAAAGATTCCATCTTTCATCTGCTGGATCTGCAGTCCAATGAAGAACTTAATCTCCCCTATGAGTGACATCTCAAACTCTTTCTTCATCTCATCTACAAACTCATGACTCATCTTGTCATCTCCACCAAAGATAGTGTCATCAACAAATACCTCACAGATTAGGATCTGATCTCCTTCAGACTTCAAGTAGATATTGCTATCTTCACTTGTTCTTTCAAATCCAATATTCACAAGATGGGAATGTAGGTGTTCATACCATGCTCTAGGTGCCTGCTTTAGACCATATAAGGCTTTATGTAGCCTACACACCATGTCACTGTCTTCAGATAGGGCAAACCCATCTGGTTGCTCTATATACACTTCCTCTTCAAGTACACCATTTAGGAATGTAGATTTTACATCCATTTGATATACTTTGAATCCTTTAAAAGTTGCATATGCAAGAAGCATATGAACTCCTTCCAATTTGGCTACAGGAGCAAAGGTTTCTCCATAGTCTTCTCCTTCTTCTTGGGCATATCCATTACACACCAGTCTAGCTTTGTTTCTAATCATTGTGCCATCCTCATTCAGCTTATTTCTGAAAACCCATTTGGTGCCAATGACATTTTTATGCTCTGGTCTGGGTACCAAGGACCATGTACCATTTTTCTCTATCTGGTCAAGTTCCTCTTCCATTGCCTTGATCCAGTCTTCATCGTTATGTGCCTCTTTGAAAGATTTAGGCTCAAATTCAGAGATCATACATGAGTTTTCTCTGACCTTTCTTCTTGTAAGGATTCCTACATCCTTATCTCCTATGATTTGCTTAGGATCATGATTCAGCTTGAGATACCGAGGAATGGTCTTGATAGATTCCTCTTTCTTTTCTTCTTCATCCTCATCTCCATCAGTGTCAGCATCTACATCTACCGGTGTAGGACCACTCTTACTGCTACTTGGTTGACTAACAACCGGTTCCCAGAAGGTTACATCCAGTTCATTTATCGCTTGCTCATTGCCTGTTTCCTCAGTTTTCTCAGAGGTTTCATCAACTCTTACATTGATGCTTTCCATAATTCTCTGAGTCCTATTGTTGAAACACTTGAGAGCTTTGCTCTTGGTGGAATACCCTAGGAATATTCCCTCATCACATTTTGCATCAAATTTGCTTTGGTGTTCACTTCTCTTGATGTAACATTTGCTACCAAACACTCTAAAGTAGCTAACCACAAGTGTCTTACCAGTCCAATACTCATAAGGAATTTTATCCTTACCTTTCTTGATGAGTACCCAGTTCATTGTGTAGACTGCAGTGCTCACCGCTTCTCTCCAAAAGGTGTGGGCTACCTTTCCTTGAATCAGCATGGTTCTAGCTGCTTCAACCACAGTCCGGTTATTCCTCTCTGCTAGGCCATTCTGCTGTGGAGTTTAGGGGGTAGACAATTGTCTCTTGATGCCATGTTCTTCACAGTACTTGTTGAATTCACCGGAAGTGAATTCCCCTCCTTGATCATTTCTCAGACACTTGATTCTTTTACCACTTTCCTTCTCTACTAATGCTCTAAAAGATTTGAACTTTACAAAAGCTTCAGACTTATCTTTCAAGAATGTGACCCACATCATTCTTGAGCAGTCATCAGTGAGAATCATGAAGTACCTATCACCTTGCACACTCCTAGTTTTCATAGGACCACACGAATCGGTATGCACAAGATTAAGAAAATTGTCAGCAGTGAAAGGTTTACCTTTAAAGGTTGAGGAAGAAATTTTCCCCAATTGACACTCTCTACACAAGGTATTATCCCATTTTCTTAGCACCAGAAACCCTCTAACTACCTTGATCTTACTGGCCTTCACAATGTTATCAAAGTTTACATGGCAGAGTCTCCTATGCCATATCCAGCTATCATCAAATTTAGCCATAAGACATGCACTTACATTTGCATTCAACTGAAATAGGTTACCTTTGGTCTGCATGTCGGTGGCCACCAATTCATCATTCTTTCCTTTGATTCTTCATACTCCATTCTTGAATTCTAGAGTAAGACCACTATCATTCAGCTGGGCAACACTTAGAAGGTTGTGTCTGAGACCATCAACCCAATACACATTGTCAGCACTACTCTTTCCATTCAAAGAGATGGACCCTCTACCTTTGACCATACATGGTGCATCGTTACCAAAGCAAACCACACCACCATCATACTCTTCCAAGGATAGAAACTTGCTCCGGTCACCAGTCATATGGTGAGAAAAGCCACTGTCAATGATCCACTCATTGGAATTATCAAACCGGGAGACAAGAGCCTTCTTGTCTGACACATCTTCCTTGACAACAACAAACACAATATCTTCATTTTCTTCATCTTCTAATTCCTCGTTTGTGACACCTTTATCAACTGCCACAAAACAGTTTCTCTAGTTTCCTCCTTTGAATTTCTTGAACCTTTCCAGTTTGTCCTTGTTGTCACCATTAGGACAGTTTATAGAAATATGTCCTATCTGGTTACAAGAAAAAAATTTCAAAGGGAGCTTACCTTTGTATTTGCCGGTTCCTTTAGGAAGTTTCCTGGCAAGAAGAGCTTCAAATACCATCAAAATCTACTCATCATCCATTTCTTCGCTCTGTCTTGGTTCACCACTAGTGCTAGCTTCTTTTCCTTTTCTAGGATGGTACAACAGAAGCTTTAAAAGCTGATTTAGTATTTTGAACACTGCCATCAAAACTATTTAGCTCATAGGCTATCAACTTTGCAATGATGGAGTCCAGGGACACCTTAGTCTTGTCTATTGATCTCAACTCCTGAATAGCAGCAACCCTTATTGCATAGACCGGTAATAAGGATCTCAAGGATTTGCTTACCACAGTGGAATCTTCCATTTTACCACCTGCACTCTTGATATCTCCAACAATAGTTTTGATTCTAATTCCATATTGTTGAATGGTCTCACCTTCAACCATCTGCATGTTTTCAAACTTCCCTCTAAGGCTTTCTTCCTTAGCTTGTTTTACATGCTCATCACCGCCATAGATATTTTCAAGAGTATCCCATACCTCTTTGGGATTTACCTTATCTTGGACATCAATAAACTCAATGTTAGATAAACTACTAATTAGGGCTTCCATGACTTGCTCATTCTCCTGCATTTCTCTCTTTTGGTCATCGGTGAGAGTACCGGTAGGGGCAACATAGTCATTCTCAACATAGCTCTAGTGTTGAGCACCCATGCTTTCGATGTATATCTTCATTCTGTCTTTCCATATAGTGAAATTTTCTCTATTAAACTTTGGACCTTCCCTCTTCATCATTAGACTGGGATCTTTTACCTCAAATGGTTAAGCTTATAACACAGAGGATCTGGAGACGCTCTGATACCAATTGATAACTCAATGATGAATGGATAGTACCAAACCAGTACTAAGAGGGGGGGGTGAATCAGTACAGACAAAAACACAATCCTAAATCAGTTTGTCAGCAGACACTGTGCTTAGGCAGACAAACAATAACACCGGTCTTGAACAAAGTACAACCGGCAAAACCTCGAGTAACTGAGACAAGAATAAACTGGTTAACACTTATCTTCTCATACAATCTAATACTTCATTTTCATTTCACTCTATTGAATGAATAGGTAATCTACCCTCAAAGATATATATATATATAAACAACTAGATCAACATGATTCATTGCTTGACAGAAAACAACATATCATCACATGAAAAAGACATCACATATGACACACATATTTTTCACGTGGAAACCCAACTGGGAAAAACCACGGTGGGGATGAATACCCACAAACTTGTTTTTGAACTCATTAGAAGTCCACTCTGTTAGAAGCCTTGTCCGGTTAAAGACTGATACAATAGGTTTTGTTAGGAACCGATCCTATTAGGGATCACCTGGTTAAGGGATAGCTAGAATACCCAATTAAGGGTTAAACCCTGTTAAAGGTTACCTTGCTAGAGGATTTCAAGAACTCAATGGTTTTGAGTCACCCTATTAAAGGATTTACAGCAAGCCGGTTAAAGCTACCCTGTTAAGGGATTTCCTAACTATTGAGGTGGTTAGAGATCAACAAGTATTACACTGATCTGGTAACAACACTCAATGCCAATGCAGATCCACTTTAGCTCCTCTTCACCTTCTGCACTTACACTCTGCAGGTATCACTTCTTTCCTCTGGTTTGGCAAGAATCACATATCTCTTCTCTTGGATACACACACACAACTTTTGCCAACAACCTCAGAAAGAAACACAACATCGACCTTATAGGGAATAGATAGGTTGGTAGCATAAACCCTAAACCCTAAACCTGTTGGGTTAAGGAATTCAAATGGTTCAATCTTGGCCATTGAGAACATTGCATTAAATGCAACAGTCTTGATCCAATCTCAAGACATTCTCCATCATTTGTTTTCCACCGATTTCATGGCGGCTGATAACCCATCACACGTTATCACCATTTACATACTTCACACATTCTCGAGGTAGATAGGAACAATCTCCTTCATGCAAGATCCTTCATGCACACAAGGCTTACGTGGAACATGATCTGTTCTTCGTTACCATGCTAACTCATTACACAAAGTCACCAGTTGAGCCACACGGGCTTGAAGCACTTCAACCAGAAACACTGAAGTTGAGACTACCAACTGGTAGCCATACAAAGCTTCCATGTGCCGGTTCCCATACCCACATGCCAGTTCTTCTTAAACAAACACACCGCTTCACTTTGGCACATATACCGGTTCACAATGTTATATTGGTTCTCACATATGTTGGTTCTTGGTAACATACCGGTTCTCACATATACCGGTTCTCTCCTCTTCAGCATATTGACATCAATGACAACATACAATGTCATTATGTCCTCATACCGGTTCACATAATGCCAACAGAAAGTCGTATGACACACTTTACCAGATCGTACGACAGAAATTTAGATCTCATGAGAATGCAGAAATAGACTCGTACAATAGAGAAATGAGCTAATATGAGTAATGAATGACTATCGTGCCAACTCACAAAGAAGTTTGTATGAGCTAGCAAAGGAGCTCGTATGAAATTCTAATTCCAGCTCGATCAGAAATGAAGGTTGATGAAGCTTGAGAGGCCAAAAAATGATAATTTCGGCCGCACGGTGGGTGCCAAAATGTCGTGCCTGTGAAGTATATACCTGCAGCTACAACACAAAACACTCAATAGATCATTACAAGCATGGTTAGCAAATTTAAAATAAATAAAGATAAAACCATGGCTAATCGATTTATTGCCTCCTAATAAATGCGAGTGTAGAATTTCTCTCAGATCTGGAGAAGCAAATTCCAGTGACTTGACTACATCTAGATGGAGGATTTGAAATGATAATGATGCATTTAAGCTAGAAAAGAGAATGATAAAGCTATATGATTCAACAATTATGCTAGAAAATAAGCTAGATATAAGATGTAATTGCCTATAATAACAATGCTCAAATGATATTTTAAGATCAATATGCCTATAATAACAATGCCTGAAATGCAAATGAGATGGGATGATTATTGCTCTAAAATGGGGTCTATTTATAGGATTTCCAAGGCCAGGGGTGACATGGCAGGAATCAACGGTCAAGATTGGGTCTGAAGATATCAATGGTGAAATTGGAGGTGGTTGGAAAAGAGGTTGGATGAAAGGGAATATTTTCCATCTCTATGGTGACAAGTATCAAGAGGCTTCTAGAGAGGCTGGATGAAAGGGAACATTTGTCATCTCTATGGTGACAAGTGTCAAGAAGCTTTTCTCATGAGAGAGAAAGTGTCTAAGGAAAGGGGACATGTGGCCCAAGAATGCCATGTGTCTCAATAGGAGAGTATCCACACCATAGGAGGTTAGGATAAGAAGGTTAGGATGTGCAAGCTAAGGTAGGTTTAATTAAAACTAGGGTTAGATGGAAGGGGTTAGGTTTAGAAGGTGTTATATTAGGTGGTTAGAAGTTAGGAGGCATGTGGGTAATTTGAATTTAAAAACTCAAATAAGATTAATTAATTCTGAACAATTCATAAATTGATTTGTTTTAATTAATTAGAAGATTAGAAGAATTAATTGAAGATGAGGGGAGAATTAATTAATTTGAATTAATTAATCAAAGGGGATTATGAAAATGAACCTATTAAATAAATCCTTAGATTTATTAATAAGTAGATGAAAGTGGGAATTTAATCAAATTGCTTAATGAATTCAATTAAATTAGGAAGGGGGATTAATTAAATAATTGCTTATTTAATTAATTATCTTCAAGCCATTTTTAGGTGTATACAGTGTCCACTTTTCTGACCACCATCTTTGTGCACATACCTGTGAGTAAATACGAATGATTGAAAACCTAAATTAAAAAATCTAAGATAACACATAATTCATTCAAACACCTCAAGATTGAGAACATTGTTAAAAAGGAAATTAGAAATATCAAATAATAACAAGAAAAAGCAAACCAATGTCCCTTTGATTTGATTGTTCTCCGATAGGATGTGTGCTCGATGATGTTGTGAGTGCTTGATTATGCTGCATGACGTGGGATTATGCAAGTTGGATTCAAGATATGAGTGTGGGATGATGGGATGTGAGTATGAAATAAGGCATGATTGTGCAAATGGGATTCAAAAGCATGAAATGATAAATAAAATGGTGGGATGGAAATTCTACATTATGAGGGTATGATTTCAATAGCATGGATGAAATTTTGCATTATGAAATTATGAGTGTATGAAGGTGGATAAATAGCTTAGAAAAGGGAGGTTTTAAATAGAGATTGGAAGGGAGATGAAGGGTCTTTAAAATGCAACACTTGTCCTCATGGAGGACAAGTGGAAATCCAAATGGTGCCATGTGGAATGGGATTCCACACTTGTCCTTGTGTGAGGTAAATATGCGTGCTATACTAAATTGATTGAAAGATAAACTAAAAACTCAAGCAAGCCATTAAATTAAACATCTCAAGATTGGGATGTTCAAAAATAAGGAAATGAGATAAAGAAGCAATAATCAAGTAAATACAAACCTCATACTCCAACTTTGATTTGATTATCCCCGATTTGGATGTGTGCTTATGATGCTAGCTCATGCTCAATTGTGCTCCATGATGTTGATATGTTGATTGGATTCAAAATGAAAAGATGGGATGATTGGATATGAGGGTGGATTTAGGCATTATGATAGTATGGATGTGATAAGTATGGGCGAAAAGTTACATTATAACAATGCAATACAAATGAAGTGGATAGAGAGAGAGGAATTATGAAAATGCAATGAAATGAAGTGGAGAGGATTTGGCATTATGAGGATGCAAATGTGAAAAAGTGGATTGGAAGGAGAGGAAGGGATTGATAAAATGCAACACTTGTCCTCAAGAAGGACAAGTGGCAATCCTAGGAATGACAAGTGGAATAAGATTCCAAACTTTTCCTCAAAGAGGACAAGTCGCTCAAGTGGGAAATTCAAGTGTCCAAAAGAGGGACACATGTCTTGGGGAGGAATCTAGGACACATGTCTCTTTTGGGAGGAAGCCACCCAAAATAGGCTTTAATTTCCTAAAATTAAGGAAATTAGGGAATATGTGTGTGCACACACATGTGAGGGGAGGTTAGGATAAGATTAGTTTGGGAGGATAAGGTTGGTTAAAACCCAAAGGTTAGATTGGAGGTTAAGTTAGAAGGGGGTTAGCTAGGTAGTTAGAAGTTAGGAGACATGTGATCAAAATAGAATATTTGAATTTTATTAATTCAAATAAAAGGGATTAAAAGGGAATTAATTAATTTGGTAAATTAATTCATGAAATATAAAGAGAGGATTAATTAATTAGATCAATTAATTCAAGGGATTGGAAGGGGATAATTAATTAATTAGATTAATTAATTCAAGAGATTAGAAAGGGAGAGTTAATTAATTAGGTTAATTAATTCAAGGGATGGGTTTTAATTAAGTAAGATATTTAATTAATTAAATGGCTAAAGGAAATGAATTTGACTAAATTGATTAGCCAAATTTTAAGTGTCTACAGTCCTCAAAGTGGACAAGTGGATCAACAAAGGACAAGTGTCCCCAAGAGGGACAAATGTCAAGGAGGGGGATGACATGTGTCCTCAAGGACACATGTCCATTTTGGGAGAAGGCCACCCCAAAATTGGTTTTAATTTCCTAATATTTAGGAAATTAGGAATGTTCACACATGTGAGGGAGGAGGTTGGAGAGGATAGGGCTAGGTGGATAGATAGGGTTGGTTAGAACCCCAAGGGTTAGGGTAGGGGTTAGGATAGAAGGGTAGTTTAGGTTAGGAGACATGTGGCTAAATTGAGATATTTGAATTAATTAAATTCAAATAAGGAGATGGAAAAGAGGAATTAATCAATTAAGACATTTAATCAATTAATTGGATATGGCCCTATTAATTAAATTAATTTAGCCAAAGGGGATCTAGGGTGCTACATATAATTAAATAATATAAATTGTTTAATTAATGTGGGTGGGTAAGGGAATTAAATTTGATTAAACTGATTAGTCAAATTTAAGTATCTACGGTCATCATTTTAATATATTGTGTTCCTATGATTGCTAGGGCTTAATTTATAAGAATAACCTTAGGTAGAGTGTATGAAGGATCATTTATCAATCCTAATGAATGAAAATTATTTCCCATATTTTAGGTTTTATTATAGTAGTGTTATATTTAATTTTAGATACTCCTATTCTATTGCTCTCTTATCTCTATAGAGAGAAATATAACATACAATCTTAATGTATTATGAAGTAAGAATGTGAAGAGATTGTATAAGGTTGAAATTAATTAGGTTTGTTGTGTTTGTCAATTTTAAATAATATCTTATGTCTATATTAAATCATATCTTATGTCTTGAAAATGTTAAGAGGGCAAAAATATTTTTTAAGCTAGTAAGGACTACTTCCTTTCCTTGATTAATTGTGACACCTTCTTTGTCTCAAAAATGGAAGAGATATTTTTATAGTATAAAGGCATTAGAATGTGGGGAGGTTGTATAAGGTTGGAGTTAATCAAGTTTTTTTATTTTCATCCATTTTAAATTTTATATTTTTATCGTCACTAGCAATAATATAATTTTAATTAAACCAAATGTACTTCATCACTCAAAAAAAATATTATAATATTCTATTTGTTATTCTATCAATTATGTATTAGATATTTTCTATTAGCTTTATTTAAGAGGATAGTTATATATTCATTAGAATATTTTTCCATCTCTTTAAAGATTAAGAATCCTAATAGGATTCAACTATACAAGATTAAGTATCTTTTCCTACCATTTTGAACCATTTTAGGCATGGTAAAATCATTTCTATTCCTTTCTATTTGGCCTCCTCTTTAGAGAATAGTCTTGAAAACCATACGAAGAATCCAAATAATCTTGTTCTCCATGAAGGGCTTATTGTGCTCATCATGGAGTACGCTAAGACCCTTGAAGTTGTGCCCTCTCTATCTAAGAAAGGCCAACATACTAATATTTAGGAAGTCTCTGACTCGGATATGGATTTGGAGGATAGTGGGGGTGCCATTCCTTTTAATGACCTCGATTATAAGCCAGCGGAAGAAGGTGAGATGATGGTCACCCCTAGTACGTTTAGCAGTAAGAATCCCCCCAGATGGGCAACCAAAAAATACAAATCTACCAGCAAGCTGATTTCTAAGGCCGAGCCTCTTTCTAAAAAGAAGAAGCTTGTGACTAAGGACTATGGTCCAAAGACCTTAGACCAGGAAATTAAACTGGACATTCCTATTAATGTCTTGAAGGAAAAGCAGGGGACCATGCCTAAAGAAGTGGACAGTGGGTTGCAGAGGAATGGTACTCTGATAAACTTGGTGATGGAAGTGACCAGAAGCCAGGAGAGCTACTGGAAGTGGGTGGAGAGAGAAATTGATACGCTGAAAGTGGGGGTCAAGGAGATAATAGATATCTTCACTTCACCAGAGCCTAGAAAATCTTTGCAACTCATGATTATGACCCAGAAGCTCTCCCAAGATGTCGAGATTATGAAATGCAACCATGAACAAAGAATTGAAAAGGTGGAACAGTTTGTGGCAGAGATAAAGAAAAACCTCAAGAACCTAGTCGACATAAGAAAGGAGGCCATGAAAAATAGTATGGATGGGCTCGAAAAGATCAATGTCATGGTTGTGGAGTATAGATCCATTCATAGTGAACCTGAGAAAGATCTTGGAGGTGAAGACATTGTTGTTGGAGGCAACAAAACCACAGGCCCTAGTTCTAGGACTAGAAGCAGGAGCAACAATAAGGGTACCTCCAAGTTCATTATGGAAGAAATGGAGGAAATCAATAAGATTGCCATCCAGAAGAACAAGGAGTTGGTGCACTCTCTTATTTGAGTGCTTTTGTTTTGTTGTCCATGTGTCTTTTGCTTTTGTGTCTGTTCTAGGGTGCTCCCCTGTTTTGCTATTGGTTTTTGTCTGTTTGGCTGATGGCCGACTTTTGTAAAACTTTTGGTTTCGGTTCCATGTAAAACCCATTTATCTTTATCAAAAACTATACATGATTGGTTTAGGGATATAAGTGTAAAAGTTTGAATGGATAAGTTATTAATATTAGTTAAAAGAATAAACTATGAAACCAGATAGGTTCATAGATGAAAACACAAGTATAAATACCCCATACACATGCTAAATATAAATTTCCATGATATACATATATTTATATGAGTTCTAATTTGATAATTAACTCACCTATTCAATGCCATCGATAAAAGAACATGCATGTAGACACTCTACTCTCAAAATAGGAGTATCACTTACTAGATCAAGCTACAAATGCATGTATAACTTATGAAATATTAATTTCAAATATAATTTACTTGTGTAGGACTACAATTATAAGTGTTAAATTTTACAGTATAATTTTAACTTAAAAAGATAAAAATTATATACTTGTGTCAATATACGAGGACCTTGAGTACTACACTCTCCAACTATAATGATGGAATATATTATCTCATCTGAACTTCTCTCATCCTTGAGTATATCTAGTAGTGATGAGTGTAATGGACCATAAAGGCATGGTGACATTGATCTTGATGAAATCATTTGACCCACAACATCCATTCCCCTTGCAACTCGCTCAAGTGAATTAGGTGCCTATAGAGTAAAACAATGGTCAATAGATGCAACTTGTGCTACTCTAGTATGTGATTCATGTGGCCCACTAGAGGATCTAACACCAAGGTGTGTATTAGAATGTTGTAATGAATTTGCCAATACATCTCTAATAAAAATGGGTCTCCACATGTCATCATGATGTAATAAGATAATAATGCAAAATTGACATATTTTTTCCCATGTGATATTGGTTAAAATGTGTGAGTCATAAGAAAGTGGTCCTCGATAGACAAAGGAAAAGAAAAGGTGTAAAGGTCCTTTGCAAGGTAGGTGCCAACTTCACACACAATTTCATTACATGAGAGATGTTTATCAGAGAGACACATGGAATCACTATATTGGATTTGAAATAAAATGAACTTGGAACTTTTATTTGGTGTTCCATTGGTTGTTTACTTGGATTGATGATTTGGTTTGAGGATTGTAATTTATTTGTTATAACTCCACATCCCTATTACAAATATCCTCATAGGTCTAAATTTTATGGGTTTATATAATATTCATTTTATTCCATGGTGTGATTAGTTATACATAAAATTATATAAGTTATTTTGTTTGTAGGCACATATGAGACGACTAATTTATCCAAAGTTTTATAAAATATATGAGAAAAATCTGAAATTGACTCACTAGGCCTTTGTATTATCATTTGGAGTTGTCCTTAAGCCTCTCTTGAGTCAACATGCTCTACAAATTTCCTTAAGAAGGTTACTCTAACTCCACCCATGAGTGTATTGAGTTCATGACAAGTATTTTATACCACTTATACTTGTTGAACCATGTAAAAAATGCATAACTATTGTGTAGGCAACATCTTTGTCATGATTTTGTGTTGTACACTTGATTTTTTGAAAAACTCTATGTATTCTAATTAGTTTGATAACTTTAATAGAGGAAGCTACCCCTAAAATTTCCAAGGAAGTTCATAAGAGTCCCCAATAATATTTTATAGGACAACCATCTAACTTACATCTCAATATTGTAAAAATAAACTATTAACATAAAGGATAAATAAACCTTACAATTTTTATTTTTATTTTTTGGTTTTTGTGGATTTTAGTTAGGTTTTGGCAATCTAAATGAGGTTTTAATAACTCTTTTTGTTTATGATTATCCATCAAGATTTCTTTGTGTGACTCGTTTTAGTGCTAGTTGTATAGATGCATGTTTTTTCATGTCAACATGTTGGAATTATTCCTCCACTTGAAAGTTGATTGAAATGGAAATTCAATCATGTGAATATATTCTATTACAACCAATGTGAGATAAAGTAGATAGTACTCATGTGTAGTACACCTCCACTAAATAAGGAAAGTAAAACTCATATGATTCAATTGCAACCTACCCAAGTAGATACCTACTTAAGTAAGCTTATCCTAGGTGCACACTAATGCTATAAAGTCCTTAGTTCTAAATTAAAAATAAATAAAAATAGATGCATCAAATCAAATAAATCTAAAAAAACTCTCATGAGTTAGAGACTAGTTGAGACCTTGTGAACTTCATTTAGGCCCTATTAGTTCCCAAAACCACGGATTGGATAATCAAAAGGTTTGCCAAATCTTTCAACAACCCAATCAGCCTTGGCCAACAAACAGGGATGGTCTGGAACCAAACCCCCCTACACTTTATGCTCCACTAAACCTAGGTGGGTGTACCTATGTCTCCAAAGCACTGAAAGACTTCTTTATAGTGAATTTAAAGTTTATTAAGACATAGCCTTATGCAAAAATGGCAATAATTTCCTGCTACTGCTGAGTGCTTTTATTTGAATGCTTTTGAAATTGAAAATTGAATGTAAAGATAATTGTGTATAAAGATTGTTGTATTATGGAAATAAGATGCTTTCAGGACATACAAGAAATATGCAATAGATTAGTTCAAAAGGCTTTAGAAGAATGTTTCTCTCTCAAGGACCTTATGCATATCAAATCAGAATCTCAGAGAATGAATAACAAACCAGTGCCTCTATCCAAGAATATATATGATACTTTGTGGACAAATAACTTTATCAACTTAGGAGACAATGTTAATCATCACTATAAAGGCTTAGTATGTGTCACATAAACAATAAGAACCCAATCTCACATTTAATGTAACAACATGTGACTCACATTATAGCAAATCCTTAAACAGATTTATCAAGAGGACAAAGAATATTTCATCAACATAGAAGTATACACTATATTTGAAGTAGAAATAGCGAACCTTGTATATTAATCTCTGAGAAATGACAGCACACAAAAGCTACACTTGGAGATACTTCATTACAATTTGCTTGCACAAAATGATACTTCTTCTTCCTACAGACTTCTCTAATACATATAGCCTATAGCCCTTACAGCAGTGATCGATTGTTCTATGAAAAATCCCCCATTTTACAATTAAAATTGACTCCATACAAATATGTGAGCCAATCGATACGAATGAAAGGACACACCCTTCCATTTACAAAAGGAGGCTACATATAGTTTGCTTCCCAAAGGACACACCCTTTCGTTTAATAAATGATTACAAATAAGAAACCTAAAATACATACTAAATAAAAACTTTAATAATGCTCTTCTCAATCTCTTCTTTGATAACACTTCTTTAATATCTCCTGCACATAAGATGGACTTAATCAAACCCCTTGATAAAATATATTTCATTCAATTAGGTTTTAATTTGAAAAGTCCACAATACTTATATAAATACTTGTTCAAAATAATTCAATAAAACCAAAGCATTTATATTTTAAGAAAATATTTATCAAACATAACATTCATTACATAAAATAACACTTTACCCTAATATAAATATTCAAATAACTCATTTAGGGTAAAAAAAAAATATAAGCTTCATCTTGTGTTCCAATAAGAACATAAGGTAATGATATCTGTAAAAATATACTTCCCTTTGAAAATAACATCTGCAAGAAGACTTCCAATCAAATTATAAGAATACTTATTCACCTTTTAGGGCACTTGAATTAGGTTGGAAATATTTCATCACATGAACATACCCTTGCAAATACCAATCAAATCATTAAGTACATGATATAAATAATATACCCTAATAAATATATTCGATTTATAAACTTAGGGCAAATAAAATGCATATAGAAGGATCACTTAAATAAATAAATGCTTTTCATCATTTTACTTATGGTAAAAATGCATTTTCTCCAAAATAATAATAATCATGCTTTGATCTTGCATAAAATCAACCCTAATATATACATGTTCCATTTTATTCGCTTAGGGTGAAAAATATAAATAATCAAATGATAATATCAAAATGCTAAAATTTATTAGGTCATCAAATTAAAGAATTAAACATGGTAAAAGCACTTATAAAATATAACTTCCTTTGTGATAAAATATATCCCTTTATAACCTCTCAAAAGGTAATTTCAAAGGATAATATCGAAAACTATTATTATCGTATCAAATGTTGTAAACAAGATTTCTTTTACCAAGGTGCTCCTGAAAATCATCAAATTATAATATCAAAACATTAAATTAAATTTCTTGAGTAAGGGATACTTCCTGTTAATATGCTCCCAAGAAATATAATTTTTGCCTATAGTATCCTGCACAAAACATAAGAAAATCAAATAGCTCGATAGGTCATATGTTCCTATTTCATAGGGATATATTTAATAAAATCATTGGTAATATTTTCCCCCTAAAGAGACATATGATCTTTGCACACAATTAGGGTAAAATGTTTCTAATAAATATGATATTAACATAAAAATCCAAAAGTAAATGGAAAATTCTTGAGTAAACATTCAAATAAGGATATTAAAGATTTATCCGAATAGTCACTCCATCGGGATATCGGGGAAATGAGTTTTTAGTCACCTGATACCCGATGGATTAAGGTTAGGGCGACAATGTTGGTTTCACACTGCAGAGCACATATACTTGGAGAAGACCTAGAGAAGTAAGATTTATGCGATAATATAGTGCGCGACTTTGTATCAATGACTGATACCAAGCCTTCTTGGCAGCCAACAACAACACGTGTAGAAGACCTGTCAATAGAGATGCAGCAAATTTTCGACTTGTAAACTTTGAGTACCTAGAGTTTTTGAAACCCAGTAGCAAAGTCCCAGGAAGCTCCTTGATGACTTGAACCCTTGTTCAAATGGTTGTTAACTTTCTAATGCTCAGGGACAATCTTGTAGATTTGAACCATTCCAAGTTGATCATCGGTAACAAGCAAACAGGAGACACGGCAAAACATCACTCCGAGTTTTTATGGAAAGCAGTAAAAACATGAGAGGAGATGATGCAACCCACACAAAATGCATATGGAATACCGGCAGCTCTGAGTTCAAGAGCAGTAGTAGCTCCAATTCTCTTTCACCAAGTCAGTATCTCTTGTTGCACCGAGGCCTGTAGTTTTTATTCAAAATCATTTTTCTTTTGATCATGTTTATGCTTCGTCAATAAATGGTTTTCTTTAACTATAGAGATTTCTTTTGAAATTGCTTCAAACTATGCAAGAGAATAAAAAATTTAATTTCTCTTGCGACTCATTTTGGTGTAATTTCATTGCCAACTAACCAAACATCCAATTACCACGAAAATTGGCCAAAAGTTATGAGAATTTAAATAAAACATGGGTTTTATTTCAAATTTCAATTAGCTCACCAAATTTTGGTACTTGCTTTGTAAACTCGTCTGTCCAAGCTAGTCGCGGGCAACATAAATTTTAAATTAATACATCAAATGACATCTGATCTCTGTGAAAATTAAATTGGAAAATATTAACATAAAAATATTAGGTGGGTTGTCCTTTGATTCTTCAAATTCAAAACTTTTTTCCAACGCATTTTTATGTCGGGGTCAGTCTGGAAACAATTAAAAAGCATATCAGAACTTCTCCGATCCTTGCAAAATCGCTCAGGGTCATAATCACATATACCAACAAACATTTCACCAACCGGTTTCTTGAGATCATTACTGAGTGCAAATATTTTGATCACCAAAGTTGACAACTTTTCATTTCGGAAAATTTCACTGGCGTAAACATTTGAAAACTGTCTTTGGTCCTGCTTTCAAAAACATATCAGATGGGTTGATGAAGGTTTGAAACCTGAAACATAACTTCATTTTTATACATAGAATCACAAAAACCAATTCATCTGATAAGAAATCTATCAGGCCAAACAATAATAAACTCGACTTAATGGGAAAGAGCTATCAATGCTTGAATATGACCTTTCAATTTGTGATTTATACATTCTATGAAAAATGCACATAGATTAACCTCAAGAGAAAGAAGAACTGTTACCAAGAGGATCTACAATTTGGCATAGAACATATTTATGATATACAAAATGCATATGAACAATTAAATTGACATAATAGTGCTTAGGTGAGAAGAAATTATGAAAAAAAAGGCGTACCTGGAATGATTTTGCCTTTGCAACCACATACATACCTAGAAATCAATCACCTTGTTCATGCACCAAGCCTGGTTTCTTAGAGTTGGAAATGGAAGAACTTGCTTGATTATGATTGAACATAGAAATTTGCTTTTTTGGCATGAATCTGGAACTCTAAAATTTTCAAATTTTAGGGTTCCAACAGGACCAACTTAGCCCCTTTAAAGGAATACCATATATACCTATTACTTATGTAAGTAAGTCAAGCCTTGGCATTCGAAGCCTTAGTGGAAGAATGTTTATTTTGAAATATTGAACAAATGTAAGGTTGTCACGTCTACCTTTCCCCATGAGTGTATTAAGTTCATGAAGGGTTGCTTATACTACTTGTACATGTCATCATTTAAAAAATACACACTTGTTGTGTAGGGAACATCTTTGTGCATGACTTGGTGTTGTACAATTAAGTTTTATGAAAACTCTATTTATTCTAATATAATTTGATGACCTCAAGAGGCGAGCAAAGGAATCCACCAATAAAATTTCAAAGGGATCCCATGAAAGTCCCTAGGAAGGTTTATAAGACAACCACCTAACTTACATCTCAACATTGTATCAACAAATTATTAACATAGAGCATAAATAATTCTTAAATTTTTTTCATTTATTTTTTAAAATTGCTTTTTAATTTTTAATTTGTTTTCGTAATATTTTGGATTTTGTCTAGGTTTTGACAATCTAAATGAGGTTTGAACAACAATTTACCTTTATGATCATCCACCAAGATTCCTAACTAAGCCTACTTCTAGTGCTAGCTTTATTGATGCATGTTTTGTCATGTGAACATGCTGGAACAAAATCATTCCACTAGTTGAAAGATGGCTGAAATAAAGTCATAAATGTGAATATTATTTCTATTACAAAGGAGGTGAGATAAAGTAAATAGTACTCACATGTGTAGTACATATCACTAAATAAGGGAAGTACAATTCACATGATTCAATTGCAACCTACTCAAGTATATACCAAACTTAAGTAAGCTTATCCTATGTGCACACTAATGTAATAAAGTAATTAACTAAATGCGAAAAAAATATATATGCATTAATATAAAAATATTTAAGAAACTCTCATGAGAAGAAGTTCTATTTCAAGATATGACATACATAATACAAATTTGGTGTTTCAAAAGAATCATCAATAGGTCCTATCTAAGGTAAGTATAACAATATCATAAATCTGGACATCATCTATTCATTATAATGAAATTAATAATCAACTAACCTAATCTTCAAAATAATACCTCAAAAGTCAATTTAAATCATCTTCATAATTATAATGAAATTCATTCTTAAATAAAGTTAAATTTCACTTACTAAAACTTGCATAATTAATATTGAGTGAGCATATAATATCTAATAGAAATTGTTAGGTTTACCACAGACTTGAAAATGAATCTTCCAAATTTTGAATTCATTTCTACAAATTGTAAATAAACAACCTTACAACCTTACTCACCACTGCAAATTAGGGATATGAAATTTAGATGAGAAATGAATAAATTGAAGATGAAGACCAATCGCTCGGAGTGTTTGTAGATGGAAGAAAAAAGGTTCAAATTATGTAACTATCATTAGAAATTATACTACTTATCATTATATAAAGAAAACAAAACCGAATCGAAATTAACCCAAAACCATATGAAAGCCCCGAGATATACAATTTTCACCATTATCCTACTAAGAATTTTAGTATATATGAATTTGTGGCAGAAATTGCCACAGTGCGTGAAAAATGACAAGTTTTCACAGTCGAGTTTGGAAGCAATGTAACAGCAGAATACAACAGCACCTAAAATATGTTCTAGCGCTGTTAATGCACAGTAAGAAACGATAATATTATGACTATTACATGGGATACTACTCTGTCAGACATGGATGAGCAATGTTAACAATGGCGATAATCTGAACCTGAACCGCCCAATTCGGATAGGCAGTTTACATATAACGAAATAAAGAAATAAATTTCTTGTTTTTGTATTTGGCAACAAAGACAACAGGGCGGAATAAGTATGCGGAGAAGTGATTTGGTATGGAGTCAGCAGCTTTTCCTGTAGATTGCGCAGAGACGCTTCCACGAGTCTTCTCGTTGCATCTTCAGCTCGCGATAGAAATTCCCGATGAAAGATTCCGCCTTTGCGTTCAATTCCTCACAAGTCAAATTTCCGTCTTTTTCTTTATCACCATGGCCGTCGCCTCCCTCTTCCCCGCTACAAATCTCAAATATAACTTCCACAGGCGCCACATCGCCACATTTGTACATCTGAAGTGGCCGAGTATGACTGCTTTCTCTCGAAAGATTGGACGGCTTGCTCACCTTTTTGCAATGCAATTCTCTCAGACTGCAACTTCGCGGCAGAACCAAAGCAGGCGCCTTGTGAGTTTCTGCAGCCTTTACTTTATCGCTGGCTTTGTGGCTTGACAAAGATTGAAGCATTTGCTCTCCATTTACAGCCAGGCTTTGTGTTTCTTCAGCTTTCCACTCAGACTTCATTACCATTAGGGTTTCAGTACTAGGGCTGGTAAGGGTCTCATATGTAGACTCCGGTTTGTGGTAAAGTTGGGAGCATTGGCAAGGGCAATAATGTGATGAGATTGTGGAGGGCGAGGCGGAGGTTGGGGGTGAGGAGGCGGCAGAAGTGGATTTGACACCGAGAATGAGTATGAGAATATTGAGGATGACGTAGAGGCAAGGGCAAAAGGATGAAGAGGAGACGCTCTGCATCCACTTGCTCACCTCTGACACAAACTCTGCGGTCCGAATATTGGCAGGATGCACGCCAGCCAAAAGTACAGAGGCGGACAAAATAAGCAGCGTACTGGTTACCCCCACCACGGCCTTCAGCCACGGCCATTTTCTGCTCGATTCTTCCCGCAGTTCAGCTTGAGGCCAGAGAAATTCCTCTCGCTTCTCAAACATAATCTGTTGTGGATTTCCAAAACACAGTAAAAGTGAAAGGTTTAGGGTTAGAAAGCAGAAGCGAGATGTAGAAAGAATGGGAGAGGATAAGGCAATTTAAACAGATTTGAGGCGGCCAAGGTAGGGCAGTGGACAGGAATCAAAACAGGAAAATGAGTGGCAGGAATTGTGAAATGTGTGGGTCCAGGGTGGAGGGAAAGTACCCGTACTGCATACTATCTTTGCAAAGCTCAGATCCTTTTCAGGTTTTCCGATGCGTTACGCCTCAGAGCAGAGGACAGAAATGAAGATTCTGAGTAAGCTCTGCTTTGCGACCATATCCAAATTTCCAACTTCATCTCTCAACGACTGTAATCTGAGTGAAATATCTGGACTCTTTCCTCCCTAACTTGACTAGACTAGAGAATATAATCTGATGGAATATCAATTCAATAAAGTATGTTTATTTCATCTCATCTTGTTGGAATAGTCGTGCTGGCGCCCACTTTCTTTTTGGATATTCTTCACTTTTAACGGTTTGGAAAAAGAGCAAAATATGGAGATTGTAGATAAGGTGTATTCTTCATTCCACAGGCTTGGACCGCGTACAGCAGTTATCTCAGCATCTTCACCCAATTTTTTCCCTTTTCCCCCTACTTGAACATCGTCTCACATCTTTCACCACACAATGTGAATTGATCACAACCAGCTTTCATATTGTACAGCAATTGAACTTTGATGTGCAATGGGTATGGGTATGTCGATGATGATGAGTAATTGGAGTTATACTTTCATTTGAGTGAGTTGTTTTAAAAAATGTATCATGGATTATAAGGATTAGTATTATTAATAGAATATAAGAGTGTGTTTTTTTACATTCAAGGGATCGAACATTTTGTGATAGTTTCAATGTCATTGTCAATCATTTTTAATTGATAGTGTATACAAGTGGGCCTCTTCTTGTTTTTATAGTGACCTTGCATTATTCTACATATAATTGGTATATGTGAAATTTTGTAAGATAATAGACTCTTGATAGATAATAAATTTAAGACTTTGTGATGAGAGTGGGGCATGTGCTTCAATTTTCTAAGTGACTTTGATGCAATAAACATAATGCTACAAGGGCTTTAAGATCAATAAGTTTTGGGTTAATGTCTCTTTTAGATGAGTTATATAATATTTCAAGCAAACAACTATGATAATATATAAGCAAAATTCAATCAATTAGAAAGTAATAGTTAAATTATGACTTTTCCTAGAGTAGAACAAAAATGCATAAATCTTATACACGAAATTATTGATTTCATATCCTCTAATAAATGAAATACATTACAAATCTGCATTCCACTTCTTAAGTATTTGCATGTACCTAACCTTCTTTTCATGTTTAGTGAGTGCATCAACATACGTACTCTTTTCTATATAGTCAAGATTGAAAAGCTTCACCCTGAAGGGCATTGGAACAATACTAGCTCTACTACTTTATAGCATGAAAACCAACTTTCCCATACTAAGTTGATCTTGTATATCTCTAAAAAATACCCATTTGAGTTGAAGCACTATATGGATGATGGTTTCAATTGTAAAAGGAGAAGAAAAATCCAAGCTCCTCCTCTTCCAAATCAAGAATTGTACTTATTACATCATTTAACACTCATCTCTTATCAAGTAAAATCAATTAGAATACATACATCCACTATGAGAGACACATTATATCTTATTAAAATATCATAGGGTGAACTCACAATAATGGTTCCCACTTTTTTGCCACTTTTGACACTGAGATGAACATTTTAAAAATAATCTTCAACTTCTGAGAACTATAAATTTTAAACTATTAAAATTTGAAGATGATGTAAATTAGTGATTTGTAGCATTTTGTTTGTAGATTCTATATACATTTTTTTCAAATTTTTTTGAATGGTTTTTAAAAAAAATTTCCATCTCCCTCGAAAAGTAGTTTTTTACAACAAACTACATTTTTTAAGAGTGATGTGCCTCCCAAAATGCATAACTTTTTTTCTATAAATGATAAAAACTATTTTCTTTCGAATTTTGGTTTGTAGCATCAATATCCAAGGCTTGCAATTGGTTTGATAGTGATATGTTCAATATTTTTCATTTTATAAAGTTTTGAAGTCCGACTAGTCATAATTCAGACATAGGTTTAAGTTTGAACACATAACTTGTTCTATTTATATCGAAATTCTTTTTTTTTTTTTTGTTAGAAAGAAGACATCAATACCTGGGGCTTAGATATTTTTCAGAATTTTTTTGAATTAGCTTCCTATTTTTCCCAATGAGTTGAACAGAGAAGTTCATGTTCAGTGAAAAACCAATATTCCATAAAATTAAAAAAAAAAGAACATAATAAATTTAAAATATAACAAAATTATACTCGTTGGAAAGCTTGCTCCAAGTACTACCATCTAATATTTTTGGGTTATTAAGATTATTTCATTCGTGCTTTGAACCAGAGCTCCGAAGTCATAAATTCTTTAGAACTCTGAAATTTTTTGGGAGAAACCTCTAACAACACAGTTCGAATGAACACGGGTTCGAGTGAATTGGGTTTCGAGTGAACCCCCCTTCACTCGAACCCACACACTTAATTTTGGCTCGTACTTTTTCGTAACGGCTAGGTTTGAACGAACCCGACCATTTTTAACTGTCCGGTTTCGTTCGAACGCTGGCCGACACAAAAAAAATAAAATTTCATTTAAGTGGAGTTGTATAAATGTCAATAATTTTTTTCATTTTTTATCATACAAATAATTAAAATAATTCACATTTTTGGATGAGAGAAGACATTTGAAAATTATTTTGAGGGCAATAATTTGAAGATATTTGAAGGTTTTTTTAAAAGCATAGGGAACAAGAAGAGAAGGCAAAATAAGACTTCAAGGAATTATTCTCCCGAAACGGAAGAAAGATATCGAGAATAAAGAAGACAAAGATATCATAATGCAAGTATGTATTTTTATTTTTATTTCTATTTAATTTTATATGTATTACGCACCAAAAATAGTGTTTATTTGTTAGTATTGATTAGTTCAATATTTTTTATCTAATATTTTTAATGAAAATTAATTTAAAACATCTTAATGAAATTAATTGGAAATAGTCTAGGATTAAAAATAATCTTGTTTTAATTGGAAAGCATAATTAATTTGAGATAATATGTGTATTTGCAAATTTCAAATTCCATTAACTTTCTTGTTGTGTAATTGCATTTTTCTCCTATATAATCAAGTCCATTTATAATAGATAAGACCTATTAAGTCATAAAATTAATAAGACCTATTATGTCATAATTTAGGTTCTAACTTATATTGAATATTTAAGACATGTACTTAATTTCATGTGATAGGTACTTTAATATCACATAATATATCTATCTTAAGGGGAGTCAAGTATATTAATGTGAAATGTTTTTGCATACGTGGTCATATTAATTTTAATAATAAGGCCTATAATGTGATAAATTGGGACTATTACATTGATTATAGGTCTTAAATGTGACTTAAATTTAGAACCTATTACATGTCATAATTTAGGTTCTATTTATATGACTTCACGTATGCAAAACATTTCAGATTAGGAGGTCTATTATGCAATAATAGGTCTTAAATACACATGTGACAAATTATAGTCCACCTGTTATGACATAACAAATTAATATGAGGTTGCCTTTATCGTATGCATGCATCAAAATATTTGTACTTTTAAATTTCAAAATTGAAATTTCTAATTTATCAAAATTTTATTTTATGTGTTATTAGTGAGAGATCAAGAGGTTTTCAAAATAACTCATCAATATATTTAAATTTCCACTTTATATGTTTATATTTATTTTTTATATTAAGCACCAAACAAAACTTAACCTTAACACTATACGTAAGGAATAACATAAATTAAACGATAATAATAAACTAATTATAATTCTTCATGTATAAATCTAGAATTAAACATCAGAAAAAAATTATTAAAATAATTATGACTGAACAAAATTTAACTCTAACTCTAAACCTACTTGCACACTAAATAAATTTGAGCCCTAATCCTAACCCGAGAACAAATTGAACTTTAAACCTAAACCTAATTTAATTAGAGTTATAACACTAACCTTGAAAGTAATTAAATTTAATAAACCAAATTGAACCCTAATTTTAACACAAAGCTTTAGGCCAAATTCACCCCTATTCTTAAACCTAATTGAATAATCTATTAATTTTAACCTTACACCAACTCTTAAATTATGTGCAGAACGGGCTCGAGAAGAAGGGAGTTCTGAAGCGGGAGTCGAGGCAAATGAACCTGTTGAATAACACAATATAGTTGATGAACATAGGGAGGAGATTGTCCAAGTTGAACCAATGGAGGTTTAAGGAGAGGGGTCAGGCTCCTTACCTCCTACCACTGGTATGGATGAGCATATTATGGATCTAGCTAAACAGGTGAAGAGAAATATTTATATATAAAAATTTAGATCATTTACTTGAAATGGATGTGGATGAGTTGAAATGTCTTAGTGAAGAATCTAGACATACTAAAAGAAGGTCAATGAATAAAAGTGCAAAAGAAATAATGTCTCATTTCAACAATCTTGGTACTACAGTAGTAAAAGCTCAATTGTTATCAATTGTACTTACTCGTAAAGACTTAATAGATCCACTAAAATTGTTGGGTATAGATACAACAAGTCAAAAGAGGAAAACTTCTCAGCTACAAAAATCTATTGTTGATAATGTTAAGAAAGGTTTGGTGAACATTGGTAAAAATTCTTGAACAGTAGATAAGACCATTTCAAGAAGAGTGATGTTGACATCTTTAGTAAATGAAAGATTGCCTCAAAAAAGACAAATCTCTTCATTGTCATCTGAGTTTGGTTTTAGTAGAAGGACAATATCTAAATATGTTAAAAGGAGAAAGAGTTTGGATGATACTACCTCAGAAGGGAATTGGACAATTATGTGTAGAGCTCCTTATTTTGATAGAATTGAAGATGTTGTTAGGAACTTTGTGACAAGTTTTTGGAATGATAATACTCATCCTTCATCAAACAATAGAGATGTTATCAAGCAAAGGATTGGTCCTGATCGTTATGATCTCCATGTAAAACATTAGATAGACACAACAAAACATGAATTGTATGTGTTGTTTACTAAAACAAACCCTCATATAAAGATTGGACAAACCATGTTTGAATGGTTAATGCCATATTCTGTGAAGTTAAACAAAGTTTTTGAAACTTGTTGTTATCGTTATCACATCGAATTTGACTTGTACTATCAGGCGTTTCTAAAGATTAGAGAAGATAGTGATGGTTATGAAAATGCTTCTCCTAAACGAACAAGTCAATTCATAGCATCCATCTTATGTGATAAATTAGATGATAATGCAACCGGTCAAATAAATTGCATAAGAGGAATTTGTGGAACATGTGGGGGCTTGGCTAAATTGCCTTTGAGAGATGAAGATACTGACATGAGGAAGATGGTAAATTGTGAGAGTTACAAGTACAAAAAATTTGAAACAAAATTTGGAAAGGAATCTACAAGGCTAGATTATGTAGAAGAGGAAATACCTATTGGAACATTTATGGAAAATTTTTCTAAGTTGATAAAACCATACATATGCCATGGTTTTTTTTCCAAGTGGCAAGAAGAAAAATTTAAAAGATTAAGAGACACTTTCCCACTTGGAATTATTCTATCTGTAGTGGACTTCACAGAGAATTACTCTTTTGCACATAAAAAAGAAATTCAATCAGAGTATTACTTTCAAAGCAAATCACTATTTTGGTGCATGTATGTTATCGACATGCACAGATGAATTTGGATGGTGTTGATAGTACATTTGAAAATTGTGTCATTAAGAAAGAGTACCACTTCTATATCAGTGATGATAAGGAGCATGACACACTTTTTGTACAACATTTCTTTAAGAAGTTTTTTGAATATTTGAAAGATAGAGGCATAGCAATAGTTAAACATTTTGTTTGGTCTGATGGATGTGTGACACAATTCAAATCTTTGAGGCCATTTTATGCACTATGTATATATCATCGAAATGACAAAATACCACATGTTTGGAGTTTTTTTGAGAGTGGTCATGGAAAGGGTGAACATGATGGTGCAGGAGCTTATATCAAACATGCTCTAAGAAAGCATCAAATAAAGTACACAGGAGATCATATAGAAGATGCACATGATGTTGTTGAATGGTGTAAGAAACACTTTGAGCAACCTAATTATCCTGGGGATTCATCATCGAGAACATACAGACCCATTCCATATAGAGTGTTTTGGGAGATAACCGGTACATGTTCTCTTTTAGTGTTTTATTTAAATTTTTTTAATTTTTTAAAAAATGTTCCTAGTTCAAATGTTTCAATTTAACAACTTGATATACATGTGCATGTTCGTGTACACATGTAAATTTTGCAGATGTGGAAAATATGACCCTCAACCTATGCAACTCATGATCACTGTACTGGAAAATAGTAGCAATATCGGGCAAGGGGGGATCCTGCTATGGACGATCAACATCATCAATGTGTGGCTCCTAATCAAGAGCTTGTGCAGGTGGATCCTGATCAGGAGCCTGTGCAGGTGGATCCTGATCAGGAGCCTGTGTAGGTGGATACTGAGCAGGAGCCTGCGAAGGTATATCCTGGGATGCCATCTATCTAGGTACATGTCATAAAGTTAAAATAAATACGTAAGCACACACACACATGAAGTGCATTCAATTTAAAACATTAAAAATTAAAATTGAAGTTAAATTGCAGAGAGAGAGAGATCATTTTCATGAGAGAGAGAGAGATTATACATATAAATATTCATGAGAGAGAGAGATCATTTTCATTTTCAAAAATTTAAATCTTCAAGAATACATAAAAAATTCAAATATTTCAGAGAGAGAGAGATAACATATATTTCAGATCTAGAGATAACATATATTTTAGAGAGATAGATAGATCTAACATGTGTATATTTAAATCTTTGAAATACGTAAAACATTCAAGAACATGATATATAACATGTGGAATGCAACAAGTCTCTAAATTTTTTGACAATTTTTTTGTTATTGAAATCCATATCTCAAAAAATAGAGGTCATTGTATTTTTGTAATGAGCCACATATGATTATAAAATTATTAAATCTGTAATATGTGATCTTAAGGGGAATGTCATATGTACACTAGGATGTTATAAGGGGTCATATGTGACCTCCTAAGGGGTCACACATGTGTGATCCCTTAGGACACTATATGATGTACTAAGGGGTATGTTGTTCACACTAGGATTTTATAAGGGGTCATATGCGGTTCTAAGGGGCCACGCATGTGTTATAACACATGTGTGACCCCTTAGGACCACATATGACCCCTTAGGACACTATGTGATCCTAAGGGGAATGTCATATGTAGATTAGGATGTTATAAGGGGTCATATGTGGTCCTAAGGGGTCACGCATGTGTTAACGTATGCGTGACCCCTTAGGACCACATACGACCCCTTAGGACTCTATGTGATGGACTAAGGGGTATGTTGTTCATACTAGGATTTTATAAGGGGTCATATGCGGTTCTAAGGGGTCATGCATGTGTTATAACACATGTGTGACCCCTTAGGACACTATGTGATCCTAAGGGGAATGTCATATGTACACTAGGATGTTATAAGAGGTCATATGTGGTCCTAAGGGGTCACGCATGTGTTAACGCATGTGTGACCCCTTAGGACCACATATGACCTCTTAGGACTCTATGTGATGGACTAAGGGGTATGTTGTTCACACTAGGATTTTATAAGGGGTCATATGCAGTTCTAAGGGGTCACACATGTGTTATAACACATGTGTGACCCCTTAGGACACTATGTGATCCTAAGGGGAATGTCATATGTACACTAGGATGTTATAAGGGGTCATATGTGACCTACTAAGGGGTCACACATGTACTATGTGATCCTAAGGGGAATGCCATATGTACACTGGGATGTTATAAGGGGTCATATGTGACCTACTAAGGGGTCACACATGTGTTAATACATGTGTGACCCCTTAGGACCACATACGACCCCTTAAGACTCTATGTGATGGACTAAGGGGTATGTTGTTCACACTAGGATTTTATAAGGGGTCATATACGGTTCTAAGGGGTCATGCATGTGTTATAACACATGTGTGACCCCTTAGGACCACATATGACCCCTTAGGACACTATGTGATCCTAAGGGGAATGTTATATGTACACTAGGATGTTATAAGGGGTCATATGTGACCTACTAAGGGGTCACGCATGTGTTAATGTATGCGTGACCCCTTAAGACACTATGTGATGGACTAAGGGGTATGACATTCACACTAGGATTTTATAAGGGGTCATATGCGGTTCTAAGGGGCCATGCATGTGTTATAACACATGTGTGACCCCTTAGGACCACATATGACCCCTTAGGACACTATGTGATCCTAAGGGGAATGTCATATGTACACTAGGATGTTATAAGGGGTCATATGTGACCTCCTAAGGGGTCACACATGTGTTAACGCATGAGTGACCCCTTAGGACCACATATGACCCCATAGGACACTATGTGATGGACTAAGGGGCATGTCGTTCACACTAGGATTTTATAAGGTGTCATATGTGGTTCTAAGGGGTCACGCATGTGTTGGAACACGTGTGACCCCTAGGACTACATATGACCCCTTAGGACACTATGTGATCCTAAAGGGAAGGTTGTATGTACACTAGGATGTTATAAGAGGTCATACGTGGTCCTAAGGGGTCACACATGTGCGTGACCCCTTAGGACCACATATGACCTCTTAGGACACTATGTAATGGACTAAGGGGTATGTCGAACACACTAGGCTTTTATAAGGGGTCACATGCAGTCCTAAGGGTCACGCATATGTTAACACATGTGTGACCCATTAGGACCATGCGTGACCCCTTAGGGTCCACTATGTGATCCTCTATGGTCCTAAGGGAACGTATAGTGTCATCAGGGGCATATATGTGGTCTTAAGGGGTCATGTTGTGCATGTAATAGGATGTGAAAATGGGTCACATTGTAGAGGATTTTTTTTCTAATTTGTTTAAATTTGTTATCTAAATTTTCTAATGTTTTTTTAAATTAAAATTTATTAATTTTTCTAACATTTAATTTATTATATTTAGGTTTGTGACATTTTTCTAATTTTCTTTTTTTGCTAATGTTTTTCTAAGTTCTAATTTACTACCTTAGTTTTCTATGTTTTTCATAACAATTTTTTAAAATGTTGAAAAAAAATACATATATACAGTTATGTAATTTTAAAAACAAATTGACACATTTCAATAAAAACATTAAATTATCAAACATTTTTCTAAAATAATGAAAAACAATAAATTATCTAACATTTTTCTAAAATGCTAAAAAACAATAACTATACAATTATTTAATTAAAAAAATAAATTAACAAACAAATTATTTATTAATTTAATTAAAAAAGACATTATTAAACCAAAAAAGGTTATTTTGTGCACCTAAAATAATGAAGGTCGAAAACTGAAATATGAGAGACGCTAGCTGCTGCAGACAAAGCACGGTTATTGGAGTTGAGAAAATACAACACCATAGGAGCCCAAATGATCTCCGCAAGTTGAAAAACCTGTTACAAGGAGAAGCAAGGAAGCAAATCACAGAAGAAAGAAATACATAGAAAAATATGCTCAAAAAGAGAGAGCTCAATATTCACAAAAAGTGTAATGTAATAATCCTTCTTCTTACAAAGAAAAGAATGAACTTAACCTTTAATAGGTCAAGAAACCCTAAAAGGGAAAACCTAGGTTTGCACATAATAATTAATAAAAGAATTAATTATTATGCACCTAAAGTTAGCTTAAGTGTAAAAGAGATAGAGGGAACTTAAATAATTAAACAAATATTGTTTAATTAATCAAGTAAATACTGGAATACTCTAACACCCCCCCTTAAGCTAGACTTAGGGAGAAGCTAAAACCTAGTACAACTATTGAAAGCAGGAAAGATAGGTCCCAACAACAAGGCCTGATCAGGTACCCAAATACAATGAAATCTCTATGAACTGGAGAAATAGAGAAAACCATGTGGGAAAAAAACTCTACTCCAAAAAGAGATGGAAATGAACACCACTGAAGCATGAAGAACTTGCAAACTCTGTCGAAGAATAACTGCTGATTTGAAGAACCTCCACTGAAATAGAACATGACTAGGTAGAGAAGACTGTAATATGTATGAGTTCCCTCAAATGACACTACTTGAATCAGAAGGAAAACAAGGCAAACAACTAAAATCGAAGATACAAATGGCATGAAAACACCAAAGCCTGAAGAGTTGATCAATCAAACCACAAAAGCATTAGAACCAACAGGACAAACCTCCCCATAATGCTGAAGAGGGAGAGGGACAGGATCACTGAAAAAAACAGCCAAGAAGAATTGCATGACGAAGAACCAGGAACATCAAAGGTGTTGAGATAGTACATAGTGACATGGAAGGAACACTCACTTGAAACACAACATGAGGTGAATGTCGTGGATGAAACACTCACTGGACAAAGGCAGATGGCAAACAAGGCAAACATCAACCCCCTCATGGCACTTTAAAAGGAGTGCATGTATAATAAGGCACAATATATTCAAGATCCCAAGTAAACAATGCATGATGGCACTTTATCTTAGTGTGTTTGCATAAATACAATGCTACAATGATAAGAAGATTGGAAATAGAAATAAGAACCAAAATAGAGACACCCTACTCAAAGAAGAGATCCCAGGACCTGAAACAACCAAGATATCCACCAGAGTGCTGAAAAGAAAAAAACTAAATAAAATATACATGGAGCGGAATCTAGAAATAAAACTCATATGGCTAGAAAGTACATAGCACACGCTTTCCAAAAAATTAAAAATTAAAAAAACGAAGTTTGGATGCTCATTCTATGGCTCCCGGAGTGCAAAAAAGAGACCTCACTTAGACTGAAAAAAAACACAGTCAAACAACAAAATTGGAAAAAAAATACCAACATCATGAGGTCCGACTCTGATACCATATTGGAGTTGAGAAAATACAACACCACAGGAGCCCAAATGATCTCTGCAAGCTGAAAAACCTGTTACAAGGAGAAGCAAAGAAGCAAATCACATAAGAAAGAAATACACAGAAAATATGCTCAAAAAGAGAGAGCTCAATATTCACAAAAAGTGTAATGTAA
The DNA here is from genome assembly GCF_030272615.1 of Cryptomeria japonica. NCBI lineage: Eukaryota > Viridiplantae > Streptophyta > Pinopsida > Cupressales > Cupressaceae > Cryptomeria > Cryptomeria japonica. The sequence goes on along the minus strand of NC_081406.1, from coordinate 387,815,278 downwards.
TAATCCTTCTTCTTACAAAGAAAATAATGAACTTAACCTTTAATAGGTCAAGAAACCCTAAAAGGGAAAACCTAGGTTTGCACATAATAATTAATAAAAGAATTAATTATTATGCACCTAAAGTTAGCTTAAGTGTAAAAGAGATAAAGGGAACTTAAATAATTAAACAAATATTTTTTAATTAATCAAGTAAATAATGAAGGTCAAAAACTGAAATATGAGAGACGCTAGCTGCTGCAGAAAAAACACGGTGACATGATGCTGACAACTGGTTCGATCTAACCCCCACTGGACAGAAAAAGACAATTTCGATAATGACAGTTTAACTTTCACAATCACTATTTATAAAAATTTCCAAAAAACCTAATTGAAATAGGGTTCGAGCGAAGGGGTGGTTCGCTCGAACCCCTTTAAATATTAATATTTTGATGGGTTCGAGCGAACCCAAAATCCACCCGTGGTTCGATCGAACCCACGATCGCTGGAGGGTTCGCTCGAACCCGGAGGGGTAGTTCGGACGAACCACCCTATTTCGTTTGAACCCCGCAAAAAATAAACTCCCCACTTTAGCCAATTTCCTTTGTTGGCGAAAGTGGGAACCATTAATGTGGGAGTACCCCATAGGTTCATTAATTCAAGATGCACTCAACTCCCCGGTAGATAAAATGACAAGCATTTTTGCTACTAAGATATTGAATGCATCTTACACTTCAAACTCGTATGAAAGTAACAAAAAGGGGTTGGACTAATGCTTTAAAATTTTCAAATATGTAATCCTAGCTAAATGGAGTCCTAAAGGATTTAATTAACACATTGTTAGTGTGTAAACACATATCAACACAATAACACATGTTTCAAAGGTGAGTGATAGAAAAGATGAAGTTGTGATAAGGGGGATAGTATCATACATGATCAAGAGGGTGTGTGCAAAAATTTGAGTCCACTTTTTGGTAAAAAAGTGGAAGTGTTTTTCTCGATTCTCAAATTTTGTCACATTTTACCTAAAATTTTGAAGCACTTAAGATTGAGTCTTGAACAAAGCAGTAATATAAAATGCAGTGCTTGGAGCCTAGTTTCCAAATATGTAATTTATTTCAATACCCAGATGATAATAATTGTTTTTTGGTAGGCATGTCTGAAATCCACTTTTTAAAGTCACCTTTTCAAGACCATGCCATGCTCATGTATGACAACCATATCTTGACCTTAAATAAAAGTATTTTTCTAAATCCTTTTGGAAAAAGATTTGTAAGACACTGAAGATTGATGAGGATTTTTTTATTTTATTTTTTTCTAATATTTTTTAATTAAATTTTTATTAGTCATAATTATTTAAAAAAAAATCCACATGTATGACAAGAATAAGTAGACCTAAACTTAAGATTTTATGATTTTTTCCCAAATTAAAAATAATTATGTGTAGATTGATGCCATATAATTTGTTTTTCACAAAACTTAAAAAAAAAAAAAAAAACTTCTTGTTTGAAGTTTATGGATTACTTTCATAAAAAATTAGTTGAAAAATATAAAAAATAATCCAATTGTAAAAAAAATTAAATATTCAGAATCTAGACAAATTGATCTATAATATTTTTTTTTGTTAAAAAATTATGCAAGAAGGTCATAAAAAATATGCCTAAAGTCACGATTTTCTAGTGACAGACATGACCTTCAAGTTGCAAGTCCAAAGCCAAGGGTTAGCTTCCCAAGCTTGTTTTCGACCTGAAGCTTACACCTAAAACTAGGTCAAGAATTCAAATTTTTAAGAGCAAGATCTTGTTTATGAAACAAGATCTCGTTTGCTAAATGAGATCCCATTCTATTTTTTAAAAATTCAATAACTCAAAATGGAATGAGGTCATGTTTAGGATATGGGATCCAATTTTAAATTGCAAAAGGATCTCATTTCATAAACACGATCTTGTTTATTTTTTTTTATTTTTTTGTATTTTTACTAATAACGACTTACCAGCCTTTTATTACAACTTCACATGTCCAACAATGACTAATTCTGCAGTTTTTTAATCATTATTTTCTTTTATGAGCTCTTATGTATGTAATATTTTATTTAATTTTGGGAAGAGTCAACCATTGTAGCATAGCTTTAAGTGGAATAATGTACTTGATGAGTCGTTTTGAAGAGGAATAAGATATTAAAAAATTTATTATTCACATTTATTTGTAATTCATAATTTGGTAATCATGGGATCAAAGCAACGTCAAAGGAGGAAACAACGAAAGGTCATGAACCTTGAAGAAAAATTCAAGAAAATAAAGAGGAGGCAAAATGACAAAGAGATAGAAGAATGAGGATTCGAGAAATGAATAATGTTGGAGCATCTGCTTCCATGACTATTGAAGAGACCATGGAAGTTGGGATGGATGTAGATGAAACATATATGCAAGAGGTGACTGTACAAGATAATACAATTACAGAAACCAATCTTGGTATGTATTCAAATCCACCTTTCAATAATATGGAGAATGCAATAATAGGCACAAATGGTACATCTTCAAATCTACCTTTGATTGATATGAAAAATATGATTGTAGATGATATTTGTATTGATAATTTAAAAGAAGCTAGATATATACCAATGTTGAGATTGATTTTATTGTTAAGAAAGTTGTAGAAATGAATAGTAGTTCAAATGAAATCCCTTGTGTTGGTAAAAATGAAAATCCTTTGTTACACACACACACACACACACACACACACACACACACACACACACACACACACACACACACACACACACACACACACAATATGTTTAAATTAAAAGTAATGTTTCAGATAATCTTCTTGGTAATATTTATTGGAAACAAATAAGAAAATGTGACAATAGATTATACAAAAAAAAAATTATGAGAAAAACTTTCATTATAATGTCAACTCATGATTTAATTGATGAAAATGTGGAAAATGAGAAAACTAATGATAAAGTTAGGCATTATTTTAGAACCAAAGAAAAATAATGAATCACTTAAACATGCTATATCTACTGTTGCAAGTGTCATTGAGTCTATTGGGAAAAAAAAAGTCGATTTAAAGATAAGAATGTGGCACAAAGAGCTATAACAAGTGCTATAGTGAATAAAATAACTTTGCATAAAATATAATGTTAAGCAACATTAGTCCAAAAATCTAAACATACATCCTAAAACATTGGCAAGAGCGGCAAAAAGAAGAGAAAGTGTTGAAAACAATCCAATCAGCCAATGTTGGAGAATGTATTGAAGGGATGGAACATGTTGTGATAGTTTCAATGTCATAGTCTATCATTTCTAATTGTCCCATAAAAAAGTGAGCCTTTTTCTTGCTTTTGTAGTGACTGTTGGATCTCAAATCAACAGATTGGATAGGTTCTAAGGAAATGCCCACTCCTATGATCAAACCCTCCAATTGACTTGGCCAACTTAAAGAGTGAACCTATTTGGTTACTAACTCCCTCACTTTAGGCTCTGCAAGCCCTAGGCGGCTATACCTATTAACTAGTGGCTTTTGATGACTAATGCTTTTTATAGCAGATTGAGTATCTTGATCTAAATTTTTTCCTATCTCAGAATGGCATAGGTTCCTAGGAAAGGTGATTTTAGATGAGTTCAAGATTGTTGTTGTGGAAGCTATTCGATCTTTGTACTTGAAATCTATAACTATTTGCTAATTGGTTCTATGAATCTTACTCGCTTATCCTATAGTTTAAATGCAAAGGTAATTAATATGGTAACGGTTATGATTTTGTGAATGACCAGTGTCTTATTTGTTATTTGGGCTACAAAGTCTTATATTTCTTTAGGACTTAATGTATGATTTGTGAGATAGTTTTTAAACATACCCCTTTTGGTAAATTTATCAGTTACTGTTTCTTATTAGATCTGCTAAATATTTATATCATAAACTGCTTGAATGAATTTAACCTTAACCTTAAAGGACCATTCAAGGAAGAACTACAAGGAACAATTACAATTCGCAAGTAGATCCTTTTAATCCAAATTTATAACATAGAAACATAAACTTCACTATAAGAATACGAATAACCTTATCTCCCTTAGATAATATCACAAACAACTGCCTACAAAAAATGAGATAATCCACAACACATATGTAGAAGAAAACAACTGATTCTATTAAATCTTCAAAATGGTACAATAGTATGCCAAAGGCTATAGTATATGTCCAGTATCTGATATTCTAATAATGTCTTCACTTTACAAATATGCTCATATAAATAAATGAGAAACACCTATTCTATGAGAAGTCATGTCCCTTCATCATTATTAACCTGATTACAATTGCTTAACAAAGTGAAAGATAAAGAGATTAAGCATGCCAAGATGATTAATATAACTGTCACTCTTATAGCATCTAACGACCACACTCTTTCTTTTCATATCTGTCTCCAATGAAAAGAGATCAAACACTGCCTGATTGACATGCGGGGCTACATCTTCATCCCAGTTAAATCTAGTCATGACTCTCTCCTTAATCTATGCAAATTCCTTTTGCCATTGCTCTAATGGAGCCAGTTCACCTTCCTTGTAGACAACCGGTATTGTTGCAATACAGTCTTCATCCAATATTTGGATATCTTTATTCAGTGTGTCTATGTATTTTTCATGCTCCGTCAGGTATTGGTCCCCTTGAACTCTTTCTTCTGCAGTCATGGCCTCATTGTCCTTCAATACATCTTGCAATATTGCCTTTAATCTCTCATGCTCCTTTAGAGCTTTCACAATCCCTGTGTATACTTTCCAATATTGGTTAGCATGTGGCAACATAGCTTTGAACCTGTGCTCAATGCCATCATTTGACAATTTGTTCATCTTTTGTTGGGCACTAGTTAATTGCTTTGCTAACTTTTCAGCCTTTATCCTCCAGTAGGTAGCATCAGATATAGCATCTAAGACCCTTAGGTCAGGTTGAAAACCCATATCTGGTTCATATTCCCCATAATAGGAGTCTTTTGTGACAACTGTCCTTGTAGCCTCTGAATTTCTTTAGTAGCCTTTTCATACAAGCCTTTGTAAGTGTTGTTCTCCTTGACCAAAAACTCTGTCTATTCCTGATTCAGTTTTGCTACATCCAAGTTCAACCTGGCTATGATTCTGGGATCAGTTTTCCCAACTTGTTGGATCATTAGGTGGCCAAAATCTTTCTCTGTATCAACAAGTATGGGTCTCTTCTCCTTTGGATACAAGGACCACATCATGAGAGCCTTTTGATCTGGATCATAGCTTGAGCCCATAAAGATCTTGTCAATCTCATGTGGCATGATTTGCTTGTTGGGGTCTTGCTTCTTAAGGAAACTATCAAACAGTAATGCAGACCTCATGTCCCACCCTGAATAGATTAGCACACCAACATCCTTGAGTAGTTGCCTTCCTTTCTCAGGTGTCATTTCCCTCATAGAAGGTCCACCTCTTCTTGTAACCTTTGGACTTGTTCTTCCTCTGTTTTCTCTTTCATAGCATTCCTAACCTGTGTTCCTTTATGCTAGCATAAAAATGTATTGAACTCTCTAGAGGAAATGAAATCATTGTCAACAATGAAATCTTCATGTTCAAATATCCTTATATCTCCAACATCCTTGACATTTTATTGTTTCGTCATCTAACGACCACACTTTTTCTTTTCATATCTCTCCAATGAAAAGAGATCAAACACTGCCTAGTTGACATGTGGGGATATATCCTCATCCTGGTTAAATCTACCCACGACTTTCTCCTTAATCTATGCAAATTCCTTTTGCCATTGCTCTGATGGAGCCAGTTCACCTTCCATGTAGACAACTGGTATTTTTGTAACATAGTCTTCGTCCAATATTTGGAGATTATATTCAGTGTGTCTATGTATTTGTCATGCTCCATTAGGTACTGGTCCCCTTTAACTCTTTCTTCTACAGTCATGGCATCATTGTCCTTCAATACATCTTGCAGTCTGGCCTTTATTCTCTCATACTCTTTTAGAGTTTTTACAGTCCCTGTGTATACTTTCCAATATTGGTTAGTGTGTGGCAACATAGCTTTGAACCTGTGCTCAATGATATCATCTTTCAACTTGTTCATCTTCTATTGGGCATTGGTTAATTGCTTTGCCAACTTTTTAGCCTTTATCCTCTAGTAGGTAGCATCAGATATAGCATCTAAGACCCTTAGGTCGGGTTGAAAACTCGTATCTGGTTCATATTCCTTTATAATAGGAGTCTTTTGTAACAACTGTCCTTGCAACCTTTGGATTTCTTCAGTAGCCTTTTCATACAAGTCTTTGTAAGTGTTGTTCTCCTTGACCAAAAACTCTACCTGTTCCTAATTTAGTTTGGCTATAGCCAAGTTCAACCTGGCTGTGATTCTGGGATCAGTTTTCCCAACTTGTTGGATCATCAGGTGGCCAAAATCTTACTCTGTATCAACCAATATGGGTCTCTTCTCCCTCAGATACAAGGCCCACATCATGAGAGACTTTTGATCTAGATCATAGCCTGAGCCCATAAAGATCTTGTCAATTTCATCTGGCATGATCTGCTTGTTGGGGTCTTGCTTCTTAAGGAAACTATCAAACAGTAATGCAAACCTCATGTCCCACCCTGAATAAATCAACACACCAGCATCCTTGAGTAGCTTCCTTCCTTTCTCAGGTGTCATTTCCCTCATAGCAAGCTCCACCTCTTCTTGTAACCTTTGGACTTGTTCTTCTTCTGTTTTCTCTTTCGTAACAGTCCTAACCTGTGTTCCTTTATGCTAGCATAAAAATGTATTGAACTCTCTAGAGGAAATGAATTCATTGTCAGCAATGAAATCTTCATGCTCAAATATCCTTCTATCTCCAACATCCTGGACATTGTATTGTCCGATCATCAAATCCATTTGTACACCACCCTCAAACCCAGGAGGATATTCTTCTCTAGGGGAGTCAGCTGGAAAAAACATTAGAAATAGATTGAGGAGACAATTGGGCTAAGGGCTATGTATCCCTCACATTTTTTATGTTCTTCCCATAAACATAAGTAGGTACTCCCTCAAGCAATTCTAGCTCATGCTCCATAAGTTTGTTTGCTTGATCTAAGGGATCTTTGATATTTTGAAGCATGTCCTTGTTTATTCTCTCTCGGAAGAGATTCCATTTGTAGGCTTGTATCACTCACTCATACTTAGCCCTTTCTTCATCATCTTCTTCCCTTCTTATGTTTCTAATGAAATCATCAAGTATGAGTGATACATCTCTCCCACCTTAAGTTTCTGGGATGACCTCACTGCCCCTATGTATCCCTCTAGATCAAAGTTTGGCCTAGGGTCTCCTTCTACCATCTTGTAATAATCCAACTTATTCTGCAGTAGACCATAACTCTTTGAACTTTTGACAATGAAATCTGAGAACACCAGTAATCCAGGCACAATGGATTTTTTTCCATGGTCAGTTAAGTGTTGGGCGCTTACCATTAACAATTGCCTGACAATCTCTAGGCATGCCACTTTGTTAGGCACAGTGATAGGCAATACATATGTTTTTCCCTCAAATCCATACACTCTTATTTGAGTGCAATCCGAATAGTAGTAAAAATCTCCCTAGATGTGCTCAATTGCGGTGCCTTCGCCATAATCCTTTGGCCTTAAAAATCTTTGAACTTTAGGAGACAAAGAATGATCACACGGGTGTCCCAATAATCTATGTAGTGTCTTAACAAAGTATTCTTTGAAATTCCAGTACTGGTTGTTGTTGTATCTTTGGTCCCATGAAGATATCCATAATTGCACAGGCTTCCTTATCCCAACCTTATCACATGCCCTAATGCACAACTCATCTAGCCATAGCCCTTTGTCTATATATCTCCAAGGTGCTCAAATTTGTCCTCTAAACCCTCCTCATTGGTCTTAACCTTTTTAGACCTGAGGCTTGATGAGGGACACTGATCAATCAAATCTTGGGCCAGTGAACGTCCTTCCTTATTTTGTCTCTTAGGTTTATCATCTACAGATAGGGTTTCTTTCACTTTCCTAACTTTACTGGCCTTCAAAGATGACGGCTTCATTTTAATTACAGGTTTTTAAGGGAGCAAAAGTTACTTGAATTCCAAGGGCTCTTCTTGCGAATCCAATTCTAAAATGTCTAGCTCTAAATCGCTTTTTGTGAATTCTCTTAGCCACTGTCAACAATGTCTCCTACTTCATCAATTCATTGAGCATTTATGGTGAATTTACCAGTTAATTCTAGTTAAGCAATGGTCACATAGATATTCATTTGAATTTATGGTGATGTGACTTTATTGAGATTTGTTTTGATCTTTGCGGCAATGGGTAATCATTTGTCTAGCAGTTCTTTGAATTTTTCACCGACGCTTATTCAACCTTACACATGTGTTGTACTTTGATGAAATCATATGTCTCGATGGCTTTATCTTATGTCTCCCAGAAATACCATATTCTATCGACGTCATTCTTTATTTCGGTGAAATTGACATCATTGCCGACACTTCTCTTGGTCTCATCGATATCTTTATTTCATCGAAGCCTCGCTATAAGTGTTTATGTCGGTATAATGTTTTATCAATTCATCAAAATCTTCCTTTTTGATGAAAATTCTTTTATCTCTAAGTCCCTCCATCATTTTATCGATGTTAGAATTCCATCAAAATAGTTCTTCATTATCTGGCCTTTGTACTAGTGTCGATGAAATTTCCTCTTTCGGTAAAAGAAAAATATTCTTCTTCGACCCTTTATGTTCGATCGATAACAAGTCATCGATGGAAATTTCTCATGTTTCATCAATATTTTATCCTTTGATGAGAAATCTATCTTCAGTCAACATCCTTTGTGCCTCTTCGATATGCTCCTTTTCCTCGAAATAGCTTCGTCGATAAGATATCTATGGGTTCCTTCGATTTTGTTCTTTTGGCCAAACTTCTTCCCTCGGCGAGCTATTTACATGTCTCATCAATACTATAGTTTCATCGAAGCTCTTGATTTCATCGGAGGGACCACTCCTGATTCCTCCATGTACTTTAGGTCAATGGAACTAATGTTTTTGGTGAATCCTTTTGGAAGCCCATCGCGGCCAAGATTTGTTCGATAAATCACTTTATCGATAGGATAATGGTAGGCTTCTATGATAGAGTCATTTCGATCAGACTGGGCGTTTCGATGAAGGATTAGTATGTATGTCCAATGGCCTTGGTTTGAGCGATAATTTTGAGGATTCTAATGTCAATGGAAATGCCAGGGGTTCTATCGAAATTCTTAAGGGCATGCTTGATTTCATTTTTATTTTTGTAAGAAAAATTATGTAGCTTCAATTGAAACCACGAGATTTCATTGATTTAAATTCAATGCTCAACAATGAAAACATGCATTATTCTTTATGTCTACATATCATCGGTATGCATGAGAGTGGGACCTATGCGAATATTTGCAAGGTAATATAATCTTGATTCGTGAGTAAAATTGAAGCCTTGGTATGTGAGAGTGAGGCACATGCTTCAATTTTTTAAGTGACAGATGACTTTGATGCAAGAAACACAATGCTTGTAAATTTTACAAGGACTTTAAGATAAATAAATTTTAGGCTAATATTTCTTTTTTAGATGAGTTATATCATATACCATGTAAACAACCATGATAATATATAAGCAAAACTCAACCAATCAAAAAGTAATAGTTAAATAATGACTTCTCATAGGGTAGAACAAAAATGCATAAATCTTGTACATGAAATTATTATTTTCATGTCCTCTAGTAAATGAAATACATTGTAGATCTTCATTCCACTCCTTAATAATTTTCATGCACCTACCCTTCTTTTCATGTTTAGTGAGTGCATCAACATACATACTCTTTTCTATGTAGTCAAGATTGAAAGGCTTCACCTTGAAGGTGTTGGCCATTTGGTGGAGTTGATTATGTGTTGCATTGATGTTTTGTCATTGATGCCAACACTAGTTGTTTGGATGCTTTACCGACACCCTTCTGGTCTCGGTAGGCTGAGTGGTTTCTGATTAACTTGGATCTGGTATGATCTGGTAGGCTCTATTATAGTCTAGTAATGGAATTTGATTGTTCATGATACTCATGCTCATATTTGGTCAGTTGGTTTTTATCTGGAGATCGGATGCTATCCTGCTTGCTTAGAAGATTGGTTTCTAGTTCCGGCGAGGGTTTCACCAGCAGAGCTTTTCATGGAGATCTTTGATGAATTGCATAAGTTGTGTTGGTGCAGCTTCTGGTGGACTTTTAGGATGTTGATGGTGATCATGTTAGAGACTTGGTGGATGGATATCATTGTTGAAGCGTGTGGACCTATATTGGGTCCCGGTTGATCTAGGTTATGGACCGAATTTAATGTAACATGTGGATAGGACCTATTGATGTATTTTCAGGATGTCTTATGTGATTGATATTATTTGTTTGGTCTAAGGCCGACATGGTTTGTAATTATGTAATTGGTTTATTATCTGGTGGCCGACTTGATTGTTTATGGTCGAGGGTTTGTATATATAGATGTAAGATCTCATTGTAGATCATCATGGTTATTGTGAAAGGTCATGGTCAAGGAATGTAATGTGTGAATAATGTAATATCATTCAAGCAAAGGAGTTGGTCGATCATTGGAGATTGAATTGGGTTTATGTAAGAGGATTTAGTCCTCTGGTATTGAGCTTAACCAAAATTGTACTCAGGCATAGGAGATGCTATCTTTTGCAGTTCAATACTTCTCTGGATTATAGTATGGATTTATATGTAGTCAGTGAGGCTCCTTTTTTAAGAGAAGTGAGCTCTAGGTTGTTGGCCTTCCTACAAGTGCAGGCCCCTCAATTGTAATTCACATACCTACTGTAGAAGTATTATTTGACTGTGGGTAGGCTTCCCATGGTGGTTTTTCCCTTTACTGATTTTTCCACGTACAAATATTGGTGTTTTGTGGATGGTATTTATTATGTGATTATTGTTTATGCTTAATTGGTTTATCTGCTATTCCGGTATTAATGTTTTGGGTTCCAGTATTAAATTTTAAATTGCTAATAGTTATGATAATTTGTGAAAACTAATTCACCCCTACCTCCCTCTCAATTGTCTGTTGGTTATTTGAATTGTCTAACAATTGGTATCAGATCTTTGGTCCTCTCTGCAAAAATCTTAACCACTTGAGGAAGATCCTATGGCGTCTATCAGTTCAAGTTCATCCAATTTTTGTGGAGCTATCTTTCGAAGGGATAGTCTGAGGCTTGATGGAACAAATTACACAGTATGGAAGATTCAGATGGAGACTCATCTAAGATGTCTTGGCAAGGAGATTTGGGAGATCACACAGAATGGTATCACACTCTATAATCCAGGATCTAGAAATCCTCCTTCCGCAAACCTAGACAAGGAGCTTGAGAATGATTGTAGAGCAAGAGAAGCCCTATTGTGTGCACTTTTTGATAAGAAAATAATGGGATTAACTAACAAATCATCTAGAAAGGCTATATGGGATAAGTTGGAGACTCTTAATGAAGGTGACCCTACAGTGAAAATTGCTAAACTTGATGGTTACCGGGTGAGATATGAAAACATGAAGATGGAAGAAGATGAAAGGATTACTGTATTCATGGAAAGGGTAAATGAGATTGTTATGGGAATTCAATGTTGTGGTGGAACTCTGAGCGAAGATGAAATTGTTTCTAAAGTCCTGAGAGTCCTACCACTAGCTTACAAAATGAAGGCTACTGCTATTAATGAGTTGAGAACAATGGCTAATACATCTGTCAATAGAGACACTTTGGTTGGGAAACTATCTACTTTTGAGCTTGAAGAATTTGGACCTTCTGGAGCTATGAAGTTTGAACCTTCTTTTCATGCATCTACATCTACAACCGGTAAGCAAGACTGGAAAGATTTGTATGCAAAGGAATTGGAAGATATGAAGAGAGAAGATGACGAGTTTGAGAAACTTGAAGCACTATTTTCTAGAAGAGTACCTAAAGGACTGATAGGAAGTAAGTATGAAGGAAAAACACTTTTTAAATATTTTGCATGTAATAAGATTGGTCATTTTGTATCCAGATGTCCTGAAAGAAATTCAAAATTTGAAGAAAGAGTTAGAAGATCATTTAGGCCTAACCCTAGATATCAGAACAAGTATAAATACAAGAAAAACAGAGACAAATCATGCTACATAGTGGATGAGGAAGGCATTATTGATTCTGATAATGAACGGGCAAATGACTCTGCTAGTGGATCCGGAAATGAGAAGGAATGGATATTCTCGACTATCAAGGAAGATGATCCAACACTGGAAGAGAATGTACCTGAGGAGAAGGCACTTGATGCTAAAATTAAAGACAAGGATGAATGGGTAATTGACAACAGTTGTTCACATCATATGACTAGAGATAAAGGGAAGTTTTTGTCCTTGCAAGAATTATTTCTTGCCTATGCTACTTATAAAAACTACAAGGTTTATCAGATGGATGTTAAATGTGCATTTTTGAATGGGGATCTTGATGAGGAAGTTTATATTGAGAAAACTGATGGTTTTTCACTATCAAATGATACAGATATGGTTTGCGGGTTAAGGAAAGCCTTATATGGATTAAAACAAGTACCTAGAGCTTGGTATGCAAGGTTGGATAAATATTCTTTGAAGCTTGGTTCTACTAAGGGCAGTGCTGATAGTAATTTATATTATAAGATCACTAATGATGATATATTGATTATTGAAGTATTTGTTGATGACATTATTTTTGGAGGTGAAGATGAGTTATGCATAGAATTTTCTAAGAATATGGAGAAAGAATTTGAGATGTCTATGATTAGCGAGATGAAATTTTTCTTAGGTTTGCAGATTACTTAGACTGACAAAGGTATTTTCATAAGTCAAAATAAATATGCTAAGGAATTGCTGAAGAAATCGTGTATGGGAGATTCTAAGCTAGAAAGTACTTCTATGGTTACAAGTGAGAAATTGACAAGAAAAGATACTTCTGCACCGGTAAATCCTACAAGATACAAATCTATGATTGGAGGTATGCTTTATTTGACTCAGACTAGGCCTGACATTATGAATGTTGTTTGTATTGTTTCAAGATTTTAGAGTGATCCTAGAGAAAATCATGAGATGGCAGTGAAAAGGATTTTTAGATACTTGCAAGGTACATCAGAATATGGCTTGTGGTACCCTAAGGATGATAACTTTACTTTATGTGCATATGTAGTTGCTAACTGGGTTGGAGATGTTGATGACCAGAAAAGTACTTCTAGTGGAGCTTTCTTCATTGGAAAGAAGTTGCTTTCATGGATCAGAAAGAAACAATCATGTACTTCTCTATATAGTATTGAAGTTGAGTATGTTGTTGCTACTAGCTGTAATAAGTTTTATGGATGAAGCAAATGTTGAAGGATATAAAGGTGTGTTGTGATGCACCGATGGTTATTCACCGTGATAACTCTACTGCTATTGATATATCAAAGAATCTAGTATTTCATTCTAAAATAAAGCACATATCTATCAAGTATAACTTTTTGAAGGAGAAGGTGGAAGCAAATAAAGCTAGGCTAGTTTATGTGAACACTAAAGAGTAGATTGTAGATATTTTCACTAAACCTTTGTCCAAGAAATCATTTGAGTACCTGAGAGACAGATTGGGAGTTTCTGCCCCTCCGGTAGAGGCTTGATTGATGCGGTTTGGCATTAGTCTGACATGCATTATCAGAGATACTATTCATTTTGGCACTGATGTGGAATGCTACTGCTAAGGAGGAGTAGTCAGCTTTGTGATTCAGAGGCTTATGTGTTTGATTTGATATTTCTATCAGATTTTTGGCAATGATGTCAAAGGGGGAGTGATATTGACATGAAAAAGAAAAAGAAGGTGAAAAAGGAAAAGAAAAAGAGAAAGAGAAATTTAGAGGTTTACAGAGATATTATTCACAGGGGGAGTTTGAGTTGTATGTGGGAGACTTGTTTGACATTTCTTGGTACTTAGATATTTTTCACATCTAGTGTTGTCATCAATACCCAAGGGGGATATTGTTGGCCATTTGGTGGAATTTATTATGTGTTGCATTGATGTTTTGTCATTGATGCCAACGCTAGATGTTTCGATGCTTTATAGGCACCCTTTTGTTCCCAGTAGGTTGAGTGGTTTCTAGTTAACTTGTATCCAAGATGATCCAGTAGGCTCCAGTATAGTCTAGTAATGGATTTGGCTTGTTCATGATACTCATTCTCACATTTGGTCAATTGGTTTTGGTCTGGATATCAGATGCTATCCTGCTTGCTTAGAATATTGGTTTTTGGTTCTAACGAGGGTTTCATCAATAGAGCTTTTGGTGGATATCTTTGATGAATTGCATAAGTGGTGTTGGTACATCTTTTGGTCAATTTTTCAGGATGTTGATGGTGATAACGTTTGAGACTTGGCGGATGGAGATCATTGTTGAAGAGTGTGGACCTATACTGGGTCCCGGTTGATCTAGGTTATGGACCGACTTTAATGTAATGTGTGGATAGGACCTATTGATATATTTCTAGGATGTCTTATGTGATTGATATTATTTGTTTAGTTTAAGGCCATCATGGTTTGTAATTATGTAATTGGTTTATTATCTGGTGGTCGACCTGATTGTTTATAGTCAAGGGTTTGTAGATATAGATGTAAGATCTCATTGTAGATCATCATGGTTATTGTGAAAGGTCATGGTCAAGGAATGTAATGTGCGAATAATGTAATATCATTTAGGCAGAGGAGTTGGTTGATCATTGGAGATCAAATTGGGTTTATGTAAGAGGATTTAGTCCTTTGATATTGAGGTTAATTGAAACGGTACTCAGGCATAGAAGATGCTATCTTTTGTAGTTCAACACTTCTCCAGATAGTAGTCTGGATTTATATGTAGTCAGTGAGGCTCCTTTTTCTGATGAGCAGTGCGCTCTAGGTTGTTGGCCTTCCTTCAAGTGCAGGACCCTCAATTGTAATTCACATACTTACTGCAGAAGTATTATTTGACTGTGGGTAGGCTTCCCACCGTGGTTTTTCCCTTTACCGGATTTTCCACATACAAATCTTGGTGTTTTGTGGATGATATTTATTTTGTGATTATTTTTTATGCTTAATTGGTTTATCTTCTATTCTAGTATAAATGTTTTGGGTTCTGGTATTAAAGTTTAAATTACTAATGGTTTTGGTAATCTATGACAACTGATTCACCCTCTCCCCTTGTCATGCCCAAACTTTAGGGAAAAAACGCAACAACATATATTTTTTTTAAAACAACATAAAATACTAAATTACTCAAAAATAAAGATGAGGTAAATAAATTTATCTAAGCTAAGGGTTAACTCATACATTAAATAAATGGGTTCCTAGAGTTAATTTAATTAAATTAACCACACAAGCGTTAACATTATTAAGACTGATACGAAGGCTATAGCAAGAGTTATAGTTGGTGACAAGCCCTTGGTGGAACATGTTAAAGAACTGGTTGCTGTTCTACACAATGCGGAAGCTATTGAATGTATGGTGGGAAAAATTATAGTAACAGAAAAAAAGGTTAATAAGATGGGAGACACCAAGGAAATGGAAAATAAAATGAACTATTTGAGCAGTAGAATCGACAGGCTGGAAGTCAATGTTAAGAAGATTGTTGACCAAAATTTTCAGATACTCAAAGCTTCGGTGGATAACATGAAAATCCTTATCAACAGGTTTGAGAACAAGGCTGAGAAGGATGGTGATAAAGAGCAGCCAGACAAGAAGGGTCATGATATGAGGACTAGAGCTAACACAAAGATCAAGGGCAACATCAAAGGTCATGAGTTGGAGGAATTAAAGACCTCGACGAACAACATGAAACAAATGGTTGTTCATGCTGAGGAAATCATGAAAAGCATTTAGCTCTCTGTCTCTGTTTCTATAGGGGTCCTTGTCCTGTCTTTTTGTTGTCATTGTGTTTTCCTTTTGCTGTCTATTTCTGGTTTTTATAGGTTATGTTATGTAAGTTGATCCTTTCCGGTGGGATCTTTTTGTCTTTTTGAAGTGACCAGGCACGTTTCTTTCTCATAGTTCTATTCTCCTGGCTTGTACAATGTTTGGGTACCTTTCAAATACTTGTTTTTACTTAATCAAAACATTATTATGCGGGATGTCTAAAAATGTTTAGTAATGGGGGAGTTAGTGGTGGTAGTTTTGAAGGGACGTCTAGGGGTATAGCTACTTTTTGGAATAATAATAATGTTAAGGGAGAGGTGTTAATTAAAGATAATAACTTGGCTTGTATTAGATTTAAGCATTTGAAAGATGGTACTTCATGGGTCTTGACTAATGTGTATGCCCCTAACACCAAAGTTGGTATAAGTGTTTTCTGGAGAAACCTATCCTCGCTTAGAAGTAAGTTTGCAGAAGATAGTGAGAATAGTGGGTTCAATCTCTACTTTGAAATTGAAGGTGAGTCTAAGGATTTCAACAACAAGGGGAAGTCCAAGGGAAAGAGCAAGGGGACTGTTGTGGATTCCGACCTTTTAGACTTTGAGGATGAGTCTTTTGATGATAAATTCATAAAAAGAAAGAAGAGAAAGGGTATGGGTAAGAAAACCCAAAGGACCAAGAAGACCCATAAGGGGATAAACAAGGTGAAAAGGAAAATTTTTATTTCTTCTGATGAGGATACTAAGGTTGAAAAAACCGATAATAAGAAGGGTAAGGAGGAAGATCAAATGCTAGATGGTGATCATGGGGAGAACCCGAGCACACAAAGAATGCATAATGAGGGTTAGGAGAACAACATGGGAAATCAAAATGACTTTCATGGTGACATTGGTAATGACAGCATCAAGGGTTTTTGTGAGGTCATTAGCAAAATGGTGAAAGAGAATAGTGACTTGAAGACTAACCTCAATGTGATAAAAAAGGCTACTATGGGCGAGAAGCCTCTCTCTGAAAACATAAAAGAATTAATGGTTGCTATTAACAAGTCTGAAGCAATTGAGGCTATGGTTAGTAAAATTTTGGAAACAGAAAAGAAGGTGAAGGAGCTGGAAGGGAACATAGATGCTAAGGGTCTCGATTCTAAACTGAACAATCGGGTCAACAGAGTGGAGAGGATGGAGCTTACTGTGAAGAGGATTGCCAAGAAAAACTTCCAGATCCTTAAGGCTACTGTTGACCATCTTAAAATCCTGATTAACAAATTTGAACAGATTAAAGGCAAGGATGGTGATAAGGATCAGATGGAGAAGAAGGGTCATGAAAAAAGAACAAGGGCCAACACTCAGAAATAGGTTGATATCAAGGAAAAAGAGTTGGAAGATATGAAACATTCTGTGATCAATATGAAGCAGATGGTGGTTCATGCTGAAGAACTTATGAGAAACATTTAGCTGTCCTTGTGCTATCTTTTTGCTTTCCTTTGGTTGTCTAGTGTTGCTTCCTTTGTCTTGTGCTCCCTTTTTGTTTTGGTTGGGATCTGTTCTATGTGTGGGTGATTAGGCATTGTTGTTTTCTGCCTCTTTTATGCTTTATCTTTCTCTTGCTTTGTAACAAGGTTCCAGGTTCCTTTCAAAAACCTATTTTTAATCAATCAAAACATTATTATGTGGAAATAATTCTCCAAAAGAAAGTGTCTTTACCACTTTATTAATTAATAATTTAATTTAACCAAATAATCCTTTAATTTCAATCAAGAGATATTAGTTATCTCAATTGGTATTTAATTGCGCTAGGAATAATTAAAATAATGTTATCTCTTAATTTATTAAATTAAAATGATAAAATAATTAATTGGGCAAGTGTAAATAATGCTATTAGATTCGACTAATAAAGCTAACTAAAAAATATATAATAATTAACTAACAATTAAATCCATATTATTGTCGAAGTAAATCCCCTTGTCACAATTTAATTAATTAATTTAACTAATTTTATTAATTTTCCCTAATTTAAATTCTCCAATAATGATCCAAGAGATATTAATTATCTCAATAGTATTTAAATACTCAAGGACTAAATAAAATAATGTTAGCTCATATTAAAATAATTAATTGAGCAAACACAAATAACGCTTTTAAATTTAACTAATAAAGTTAACCAAATCAAATATAAATTCATTACACAATTAAGTCGATTTAATATATATTGACCTTATAGGTTAAAATAAACATTTTACTTTTTAATAGATTCCAATATTAAAATTTACAAAATAAATTTAACTTAAACAATATATATATATATATATATATATATATATATATATATATATATATTCATAACTATAAATACCTAAATATATATTATATTTAAGAATATTAACCCAATAACAATTATTGAAACAATTATGCTAAACAAATAACTAAGTTGCTGGAAGGCCTGCTGGCTTTATGGGGCTTTTTTGGGTTTTCTTCGGTTTTTCGCTAGTTTTTTTTGGTTCTATTCTTTTCTGTTTCTCATAGCTTTTCTATTTAAGTTCTGCTTGTAAAGGGTTTCGAGGCCCCTTCAAAACCTGCTTTTTCCTTAATCAAAAACAAATAACTAAGTTGCAAATTGGGTTACCCATTTCAAATTTAAAAAAGGGATTCCCCTCCCTTTTAAATATTTTATTATTCTTATATTTCGAACCCTAACTAGGGTTGAATAATTTCTATAACTAAACTCCCTTTTTTTTTCTTATCAAAGCTAACCCTAAGCCGAAATTGGGTTAGGGCTACTTTGCTCTAACAAAGCCGAGGTTTTTTTTTTAGCGGGGGGGGGGGAGCTTTAAGAGGGTCGAGTCGTCCTACCACAGTGCCAGCCGTAGCTGTCCACTGTAGTTAACCCACAGTGATGGCCGCGCTGCATTGCAGTTACCCTAGAGGAGGTAGGGTGGGGTAGAGCTCTCGGCTCCCCCATCCCGATCTTCAACATTGGTATTTTTCTTTTTATAATTTTTTTTTTTTTTAAAATGGTTAAAAGGTTTTATTCAACAGCATATGTATTTTTCAATTTTTTTAAAGAATAAATACAACAATTTAGATGTAAAGTTTAAAACATTAGGCATAAACTTTACAACATATATATATATATATATATATATATATGTATATATATATATATATGTATATATATATATATATGTATATATATATATATATGTATATATATATATATATGTATATATATATATATGTATATATATATATATATGTATATATATATATATGTATATATATATATATATGTATATATATATATATGTATATATATATATATATGTATATATATATATATATATATATATATATATATATATATATATATATTTCTTTGTTTAAATCTGTTTCTTTTCAAAGTATTATAGTAGGATATTTTTAAATAATAGAATAGAATAAATTCGTTTCCCATCAATACATGTAGCTAACTTTTGATTTAAATAACCATAACTAGATTTATTTACTTCCTACTATACATGCTATGAGAAAATGGAAAATATGACAGTAATATTTTTATTTACAATTGCAACTAACTATTTCAAAAATCCTCTAAATCAATAAACAACAAGATATAATGCATTATCAATATTAACTCTTAAAACATCTATTTATTCTTCCTTTGAGTTTGAACTATAGATGTAAGAAAATATTTTATTTCTATTTAATAGTGACTACTCTATTAACATTTAGCTTTGCATTTCTTCTTCAATAGCAGTAAGGACGAGATATAAATTTCATTCTTAATCTTTTTCTAGTAACTATATCATTAAAGAAATAATTCCAACAATGCATTCTTCTCTTTTCAAGAAAATATACTTCAAATTAAAATACATCTTTATTACATGGTAAAACAAATCCAATAGTTACATTTAGTACATCATAGTTTCTTTTAAACAAATAGGTAAATAACAAAATCAAGCCTCTTATTTCTACTAAATGAGGGCTTACCAAATACATGTATTTTCTTTTGTAACTAAATACAATTAAATAATAGGATCATGCCATAGATTCCCTTCCAATCTTTTTCCCAAGCAAACCTGCAATAAAAACTTGCAAGTTGTGACCATGGAGGTTGACCTCCCAACCTAGACTTACAAGAAGCCACCCCCGAGCTAGGAGAACCAAGGCTAAATGGATGACACTCAAGCATAAACACATAAGAAAGAGGAAAACACAACACAAACACTCCCAACCCAAGGATGAACAAAGTCACTTAGTTACTATAACTTGTGGGGTGAAGGTGGACCAAATACCTAGAGGAGAAATCTGCAAGTAGGAGAACAAAATGCCATTGCAAGGCTACCAAGTAGAAAACCACAAGTTCCAAACTTGTCCCAACAAATCCTTATGGCCCCCTAGGCATACAAGCCAACAAACTCCCCTTATGACCCCCATTATATAACCAAAACACTATGCCACAAGGGTCCCATAACCCCTTGTGTATCACTCTCTTCCAAAGAGAGCCTCTATACTCTTAGGCTGTCAAACAACCCTTCACCCCAAGGCCACTCTACCCTCCCTAGGGTGAGTATGGCCTTGAAACACCCAAAAGAATAACATAAATACATGCAAATAAAAGAAAACACAAGGAAGAACTCAACATCTTCCGAAGCTTACTAAGAAACACGACAATGGAGAACAACAAACAATCTTTTCAAATTTACAAAACAACATACATGAGGAAGTATTCAACCAACCTTAAAACTGCCAATGGGTGAATAAAAGTTTGTAGGAGAGCAGGCCAAATCCACTATCTTTTCCTTCACAAGACTTAGCCAAAACTTCTAAAATCCCAAAAAACTAATTTCTCAAGAAAATCTATGTCTCCAAAAATGGAGAGTGGGTGATCAAACTTCTCCCTTCCAAACCATTCCCTAAGAAGACACTCCTCACTCTTTCCAATCCTCTTGGGAAGGGTGAGGGATGTTCATAGGCAGGTCTTCCCAAATCCTTACAATCTCTCTAGCCAAAGCACCACAAAAAGGTAAAAGGCATGGGGAAGAGCAAAGTCACTCATGAGGAAGGTTGTCTAACCTAGATAAGATCCTCAAAAGTTAAAATTCGGCCATCTTGAAAAACTCAACTTTTGGGGTGACTAAACAGTCCTTGGGGAGTGGACACATGGCTAAAATTGGCCTTCATCCCTAGGTACATCATATGGCCCACTAGAAATGCCCCTAACTTGACCTTAGGAGTTAGTTTAACCCTCTAGAAACTCACCTAAAGTTTACCTACGGGTCAACCCTGAGTTGACCTTTCAAATGGCTCCCTATCCAAGACTTTCTTGGAACCATACTAGGATATTTAAAAAAAATTCATTGGTAAAACAAATTCTTTCCAAGGGACATGTCACTGCCAACTCACCATACATCACATGTGTCAAGTGACACCACAAAATTACACATCACTTAAATACACATGGCAATGTCCCTTTTTGGAAATAATAAATTAAACAATTTTCAAATTAAACACACATCCAAGCATAAACATTTATAAACAAGGTGTTTTCTCTTCAAATAGACAACTCTTGGCTTCACAATGCACATAGGTTTAGGTTTGATTCTCCAAATAGTTTCTATGGTCACATGGATCAGTTTTCCTACACATCTTACTTTCCACATTAGTAATTCCAAAAATCACATATAATATTGTCATATGAAAAGAATACAATTCAAACATTTGCATACAATTTCAATTATAATAACCAAGCTTCCAATTATCTAATACAATACACATAAAATAATCTACTAAATGACATCATCATAATCATCATGAAATTTAATCATTTATAAAGCATTCATCCATAATCTCTAGCATCAAAATAAAGCTTTGCAAATCAAAATAAATGACATAATCATATCAACGTTATCCAAACACTGGATCATATAGAATCTATGTCCACAATGCATCAAAATATAGTATCAATAATAGGTCCAACATGAAAATAACTGAAATGCTATGATGGCTTGGGGCAGGGCCTCACACCCTCCCCCTCTAGGCATGAACTTCCTCCCAGAGTTCATAAAAAAGATGGGGGTACTAAGATCTCATCCGTGATGCATCCTCCCATGATGTCGTAACCTCGTCAGAACAATCCCACTGGACCCTAACCTGGTCTAGCTCTCGACCTCAAAGAGACAACGTCTGGCGAGCCAAAATGTGAAAGGGCTCCAAAGCTAGCTCCCCGTCCAACTCCACCTGCAAGGCATCCCAATCCAGAATATGGGACTCATCATAAATGTACTTCCTCAGAACTGATACATGAAACACATCATGGATGCGTGACAGGCTAGGTGGAAAAGCTAGACGATATGTAATTGGTCCGACAAAGCGAGGTGCAAGCTTAGAACCTTTTCCATAATAGATTAGACTCTTATGCGGTTGCACTCTCAAGAAAACTCTGTCCCCAACCATGAAGCTACCATCTATCCTCTTCGCAACCGCATTGTTCTTCTGTCTATCTTGTGCCTCTCTAAGGTGTTGTCAAATCAAATCCACCTGCTGCTCCATATCACGAACTATCTTAGGAGCAATAGCTACTCTATTCTCAATGCGGTCCCAACTCAAAGGTGTCCTGCAAGGTCTTTTGTACAAAGCTTGAAAAAGGTGGCATCCCCAAATAAGTGTGATGCCCATTATTATAGGCAAACTTAACCAAAGGAAGGTACTCTTCCCATCTAGTATGATGATCTATCACGTACATATGGAGTATGTCTTCTAACACTTGGTTTACCCTCTCTATCTATCCATCCATTTTCGGATGATAGGTTGTACTAAAGTTGAGTCTGGTACCCATTGCTGCCTGTAATGTCTTCCAGAAGTGAAGAGGGAATCTCTATCTAAAATAATCTTGCATGAAATGCCATGAAGTCTGACAATATCTCGCAAGAATACCTGTGCCACTGCTGGTGCTGTGAAGGTAGTCCAAACTAGTGAGAAGTGGGCCACTTTGGTCAACTTGTCAAGTGTCACCATGATGGCATCATGACGATGCGATGACATAGGAAGACCAATGACAAAATCCATTGATATAGCATCCCACTTCCACTCTGTTATCACATGAGACTGGAGCAACTCACCTGGATGGTAGTGCTCCACCTTGACTCCCTAGCACTCAAGGCATTGGTCTACTAGTACAACAATGAATTTTTGCATACCTAGCCAATGATATAACTGTCTCAAATCTGCATGCATCATCTTAACTCTAGGATGCACTACATAAGGAGCTCTATGAGCCTCCAACATAATGAATTCAGGTGATCCTCCAGAAGGAGGTACATCGATGTGCCCTCTATGGCGTAGTAGTCCATCAAACTCTAATGAATTGTCTACAAACTTCCCTTCCAGGATCTCCTGAGATCACACTACCTGACATACCTCTAAATACCACTCATCCTCTGGCAATTGCTATAATATACGACCTCTCAAATTTGTGTCCATAGACATGGAGCATATCTCATGACATCTCCTACTCAAGTCATCTGCAACAACGTTCTCTTTCCCCTTGATGTACTGAACATCAAAATAATACTCACATAAAAAATCCATCCATCTTCTCTGACAAGCATTAAGATTGGGCTGAGTGAATATGTACTACAAGCTTTGATGATCTGAATGAAGCTCAAAATGATGACCCAAAAGAAAATGTATCCACCTCACAAGTGTGTGCACCACTGTTGCAAGCTCAAGGTCATGAGTAGGGTAGTTAATCTCGTGAGTCTTAAGTTTCCTAGACTCATACGGTATAACTCAACCCTCCTACATAAGGACTGCTCCTAAACCATCCAAGGAAGCATCTATGCATACCATGAAATCAGCCGAGGGGTCTGGCACAACAAGAATAGGTACACTACTAAGTGCCCTTTTGAGATCTTGAAAGGCCCTCTCACACCTTTTTGTCCACTTGAATTTCTTTCCCTTTCATTGAAGGGATGTAATAGGGTGTGAAACCCTAGAGAACCCCTCAACGAAGCATCTGTAGTACCCTGCTAGACCCATGAAACTCCTAAATTCTGTCACACTAGTTGGCACTGGCCAGTCCATAATAGCTATGATCTTTGATGGGTCAAATGAGATCCCATCATCAGATATAACATGCCCTATATATCTGACCTCTGATCTAAATAATGCACACTTCGATAGACTGCCATACAACTGATTATCTCTCAAGCACTGCAATACCTGTCTCAAGTGCTCCTCGTGCTCCTTCTCATTCTGAGAATATATCAATATGTCGTCGAGGAACACAATCACAAATCGGTCAAGGAAAGTGCAGAATACCCCATTCACGAGACTCATGAATACAACTAGAGAATTTGTAAGACCAAATGGAACCATGGTGAACTCATAGTGGCCATACCTGGTACGAAAAAGTGGTCTTGTGGATATCACTCTCTACAATCCTCAACTGATGGTACCTTGACTTCAGATCTATCTTAGAAAATACTTTGGCATCCTAAAGATGATCAAATAAGTCATTGATCCTGGGCAAGGGATATCGGTTCTTGATGGTTACTTTGTTCAACTGTTTGTAATCCATACACAACCAAAGGGATCCATCCTTCTTCTTCACGAAGATGACTGGTGTGCCCCAAGGGGAGATGCTATGATGAATGTGACCCTTCTCTAAGAGTTCCTCAAGCTGCATCTTGAGCTCATTAAGCTCATTCATGGTCATCCTATATGGTGCCCTCGAAACTAGATCAGCTCCTGGTACAAAGTCTATGTGAGAATCAATCTCTCTGCTAGGTGGCATACCAGGTAGCTCGAAAGGAAATACGTCTCCAAATTCCTCAAGGATAGGATGATCATCTAGGGAAGGCTCCTTCTCATTCTCTTCCTCTTTATCGCTGATGGTGATGGCAAATATTTGGCATCCCTTTCGCATGCTCTGGCTAAGCTGCATAGCGGAAATCACACAAAGTGATACGAGCCTCTGAATCCCTGAAATTACTATGGAGGTATCCCGATCATCCACACACTCGATCTTTTTTTGGTGACAATCCATCTTGGTTCTATGGGCATATAGCCAATCCATGTCAAGAACAATGCCATAAGATCCTAGAGGTGTGACTCAAAGGTCTACTAAGGTGGTTGTACTCGCAATCTGAAGCTGACACTCCCTAACCACTAACTCAACAGACACTCTAGCTTCTGAAGCCAGCTCCACTTCCCAACTAACATCTTGCCTAGTTGCCACTAGCCCGCAATGCTCCAAAACCAATGGAGATATAAAAGAATATGTAGCTCCTGAATCAAACAAGATAGAAGTACTGCTACCTTTGATCATACTTGCGGTCTTTATGACTATGACTTGATGCTCTGCTTGGTGGTTGTCAACCACTACAAAGACTCTGTGGGACTTACCCATGTCCCCAACTATAGGCTCCGAACCTACCATCCACTGACTGCCTACCATCTGACCCTATGGACACTCTCTTACCATGTGTCCCATGGCCCCACAAGTGAAACAAGCACCACATGTCTGAAATTGAACACCCTGTGGCCTAGAGTATCCCTGTCCTCCTATCCTACTCGATCCACTGAAACCACCCCTAGAGGACTGTTGATTCCATGCCAGAGGTGTGTATGGAACCTATGATCACTGATCACACCTAGGACCTTGTGAATGCCACTGCTTGGGCTTAAAGCCCTATTGACCCTGTGGAGGCCTTTGCCTTTGATTCTGTTGTGGCTGCTGTAGAGGAGGGGGTTTAAAGGACCCCGATGAATGCCTGTGGTTACCCTTTCAGTGGGGTTTTTGAAACCCAAAAGACTCTGGTGTAGGGTTTTGGTTTTGATGTCGATCCCGCATGTCCTATAGTCTACCCTGAATCTCCTCTGATATCAAAGTCTTCTCCACGACAACCCAAAGGCTTCCTGTAGTTTCCATCGTAACTAGTCTTGCTATACCAGCATTCAATCCTTTGATAAACCGGTTGACGAGTAGCTTCTTGTCCTTCAGATAGTCAACATAGGGTAAGAGCTCAAAGAACTTTCTCTCATATTGGGAAATGGAGAAACCCTTATGCTGAAGGTCATGAAACTCATCAATCCTGCGCTACCTAAAGTGCTCTGATAGGTATATGTCCCTGAATCTCTCTGTAAAGATGTCCCAAGTGATAGTGTTTGCAACTAAATCATTCTTGTACTCCTCTCGTCTCCACCATGTGGAAGTCGCCCTTGTCAAAAGGTGAATGGAAATCCGTGCCTTCAAAGTGCTCTCATAGGGACACAATCCAAAGCATCTCTCTAGACTCAATAGCCAAGCCTCAGCCTCTACCCCATCGGTAGATCATGCAAATGTGGCTGAAGACGTAAAATATCTCTGATCTGATCCTCGGGATCACAAGGTGCTCTCTCAAAAATCACTGGTGCCACTACTAGAGGCGCCTCAAGCAGATGGATTGACTTAGTCTCATGCTCAGCCTAGGCCTCTATATGGTTAGGAGGTGGACTCCTACTCTACTCCCTAGCTGCAGATCTATGACTCAGGATTGTGGTGCTCTGCCTAACAATCTACTACTGCGAGTCTATCCTGAATTATTCCTATCAAGTTCTAAAGTGAAACCAAAATGTCTCGATCGGGGTCAATCGATTGTTCGAGAGGAGCTTCCTGATCCCCTTTTGGATCCGGTTCATCCCGCACAATGTCTTCATGTGCCATGCGAGCACGTCTAGGACCCCTACTGCGCCTATGAGCTTGTCGCGTAATCAATGACATCCTTAATGATCAATAAAATAAAATAAAGTAAATAAATAAATAGATAACAATTCTTAAAGAAAATAATATTAAAATTGAAACGTAATGGAGAAAGGTTCCTAGTGTTGGAAACCTTGCTCTGATACCAAAATGTCATGCCCAAACTTTAGGGCAAAAACGCAACAACAATTTTTTTTTTAAACAACATAAAATACTAAATTACCTGAAAATAAAGATGAGGTAAATAAATTTATCTAAGCTAAGGGTTAACTCATGCATTAAATGAATGGGTTCCTAGAGTTAATTTAATTAACTTAACCACACAAGCGTTAACATTATCACGCGGAAATAATTCTCCAAAAGAAAGTGTCTTTACCACTTTATTAATTAATAATTTAATTTAACCAAATAATCTTTTAATTTCAATCAAGAGATATTAATTATCTCAACTGGTATTTAATTGCGCTAGGAATAATTAAAATAATGTTATCTCTTAATTTATTGAAATTTAAATGTTAAAATAATTAATTGGGCAAGTGTAAATAACACTATTAGATTCGACTAATAAAGTTAACTAAAAACAATATAATAATTAACTAACAATTAACTCCACATTATTGTTGAAGTAAATCCCGTCGTCACAACTTAATTAATTAATTTAACTAATTTAATTAATTTCCCCTAAATTAAATTCTCCAATAATGAAACAAGAGATATTAATTATCTCAATAGTATTTAAATACTCAAGGACTAAATAAAATAATGTTAACTCATATTAATATAATTAATTGAGCAAACGTGAATAACGCTTTTAAATTTAACTAATAAAGTTAACCAAATCAAATATAAATTCATTTCAGAATTAAGTCAAATTTTAATCCCCCTTTAGATATTAAATATCAAGTATTTAATATTCGGTCAATATTGACCTTATAGGTTAAAATAAACATTTAACTTTTTAAAGATTCCAATATTAAAATTTACAAAAGAAATTTAACTTAAACAATATATATATTTATTCATAACTATAAATACCTAAATATGTATTATATTTGGGAATATTAACCCAATAACAATTGTAGAAACAATTATGCTAAACAAATAACTAAGTTGCAAATGGGGTTACCCATTTAAAATTTAAAAAAGAGATTCCCCCCCTCTTAAATATTTTATTATTATTATATTTCAAACCCTAACTAGGGTTGAATAATTTCTATAACTAAAATCCCTTTCTTTTTCTTATCAAAGCTAACCCTAACTCGAAATTGGGTTAGGGCTACTTTGCTCTAACACATTTTTTTTTGTTTGTGTGTGCGTGCAAGTGGCGGCCATGGCGACCGAGCAGAGGAAGGGGGTTCAAAGTGATAATGAAGTCGAGGTTTTTTTTTTAGGGGGGGGTGAGATTTAAGAGGGCCGAGCCGTCCTACCACAGTGGCGACCATGGCCGTCCACTGTGGTTAACCACAGTGGCGGTCGTAGCCGTCCATTGCGGTTTAACCATAGTGGCGGTCGAGCTTTCCACTGCAGTTAACCCGCAGTGGCGGCCGAGCCATCCACTGCAGTTAAGCCACAGTGGCAGTCGCGCTGCACTGTGGCTACCCTAGAGGAGGTAGGGTGGGGTAGAGCTCTCGGCTCCCCCATCTCGATTTTCAACATTGGTATTTTTTTTTTTAATAAATTTAAAAAAAAATTAAAAAATGCTTAAAAGGTTTTAAATCGATATGCATTATAATATATATATATATATATTGTAGCTAGGAAATCAGATATCATCAAAGCAAATAGGAATTAAACTAGCTCAATCACGAAAGCTCAAATGCAATGATCAATCCTAACACACTCAATAAAGACATGAAAGCAAAACATTCAAGATTAAAACTAAACAAACCAAATGCAGATCTGAATATCTTCTTCATGCGGCTCCATTGTTCTTCTTTCTTCTTCAAATAGCTTTTGTTTGTAGATCTCACCTTCAAGTGCATAAACCTAATGTGAAAGCAAGATTGACAATTAGCACAAGAGTACTCAAAGCGTGATTGATTTGACGAAGTGGTTATTCGATCGATAATGTGATTATTTCGATAATGTGATTATTAGATCAGGATTGAAGAAATTCATCCAATTTATAGATAAATTGGAGAAAAGACAAGATTAGCATGAAATTGATATTAGAGGCAATTGATTTCAAAAATGGCACAATTGAGTGGAAAGAAGAAGGTTATGACACCTTCTATGTCATGAATTATGACATATTGCCAATGCAAAGGTTAGAAGACTAGAAGCTTATGACATCTTGCTATGCCAAAAGTATGACGCATGAGAAATTCATGCTTCCACCAAAGCACAAAAATAGGGAGAACTAGAGAAAATTAATTAGGTGGAAATTGAAATTAGGAAATTAGAAAATAGGAAATTAGAAAATTAGAAATGATGAAATTAGGAATTAAGAAATTGATGAAAAATTAGGAGATTATAAAATTATAAAATTAGGTGAATTAATTAACAATTCTTCATTTATTAATTAATTCACAAAAATAGAGGGAATTAATTAGCCAATTAAATTAAATATTTATTTGTGACACGAAGACTTAGGATAAATAAATAATTTATTAACCCTAGAGGGGGAAATAACAAACAGGATTAAATGAATAAATCATAAAACCCTAGAGGATGAATTAGAAATGCAAGAACGACAATTAGGTCTTGACAAAAGATAATTGATATCAATTCGATTTGATCATGATTCTCACTGACAAAGGACCAATGCTGACAAATGATTTGATTGATAAATGCACCAATTGACGAGGAACGATGAACAATTGATCCAAATTGACATGATTGAGAAGGACGACGATCGGGGACAAATCGATCACAAAATGACAAAATTGACAAGTTGATAAGGATCGATGACAAAATAGATTGCAAAATGACAAGATTGATGACCAATCGATCAAAAGACAAGAATCGATGACAAATCGATCGCATAATGACAAGATTGAAAAGAGGACAAAACCCTAATTAGGATTGACAATGTCCAAAATGATGACAAATGAATATGCACATTGATGCAACAAGATAAGATTGACTAAAATCATGACAAATATTGTTATCGACAAGACCGAATTCGAGAGCGAGACAAATGAAGAAATGCAGAAGAAAGACTCGATGCTCACAAATGATAAAGACCAAGTGTGAATTATAGGAGAAATGTTAATGCGACGCAAAAACCCTAAAATAAGGCAATGCGCAAATGTTAAAATACGACTCCGCAAGCGTTGATCATTTTTAGGTGTCTACATTTTGCCCCTCTTTGAGACAATGCGATTTTAAGCATTGTTTCAAAGAACAATAATGAAAATGCCCCAGACAATGACAATGACATATGCATTCCCCCTCGAGGAATTGGCCGGAAACAGGCAGAGAAGAGGCCAATTGATCGATAAAAATGATAGAATATGGTAGGAGCAAACAGACTGACAATCAGAGATCGGATGCACAAAGGACAAACAAAAGAAGACACAAAAGACCATGGCCAACATGAGATGGAGAGAGTGCACGTCCATCTATGCACTGACAAAGATCTATAAATGAGGCAAAGAGAATGAAATTTGCTCATTTGCACTAGCCCAAGAAGAGAATTTGTTGCTCTAGAAAAAGGACACTTGCAGAGAGATGGTGAAAATTCCAAGGGAAGATCACCTTGGAGAACGTGTACGCACATTTAGACGACCGGGCGACGTGGGAGCAGCGGTATGTATCTCAAAAACCCATGTTTTCAATTTTATGAATTTGACTTGCTTGTGGGACATTGCAGGGCCCACAGGGGATGTAGAAAGGGACTCCTGCGCTTGTGTAGGGAAAATCCTGTATTTGTGTAGGGTCTTCTGCACTTTTGTAGGGATACACAAGTGCAGGTTATGATACACAGGCGCAGGATGCAGAACACAGGCGCAGAAGTGCATTGGCAACCCTAATTTTGGTCAAAACAGCATGCAAATGATCTGAAAAGGGGGATAAGGGTAGGATAGGTCAGAATAGATGAAAAACACCCTGATTTGTGGATGAAAATAAGGAAATGCAACCCGTAGGAGCAAACCCTAAAACTGACAAAATATGCCCCAATTGTGATGCAGAGTCGACAGTATCCGTTGATCACACGAGAGAATCGACCTGACTGCTTCATGCTACGACATAGACTCAGGAGCACAGATAGAGATACATTAGCAGGACTTGGGATATACTATATCACATTCATGCCCGAGATTAGGGAAAACACAGGACTGCTTACCGCATGGGCAGAGCGATGGCATTCAGAGACCTCCTTCCATCTGGCGACTGGAGAGGCGACTGTGACACTGGAGGATGTATGGCGTATCCTCTGCATTCCGATTCATGGAGAGATGGTAGAGTATGACCTAGTGATAGGGAGAGATGCATTGTGTAGATTATTTGAGTGCGACGTAGGCGATCTAGATATCGTAGAGAGGGAGATCGGCTGGGAGACCATGGCATCAGAGTATGATCGATGATATGTGGTGATAGCAGTGGTGATAGCATGTCTACTAGTAGGAGACAGATGAGGACATGGATTCCCTATTGGATGGGGAAGAGTGCTAGAGTGGATGGTGACAGAGGGGACGGTGTATGCATGGGGACCATGTGTACTGGCTATGCTGTATTTTCAGCTGCATCAGATAGCATATCAGAGAGTGCAGACCTTGAGCTGTGGAGTCACACTACTATAGGTATGGGCATTTGAGCACATAGCCATATGTCGATCGATTACAGAGAGACAGGTAGTACCACATCGACCATATGTGTACTGCTATGGGGGAGCACTGAGACAAGGTCCTTTTGGATACATATTATATTGGCAACATGAGCTAGACAGACTGAGAAAGTTCACATGGAGGCCATATCGTGATTGCCCTGGATAGTCAGATGATAGGGATGAGCTACTGTATTGTAGACAGAAGAGGTATGTGATTGGGCAACTAGTGAATTGCTAGAGAGTGATTGAGATGTACTTGCCAGAGAGAGTCAGACGACAGTTTGGAGAGAGGCAGGATGTACCTAGGAGGACTGCACACTTTGCCCAATCTCACAGAGAGATGAGTCAGTGGGGGAGTATGATTCAGCCACACATAGCATATGCTAACTTCACACAGCTACAATAGAGACAGTGGGATTGGAGATCAGATGTGGAGGACATCGGGATGACAAAGGAGTATGAGAGATGGTTTGCACGATGGCGGCCAGTGCCATTGACAGATCCGGACATTCCAGTACCTAGGAGACAGGAGGACTTCCCACTCGCTGGAGAAGAGGAGGGAGATGATGAGGACGAGGAGGATGAGGGTGGGAATGAGGATGGGGATGACGAGGACGGAGATGAGGATGGGGATGATGAGGATGAGCCAGATTCAGGCGAGCATGAGGCATGGCAGGATATACCCATAGAGCTGGAGACAGCTAGCATAGAGGAGATGGAGGTATGCAGGGCTACCATAGCGAGTCAGCATGATCATATTGCGACATTAGAGAGACAGAATGATTAGTTTAGAGCAGAGATAGCCAGACTCATGGCGGCTCGAGATGCAGCAATAGCTCAGGCACAATGAGAAGAACAGAGAGTCACTGAGTATATTGGGTCGATTAGGGATGCCAGTGCACGTGAGATGGCACAAATGTTGGTAGAGACCCGAGAGGAGATATGCCATTGGAGGACACTATATGAGAGTGTAGATCCACCAGAGTAGTGAGCAGCTTCATATCGGGCACGATCAAGGACAGAGAGCAGGGCACACTCTCGGAGGTCATTGAGCAGCATGGGGGTGAGTGGACCTATGAGACCACCACAACCAGGACCAGGAGGGACATCATCCGTGAGACATGGTAGGGATGAGGAGGATAGAGGGAGCACCCAGTGATAGAGGCATGTGCTCCTTAGGACAGAGACAGATGTAGTTTGACATTTTGTAGTCAGCCTGCGGGCCATACTTAGGACAGACAGTCCAATTTTGTACTTCGATATTATTTTGACATATGATATGATATGCATCAATATGATGGGATGCAATGTGTTATGACTGATGTTATTTTCCATGTATGGATGACTTATGCATTATTTATGTACCATTGTGGAACATGTATGGATGTATTTTTTATGTGTTTTTGATGCATTAATAATATGAAATGGATAAAATGCTTGATGTGATGCTCGATGTGATATGCGATATAATGCAAGTGTACTAACCAATGAATGCAGGATGCAGCATGTGTGTTTGGGGAAATCGGAGCACTAGACCGAACTGACTATCTGAACTGACAGAAAAAATGTTAGTAATAAGAAAATGAGACTGAGGACAGTTAGAGATGAAGAAAAACTTGCTTTCAGTAATGCACTTTGTAGGTGAGAACCTTTATTTTAATGTAGCAAAATGGATGCGTAGCATCATGGCATTGAAGGCCAGAGCCGAAATGCAAACCTTTTTGCAAAAGACTGACACATCACAGACAAATAGCAATCACAACAAAAAAGAAAGGACCATGAACCATCCCGGTCACTCTAAATCACTCAGTGACATCATCGAGCAACATAGGAACATGATCGAAGATAAATCAATAAAAAGATAAGACTCGCTAATTCCAACAAGTCAAACAAACATCTTGATCTTCATTGTCAAAAGTTGAAAGCATTGATAGGATGATCATGCTGTCTGGTTTCAGGACATGCGGTACCCCATCTAAGATAGGACACAGTCTGGTTTCGAGTATACCACACCCTGTATAAGACCCATGACAGTAGAGACAAGGACAAATGATTTTGAGGTTGAGTGATTGACAATTGTGATCAGTTTAAATGTCTGGTTTGATTGAAAAGTTCATCTATTTATGCATGATTTCATTAAAGCACAATGTTTGATTGCGTGTCGTTGGAGGTATGCTTAGCGATCTGTCTATGCACAAAGGGGATCATTTATTGACAAAATGCGAAATGCCAAAGAAATTGTTTTTGGATTTTGATGTTTTTGAAAAGTTTTTTGTTCATTTTTTCAGGACTTTATATGATTTTTTTTTAGAGATTTTTTCAGGACATTTTTCGATTTTTAAGAGATTTGTTCAGGACAATATTTGATTTTTTATGATTTTTTCAGGACATTATTCAATTTTTTTTTTTAAATTTTGCCCCCAGTGTCTAGCAAGGCAAGGAATATGACAGGTGAATAAATAGGCTTTCTGAAATGTTGGTGAATAGAGGGAAGACAAAGGCCTTTTATCATGGAGACAATATGGATGCAATTTTCAAGGGTTATTGTGTGATGGGACAAGAGACTGGATATGACAATGTAAAGTAGGAACATGGCATGAGGGACATGTCAAGAGGTTTTTGAAAAATATGTTTTGCATTTCACGTCCTTATGTCAAATCAAGATCAAGGAATGAAAAAGAGTGTATGGATAGTGATAAGATATGGATAGGATAAGCAAGACCAAGAATGGATAAGGGACATGGACTAAAGGTTGGGATAGGATACGGGATAGTGGTAGAAAGTTGCAATAAGCTAAGGAATATGGATGAAAGGTTGTAATAAGCAAATGGATAAATGACCAAAAGCTATGATAGACTAAAAGCTACAAACAAGATACATGATGCTCATGATGATCCTCAGCCTTGTCAAGATCAAAGGTGGAAAGAGGAAATGGACATGAGGGACAATAGGATATGAAGGGTAATGATAGGGGTTCGATAGGATAATGGAACAATGAAGGACAAAAGGATATGATAGGATAAAACCTGCCCCCAAGTGTGATGTGCAAGAGGTTCATAGATTACTCATGATGCCTGTTTGCCAGGTTTTCATCATGGTACTTGCCCAAGGCGCCTGTTTGCCAGGTTTTCACCAGTGGACGAATTATTTTTGCTTTACTTTTTTCTTTTGTCTTTTTTTTTCACTTTTTTGATTTTTTTGTATTTTTCAAATTTTTTTTTGTATTTTGACTTTTTCAATAGAAGATGGACATATGATAGGGGATGGTGGAAGGAATCAAGTGTCTTTTTCTTTGGGTAGTAGCCTTGAAAAAAAAAATGGACCATGACCTTTAAAAGTATGCTCAACGTTGGTAGGATAAGGACATGGAAAAGAGATGAAATTAAGGCAAGGATTTATGTAAAGGATGGGATCAGAGGGATGGAAGGATGGAAAATATGCATTGGATAATGGATAGGGTATTGGAAGAATTGGGCTTCAGTGGATGGAAATGTTGGCAAGATCGACATTGGCACACACCTTGACTGGTGGATTGATGGAGGAAAAATGGATCTCAGATTGTGAGATTTGGATGGAGGAATAGCTTGGGATTTTGGGACATAAGAGCCCAAAATGGATGATGAAGGTGATGAAGGAATAGACTTGGAAGGTTTGGATGAAGGAACAGCAATTGTAGATGCCAATTTTGATGTTTCTTTAGGCTTTTGTGCTTCAAGGAGCTACTTAGGGATCCACATGGTTTTTTATTTTTCATGCTTTTGTGGTTCCTTGGAGTGCATTGCTTGCACAAGGGATTTAGGAACCCATATAGATTTTAACTTTTGTTTTTGAGCAATGGGCCTTTGTGGCCTTTTGGATTTTTCCTTTTCTTTATAGATCATATTGTTTTTTGTTTTGACATGTCGATTATATAGGACATGTTGATCCTTGAATACATGTGGATTTTTAGACTTATGACTTTTATGCTTGGCATCCAAATTGATTGGAGGGGGAAAGGAATGCATGGATGGATATGAATGAAATGGAGTTCTTTTGGATGGATGAAATTTACTCAAGGATGTGTGCCTTTTCTGACCTTGCATAAAGGATGAAGGGATATAAGGACCTAAGATGGATGGAAAGGATGATGGGGAAGGTGTATGCTTGGATTTTGAAGGGATGTTGGATTTAGTAGGGGTACCCACGTCTTGAGGAATTTCACTGAGGCCATGACCCTTAATATTTTCTTTAACATGAAGGGATTCTTGCTTATGGAGATCTACTCCTTTGCCTTTATGAATATCTTGACTTGTAGGATACTCTTTTCTTTGGGAAGAAGACGCGAGTCCATTATGAGGTGGATATGATAGGAGAGAAATAATGAGATCTTGAAGTGGATCGGATTGGACCAAAGTGGAAGAGCCCATTATGCATGTCGAGGGTTCAGGAACATCTTGCACTGACACGTTAGAATCATGAAGGGGATTAGGATCATGAGAGGGACTAGGATCATGAGGGGGACTAGGATTGTGTAGTGGACATGGTTCAATGGCAGGCTCTTCAAGAGATGAAATGGGAGAAATAATGGGATCATCAAAAGAAATGCGATCTTGGAGTGTATATGGAGCATTAAGACAAGGAGATGGAGGAACAAAAGGATCTTGTGGAGGATTTAAAGGAATAATTTGATCTTGACAAGGAGGAAGATCATTGGAATCCTCTTTAAAGGTGCTTTTCTCTTGACTTTTAATGGGATCATCATAAAGGATGGAAAGGATATCTTGATCTTTCTCAGGAAGTGGAATGTCAATGGAATTTGAAAGGACATTTTTTTCATGAAATGGAAGGGGATCATTTGGGATTGGATGAACTGGGATATCTTGATCTTGCCCGGGGAATGGAGTGTCAATAGGACTTTGGATAGGATGGACAAGAATAGGGGAATCATCGTGAGTGTCTGGGAACATGGAGTCCTGGTCAACAATTGGATGGGATGATAAGGTTTCGAGATCTTGATCTTGATTTGTTTCAAGGCATGCTTCTTCATGCTCTAAATTATCCTCTTGACATGGGGTTGGACTTTGGATATGCATGGAGGATTCTGACAAGGAATCAATGATTTGGCACGAAGGGGATGCACTTTGAACATTTGTGATGGATTCTGGAAAGGAATCAATGCTTGAACATGAGGAAGAGGGACTTTGAATGGGGTCCTCTAAAATAGGTAATGGCAATAAAGTGCATGGTGACATTGGGTCTTGTATTTCTGAAACATGACAAGGATGTGCATCATGAATTGGATTATCGTGGCAATCAATTATGGATAGCTCTTGGATAATTGCATCCTTGGGTGTATTGTTTGATGAGGATAATATAGAAGGTTCTTGTGAAACTTCTAGAGGTGTAGGGATAGATGCCACTGGATAGTCCATTTGTTTGCGAGGGGATGAGGCATTGCTAGACATAAGTGTATTATCTTGATCTTCTTCAAAGAACTCACTTGGTAATTTCCTTAAGATCATTGCAATAAAGCCACCTTTCTTTCGAGGTTTTGACATAGTTGTATCTGGAATTTGAACTTGTTTTTGGTTTAATGTCATGTTTTGATATTGGACTTGGTTCAATTGTTCTGACATGTTTGAAACTTGGCTTGGTGTGGGCTGCAACCTTTGTTTTTGAATGTTTGGTTGTGGTTGTTGACATTGATATGTTGATTGAACTTGTTGATATTCCACCATTGGTTGAACTATTTGTTGACATTGTATAGTTGGTTGGACATATTGTTGAAATTGGACCATTGGGTGTGTTGGTTGTATATGTTGGACCATTGGTTGTGTCTATTGGAAATGTTGGAGCTGTTGAACAATTGGTTGTGACGGTTGAAAATCTGATTGATAGTAAACACATTCTTGTTCTTGATGTGGAGGCACATAATGTTGAAATTGATGTTGTCTCTTTTCTTGAAATTGTTTCATCATCTCTATTTGGGAGAGGAGAGCTGGTATGTCTGATAGTTCAAGAAGAGATCTTACATCAATTGGCTCAATCTTTGGATTTCGACCTGGAAATTTTTGAAACATTTTGGACATTTGTGATCTATTCTTCTCAATGTTTTTCACTCTTTGTTCCATTATCTCATTTTCTTGAGCTAATTTCTCCTCTAGTTTTTGTATTTGGAGACTTGTTTCATCACAAAAAGTTTGATCAATGTTGCTTTGTTGTTGGGTTGGATAGAATTGTGATTGCATTGTCAGTTGATATGTCAAACTTTGTTGTATCATTGGTGCTTGGAACCTTGTTTTAATAGACATGTCACTATGCAAATGCAATATTTTTGGAATTTTTCAAAGATAATGTATGATATGCAACTAAATGCGAACTAAATAGATGCTTGACCCCACGGGCTCCCCTCCACGGCACTCACTTCTCAGGGAAGCCAAGCATCAGTCCCCATGGAAATCTCCCCATGGCGAACTTAGTATCTCTTCCAAGTATCCGAACTTGTCCTTCTAAAGCAACTAGAAGGATTTTTGGCCTCTAAATACAAGGTGTTTAGTAAGGATTTCTGTTAAGCGTTACTCCTTGATGTCACGCAAGCATGATTGAGACATTAAGTCCATCAAGATACCAAACAAATGTATTCACGCAAGCACGATTTAGACCGTGAGGTCCTACTTAGATGTTGATATGAGAAAGAGTTCAAGGGTCATCACTTCCCAAGTAACTGCAATTCCCACGTAACCCTTCCTTCAAAGCTTTCGCCCATTAGGTATTTGTTTATAGTGAGTTAGAATGCCAAGGTATTCTAGCCGTACTCACTTTGGGTCATTCCCTTCTCATGATTATCACTTGCTTGCAAAAGCAAATGGTCGGGAAGGCAGGCCCTCTAAAGGTGACACACAATCAAAAACATGAGCATGGTATTGAAGATCTGGATTTCTGATCACCCTAAGAAGGATGAGAGCATACTCTCCTACTCCAATGTCATACTCAACAATCAAAGCAAACATACATTCATTCCATCCTATTTAGAAATCACTAGGTGCCTAATATATTAATTGCAAACACAAAGTTTAGTTGTATGTCCAAGGCAACCTGCAACACCCAAGTCAGAAGTTTGATATGTTTAGTCTTCGACTATAGAACCTGCATAAAATGTGTTAGTAGTTTCATTTGTTGTCTTTTTCATGCATATGCCAAGGTTCTGCATAGAGAATCAGTACCAAAAATCCAAAAAGCAGAAACAGAATGCAAAAGAAAACAATTTTGCAAGTGAAAAACACTGTCTTTTTCCCTCTGTTTCTGGCCCTACACAGGCACAGAATGTCTGACACAGGTGTATAATGTCTGACACAGGCATAGAATGTCCTTGATATAGGCACAAAATGTCTGACATAGGCGCAAAATGCTTGACACAGGCGCAGAAGTCCCCAGAAAACCCTACACTACCTTGTTTCTTGGGTTTTTGACCTGCAAATCAACTCAAAAGCACTCAAAAACATAGTTAAGGGGTTAGATGGTTAGTTTCACGTCGGGTTCACCAATTAATGTAGCTAGGAAATCAGAAATCATCAAAGAAAATAGGAATTAAACTAGCTCAATCATGAAAGCTCAAATGCAATGATCAATCCTAACACACTCAATAAAGACATGAAAGCAAAACATTCAAGATTAAAACTAAACAAACCAAATGCAGATCTGAATATCTTCTTCATGTGGCTCCATTGTTCTACTTTCTTCTTCAAATAGCTTTTGTTTGTGGATCTCACCTTCAAGTGCATAAACCTAATGTGAAAGCAAGATTGACAATTAGCACAAGAGTACTCAAAGCGTGATTGATTTGACAAAGTGGTTATTCGATCGATAATGTGATTATTTCGATAATGTGATTATTAGATCAGGATTGAAGAGATTCATCCAATTTATAGATAAATTGGAGAAAAGACAAGATTAGAATGAAATTGATATTAGAGGCAATTGATTTCAAAAATGGCACAATTGAGTGGAAAGAAGAAGGTTATGACACCTTCTATGTCATGAATTATGACATATTGCCAATGCAAAGGTTAGAAGACTAGAAGCTTATGACATCTTGCTATGCCAAAAGTATGACGCATGAGAAATTCATGCTTCCACCAAAGCACAAAAATAGGGAGAACTAGAGAAAATTAATTAGGTGGAAATTGAAATTAGGAAATTAGAAAATAGGAAATTAGAAAATTAGAAATGATGAAATTAGGAATAAAGAAATTGATGAAAAATTAGGAGATTAGAAAATTAGAAAATTAGGTGAATTAATTAACAATTCTTCATTTATTAATTAATTCACAAAAATAGAGGGAATTAATTAGCCAATTAAATTAAATATTTAATTGTGACACGAAGACTTAGGATAAATAAATAATTTATTAACCCTAGAGGGGGAAATGACAAATAGGATTAAATGAATAAATCATAAAACCCTAGAGGATGAATTAGAAATGCAAGAACGACAATTAGGTCTTGACAAAAGATAATTGATATCAATTCGATTTGATCATGATTCTGACTGACAAAGGACCAATGTTGACAAACGATTTGATTGATAAATGCACCAATTGATGAGGAACAATGACAAATTGATCCAAATTGACATGATTGAGAAGGACGACGATCGGTGACAAATCGATCGCAAAATGACAAAATTGACAAGTTGATAAGGATCGATAACAAAATAGATTGCAAAACGACAAGATTGATGACAAATTGATGAAAAGACAAGAATCGATGACAAATCGATCGCATAATGACAAGACTGAAAAGAGGACAAAACCCTAATTAGGATTGACGATGTCCAAAATGATGACAAATGAATACGCACATTGATGCGACAAGATAAGATTGACTAAAATCATGACAAATATTGTTATCGACAAGACCGAATTCGAGAGCGAGACAAATGAAGAAATGCAGAAGAAAGACTCGATGCTCGCAAATGATAAAGACCAAGTGCGAATCATAGGAGAAATGTTAATGCGACGCAAAAACCCTTAAATAAGGCAATGCGCAAATGTTAAAATACGACTCCGCAAGCATTGACCATTTTTAGGTGTCTACATATATATATATATATACATGAATTTTGACAGCAGTCTATTTCAAGATTAAAATATAATAAAATCAGAATACTAAGGTAATAGACATTTATTTTTATTTTCAGTTCATTCATAGTTTCTTATATATATATATATATATATTGACATTAATGGAGCATATGTATTATTCATCTTTTTTTTTAAAGAATAAATAAAGTAGTTTAAATGTAAGGTTTAAAACATTAGGTATATATATATATATATATATTATTTAAATCTGTTTCTTTTCAAAGTATTATATTAGGATATTTTTAAATAATAGAATAGAATAAATTTGTTTCCCATCAATACACGCAGCTGACTTTTGATTTAAATAACAATAACTAGATTTATTTACTTCCTACTATACATTCTTTGAGAAAACATAAAATATGACCGTAATATTTTTATTTACAGTCGCAACTAACTATTTCAAAAATCTTCTAAATCAATAAACAACAGGATATAATGCATTATCGATATTAACTCTTAAAACATCTATTTATTCTTCCTTTAAGTTTGAACTATAGATGTAAGCAAATATTTTATTTCTATTTAAAAGTGACTACTCTATTAACATTTAGCTTTGCATTTCTTTTTCATTAGCAGTAAGGACGGAATATGAATTTTATTCTTAATCTTTTTCTAGTAACTATATCATTAAAGAAATAATTCCAACAATGCATTCTTCTCTTTGCAAGAATATATACTTCAAATTAAAATACATCTTTATTACATGGTAAAACAAATCCAATAGTTACATTTAGTACATCATAGTTTCTTTTATACAAATAGGTAAATAACAAAATCAAGCCTCTCATTTCTACTAAATGAGGGCTTGCCAAATACATGTATTT
This sequence comes from Cryptomeria japonica, assembly GCF_030272615.1. NCBI lineage: Eukaryota > Viridiplantae > Streptophyta > Pinopsida > Cupressales > Cupressaceae > Cryptomeria > Cryptomeria japonica. The sequence continues at coordinate 387,773,922 of NC_081406.1, read as the reverse complement.
TCTTTTGCAACTAAATACAAATAAACAATAGGATCATGCCATAAATTCCCTTCCAATCTTATTCCCAAGCAAACCTGCAATAAAAACTTGTAGGTTGTGACCATGGAGGCTCACGTCCCAACCTAGGCTTACAAGAAGCCACCCCCGAGCTAGGAGAACCAAGGCCAAATGGGTAACACTCAAGCATAAACACATAAGCAAGAGGAAAACACAACACAAACACTCCCAACCCAAAGATGAACAAAGTCACTTAGTGACTATAACTTGTGGAGTGAAGGTGGACCAAATACCTAGAGGAGAAAATTGCAAATAGGAGAACAAAATGTCATTGTAAGGCTACCAAGTAGAATAACCACAAGTTCCAAACTTGTCCCAACAAATCCTTATGTCCCCCAAGGCATACAAGCCAATAAACTCCCCTTATGACCCCCACTGCATAAACAAAACACTATGTAGCAAGGGTCCCATAATCTCTTGTATATCACTCTCTTCCAAAGAGAGCCTCTACACTCTTAGGCTGTCAAACAACCCTTCATCCCAAGGCCACTCTACCCTCCAAAGGGTGAGTATGACCTTGAAACACCCAAAACAATAACATAAATACATGCAAATAAAAGAAAACACAAGGAAGAACTCAACATCTTCCTAAGCTTACTAAGAAACACAACAATGGAAAACAACAAACAATCTTTTCAAATTTATGAAACAACATACATGAGGAAGTATTCAACCAACCTTAAAACTACCAATGGGTGAATAAAAGTTTGTAGGAGAGCTACCCAAATCCACTATCTTTTCCTTCACAAGACTTAGCCAAAACTTTCAAAATCCCAAAAAACCAATTCTCGAGAAAGTCCATGTCTCCAAAAATGGAGAGTGGGTGATCAAACTTCTCCCTTCCAAACCATTCTCTAAGAAGACACTCTTCACTCTTTCCAATCCTCTTGGGAAGGGTGAGGGATGTTCATAGGTAGGTCTTCCCAACTCCTTACAATCTCTCTAGCCAAAGCACCTCAAAAAGGTAAAAGAAATGGGGAAGAGCAAAGTCACTGATGAGGAAGGTTGTCTAACCTAGGTAAGATCCTCAAAAGTTAAAATTCGGCCATCTTGAAAAACTCAACTTTTGGGGTGACTAAACAGTCCTTGGGGAGTGGACACATGGCTAAAATTGGCCTTCATCCATAGGTACATCGTATGGCCCACTAGAAATGACCCTAACTTAACCTTAGGAGTTAGTTTAACCCTCTAGAAACTCATCCAAAGTTTACCTACGGGTCAACCCTGAGTTGACCTTTCAAATGGCTCCCTATCCAAGACTTTCTTGGGACCATACTAGGATATTTAAAAAAAATGCATTGGTAAAACAAATTCTTTCCAAGGGACATGTCACTGCCAACTCACCATACATCACATGTGTCAAGTGACACCACAAAATTACACATCACTTAAATACACATGGCAATGTCCCTTTTTGGAAATAATAAATTAAACACACATCCAAGCATAAACATTTACAAATTAAAACACATTTACAAATGAGGTATTGTCTCTCCAAATAGACAACCCTTGGCTTCACAAACACACATAGGTTTAGGCTTGATTCTCCGAATAGTTTCCATGGTCATATGGATCAGTTTTCCTGCACATCTCAATTTGCACATTACTAATTCCAAAAATCACATATAATATTATTATATGACAAGAATACAATTCAGACATTTGCATACAATTTCAATTATAATAATCAAGCTTCCCATTATCTAATAAAATCCACATAAAATAATCTACTAAATGACATCATCATAATCATCATGAAATTCAATCATTTATAAAGAATGCATCCATAATTTCTAGCATCAAAACAAAGCTCTGCAAATCAAAATAAATGACAATCATATCAATGTTATCCAAACATTGGATCATATATAATCTATGTCCATAATGCATCAAAATATAGTATCAATAATAGGTCCAACATGAAAATAACTAAAATGCTATGACGGGTTGGGGTAGGGCCTCACATCCCCCTCAGTTGTCTTCCACTTATTTGAACCGTCTAACAGAAGAGAATTGGAACAATACTAGCTCCACTAATTTGTAACATGAAAACCAACTTTCCCAAACACTAGGGTGATCTTGTATATCTCTAAAAAATACCCATTTGAGTTGAAACATAATGGATGATGGTTTCAATTGTAAAAGGAAAAAAAATCCAAGCTCCTTTTCTTCCAAATCAATAATTGCACTTATTACACCATTTAACACCTTCTCTCATCAAATAAAAGAAATTAGAATATATCCATCCACTTTGAGAGACACATTATATCTTATTAAATTATCATAGGTTCATCAATTCAAGATTCACTTGACTCCCTAGTAGATAAAATGACAAGTATTTTTGCAACTAAGATATTGAATGAATCTTACACTTAAAACTCATATGAAAGTAACACAAAGGGGTTTGACTAATTCTTATTTAAATATAGATATTTAATCTTAGCTAAATAGAGTCTTAAAGGAGTTCATTAACACATTGCTAGTGTGTAGATACATATCAACACAAGAAGACATGTTTCAAAGATGACTAATAGAAATAGATATTGTGATAAGGAGGATAGTATCATACATGATCAAGACACAACTAAACATGATTACAAATGATGGAGAAGCAAACATAAAATACACCAATTGTAGGAGTCACACTCTATATTTTTATATTATTTATTAAACCTAAATATGTAGGTTCATAAAAACCTTTAAAATAAATAGTGCACCTATTTTCTCTATAAAATATTATACACTAAATATATGCACTCTAAAAATTAAATTTCTCAATCTCAAATGTTAAAGTGAAAGGCCTTAAATGGTACGTCCTATATAAGACAAAAGTGAAAATTTCTATTGATCATCAAAACATGAATTCTCCAAATAAATAAATCTAGTTTTTTATGATAGAAAAAATAGAGCACTTATTGACTATTGGCCAAGAATGCACTAAATGGTAAAGAAACTATAAGGATGGATATTGCCATACAACATTTATTAAACTTACAATTTTTTCAATTATTAATTACAATTTATCCTATATAGGTGTATTCACTTCATAACAAGGAATACACTTCTCTCTAAGAGAAAGGATGTTCATGTAGATAAAAAATCCATATGTATAAAATGAAAACTCTACACTAAATTCTAGATGCAAAGGATGCTTCACGAGTTGATAAAAGGGAGCTTCTAGATGTTTTGTTCAACTTGGTTTGTATGAAACTAAATTTCATATAGAGGATGTCAAGCATAATGTCCATTCTAGACTTTGTGAGGCCCATCATCAAATTTCCTTAGACACTACAATTGCCTTCATTAAAGCAACACTCTTGGATACTATATTTTATTATCATCCCTAAGCACTGGAATATCATTAGATTTGAATTATAATTATAATTGCATGATAAGATAGTTAAATCAGATGATTATATGTGCTTGAAATAAACTTTAATGAAATCTACATAGTTAAATGAGCTTTGCTACAATCCACTATTAGATAGATTGTTATGTTTTTGAAACCACTATTCCTTGATTGGTAATGGATATGATGATGATTGTATTTAAAATGACTATATGCTTATGACCTATGGATATGATAAACCATAATCATCCTTGAAGATTAGGTTCATGTTTACATTATAGCATGAATACTTAGGATAACTACAATTATTCACGAAATTAGATTGTCATAATTATATACACGTTCCCAATGCCATTAGGACCTTATTAAAATTGGCATACTTGCTTCATTGAATTTTATTGATGTGATTTCATGCATGTCCTAATACAATGTGATTATCAAGTATTTTTTTGATTACTTTATGAAATTGTGTGCAATGATCTTGTGCATGATCGATTATTTTCAGCATGGTTTTGATGCTTAAATGGTCTACTTGAGGAAAGGATTGTGTGATTGTTGGCAAGAGACGCTGCATGTATGTTGAGATGGTGTCATTGATGGAAACTCATATTAGTTTTGGCATCAACACTTCATGTTTTCATCATTATGGAAGATTGATTGGATATTGATCAAGTATTGGTGAGGTCTGGTGAGAACAAGATATCCAATAGAGTGTATAATATTTTGGTTGGCGGATTATTTTGGTTGACTATTATGCTTTGAAAATTTTGGGGAAAGTTTGTAGATATGAAATTTACCTTATTCCAAGTTTGTGGCCTCCGGTGATAAGTGTTGTGTAATTTAGAAGGTCTGGTAATCATGTCTTTGGTTAGAAGAATGGTTATCTATGGTAACGTGTGGTAATTTTTTTTGCCGATCTTGCGGATCGATTCTTGTGGTTGATTGTGTGTTCAATGTTGGTAAGCTGACCTATGGGAAGCATGTGGACATTTTTTTTTGGTCCTCTTAATTGTTTTTGAATCGAATTAAGTCGACTTGGGTTACATGTTTCATGTTGCATGTTATGCAGGTTTTGGGACAACATGGTGGTAACCTAAATTGGTGATGTTGATATATAAGAAATGTTTATTTGATCATTTTGGTATTCGATAAGTGCGTGGGATGTGTGTGATTGATTGTGTGCAGTTTCACATGCACAAGGTGAAGATTTGTGCTTTGGTATGTTGCAGAATATCATAACAGAGTAATAATATGTTGTGTGCTTAATCAGAACTATATCTAGGCATTTATTGATGCTACTTCATAGTTCAAACTTCATTGTAATCTCTTACAAACTTTTGTAAGATAGTGAGCCTTCTAGGTTGTAGCCCTTATTTGTAAATTGAGCAATGAGCTCTAGGCAGTGTGCCTCAATGCATGTGCATTCCCTCTATGTAATATTTTTATACTTTTACAAAGTATACTAATATTGTGGGTTAGAATCCCACAGTGGTTTTTCCCTTAACTAGGTTTCCACATAAAAATCTTGGTGTTATGGTTTTGCTAATCTTTGCTTTGTGTTCATGCACTTTAATTTCCTTCATATGCATTAAGCGGTTTAAAGGACATATTGTCAAAATTAAAAATTGTAAAACACTGATTCACCCCCCCTCTTAGTGTTCCTTGATTCCAACAATTGGTATTAGAACCTAGTTCCTCAGAAGAAGCCTAACAGCTTGAGGTTGATCCGGGAAGGTGAATCAATGGATTCTGCTAGTTTTAGAAAGCAACTAGTTGTTGCTCTTGAATATCTTGATCATGCACAAGATGAGAACTGACAAGTGAAAGAAAATCTCAAAGATTCTAAATAACATATTGAAACATGGAAGGATCAGTTGAACAAATCAAGGGAAAAGAGAAAGGACTTGTTGATCAACTTAAGAAGAAGGAAAGTTAGAGAATTGATGAAGAAGCCTTGAGGGAAAAGACAAAAGAATGTGATAGACCAGCTAGAGAGAATACAATCCAGAAGAATTAAATGGAAGCTATTGTGATGAGATTGACAAAAGAGATTGAAGAAAGGAAGAAGAATGAAGAAAAGCTTGCTCAGTTCCTTAAAGACAAATTTGAAGAATGTTGCAGACTTGAGAGTGATAATGGACAATTGAAGCTTGACCTACAAGATGCTAGACAACATAAGGAAGATCTTGAAAGACATATCATTCTTATTAGATATGATCTTGATCTTGCAAATGACTACAAGGAGAAGTTATAGATCAGTTCAGCCAATCTTGATGAAATGCTTACAAGTTAGAAGAATCCTAATGACACTCAAGGTATTGGATAGGAGAAAGGAGAAAGCTTCAGCTCTGGTCAAAGCAATCCTAAGAATCAACAATAGGAGAACATTTCAAGAAAGCCTTCTGTAATAAATCCTAATTCTCTTAAATTCAATGACAATTATTTTGTTTGCAATAATTTTGGTCATACGACAAGTCAATGCAAAAATAGGATGATTAATAATGGTCCATCTTTTACTGGTCAATGTTTCAAATGCAATAAGTATGGTCATAAGGCAAATGTATACAAAAGTATGATGAATAACCTTCAAGATAAGATAAATATCAGATGTTATGCATGTGGTATGTTTGGATATGTTGCTAATAAATGCAGATTGAGAAGAAATCAGATGAATTTCATACCTATGCAAGGAAATATTGTTTGATATCCTTGCAACAAATTTGGTCACATTCCTAAGCATTACAAAAGTAGAAATGTGATTAAGAGAGGTCCAGAAGACAAGAAAAAGAATGAGAAGCCAGATGAGAAGGGGAAAGAAAAATTTGAGGGGATCAGAGATCAGATGAAGAAGACATGGGTTAAGAAGACTGATTCAGAAGCAAGAAGTGGATCCGCACCTGATTCTGGTGTTGGAACTACATTTGGTAACTAAACCTAGCCATCCGACATTGGGGGAGTTAAAATGCATGTAGTGCCCCTCCTTAGTTCATCTTGCCTCTTTGTACATCAATAAGCCAAATTGATATATCTTAGCCTACTTTATGATGATTTGATGGTATCATACTATGTGCTAACCCTATTTCATGATTATATTGGATGCAGTGATGATTATGATAATGCTAGCTTGATTGTGAGTGTCTTCTATTATATTCGTGATAGAGATGATGCCATATCACTCATTATGAGCATGATATGATGTTGCAATTATCTTCACTTGTGTGTCTATTTTATGATATATGCTATTGTATATGTTGTTGTACTTGTGTTGGTGATGATAGGTTTGCAGGTACTAGACATCGACTCCACCTAGCTTCACAGGTCTAAGTGTTTCTTCATCCCAATGGCAAGTTGATTGGAGGTGACATAAAATACCACTCTACACTATAGGTTTAAGTTGATATCCTTGTTATTCTAGTATCTTGAGTTGGGTCATCAGTTAGGGTCGTGTGGTATTTTATGTTATTCTATGGTTGGTTTGTCTTGAGGAGTTGTGATCTTTGGTTAATAAAATTATTAATTAATTAATTGGTTCACATGGTTTATAATAATAAATTAAATTAATAGTTGGTATTAATATTTAATATTAATGTGTGATTATTATTTGGGAATATTATTTATTGATATTTATCCTTTGGATTTATATTTAATTAATGATTTTATATTATTGTTACTTATTACGGACTATTTATTTATTAAGTTATGGCTTTAATATTTATTTGGGTTTTATTGTTTAATTAATTAATTGAGCCTTTATATTTTATTGCACCTTGGTTTATTTAATTAATTGGTTGATTATAATATTATTTTCCTATTTACCCTATTTGGTTATTAAATAATTATTTATTCTACCTACCCTATTTTGTGATTGGATGAGTGTATTGGGTAAATTAATTTAAATATTATTTTTGTAATCTTACCTTGGTATTTGGAAAGGGTTGGTAAGAAATATATTTTAATACATTATTTTCATTGGCTGACATATTTCTATAGTTTTTGGTTGATTTTCTATTTATTGAATTTTGTTGTGCATTGTTGGGGTTGGCATCTCTAACAATTTTGGTTTGAAGATTTTTAGTTTTGATTGATCAAGGTTGGATTCAAATTTGCTGAAGTTTTGGATTGGTTTGTTGCACTTCATTGATTGTCTTGGCTATCACTTCAATTTCTCCACGTTGAATCTTTGCCTTCATTCTTGAATTTTGATTTGGAAGGAGTTGTATTCTTCGTTTCTTCTGAAAATATTGCCTTTGGGGTTATTGGAATTGCTATTTGATTATATGATATTTTATATAGGTTGAGGAAAGAGATTCATGGTTTAATTTATACATATATATACTTGTTAAAGGAATGAATGTGGTTGTGTATTGTTGGGATAGCAAGTGGATATATTTATTGTGCTTGATGTCTTATTATTTATTTTCATTCTAGAATTATTGATCTCTCATTTGCCTTTCTATTTGATATATGAGTCCTCTCTCATCTTTATTTTGTCTCTTGGTGTTTCCATTTGAGTTCTAGGCAAGTTTGTGTATTTATTTGTGAAAGAGGTGTTGGGAAATGATATTAAAAGTCCTCTTGTATGGTCTTGTTATCTCATTTATTTATTTCTTTGGCTTTATTTTGGCCTTCCACACATTTTGGGAGTGTCTTGCGATCATTTTGTGAGCTTATGTGCAAGTTTGTGCAAGATCATCACTTGGGTTTTTCCGTTTTCCGCATTTTTGCTCTCAGTCTTGGATGCTCCACAGAATGGCTTGGATGCACTAACTGTTCCATGGATGCGCTAAAAGAATTGGTGGATTATCCATACAATGCCTTGGATGCTCCACATACTTTCATGGATGCACTAAAAGAATTGGTGGATGCTCTAAAAGAATTGGTGTATGCTCTAAAGGAATTGGTGTATTCTCTAAAAGAAATTGTGGATGCTCTAAAATAATGGGTGGATACGCTAAAAGAAGCGGTCTATGCACTAAACTTCCTTTCTTATGTATTTTGATTATTTTTGGCTTTCTCTCTTGGTTTTTCCAATTTTGTGTTTTTCTAGAGGTTGTTGTATGATGGTTTTGAGTTCCTAAAGCTATCCCAAGATTTGTTTATTGACTATAATCGATTTCTTATGCCAATTGGATTTTATGCAAGATGATTCATGCCTTGTTTTAGATTTATTGGGATCCTATTAAATATTGTTGTGAGATGCATGTTTGTTGTATTTTTCTTAGTAGCCTATGAGAGGTTGTGATAGTGGCATATGTTGTTCATGCCTATGATTACATTATTTGGTTGTAACCTTGGTTATCTAACCAAGTTTCATTGAGAGCCCTTGTGTTATGTGTATACATTATCCTAAGGTCTAGGTGCATTCTAGGGGGAGTGGGCTTCCAAGTGAGTGACTGGGGTCGTGGGGAGTAGACAGTTGGGTTACTCGGAGTCTAGACTGCCAGAATACCTTATTGGGATTTTATCTTGTAATCAAGTGATAATTTAAATTAATTGATTTTAGGAGGGTTGGGTAATAGTAATTCACCATGATAAGATAAGAAATGGTTTTTTGGCCTCAACGCATGTCCCTGGGATATTTATAGTGATTTTGGAATGGTTGAGAAGACCTTGGTGATCCTAGTAAGCTAATCTCCCTTACTCCTTCAAGGTTGAGAGGCCTTTGCATGGGCATTATGGATGTCGGGATGGGTTCCCAGGTTCCCATATGGTTTCATGTGATGACACTCTTTTCCTACGTGTATGTCCTAGCACCTTAAGTCTTGATTTGTGGAGTAGCCTCTAGAGGTCTTATGTTTATGTTGAGTTTTGATTTAGCTATGAGATGTGTGGAGTGTTATTCTTTGGTTGTTAGGTGTCATCCTAGATCTAGAGTGTGTGTGGGATCTTGTATCATCTCCTAGCATGGGGGTTGGTTCCTTTGGTTCCACATGGTCGGGTGGTTTGATGCCTTCTTCCATTGGGATGTTCTTTGTTGGATGCTCTTGTGCGTGGATGTGGATTATCATCTTTTCAGCTATGGATGGATACTTGTATTAGATTGTTGTATATGATTCATATGACATGTGTATGTGTAGAATTCATGATGTAATTATATTTGTAGTTGAGATCTATGCTCATTGATGGAAAATGGTTGATGTATATGTAATGATAGATGATGTATTAGGCCAAGATCATAATATTTGTAAGAGAATGTAATGTTGTATCTTGTTACATCTTGGATAATGCTCATTAATGGAATTGGTTATATACATATGCATTTAGTGTTATGAGAAAGTCTATGATGATTAAGGAAATGGATTAGTAATATGGTAATTAGTGTTGGAAATAAAATAATGATGCTAGGATGTTGAATAAGTGATTGGGATTAGGAACATTTGGATTGGTGCTCTTAAAATGAATCTTAAGGGGTTTAATGAAGATTTCATGATAGATGGATTAGTGAATGATCATATATATATGCATGCAAGAATAAATGCTAGATGAATGCATTAGGTTACATGATGTGATGTTTATGATGGTAATGTAAGTAATGGCGTTGATATACCTTAGGGAAGTTATATGTTGAGTTGTATTTATTTCCGCTTGCGTAATTAGTTCTAATGATTATTCTTTTATGTTTATGTTCATGATGAGAATATGTATATCTTGCTAATGGATGATAAATGCATATGAGTGGTTAGTTGTATATGTTGCATTAGTAGATGTTTAAAAAAATTATCTCTGTTTACATATTAGATGGTTAGTTTCTATAGGGTATTTTGGCGGGCATTACAATGCAAATCTTTCAAACCCCTTTTTTGAATATTTGTGCCTATTTCTAGCAGGATGCAGAAGGATTTATGATTGCAGATGTTTGTGGTAGATTTCCAGAAGATTTGAACCTATTTGAAGATCCGACAAAGAATTTATGATAGATATAGAGAATCCGAAAGAATTAGGACAAAGTGCATTTATTGCAGTGAAAAATTAGGTCTTCAACCAATAAAAGGTAACTTTTCCTCTTCATTTTTCACTTTGTGATTGAAGAGAAGTATAGAGAGCTCTGTGAATTTATAAGGCTATCAAGAAAAATTTGGTGCTATCCATTTCTAAAGGGATTTGATGAGTAAACTTAATTTGGCATCAAAGGTATTTATCAGTGAAAACCTTCTTTTGGTTGAAGTTTGGAATTTGAATTTGTAAGAATGGCTGCATCTGGTACCGCAACCCCTCTGGTTGCCAATATCACTGAGCGTGCTCATCCCAATTTTAAAAATCACCCATTCATTTTGATAGAGGATGACACCTAAGAATGCATTTTCATTGTTTACCCCATGGAGTGCTACACATTGACGATATAAGGGTTTACACTCATGGTCCGATTAAAGAATTGGGAAGCTCCCAATTGCTGAATATTTTCAACAACCGGTTATCCGATCAAAGTTCCATTTTGAAACCTAAATTTTATGGATTGGAAAGGAAGGGTTTTATTCAATTTGTAAACCTTTTGATGGCATGTGAGAAGGAATGGATTTGGTACATTTAAGTCATTTTTACGATGAATTTAAGTGGTTGGATAAGCCACACAAGATCAATAAAGGTGTGACTCAGGCAGTTATAGGGTTGTGTGCATCCGGTTTGTTGCCATCTTTGAAAAATAGTAAACAATGACATTGTAATCAATACAACCAACTCAAAGATTGATAAATGAGCAATGACTATTGATTACATCTGGTTTGTATCTATGGTGATAGGCTATAAGATTTATTACTCTAGCCAAATGAATTATGTATCTGGTACTACAATGTACATTGCATATGACATGTTAAGAGAGAACAAGAAATATGATCATTGCAAGCTCCTCTGAAGTGAGCTCATCAAGAACCTAAAGAAGATCAAATAAGAACCCCTTTAAATATGGTACCCTACTTCTGTGCATATTCTTCTATTTCAAGAATGAGATTCTGGGAGTTGGTCCAATACAGTGGGCATTTGATAGGCCTATGGGAATGCAGATTCGAGAGTATCTCTATAGTTTCGGTGACTCCAAAGCCTGAAACAAGAAACTATGGGGATATTTCAAAATATTTTAGGAGGAAATGCATAAGAAGGAGAGAATCTTGAAAGCTATTGTGGAAAAATATGCTGACACCATCTGTTTAATGGTTGACACCAATCAATTCCTGATGGAAATGATGAAGCCCCACACTTCATGGATTCTACCAATGAGCTATGAGGTTGATGAACAAATTTTGGAACTATATGCACAACATTTGATGAGCCAACCAGTGGACTCTAATGAAGAAAGGTTCGGAACCTACAAGGAAAAGAGCCTAAAACTTCATCAACAATTTAAGAGACCAATCATTCAGAAGAAGGCCTGGAAAGAGGTTGAATCTTTTGTAGAAAACATGGGGATATCAAAAGAGGTTGTCTAGAAAGCTAGAGAGGAAAAAATCACCTCTAAAGGGCAACCAGTAAGAGTGAAGAAGGAACCCACAGTAGTCCCTAAGCTTATTGCCAAAACCAGTAGTACTACTCCCATTTCCCAACTTTCCAAGCCTAAATCATTAGTTAACCCATCCAGTGCAGTGCAAAAGAAGAAATCAATTAGATTTGTGGTGGTTGATGAAGAAGAAACTAAATCTAATGAGGCAATATGAGAAGTAAAGGAAAAAGATCCTAAGGCCACCAAGGTTTTTAAGGAGAAACCATTCGGCAAAACAAGATCCAGCAAGAAGTCAAAATCTGAGCTTGATCAGGCATTGAAGTTAGGAAAACTTCAAGGTAATTACACTAGTGTGCCTCCTATTACATTAGAACAAAATATTAATTTAGTTGTCAAAGATGGTAATTTGAAACCATTATCTGAGTGGTATGAAAATTTTGTTGAAAATGGGAAGAGATCACTAGAAGAAGTCATAGTTGAATACATGAATGCATATAGTAAATCCTTGATAGAGTTATCATCTATAATTTGAAAGAGTTTGTATGACATTTTGGATGCTCAGAGACTAACAACAAATAAAGAAGATGAGAAGTTGAAGGAATATATATTAATTAATTTATGTTCAGTTATTTCTAAGGAGGAATTAGATAGATTGCTCTAGTTAGCCAAGGATAAGTTTTGAAGTAAGCGCAAAGTAAACAAGATCATGTGTGGTAAGATTGATGAAGTGAATAAGGAAACATAGAAGATTTGGAAAAACATTTTGCAAGAAAATCAATATGAAGTCAATCTGGAAAAGGATCAAGATGACACTCATTTGGAAAATAAGACCAAGGTGGATACACCTTCAATTCTGGAAGATCCTCCAATTGAGCAAGCAATAGGTGATACTTATGTTCCAGAAGTTCAATCAGCAAATCATGTAGAAGCCAATATTCTGGAAGATAGTAGAGTGGAGAATGATGCAGGTGTGGGTGAAGCTGATAAAACAAATAAGGTTGAGATCCCTCCAACACCTAGAAAGGAAGAAGATGCAGAAAAAATATGGAGAAAATAGAGGTCGAGGTTGAAGTTCTAATTGATACAAGAGACACTGTAGAGACAGTGAAAGTTAAGCAGATCATTGATGACCCATAGTTTATACAAGGAACAATCAATCTTGCTTCCCTATCTTCCATACAAAAACTTCAGTTGGCATCTTTTGCTCAAGCCAAAGCCAGTGAAGATATTTTAAAATCACACACTGAAGGTAGCTTGTTGATAAACATGGCAGTCGGTACTTTGGAGAAGCTAATGCCCCCATTCCAAAAGATGCATCTGATACTTCATCTAGGCAATTGAGAAGCCTAATTGAATTTTTTGATTCCCATTTTGAATCTTTTGAGAAATCTACATAGATAAAGGTTAGAAGTGAATTTCATGATTAAAGGTTCTTCACTTTGAAGAAAATGATCTAAAATGATAGACCTACATTAAGTAATTGTTTGAAAAGCATGCAAGATGCAATAATCGTAGGTGGAAACTTGTATAAATCATGCTCATCCTTGAACAAGTTCACTGCAGATATTGAGAAGAAGTATCAGGAGTACAAGGATCAGTTGGACAACTTATCTCAGTTAGTTGATCCTCTATCAAATTCATTAAGTCGACATGAAAATCAGGTAATTTCATTGCTTGAGAAGATTCAGAGTCTAAGTTATGATTGGGAATGGATAATTGGCAGAGTTGAAGAACTTAGGAGTCATATTGTCCCTAAGTTGGATATAATGCTAAATGCTCATCAAGATGCTTAGATTACTCTAAAGACAGGTGATCCAGATGATCTCAAGACCACATAAGTGCAATCTTATCTTCTCAGTGGGTTCATAATAGTTTTTTAGAATCTACAAAAGGGTTGGGATAGTCACTTAGACTCTTTGAAGAACCTCTATGCAAATATCTTCAAGTTTTTGTGAAGTCTATAGAGAATTTTTGGCCTCAATTCTTGATTTTCGTTGTCTTATCTTTGTCATTGATGTCAAAGGGGGAGTGTATAGGAGTGAAAAATGTTGATCTAAGTGGGATTTCTTTATTTCTTTGATTTTTGAAATCCGATGATCATATATTTAGTTGCACTGTATATATATTGATTTTGATCTGACACAGTCATTTTTTACTAAGTGTTGCCATCAATGCCAAAGGGGGAGATTGCTAGAAAGAGACATTGCATGTATGTTAAGATATTGTCATTGATGATAACTCATCACTTTTGGCATCTACACTTCATGTTTTCATCATTCTGAAAGATTGATTGGAGATTGATCAAGTATTGGTCAAGTCCGGTGAGAATAGGATATCTGGTAGAGTCTAAAGTGTTTTGGTTGGCAGATTATTTTGGTTGAGTATTATGATTTGCGTATTTCAAGGAAAGTTTGTATATATGAAATTTACCTTATTGCAGGTTTGTGGCCTCTGGTGATAAGTGGTGTGTAAGTTAGAAGGTCCAGTAATCATGTGTTTGGTTAAAATAGTGGTTATCTATGGTAATGTGTGGTACTTTTGTTTGCGGATCTTGCAAATTGATTCTTGCAGTTATTTGTAAATTGAGCAGTGAGCTCTAGGAAGTGTGCCTGAATGTATGTGCATTCCATCTATGTAATATTTTTTATACTTTGATTAGAGTATACTAATATTATGGGTTAGAACCCCACCGTGGTTTTTCCCTTAACTGGGTTTCTAGGTAAGAATCTTGGTGTTCTGGTGTTGCTGGTATTTGCTTTATGTTTCCGCACTTTAATTTCCTTCATATACATTAAGTGGTTTAAAAGACAAATTGTCAAAACTAAAAATTACAGAACACTGATTCACCCCCCCTCTTAGTGTTCCTTGATTACAGCAGTGATATCCAGTGTTAATTTAAATGCAATGGTTACATTTGTGTTATTATTATGTGTGTGATTGATTATTTCAGTTAAGTGTTAGCAGCAATCAAGAAGGAAGACTGGAATGGGGGGGCGTGAATTAGTCTTCGCCGGATCTCAAAATTAAACTTCAAGACATAAACTGATAAACTGCAACAATAAACAGATAAGCAAATTAACAACACAACACACAACACCAAGATTTTTGACATGGAAAACCCGGCCAAGGGAAAAACCACAGTGGGAACCTACCCAGAGTAAGATGATACTCTGCATTAGTATGTGAAAATATTACAATAGGGAATGCACATGCATTTAGGCACACTGCCTAGAGCTCACTGCTCAATAGATATTTTCTTGGAAGGCTACAACCCTCAGGGAAGTCTCACTGACTTACAATATGATTCAAACTACAATATGGAGGACTGCAATGATAGCATCTACAAATGCCTGATGACAGTTCCGATTAAGCACAGTTGTCTACTCTGCAACACTAATCTCACCTCAATAGTTCACTGAATGATAAATATCTTGTTCTCATACTCACCTCTCTCTGATAATGCAGACACAATACCAACACCAAAACTAAGTGAATAACTCACCTATATATACAGTTCATCAACCTTGATAACAAGATCGGCTAAACCCTCAACCCTCAACTCGCAATTACAAATATTACATTACACGATATAAAGATTGATCACCAGACTAATATAATGATTTACATTACATAGAATGGACCTAGTTCAAATTTCTAAATGATCACATCCATCGAAAATCATGCCAAGATCAACCACAACACACTACACTATCAAAAATACCGCATAACATGAAAAATCAATACTGATTGATGAAAACCACCAAAAAATTGCACAATGATCAATGCAAATCACCAAAACAAATAGGACATGACTAGGAAACACTAGCAAGCATGTTAGAATAATCACCAACAGCTGCACCAACACCACTTATAAAATCTTCATCGATCAACATCAGAAAGCTCAAGAACATAACCAATCAAAAACTATCATGGAGAAAGATAGCTTGTGGGGTACCAAATCACAAACCATCTGAAATAAAGATACATAAGATCATCCCAAACAATATCTTAAAACCTCAACACAAGATCTGATCACACCAGAATATACTAGAGAAAATACCAGATTCTGCAAAGCAGTGATCAACATAACCAAGCTACAAAACCGGATCAAAAGATCTTCCCAAAATCACTAGAATAAACCACAGGTTTTATGTTGACATCAATGACAACAACATATCCTAGCAACAACAATCCAAAAACTCCAACAAGGAGTAGATGTATGAAATTGTATGTCAGAAATGTAAATTACATGATATTAAGTATATGTGTTATGCTTTGATCATATGTTATTGTATTAGATATATTGATGGTGCATACAAGTGTGTAGGTACACATTCCATGGGCCATATAACTCAAATACTAATCAATAACCCAATGCGATCACAACATAGCCAAGGCATTGTTCATGGAGGAGCAATACCTCATCCATGTTGTAAAAATATCTTCATAATATGCTATTGTTTAGTAGGATCAATGTGGTAATCAAGTGTGGTATGTCTTGTGAGGTTGTGAGTTGTCTCCTTAAGTGCCCAGGTGTATGTGTATATGTCACCATGAACCATGTGTCATAACATGTGTAAGTAATGTGTGTCAAGTGTGTAAATGAATGTATTATTTTTGTGTCCATATTGAGTTAATTATGTAGTGTCACCTCACCAAGTTAAGGTTGCCTTAGATAAAGGGAGTTTAAGGTATTTCCCAACCATGTGAACCCATAGGTGATGTTTGGGGAGACTTTTTAAGGGTCAAATAGACCTTGGGATGTGAAGTTTTATTATTTTTTAGGTACCCAAATAGTGTACCTTTGGGTTGGGGGCCTAACCAAGGCCAAAACTTAACTTTTTGGATAAGTCAAGTCCTTTCAAAGCCGAGTTTTTGAATAGTGATGAGAATTGCAATTTGTTAAAGGTAGTGTCAAATTTATTGCAAGGAGATATGTGGTAGAGTGACCAATAAATCCCTCCCTTCTTTTGCATGAGTTAATTCATGAGTATGAGTTACTTCATGAGTACAACCTTATTCTCCCAAAAACCCCTTATTTAGGAAAGTGGCAGCCCTTGGGTAGAAAAATATAGAATGGAGGAGGTGGTGATATGTGTCACCTATCCCCAAGGTAGAATTCAAAAAGATAACTTGGGAAAGAGGAAGGGGGTGGCATTTCTTGCTGTATTTTTTTCTCTGCTAAGTCTGAAATTTGCCCTCGCTAGGGGTGGCGTTGTAGAAAGGAGACACTTGCTAGGTGATAAAGAGGCCCCTTGTTGCTGCATAATTATACTTGTTGTGCTCTATGATAAGTGTGATACCTATAGCTACAACACAAAATAGTCAATAGATCATTACAAGCATGGTTAGCAAATCATAAGCAAAAGAAAGATAAAACCATGACAAAGCGATCTATCACCTCCTAAGAGATGCGAGTATGGATTTTCTCTCAGATCTGCATAAGCAATCCTAGTGACTTGACTACACCTAGATGGAGGATTTGAAATGATAATGATATGAAAAGATGAGATTGGTTATGCTAGGTTGATCCAAGAGACTAATTAAGCTAATGATGTGCATGATTAAGCTATGATGATGATGCAATTATGCTAGGAAATTGATCAAATTAAACTAAATCTAAGATGCAATTGCCTATAATAACAATGCTCAAATGATATGCTAGAATGGATATGCCTATAGTAACAATGCATAGGATGAAAATGAGATGGTATCCTTATTGCTCCAAAATGGGGGATATTTATAGGATTTCCAAGGCCAGGGGTGAGGTGGAAGGAATCAGCGATCAAGATTGAGTCTGAAGATATCAAGGGTGAAATTGGAGGAGGTTGGAGAAGAGGTTGGAGGAAGAGACACTTGTCATCTCTGTGGTGACAAATGTTAAGGAGCTTTGCTCATAAAATGGCAAGTGTCCAAGAGAGGAGACATGTGGCCAAAGTGCCATGTGTCTCAAGAAGAAAATATCCACACCATAGGAGGTTAGGATAAGGAGGTTAGAATGTGCAAGATAGGATAGGGTTAGGTAAACCCAAGGTTAGGTGGAATGAGTTATGTTAGAGGGATGGTTAGGTTAGGTGGTTAGAAGTTAGGAGGCATGTGGGTAATTTGAATTTAAAAATTCAAATAATAGGAAAAGACTAATTAATTCTCAACAACTCATAAATTAATTTGTTTTAATTAATTAGGGGATTAGAAGAATTAATTGAAGATGGGGGGAGGATTAATTAATTTGAATTAATTAATCAAAGGGGACTATTGAAATGAACCTATTAAATAAATCCTTAGATTTATTAATAAGTAGATGAAAGGGGAATTTAATCAAATTGCTTAATGAATTAAATTAAATTAGGAAGGTGGATTAATTAAATAATTGCTTATTTAATTAATTATCTTCAGACCATTTTTTGGTGTATACATTTTGCCCCTCTTTGAAGTGAGGTGTGATGACACATTGATTCAAAGAATAATCTCATTTTGATGATGACATTGGTTCGATTGGATGCCCCAACTATTGATTGATAAATTCCAATACGATGATGCCCCTTCAGGAGATCAATTGAGATAATTGATCTTTGGAGTTTTTGGATCTTTGCGAAATTGATATCCCGATTAGAAATGATTTGATGTCTACAATTGTGGTTGATGAAAATGCGAGTTCTATGATCATGATGATGTGGTTTTTGATTATTGATAAAGCTTGATTGATTAGATTGATAAGATCGAGATTCTGTCTGGTTTCAAGAATGACACCTCCTGTATAAGACAAAGATGATCAAAGCGTCTGGTTTCAGGAATGATATATCCTATATAAGACAAGATCAGAATGTCTGGTTTCAGAAAGATACATCCTGTATAAGACATGATATAATAGATGATATGTGATTGATTGGATAAAGAACTAATAATTTGTTGATATCAAGTTGCAAGAGGATTTAGATATGCTGATTTTGGTTCTGTTGAGGGCAGTAATATAATATTTTCGCTGAGTTGATAATATATGGATAGAGATGAGTCATCATTCTGATTGCATATACACTTATGATGATACCTTGATGATTCCTATGATAGATTTAACCTTGGATAAAATGAGCATGTGGGATCCCATGCAAGAATGAAATGCAAATTAAATGCAAAGCTACGATCGGACCAGTCACTGGGTTATTGTGTTTTGTCATCATTGAGCTTTTTAAAATGGGGAAGTAAGTGCAAACATCAATGGTATAATTAAACCATGATGACTTGAGCACAAATTTCCTATATTTTGATATGGCAAGTTAGCACAAGCATCGAGGTATAATTGAACCAAGATGACCTAAGTGTTGCTTGCATAAAATAGGTAGTATTAATCATTTCGATATGAAAATCGGAAATGTCTTTGATGCTACTCCGATGATCATGTCCTGTGACAAATTTGCACATATTAATGATTAATTTATAGACAATAGACAAGAAAAATATCATGTTCCTTCCTTATTTCTCTAGTCAAAGACATCCTAGAGTCACTCAGAAATCATGATAGCGAAAATCAAGATAGAAAAGTTGAACAATCATGCTAAACTCATTATCCAAAAGATATCATCCATGCGTTTAGGCTGACTTTGTGATGGTTTGATGGTTGATAATTTGATCTCATGTTTAATGTTGGATATGTCTTAGTTTTAGCTTGATACGAGTTGTCAAACTATTTGTTCTACCTATTTGATTAAGCTCAAAATGATCAAAAATTTTGCCCCCAGCTAAGGTGCAGGATTTCACCCCAAGCCTAGAAATAAATTCATTATGATATACCCAATGATCCAAACCATGGAAAGAAGCCACCCGGGATGCCTGCGTATGTACAAAGGCTTTATTATGCATATGAACAACGCTGATGGAAAAGAATGCAAGCAAAAGGATGCATGAACTAATAGATGGAAGAGCTAGCTGACAGATAGCTCATGTTTGCTAGGTTTTCACCATTTGTTTTTATTGCACTTTTTCTAATATTTGATTTTTTTAATTTTTTTTTTGCTTTTTCACTTTTTTTGGATTTTTCTGCTCTTTCACTGTTTTTAGATTTTTCTTCTTTTTCAGACATAAAACTTCTTTAGATGCATGCTATTGATGGGTTCTTCAAGCTGATCTCCATCCTGTGTTGATAGCTGATATGCTTTTGACCCAAATATTGTTGTGACCACAAATGGACCTAACTAGCTTGGTTCAAACTTTCCTTTCTTTTCTCGGTCTGCCTGGTTGTGTGGATTTTCTTTTAGTACTAGTTCTCCAACTTGAAAGATTCGTGGTTTGACCCCGTGATTATAACTCTGACACATTCGTTGTTGATATACCTTTAAATGATCAAAGACACTTTATCTTCATTCATGGATCAATTCTAAGTCTTGTAGTCTAGATACACATTGTTCTTCATTTGGGATAAGACCTTTTAATGATACTCATAGAGAAGGCATCTCTACTTCTATCGGCAATATTACTTCTAATCCATAAACACGAGATAAAGGTGTGGCACCCGTTGGCGTGTGGATACTAGTACGGTAGGCCCATAGAGAAGGGTTTAATTGAATATGCCAATCTCTTCCAGCATCATTCACTGTCTTTTTGAGGATTTTCAGAATAGTTTTGTTTGATGCTTTTGCTTGCCCATTCCCTTGTGGATAGTAGGGTGTGGAAAATCTGTGTTGTATCTTGAATTTCTCACATAGCTCTTGTACATCCTGATTCTTGAACGGTCGCCCATTATCAGTGATAATGGTCATGGGTATTCCATACCAACAGATGATATAGTTCAAGATAAATGCTGCAATTTATTTTCCTGTGATATTTATGAGAGGTACTGCTTCAATCCATTTTGTGAAATATTTTGTAGCTACAAGGATGAATTTGTGACCATTAGATGAAGAAGGATTTATTTTTCCTACTAGATCAAGACCACATTGACAGAAAGGCCAAGATGTTGTTAAAGAATGAAGTTCTTGTGCTGGTGCATGAATCAAATTCCCATGGATCTGATATTATTTGCATGTTCTAGCTATCTGAAAAAAATCTTGTTCCATAGTCGGCCAATAACAGCCCAAGCGTATGAGTTTTTTTGAAAGGGTAAGACCACTTGAATGAGTGCCACAAATGCCATTATGGACTTCATGTAAGGCCTTCTCAAATTATTCTTTTTTGAGACATCTTAAAATAGTACCGTCTAGACATCGTTTAAACAGGGTATCCGCGACGAGAGTATAATGGGAGGATTGGTGAATAAAGTTTCTCTTTTGATTTTTTGATAAGTCAGGAGGGAGGATAATATCTTTTAGGTATGTGTAAATTTGGCCATAGCGAGAGGAATCATGCCCAACAAGGTGACAGATAGTTTGGGAATCAGGACAATTATGAGTAGGGTAAAACAACTCTTCTACCAGGAATTCATAACGTTGTTAATTTTCCTGTGTCTAAAGTAGAGAAGCAAGTGTAGCCATGGCGTCTATTGCTTTGTTGTCATTCCATGGAATCTGCTAAAAAGTTATTTCTACAAAGTATTTCTGGATATCATCAACCATATTTTTATAAGGCATCAACTTTTCGTCCTTTGTTTGATAATCGTCATTGATTTGATTGATGACGAGCTGAGAGTCTCTGAAGACTTGAAGTTGTGTAATGTTCCATTCTACAACCATTTTGATACCTGTAACCAAAGCTTCATATTTTTTTGTATTGTTGGTGCATGGAAAACTTAATTTGTATGCTTTTGGGATTGTATGACCTTGTGGTGTGATGAAAATAATACCTGCTCCTGATCCATGTTATGTATATGAACCATCAAAGTATAATTGCCATGTTTTGTTGTGACTATTAGGATATCAGCATCGAGAATTTCAATTTGCAAAGGATGATTATCTTGAAGTGGTGCCTCAACTAGTTGACCTGCAATGACTTTTCCTTCTATAGCTTTTCTGTCAACATACTCAATATCAAACTCACTCAGGATCATGATCCATTTTGCTAGTCATCTTGTTAATGTTGCCTTGCTGAGTAAATATTTTAATGGATCAATTTTAGCTATCAACTTGATGGATTGAGATAGTAGATAATGTCTTAATTTTTGAGAAACAAAAATTATCGCCAAGCATGCTTTTTTTGTTGGAAAATTATTGATCTTGTATCCCACTAATGTTTTACTGATGTTGTAGATGGCTCGTTCTTTTTCTTCATTATCCTGTTGTGCAAGCAAAACTCTTAATGATGCTTCGGTGGTCGATACATAGAGTAATAAAAACTTTCCTAGAATTGGTGACATTAGGACGGGTGGTTGCTATTGGTATTATGGATATGTTGCATTGGTTTTGTCATTTATGTCAACACTTATCAACACTTATCCTTCTGGAGATCTTTGGTTATGTTCACTAGCAAGTTCAGTGACTTATGCACGGTCACTGATATTCGGTTCACCGACAGGTTATATTGTTCACTGGCAGTGAGGATGACTTGTTACCATCTAGAGATCACTTGGTTATGTTGAAGACATGGTTTGGACTCTTGGTTTTGGAGATTTGGTTATTGGTCTAATCGGGTTGACATATTTGTTGTTACCAACGAATTGGTCTAGGTTATGGACCAACGCGCGTTATCTATTCCAGATCAGCAAGGCACGTTATGGAGATGGTTTAATTAATTAATATTGTTGTTGAGCCGACATGATGCATTGCATCTTGACTTACTTGTAATAGATTTTATTGTATTATTCTTAGTAAGTTGACCTACACATTTGGTCTTAGGTTTTGGTATATATGTAAGATCTCAATTGTGAGATTGAAATAGTGAGATGAAATAAGGTATTAAAAGGTTGTGATATTTAGTATATGTGAATATAAGCAAAGCTACTCATGCAGACATCATTTGAATATTCAAGGAAGGTTTGAAAGAAGACAATCAGAGCTTAACCGGTACTGAATCCAGCATTGGAGATGCTACTTTGAGTAGTACATTATTATTGGATTTAATCATCCAATTGTAGTCAGTGTGACTCCCATCTTGTGATTGAGCAGTGAGCTATAGGCAGCTGGCCTTTCTGCATGTGCAGACCCCGTTTGTATACACATACTATCTACAGTAGTATCATTTGATTGTGGGTAAGGTTTCCCACCGTGGTTTTTCCCCTTACAGGGTTTCCATGTACAAATCTTTGTGTTATGTGTTGTGGATATTGTTTCTCTTTTTGTTTCATGCATTAAGTTTCACTGGTACTGTTAATCTGTTTACCAACATTAAGATTGGTTTACCGGTATTAAGTATCAAGTTTGGTTAAGTTGTATTTAGGTTGAAATTAATAGACAACTAATTCACCCCCCCCTCTCAATTGCCTTTGGGTCCTAACAATTAGTATCAGACCCTGGTCCACTTTTTGCAGAAGTTTAACAACTTGAGGAGATTCTATGGCAACTAACTATTTCAAGAAGGATAGTCTGAAACTTGATGGAACTAACTATGGTATATAGAAGATTAGAATGGAGACTCATCTAAATTGCATTGGAAGAGACATATGGGATGTTACACATAATGGTTATGTTGTTCCTACACCGAATCAACCTAATCCACCTACATTGGGTAAGGATCAAGAGAATGATTACAAAGCAAGAGAAGCACTTTTGAGCACCTTGTCAGATTAACAAATCATGGGATTACCAGACCGATCTACTGCTAAAGCTATTTAGGACAAATTGGAAACATTTAATGAAGGAGATACCATTGTCAAAATTGCAAAACTAGAATGCTTTCGAGTCAGGTATGAAAATTTGAAAATGGAAGAAGATGAAAGAATTTTTGCTTTTATGGAAAGGTTAATGAAATTGTTTTGGGAATACAATGTTGTGGAGGTTCCTTAAGTGAAGATGAAATTGTTTCTAAAGTTTTAAGAGCATTTCCACTGACATACAAAATGAAAGTAACTGCTATTAATGAGTTAAGAACTATGCCTAATACAATAGTGTCTAGAGATACCTTGGTTGGAAAACTTTCGGCATTTGAGCTTGAGGAATTTGGTCTTGTTTCTACAATTAAGATAGATTTAGCTTTCAAAGCATCATCATCTGCAACATCTTCATCATCAGCTGATAAATTTGATTGGAAAGCACTTTATGCAAGAGAACTTGAAGACATCAGGAGGGAAAATGGAGAACTTGAAGAGCTTGAAGCACTATTTGCAAGGAAAATACCTAAAGGTCTTATTGGAAGTAAGTATGAAGTTAAAGCACCTTTTAAATATTTTAACTATAATAAAATTGGTCATATGGCATCTAGATGTCCGGATACAAGAGAACTTGAAGACATCAGGAGGGAAAATGGAGAACTTGAAGAGCTTGAAGCACTATTTGCAAGGAAAATACCTAAAGGTCTTATTGGAAGTAAGTATGAAGTTAAAGCACCTTTTAAATATTTTAACTATAATAAAATTGGTCATATGGCATCTAGATGTCCGGATAGACATGCAAGATTAAGAGAAGAAGCTAAAAGAACATATAGCCTAACCCTGAATATCAGAGATACAGATTCAAGAAAAATAGAGACAAATCTTGTTACTATGCCGATGAAGGAGTTACTGATTCTGATGAAGAACCGGGAGACAATGGATGGGATTTTGTTGCAATAATAGAAGATCAACTGACACCTACTGTTCCACTGATAGAGTAGGCCCTGGCAGCTAAAATTGAAGAAAAGGATGAATGGATTATAGATTTTGGATGCTCACATCATATGACTGGTGATAAAAGTAAATTCTTATCTTTTCAGGAATACAATGGAGGTCTAGTAAGATTTGGAGATGACAAAGCTTATTTGATCAGAGGAAAAGGCACTATATCTTTTGATGGTAAGGACAATATTGACAATGTTTATTATGTTGAAGGTTTAAAGCATAATCTTTTGAGTGGTTGTCAATTAGTTGAAAAAGGGTTTCAGTTACAATTCAAGAATGGTAAATGCAAAATCATGAATAGAACTGGTTTGGAAATTGCAATCGGTAATTAGACTAGAGGTAATATCTTTCATTTGAATAACATTAAAAAGACATGCTTGATTGCACACATTGATGAAAGTTGGTTATGGCATAAAAGACTCTTTCATGTAAATTTTGATTGCATTGTGAAGATTAGTTCATCTAAGGTAGTAAGGGATTTACCTAAGATTGCAAAACCTCATAATCCGGTATTTAAGGAATGTCAAATGGGAAAGCAAGTTAGAACAAATTTTAAGAGTATTTCTGAGAAAATCAATGATGTTCTTGATTTAATTCATATTGACTTATGTGGTCCGACAAGAACAAGAAGTCTAGAGGGAGATAGATACTTTATGCTAATCATTGATGATTATTCTAGAATGTGTTGGGTTACTTTTCTCAGGGAGAAATCAAAAGCTTTAGAGAAATTCAAATTATTCAAGGCACTTGTAGAGAATGAAATCAGCAAGAAATTCAAATGTTAAAGATCATATCAAGGAGGTGAATTTACATCTAAGGAGTTCAATACACTTTGTGAAGTGAATGGAATAAGAAGACAACTATCAGCACCCCGAACACCTCAACAAAATGGAGTTGTGGAAAGGAAGAATAGAACTATCTTGGATGTAGGTAGAAGCATGATATCAGAAGCAAAGCTACCTCATGTGTATTGGAGAGAAGCAGTGAATACAACAGTTTACACTTTCAACAAAGTTCACATCAAAGGTGAAACCAGTAAGACAACCTATGAACTATGGTTTGGTAATATTCCTACTCTTAAGTACTTCAGAATATTTGGAAACAAATGTTACATTAGGAGAGATGAGTATATTGGTAAATTTGATCCTAGAAGTGATGAAGGAACATTTCTTGGGTATTCATCTAAAAGCAAAGCATATAAATGTTTTAGTAAGAGATTGCAAAAAATCATTGAGAGTGCAAATTTCAAGATTGATGAACACTTTAGAAGAAATTCAAGGTCTATGGATTCTGAACCGACAGTTGAGATAATCACAAATGAACCTATACAGAGTGCACTGATACAGAATGTTGATCCAGTCACACCGACATCATCAAAGAATTCCACAGTGACTGAAGAACATCAGCAAGTGAACACACCCAAGTATGTAAGATTGAATCACTTTGAAAGTCAGATAATTGGGAATAAGTATCAAGGAGTTATGACAAGAGGAAGACTGGAAAATGAAGAGGTATGTTTAATTTCTCAAATTGAACCAACATCTTCCATTGATGCATGTGAAGATAAACATTGGATTAAGGCTATGGAAGATGAATTGGAAGAAATTGAAAAGAACAATACATGGACATTGGTTCCCTAGCCTAAAACACTAGTACATTCGGGTCAAAATTTCAACGGCAAATCGTCAGAATTCTGATGCATTTTTGTCGCACTACTGACAAAAAAAGCCATCAAAAACTTTTTGTCAGAAGTTCTGACTATCCTTGTGGTTTTCGCAATTCTGACATCAGCCCCATCCTTTCTGATGGCCGCCATTGATACTCATACCCAGAAAGAATACCATCTCGATCTCGGGCTACCATTGGAATTCTGACATCAGAGCGTAAAAATTCCAACAGAGGAGTGTCGTTGGATGCACAGCATCCTCGTCAGAACTCTCCTAGAGGCCGTCGTAATTCTAACCCTCTGGTGTCGAAATTATGATGGCCTCCAGGAGAGTTCCGACAAGGATTTTGTGCATCCGACGACACTCCTCTATCGGAATTTTTACGCTTTGATGTTGGAATTCCGATGATAGGCCGATTTTTCAGAAAAAATTTTTTATAGAAAAAGATTGGCATTGGTATCTCTATTCTATCTCTCTTCTCTATCCCTCTCTACTATCTCTCTTCTCTCTCCCCTCTCTAGGTCTCTTTCTCCATCCCTCTCTTCTTCTCTCCCTCTTTACTTCTCTTTCTCTACCCTCTCCAGGTCATTATCTCTTCCTCTCACCCTCTCTCTCTCTCTCACCTCTAGTCTGTGCATATGAGCCTTTCAAACCCACTCGGGGGTAAAACAGCCCTAAGTTGGCCTTATTTTGAGGAAAAATGCAAATGTTTAAAGGATAAAATCAGTAATTTTCTACATTGCCGACCCTAATCTATGCAAACCTTCTTGTTATTTGTGCCTAAATCTGTGCATGAGAGGAGTCCAAACCTACTCAGCAAGAGAAGAGCACCTTAAGTTAGCTAGAAGGAAGGTAAATTCATGAATTTAATAAACAATTATTGGGCTAGCTGACCTATGGAGGTGAAATGAAGGCTAAGGTAAAAAGGAAGCATATAAAACAAAGATCAAATGCTCATCAAATTCAATTTGCAACCAATTAAGAGGAGAAGAATTAGGGAGCAGGTCTGTGAATTAGGGTATAAAATCAGATTAAATTTATTTGTGATGCATTATTTGTTTTTCATTTCATTCACGATATGTTCTTTCTTGCTTTCAGGATGTGAGGACTTCATTACAAGGAAAAGAACACCTTACCCAGCACGTAGAGCATGCCAACATCATGCTTCAATGCAAGGATGAAGACACTTGATGAAAGGAGGCTTCAAGGCATGAAAGAGGACATTGGCATCATGGAGGGTTTTCACATCAATATCAACACCAAGATTCATGAGTTTAGGATGGCAACATGAGGAGCTAAACCTATTCAAATCTTTCAAAAATGCAATACAAAGGAAGGAGCATCTCAAGGTGCAAGGACAATGTCAAATGATGATCAAGATATTATGAGGATTCAACAAGGAAGAAACATAAGACTATCTTGCATTCCCTTCGAAAATCCAAGAATAGCAATTAGTATAATAAGAAGAAATCAATAAGGATTGCTTTAAAATGAAGGGATCTACAACATGATAGGCCATATGTAAGACATAAATCACTAATGATCAAGGTATTCAAGTTAGAGTTACAAAGGTGATCAAGGTTGGATAGATCAAGAATAAGTGGGTTCTACATCAAGCCTAGGCATTACAAAGTCTATATCAAACATATTCACCAAGGTGAATTACCCCACAAAGAGGTAGATTTTTGAATCTCAAAGAGGATTTCATCAAAGCAAGCCATTCAAGTCAAGTATATGCACCATGAAGTTGAAGCAAGCATCATCGGTATGGAGATGCAACAAAAGGAGGACCAAGCATCATCAAACATATACTTCATTAAGCACACAGTCACATAAAAGGATCAAGAACTATCAAGAAGATGGAAGGACACAAACATGATCAAGTAGATAGTTTCAGAAGAATTAATCAAAAGCTAAGGACTTGATCATCTAGATGATACAATTTGGGAATATGTCCCACCACCTTCATCATGTTGAGAAAACTGGATAACGTTGAGTATCAAGAGATATTGCTCAATCACATAAGCTTTGTGATGATCAACTTGGCAAGTTGAGTTGGCATCCAATCATCGTCAACCTAATCAAGTGAAGCCACATTGACATGTCCAAGTTCATCATACTTGATTCATCTAATGAATGAGTTAGTGACACATTGCAATGCATCAAATTTTGTTCAGGCATACCTAACCTATTTCCTCATTGGTTAGAATTCAAGGTGGACATGTGTTTGATTCAATGTAATTATTTAATTGGCTAGAATGGAGTTTTTTATAACAAGCCCTAATTAGGGTTTCACTATATTATCTCGACTGTTGATTTGATAGTCAGTCTGGGTCATTCATTAGAATGGGGGTCTATAAAAGGCCTAGCCTTTTCATTTGTAAAGGTTAATAGTTGCTAGTCAACAATTAATAGTTCATAGATAGTAGTTAGATAGCAAGTATAGTAGAGTAGGAGGAAAGAAGGAATTGTTGCCAAGACTTGTTGATTTTAATACATGATCTTCATTGAAGCATGGTGGATTTCTACATGTAATTTCTACATGTTGCATGGCTTCTTGTTACCTCTCAAGTTTAGATAAATTTCATATATTGCAATGGAGAAATGTGATGATTTCTTGATGGAATTCATGTTTATACTATTTGTAATTTGCTGGTTGTAAGTTGCAATGTATGGTTAGTCTGAACTTCATTAAGCATAAGTTCAATTGTGAATGTTCACTTAAATTGCGCTAGTTTTGGGTATTCGAATGAATGTTCATGATATGAAAACCCTTCGTTATTCCTTAGAAGATTGCATTAGTTTTGTGTACTTGTTTCTGCATGGCAAAGCAAAGCTTGATTATGGAATTCGTCTATCAAATCATCATCCTTTATTGTCACTGTTCTTAGGATTAAATTAGATCTCTAAACCCTTTATCTCTTTTGTCTTTTATTTTCCAAGCAAGTTAGTGTAGAGTCCAAGTTCCGGTAGAGTTCAAGAAAAATGTAAGCCCCCTTGCGATTCCAGTAAAATCACACCATATTCACTAAGTCTATCCCATGCAATTAAGTTGCATAGTTCGTATTGTAAACCTTGGAGTTGCTTTGATTGATCACTTTGTTTAGCATTCAAAGTTTCTTTGTTCAAGAGATGATAGAATACCTTGGTATTTTATTGTGTTCGCGGTGCATAAAAAAACATCAATAGGTGGTTCTAGATGAAAGATAGTTGTGGGTTTGCATGCATGTTTAGTGCATGATTCAAGGAGGTTGTTTGCAAATTTCTCATTGAGGAGATGTTGGTATGCAATCATTAGTCCCTCATCATCTCTACAATGTTTTCTTGATGGATTCCTTGACTAGTGGAATTGTTTGGCAAATTGGATTTGGAGTTGATTTGGTTTCTTTGTCTTGAGATCCATATGGTATTTCTTTGTATCTCAGTTTGCAAGTTATTGATGTGATGATGAGTTTTACATGCATCATTGTTTTAGATCTACAAGTTATGTAGTTGTATGGATTTAATCCACCCATTGGCTATAGTGAGATGACTTGAATGTGGACTGTCTATATCCACAAATCTATGGTCATTTGTGCATTGGTATGTTGCACTGGGATGGGAGGAAGGAATATTAGAGTACCTAGATAGTTATATATTGCCACTCTTAGTGTGGGCCACTATTAAGGGATTCTTGAATGGTCATGGAAGGCATACAATTTAGTTTGCAGCAATGAAGTTCCCTCAGAGGGCATGATGCCAAGCTTTTTTGGGGGGAGTTACCTCCCCATTTGATGGGGAAGTTGCAGCTTTTTGGACAAGACTTGGCTTTGATTGTGAAAGTTATGCTTGCATGATTATGAAAGGATATAAGTTTTACACGTAGGATCTAGATGCTTTCTTTCCTTACCTATGCGGGGAGAGATTTTCCTTCAAATCATGCCCAGCCAAGGTAAACCTCTTTGGAATAATAATAACAAGCATTTATTTAACAAAGTAAATTATATATAAGAGTAGTATATGCATGGATTTACAAAAGTGTCATGCAGAATGTAGATCTATACCTTGTTACTTAAAAATAGAAGTTCTTCTCCGTGTTCATTTTTCCATGATATAACTTGACCTCGAGCAACCTTTTGACTATCAAGAAGTGATTGCCTTAGATGAAAGTAGTGATAAATGTCACTATCAACAAAAGAACAACCAATAAATGATAAATTTGCATTGAGATCATAGTGCCTAAATCAATCTAAAAGCTTATAAGGATCATAACCAAGCCATATAAGCTTCAAGAACAATTTGAGAGCATCAAAGTCATATATCAGACATTAGAAATTGTCAAATCAATGACACATTCATATCAAGTATCTTTACTTTTTTGAAAAGTAGACCACATTTCAGATCTAGATGACACCATAATGACTTTGATTTCCTCTTGCAAGATATTCCTCCATCATGTATTGCTTCATCGAAGTTCAAATTTTCTTCT
Source organism: Cryptomeria japonica (assembly GCF_030272615.1). Classification (NCBI taxonomy): domain Eukaryota; kingdom Viridiplantae; phylum Streptophyta; class Pinopsida; order Cupressales; family Cupressaceae; genus Cryptomeria; species Cryptomeria japonica. The sequence continues at coordinate 387,743,274 of NC_081406.1, read as the reverse complement.
TCAAGGGCTCTCAATGATTCTCTATATAGGATTCTTCATGTCTATGAGATCCACTTCAGTGGGAGGCCTACTTAAACATTTCATATGTGTTTGTGGACTCTCACCTTTCAAACATTTCACATCTTATAATTGAGCTTCGCTTTGTTTTGAGAATAGTTTAATATTCTCTACTTAACAGGGCCAACCACGTGAAGGTGGAAGCTCATTTGGCCCCTCCCCCCCCCCTAACATCACTCTAAATTCCTCGTTAACATCTAACATTCATTCATTCTTTCATTCATTCTTTCATCCATTATTAAAATATAACATTCATTCATTATCACATAATGTTCATTAACACATAAAATTCATTAACTTTCATTAAAACGCAACATTCATCAATAATCATCAACACATATCATTCATGAACATTCATTAGCACATAATTACATTCATTACACATAAAAATCAATCATTATCAAATAAGGTAGATTACAATCATTTCTTTCTTTGTTTTTTTTTCGAAGCTATGAAAAGACTAAGTGGAACATCGGTTTCTTCATCATTTCCCCCATCTGCGGATGTTGTGCCCTCTTCTCGTGCTCTTGATGTATGCCTAGTCCTATCCAAAGGATGAGGATGTTGAACCAAAGGGGTGTCCTCTGCAATAACAAAGAATTGGGTTAAATTCAAAACATTTTTTTATTATTGTTACAAGTATTTCATTAATTTAAAGAACACAACCGTTACACTCTTTACCTGATGGGGCCACATCATTTTGTCTAGCCTCAACCTCGACATGTTGAGCACCCTCTAGATCCTTTGGAGTTGAAATACGAAATGTTACATTAATCAATACACCAATTGCAATTAAATTTGTTTAAAGGAATAATAGTGGTCCTCTTTACCTGATTGGGGAACATCACATTCCTGATGTTGTCTACCTGGATCATGCTCCACTTGGTCACCACTGACTACATGCTCTAAAATATTAACAATAAAGGTTACATTGATTACTACACTAATTTTCAATTTAAGATGTTTAATTGTATTAATAATTACATAAAAAAAATTGAATAACAAATGAATACCTCCACTACTAGGATACATCCGGACCTTCATGTATAGGTTCTGTTCCATGATTATCTTGCTGCATTGCAATGTCACGCGCAGTGTTATCATTGCTTGCTTATTTAAAAAAAATATAGTCACTTTATGTTGAAACTTAACATCAAATAGATTATTGGTTAAGTATTCAATTTGAAATAATTTTCATTTAGCTTAATTACCATTGTGACAGATGCATCAAAATCTCGTGTTTGCCCACTCAATTCTTGTAGCTGTTCAACCACAGCTATATAGCCTTGCTGGTAGCCAATTCTCTTGTCATCTTCCATGGGCACTCTATTGAATTCAGAGCCCTGCATTTTTGCTTAGTATTGTGAATTTTGCTTGTATTGTTTGATAAAAAAAAATTGTTTACAATTTATAAATATTTTGATGTGATACTTAATTTACTGATTCTTACAATTCATGTGGCAAGTTTCATATAACCACCAGAGCCGAGTTTGTGTTGCCCATGCTTTTCTTGTCTTGCCTTGGTTGCCTTTGACGTGTCACTCAATCTATGAAAAGTTTGAAATATGTTAGATTATATAAATATAATGAATAATTAGTACATATTCACATTCTTAATAGTATCACATACCTTCTTCTGGCATCTGGTGGTGTATTTCCTTTTTTCCTTTCAATTCTCTCCTTTGCATCCAAAATCAGGTCCTTCCACTCCCTCTCTAGAATCATGGGGGGACGCTCATACTTTACGTTCTTCTCTAAATGTGTCCTCTATTAGTCCCTCACATACTTCAGATATGTGCCAGCTTTTTCTAGGAGCTTAGTCTTGTCGAATGTGTCATTTCCAAACAACCCTACCATACGGTTTGTGAGTTCATCTTTTAACTTTTTTTCTTGGTCATTCCACCTTTAAAGCAAAAACAAACCTGTTAGATTTAGAAAGAAACTGAAGCTACCTTTGATATAGTTCAAGAAATGGATAAAAGGAAAACTATTCTATCAATGATATGAAATCAAAATAGTGGATAAGGATTAGTTCACATATGATGTTCCACCTTTTACATATGGTGGGCCCAAATATCTGCAATGAAATGTCATTAAGATTTTTATAAAAAATATCATTTCCTGCAAAAAAACATGGGATCATTAGTCCAAAATGAGTGATCAGTAAGTAAATTACAATTAGACTATATATAATAATATTTTTAAAGTACCTGGAACCTTCTATATCTTCAAGGGAATCAGTTCTTCGTCGCTCACCACCAATGCGGCCTGCAACGTTCCCGTACTAGCAATACGGGAAGATCCGGGAAATGATGGTATGTTATCAGTAGTACTCACCTCTGGCGCATCCTCATGTGCATCTCCTGCCACAGTAAATGAATCCACTATGAAATGCCTCCAAGAAAGAACACTTCAAGGGTAATAAACACATAATGAAAGAGAGAGAAAAAGAGGGATGTACTACCAGTGGGCAGGTCAACACAAGCCGGTGCAACAGACGATGTCTACATGCTACGTGTTGCCGACATTGCAGTCGGCAATACAGTTGGGCTCGACCTCGGACCCATGTCAGCACCTGAAGAGTAATACATTAACTATGTAAAACATTAAAAAAGAAAGTTCATAAGTCCAAAGGAGTGGTTTTAATATATAGAACATGGTCATCACCTGAACTACTCGCAATACTATGATCATCACCACTAGGATGATGAGGCCCTATAAATTTTTGTAAAAACAACACATACATATTTTAGTTAATGACATAAAAGAGATAAAAATATAAACCATTATTGATCTTTTGTTATGATTAAAGCTTTCATTACTACTTACTTGCAAGTTTTCCATTATCGTCAACAATAGTTGCACCCTCTTTGTTATCTCATCAGTTTGAGGACATATGGTTGCCAAATCAAGAATCTCTTGCCTAATTTTTCTAATATTCTTTTGTACAAATTGCATAGGGTTTGCGGTAAGTGCGATGTCATCAGCGCATAACACTATCAAGTACCCCACATCCCTATGGAGGTGCTGAGGTACTGCAGGTTCCTTTCCCTTATCCCAAACATCCATCTGTGACAAGAATATAATTAACACTATCAAAATTGCTTCAAAACACTCAAGAAAAGATCATAATGTAATAGTTTGATTCTATCTAATTTGTACAATTACAATGAGGTTTACCTGCTCCGTAGAAGTGTCAGGACCTACACCCCTATCTATGCTATGTGGTGGACCCATGTGGCCCTGTGACAAAGAAAAAATATAAAAACGTTAGTGAAATGAAACCAATAGACTTAGCAAAAAAACTTAATAATACAATGGTTTATTGGATTCATTAATTGGAAGTTGGCTTAAATGGTATATATATAGTACGTACCACCCCCATGATAGTAACTTTGTTTGTATCTATACGATTCAAATTGTAATCGATTAGCAGCTCTTCCCTGCACTTATTGATTTTATCACACATACAAACACACAATTTCCCTCACGTGCCTCAAATATGCAATTGGGTTGCTTATTAGTTGACCCAGGTCGTGTACTATTTATAAAACCTGTAATATTCCCTGTTGCTTTTGGCCTTCAATCAATGTATACAACCACTTGTTTACTTTGATCATTATCTTTTTGTTGTATATAATTGGCTGACACTGCATACCTACGCATACTTTTTTTATTCAAACAATTCGCATCCAATCATTATAATTGTAACAAGGTCCAACAAACTCCATCAATTCAGCAACTTTGTTGTAACAGACCTTTATGCTGTCCATGGAAAATAGGCCCAAACCATGTAACGACGAAGGTGCTATGCGATATATCCTCTCATTAACACAAAAATCAGTGTTTATTGGAGGAAGTTCCTTGGGTACACATTGTTTCAGTAGATGTTTGTACCTCAAGGGCACCTCAATGTCGCCTTTCGTCTCATCATAATAAGAACATGACCCCCCTTGAGCAAGAAAAAATTCCATGCGTTTATTGAATTTTCTTCTAATCTTTTGACCTCTAGTTGATCTCCCTATTTGAGATCTACTACATGTCTCACTTTCCTCTTCTATTCCTGCATTTCCCTCACTCGAGGAAGACACATCTGACAAATACCTATTTGGTGATACCTGTGCACCATCAAATGAGAGGGTTAGTTGGTAATGAGAAATATATTTTGCAAATGAGGGTAATATTGATGAAGAAGTCGGCCATAAAGTTGATGTTGAGATTAAAATTTGAGTAAGTCCAAATGGGTCCTCAAGTGTTGATAACTGTATTAGATTTGTTGCTAATGTTGAGGTTTGAAAAACTGAGGAAGTTTGTTTTTCTTGTAATTTTTTTAAAATATATTATTTCTATAAGGTGTATTGACTTATACCTGTCAATCCATGAGACTGTGCAGGATCCTCATCAAAGGGGTTCAGGTTCCTGCACCAACAATTGAGCATCATAAGCATTACATTTGTAATTTGATAAACAATAAATATTGCAGTATCATAAGCATCATAAGCATCACATATGTATCATCATATATGTAATTGAGCATCATAAGAATCACATATGTATCATCATAAACATGTAATCCATCACATACGTATCATAAATCACCATCCATCACATAGCTAATAAGTAGTCCACATTCCATAAATAAACACAAAGTTCAAAAAATGTCACATGTATCATCATAAGCATGTAATCCATCACATATGTATTTTAAATCACCATTTATCACATAGCTAGAGGTGCATCATGAATTAATTAAGTAATGGCATTAGAATTCAAAACATATGAACTATTTATGTAACCATATAAGTCAAATCAATTTCTATCAAGATATCAATATTAAATAGATAATATAATAATCGCATCTCATACATTTCATTCATGTCATTGATCTTCTTCTTCATCCAACTCATCATCATGACCATCATCATCATCATCATCATGACCATCATCATCATCATCATCATCATCATCATCATCATCATCATTGTCATCATCATCATCATCATCATCATCATCGTCATCATCATCATCATCATCATCATCATCATCATCATCATCATCATCGTCATCATCGTCATCATCATCATCATCATCATCATCATCATCATCATCATCATCATCATCATCGTCGTCGTCATCGTTGTCGTCGTCATCATCGTTATTGTGTTCATCATCATCATCATCATCACCATCACCGACACCATCACCATCACCATCACCATCACCATCATCATCAGCAGCAACACCATCATCATCATCAACTTCTTCTTCATGTACATTTCCGTCAGGAACATCATCGAGTAACTATCGATCGTGATCATCTATATCATCTTCTACTTCTTCGGTATCTTCTTCTTCCATCACATTATACATTATCGGCCTTCCTCTTGGATCATGTCTAACAACAAATGACCACCCGGTTTATGTGGAACCTCCGAGTAAAATACCTGCTCACATTGACTTGGAAGAACATAGGGCTCATCCCCAACTCATTCAAACGACCTTGTATTAACCATTGTAAATCCATTATCATGTTTGATAACAGTTCTATCAAGATAATTTATATTCAGTCGTAGCCTATACCATTTGACGACGAACAGAACTAATTTGAAGGAATTAAAGTCACACTCAAGTATATCATCCAAAATGCCATAGTATCGATTTTGAGACACTTGAGGATGTATGTCATTTCTAGATGAAATATTGGTCACCTCAAAGACTGTAGTTATCCCAGAATCACAAGTTTTCTTCGTGTCATCCAACTGTTTGATGCGAAATTTATGACCATTGCAGCACATAGCCTTGTGGTGTTTGACCTGCAATATGTCTAACATATTAAAATTATTGCATCATGAGTTGATAAACATACGGGTGATTAATAAAATTATACGTACCTGTTGATCTCTTAAACCAAATCAATTTCCCTTTGTGTAACATTGGAATCTCCATTATGATGAGCTTCTTTAACCAATGAAGCGACACCATCCCATGTTAATGTGCGACCAGAATGTTGACATCGTTCAATCCACACCGTCATCCAATCGAGATTGTTTGCAATATACAAATGTAGCGCATCCCACTCCCGACCAACTGTACAAATAATTAATAGACCACATACAATTGATTTATTTAGAAGATGAAGAATTAATTTACTACAATAACATCTTATAATTACCTCCCACTTTCTTCAGTCTACCTTTCCCCATCAAGTGCTCCCCTTCAAATTTATTAATGGGGTTGGGATCCCAAATGCGATCTACGTGGATTTTTGCTGCAAACTTAGGAAGATATTCAGTAATGTACACCATAGTTTGGTATACCATATATCCCTCCACCATAGAACCCTCAGGATGTGCTCTTTGTCAAACCAAAGCCTTCAAAAATTTCAAGTGCCTCTCAACCATCCACATTGACCTAGTGTGTACAGGTCCACACAATTTGATCTCCTCAACTTGGTGTATGAGGTAGTGTTCTTGTGCATTGAAAAAAGTTGAAGGTAGACACTTTTGCATTTCACAAATTAGATGAGGGATTTTTCTCTTCCAATATTTTATATCTTCTTTGTGGATTTCTTTAGATGACAACCACCTAATTAAAGAGATTGAAGATGCAAAAATATATAAACGAGACTTTACAAAATAATATATAAATATATTACATAACAAGTAAAACAAATGGCGAATATAATATCTATACAACAAATTGAACAAACATCACTACTTACCTCATGTATTTTCCAAGATCATATATGACTTGCTTGATATTATTGTCGAAGTGGTCTGGGAGAGATAGAGGTAGAATGTACTGCAACAATTATAAAATGATGTTTTCATTGTTTTCTAACATAATACAATGAAAAGTATATGCGCAGTATACAAATATATAGTAAATACACAAGAACGTGAATTACCTTAATGAAGGTATGCCAATCATGCGTTTTCATCCTTGGCCCAAATTCACTCTTCTTTGATATGAGATTGTTTATGTTCGCAGCAAATCTCGTGGGAAATCGAATTTTTCGTATGACTTCTTTTATAGAATTGCTTTGTTGCTCTGTTAATAACCAAGGAAGGGCACTTATATTAATCTGATCTCCATTTCTATTTGATTGAATGACATTTTTCATTGCATGATTGGATTCCACAATGTCACTACAAATTTTGACAATTTTTTCTTTGTCACACCTTCCATCCAATATTTTCCATAATGTCTCTATTATATTCTTTCCAATATGCATTGTATCAAACAAATGCACAATTTGTAGCTGCTTGTAGTAAGGCAACCTACTGAATTATCTGGGATAACTTTTTAGTCCCTTTGGAAGGTGGCCATCCATGCCTTGACGACCTTCAGTATCATCAATTACATCATCAGTAAACAAAACATGATAGAAAAATTCAAATTCCAAACATAAACCATTAGATGGAATGACATTACCTTGACGATTAATTCTATTATATTCCAACTTCCATAAATGAGGAGTCATTCTTTGTGGCTTTGATGTAGTCTCTTCTTTCCCATTGAAAAGATGTTTTTCAGTATTCCGGTAATTATGATTTTGGTGAAGGAAGTTCCTATACTCATCAAACACCTGCTTTCCTAAACTTTTTGAATGACGGGATTTCATCTTTGGACCACAAACTGGACATGCAAATTTTCCCTTTGTTTGAAGACCTACAAGATAATGTATAATTCTATTAAATTTGTTAATTTTTATAATTATAATTATCATGCGCAACTTGAACACTATAACGTACCACAAAAATGTGTTAGCCCTGGGGCATCATGTATTGTCCATACAAGCATTGCATGGAATTGAAATTGTCTTTGTCCTATTGGTCTAGAGATGTCATACATGGTCACACCATTCCATAACTCCTGCAACTTGTCAATAAAAGGCTCAATATATACATTCATATCTTTAACTTGGTACTTGCCTAGTGGAATGAACAAAAACATTACATAATTATTATGACCATTTTACTGCAATATTTATAATTAAATGTAGATGACTATTAAATGATAAAATACCTGGAACAATCATTGCCAACATTATGTGCTCCCTCTTTATTGACATCCATGGAGGAATATTATTGTTGATAACAAAAATAGGCCACACCAAGTAAACAGATCTCAACTCTCCAAATGGATTGACATTGTCCGCTGCCAATGAAAGCCTAAGATTATGAGGTTCTTCTTTAAAGTGTGGCCACTTTTCCTCTATGTCCATAAATGCTAAACCATCCACAGGCATTCGATAGTGTCATCTCGACTTCTATTGCATGCATGGTAATCCATAAATTGTGCCAAGCTAGTGCACTTGAATTATCGTTGCATACATGGAATAATAGGAATATAACGAAGAACCTTGCGAGGCACCTTTTTTGTTATTTGATCTGTTCGATATCTACTGATATGACATTTAGGGCATTCTGTTCCAAATTCATGTTGTTTATGATATATAATATGATCATTGGGACAAGCATCTATTGTTTGATACTCCATTCCAATATCTTTCATAATGGCAGATAATTCTCGATATGAGCGAGGTAGAATATTTGATGGTGGTAAGAAAAACTCACCTATCAATCTACAACAAAAAAAAAAGTTTGAGGTGTTAATATAAAGAATATTAATGGTACATGATTCACCATTTATTAACTGTAATGACATGTATGACAACCTTAACATACGAGAGATTTTTATGTTGGATAAACCATTCATAACCTTCAAGTTCACCAACAACAATACAACAGAGAGAAGAGTTGTTTGGGAGCTTTTGTAAAGGGGCTCATATGCCTTCTCAAGAAGAGGTAAATCATGAACATCAAGGTCATCCTGATCATCATGATCAGCTGTGCCAGTACTAAATGTCTCATGGATCAATGTATTTGTACCATCATCTTCAATTGTGTTTTCTAGTGCATGATCGTCATCTTCCATGGGATCATTATCTTCAGCTTTGATATTCACACCTCCATGTTCCTCCACTTCCAAAACCATATTCTCAGGGTTTTGTTGATCCATACCATGTGTTCTAGGGTTCTCCACCTATATAAAATTGATATATATAAATAAACCGTGATCATGATCTCATTATCAAGTGATTTCTTATGTATATAAATTGTTAAAACGATATAATGAACAACTTACCAATGGATGATAATCATGTCCCCCTTCAATGTGACCATGCTGCCTACAATGTTTCTTAGCTATTTTGATTAGAAGTCTTCTAGTCTTTAAGCCCTTACAAATTTTGCAGGGACAATAACATTTCCCATCACCTTTTCTTTTCAAGTTAGACCATAATCTAGCAATTGTCTCCTTATTTTGTTCTTCGCTGATATTATCTGACATGGTCTTTCTTCACAGGCAAAAAAATCAGGCTATGGAAACTTCAGTGCAAAAGCTTCACAAAAATTGCAAATCGACCCAAAACCATTGAACTTAATAGAGAACGTATTTAATGTAGCTGATTGTGTGAATTTATGAGCATTGTGTCTGCAAATTCTTACTAAAAGTTTGCCTATTGCAGACTTTCTGACAGACATTTTTGAGTATTCTAAGCAAAGCATTTATTTAAACATACACTTATTCATCCACATTGCAGGGATAACAATACAAGGCTCACATATTAGTCTAAGAGGATGCCATGGTCTCACAAAGTAACCAAGAACCATATGAAATGATGGTCGTCTTGAATCCACACACAACTAGGGAGGATCCATACGATTATGTATGACTTCCCCCTTGTTTGTTTAATGGGATTAGCCACCTCCAAGACATAGCTGTCAATAATCACTAAGAATGTACAAGTGGATCATAGCTACCCATACAACAAACACTTACCCCTATCCTCAAATTTTCCCAATGTTTGATTCCTTATATACACTCATCCAAGGTTATCTATGTCGATCTTGGTGAGGAATCACATCACAACAAAGAAGGCAACATTTAAAAATAGCAAGAGTTTCACTAAACTACCAAAGATCATAAATATTGAAAGAAAGAAAAAATAGTAACAATAATAAGTCAAATAAATGTGTTCAATTCCAATAGCAAATCAAACATAGCCACAATAACTACACAATAGAGAAAACTCACAATAGTGATTAAACTAATTCAAACAAGATAAAATAAAATTGTTGGCCAATGCAACAAAGATGAGAGATCATCAATAATTGAAGGAAACTTCACAATCCTTAAAAGTGCACATTACATAACTATACGACTAGAAATTGTGGCTAAATAGAGTGAAGATTCATCATGACTCCAATAATAGTCCCTCATGTGTGCATTTGTGGCATGAACACAAAAACTCCCACACGGCATGGCCATGTACCTAATGGAGAAGACATGCCTAGGCTACATGCCCAAAAAACATGACTATAATAATAGTCCCTCATGCATGCATTTGTGGCCTGCACACTACAAATCCTAACATATCATGGCAATACACCTCATAGAGAAGACACACCTAGGGCCACATTGTACATAGCAACGTGCCTCACAAAGAAGACATGCATAGGGCACATGCCACATAGCAATGTGTCTTATGGAAAAATGTGCATGCATGTCACACACCAAAGCTATATGTATACATCATGAGGTACATTCAAATGTTATCAAACACAACCTATTGTATCTAACATGAGTTCCTCTCTACATGTGTACAAATCTTCCAACACTAATCACCACTAAGAAGGAATAATATAAAATGCATCTTCAAATATTTGTGTGTGTGTGTGGAATTGTGTCTTTGAACCCAAATCGCTACCATCAACAACATGTAACCATCACCTACACTATATCAAAACATAAGTATGGTGTGACATCATATCTATTTGCATAATGTCAAAACACATGCAAACATGAAAATCATCATAGCATGACAAAAATCAATCTCCACATGTTGGAACAAAGATATAAATAAGATAATAGGGTAAGAGGAAACCCATACCAGGAACCACATACCAACTATCGGCAATGCCATCAAGATAAATGTAGGATAGGATACCACTATGAGCCATCCAATGGTCTATTCTATGAGGAGAACTAGGGGATACTATCTTTGAAAGGTGTGGTCAATAGAGATAATCCCTACTAATGCCACAATATGTCACCATAGCTTCTTGAGTTTTCCATTCTTCTACTTAACACCACATTTATTGAGTTCCTCAACAACGAGGTTGGTTCTCAATAGGATGCACAAACATGTAAACACACAAGCATGGTTTCATCATACTTGTATTGTATCATACTTGTACAACAATACAAATTCATTTTTCTAGTTAATTACTTAGTGTAAAAATAACTCCATTACATAACATAGGGTAATAATCACCATAAGTTTTCAAATAAATTGCCCAAACATCAATTGGAGTTACCCTTTCTAAGGTACAAACATAATTTATTTATAACTTCAAAATTAAAATAATCACAATACATCCAAATAAGTTCAATAGTGCATGGAAATAGACAACATGATCCATAATTAAACCCATAAATTACCCTAATTGGATATGCTAATAAAATGGTGTCTCAAATAATAGAGATTATGTTGGACCTATAATAGAGATCTGGACTTTTTTTTATCATACACAAGCATGGTTTCATCATACATGTATCCAAATACACCATCCATAGATAGGTACTCAGTACCACAATCTCATGGGTACCCTTTTAGCTGAATTTACCCTATATTTAGGTGAATCTACCCTTGTATCATTCCTTGATCTAGTATGTAATTCCACCAATCAATAATTTTTCCATATTCTTGGGAGAATACACTATCCCTTAGGTGAATATGCCATATCTTTAAATGAATCCTCCTTGTCATCATCCTAAGTCCTCTTTTTGTTAAGTCTTATCCCTTCATCTTTAGGAAAATCCACCTATCCTTATGTGAATCTACTTTCTCTTAGGTGAATCTATTTCACATAAATCATTTATCTTATCCATCTTTCTTACGCAAATGGTGAATTTTTCCTATCCTTAGATGACTACACTCCCATTTAGGTGAATCTATCTAGTTTTAGTCTCCTTCCATTATTTTGTCCAAATTTGTATCCTCTAGTTTACATGAATCTACTTGTTCTTAGGAAAATCAACCCTATCATTCTAAGGAAAATTCACCTTGTCATCATCCTTAATCGTCTACCTTTCAAGTGTATAGTCCATCCATCCTTGGGAGAATCTAACATATTATTGGGAAAATCCACTCCCTCTTAGGTGAATCCACCTTTTCCACCTTCTCATTAATCTATTATTTGTTCTAACAAGGACACAAAAGTGGATAGAAAACAATAGAGGAGATAGTACTCAAACAAGTAATAAGGAATTGCATTAGTGACATGTCACAAATGTGAGTTATACATGTTCCAAATTGATTGATTCTCATGAAGGAACTAAGTTATCTACAATAAATAGCCACCCAAGAAACCCATTTGCTTTAGGCAAACTATCTTCTTAGTAGTAGCTTAATTCTTGAGACTCTTGATTTAGATATGATCTTGTACATGGTTTTAAAAAGAGTAATTAGTCACCAGCCAACCACACTCTTCATTTGTATATTTAAGAATTAGTTTGGTCAAAACTTAATCTTTGAAAAAAGGTAAAAGAATTTTTAGGCATATTATTTATTTATTTTAAAAAAAAGAAACAACCACCTCACCATTCCCTTGACCCCTAATAGCCCCAGCATAAGCCATGATGAGGAATAATGCAAGGTGTGACACCAAGAAAGATAGGGAGCTGGCCTTTGAATAAAGACATGCCACTTAAATGAGGATAGAGTGAAAAAGGCCCCTAACATCCAATGCCTATATAAAGAAGGCATTCCAGTTCATTTTCAAAACATCATCCAAGCAATTAATGTTCTGATCAATGCATCAAGGCATAGTGAAATAGACCCAGAGAATGACCTGTCAGAACTAAAAAAACATCATTTGATCATATAAGATCAGAGCACATAAGAGATGAAGGATAGGTAAAGATAATATGTACTTTATGATGTTTGATATCTTCTTGTTTGTCTTGTAGGTAAAAGCAAAGAGGCAGATTTTGAAGGAATTCTATTACATTATCAGACATGTAACAACAACAACACCAAGTTTAGGAAAGATTGGGCATTAATGAGAATTACCAAGTTCTGAATTGAAGTAAGGATGAAAAGTTAGGAAGGGGAGGATAGGTCATTAATTTCAAACATCAAACAGTCTAATTCAGTGCAGGTGCAGATTGAGAGATAACTCCAGAAATCAAGATTAAAGATCAGAGCAAAACAAATGAGTGATCAAAATCTGATCAAGTTCATTTGTTTGTACAAGTGAAGACAAGTAAAACTTGATCTTCCAAATCACCCTATGCAAATGGAACTTTAATCATCGATTTGGGAGTGAAGGTTTTGTTCACATAAGGATGAGGTAATACAAATGGAGAACCTAAGACTGACTTGATGCAATGTGAATGAATAATGAGGGGTAGATTTGTTTATACAAATGAATAAGAAAAAGCATCAAGACCTTGTGATACCAATGAAAGGGAAATGATCGATTGAATTGAGGAATACCACAAAGTCAAAATCTAGATGCAATTGAAATTGCAAACACCGAGGGAACAAGCTCTCCTTTGCCTGTGGTTCGAAAGCCAACCATAAATCCATGTATCTGACTGTGGTTTGGAAGCCGACTGTGAGTGTAGTTGTTCCTAGGTGCCCCCCTATTAACTAGGAGTAAGAAGAAGCTGCCTGCTTATATCTAGATATATAGATATAGAAATAGATAAGTAGATGAGGGAGGCTACGCATTTGTCATCAATGCCAATATTAGTGAAGGAAGAAAAAACAAGGAGGTCTAATTGTCTTAAACAAGTTCATAATAGTGAACTCATCAAACAAAGAAGATCAAAATACAGATTTGTTTACACAAAAGAACAAGGAAACACCGAATTGCTTGCACAAAAGAAACATTCAAAATCTGCCCAAGTGAAAAATTGTAAAGGAACCTAATATGGCTGATCATGTTAAGGATTGCAAAGAAAGTTTAAATGGCCAATCAAATCAAATCTTGAAAAGGTCCTTCTAAATGCCGCCACAATCAATACCTTGATAGAAAATTCACCTAGACAAAAGCGAGCCAAAAACCTTACTTTGCTTGCAATGTAGAGATCGCTCCAGTGGGGGGGGGAGCGGCTTTAGTTTTCTTTCAAAATGAAAATGCGTTGTGTTTTTTTTTTTTAATATAATGCTCGAGGTCATCGGAATTCCGACGAACATAGACATTTTTTTAAAAAAAATTCAAATTTTCACATAATGCTCCTTGTCCGTCAGAAACCTTTGTTGGAATTTGACCCCAAATGTATTAGTGAAAATAAAAATATAATTGGAAGTAAATGGGTATTCAGAAATAAACTTAATGAAGATGGTAAGGTAATCAGAAACAAAGCAAGACTAGTGTGTAAGGGATATTCATAGAAAGAGGGAATTGATTACAATGAAACCTTTGCACCAGTAGCTAGAATTGAGGCAGTTAGATTATTTCTTGCATTTGCAGCACACAAAAACTATAAAGTATATCAAATGGATGTTAAATGTGTGTTTCTAAATGGTGATCTTGAAGAGGAAGTTTACATTGAACAACCTAGTGGAGTTTCATTAACAAATGATAAAGATATGGTTTGCAAGTTAAGGAAAGCTTTATATGGGTTGAAGCAAGCTCCTAGACCTTGGTATGCTAGATTGGACAAATATCTTATGAAACTTGGTTACACTAAAGGTAATTCTGACAACAACTTATATTTCAAAGTGACTAATGAAGACATTTTGGTTATTGAAGTTTTTGTTGATGACATCATTTTTGGAGGAGAAGATGGATTGTGTGAAGACTTTTCTAACAAGATGCAGGAAGAATTTGAAATGTCTATGACTGGGGAGATAAAATTATTTTTAGGATTGCAGATTTCACGGACTGATAAAGGTATATTCTTATGTCAATCAAAGTATTTGAAGGAATTACTAAAGAAATTTGGTATGGAAAACTCTAAACCGGTAAGTACTCCTATGACTACTATGTCGACTTGAATTTCATCCTCAGAATACTACTTGCAACAAGTTAGTTTCACAAAATACCAATGGAAATGCTACAGGAAATCCAAACTCAACCAATGAAACTACATGAAATACATATGAAATAAAAATACTAATATTACCTTCATTGTTTATGTCTCATTGTGTCCTAACTCCACTGTTCCTGGCTACAGATGGTGTGCTCTCAGACAATGCACTGATAGCTTCCAAGATGGCATATGAAGAATGGACTGATAACTAATAGTTAACTGATACTATGATATGAAATACTACATGATTATTCTAAAATGATTATGCTATATGATAATTGCTGTTTGCTTCAAGATTAAAACTCACGAATGCCAAAGTTTCACAAATGATTTTCTTGAAAATGCACTTGAAGTCTAACTTGAAGATTCTTGAAGATTACCTCTCTCTCAACTGAATCTCTTGATTTTATAGACTTTGAGAGGATAAGATGATGTGGCTTAGATCAACAGTCATGATCAGATCTACAGATTTGGATGGCTATGAGAAAAGGTGAAGGTTGAGAGAAAGGGGGAAGGAGAAGACAAGTGTCACTCATCTCACCTTGACTAGGTTGCTGACTGATGGAATCTAGGGATGGTTGGAGAAGATTTAGGCATGATAGGACAAGTGGACTCAAGTCCTTCCTAAGATGTAGGGGGTGTTGGAGAGAATATAGGAGAAGGTTATGAAATATGTGTAGGTACACAATATTCATTAAGTTTGGAAGTTGGAGATAAATGATGAATTAATATTTAAGAAATATTAATTTCCTTAGCCAAATTTTGGATGAGTTGGCAAAGGGAAGATGAAGTGGAGATGGAAGGTGAGTTGGAAAAGGGATTTAAATAATTTAGAAATTATTTAATATTTGAGACTATATGATAGGAGATTAACTATTAAATATTAGATATTTAATTATTTGGAGAAGATAATTAAATATTAGATATTTAATTAATTAGAAGAATATGATAAATGAATTAATTAATAGAAAGACACAAAAATGAATTAAATAAATTAATCTTTTCAAATTAACTATTTAATAGAAGAATAAACATTAAATAAATATATAATATTTATTTAATCACTCATAGCCAATTTTATGTGTATACATTTTGCCCCTCTTTGAAATGATGTCAAGACAACATTGTTTCAAAGATTAAATCAAGTCTCGATAATGCGCCTGATGAAGATGAAAATCCTGATTGTGTGCCCCCTAAAGAGATTGATCATGAAATTGTTGAAAATTTCAGTTTGGATGATTGATCTCATGATAATTGATAAAAATTTTGTCAATTAAATTAATTTGTAAGAAACAAATTAAATTGCCCCATTGAGTAGCATTAATTACTCTTCAAATAGTAAATATAAAATTAACCAATGTTAATTTTAACTTCATTGTTATCCTTGTCAGCTTTGTGAAGAAAATATTCTTGGTGAGGTGGTGAAATGGTGATTCCTATGGAGAACTGTCATTTTGAGCATGTTTGACGATATCAACGACCTCCTGAGTATGGGTATCCGGTATGTATCTTATCCTGAGTTTTGTTTTCAACTTATCATGCAACTTTTCATGTTTTAGGCACGTTTTTTGTGAATTTTTAAACTTTTTCATGATTTTCGGTATTAGGTTAGCACATTTGCATTTTTATTTAGCGCATATGCAGTTTGGGGTAGCGCATATGCATAGATTAGCGCATTTGTTTAGGATAGCACTTCTGCTTTGTTTGTTTGCGCTTTTGCAGCTAAAGTTAGCGATTTTGCTTTGTTTTGCGCATATGTTCGTAGGGTTAGTGCATTTGATCAAAAAGATAGCGCATATGCTTTTGTTTAGCACTTTTTCTCAATAGGATAGCGCAAATGTTGTAGTTTAGCAATTTTGCTCAAAATTGATGTTTTTGATAGGTGCAAAAGCTAAAAATTACTTTGATGATTAGATTTAACGTGTTTGATGCACATGTATGATGAATAGGGACTTGATTGATTGATTGATGTTGTTGGATAGATCGATTTGATTTGTTTTGATAGAGTAGCTCTTAAGAAACTGATTTAGTGTCTGATGTAAGAGCTTAGTAGAGTTTGATTGAACTCAGTGATTGATAGAAAACCATGATTGATAGGTTTTAAAATGATTTGATAGCTTAAGTTGCTTGAATTTGATTTGATAGATTGATAGCGTAAGTTGGCTTGAGTTTGATTTGATAGATTGATAGCGTAAGTTGGCTTGAGTTTGATTTGATAGATTGATAATGTAGGTTGGCTTTAGTTTGATTTGATAGATTGAAAATCGATCATTGATTGAATTCTCTTGATAAATAGGAGAAACTTGATGTTCTCCAGTGTCGGGAGAAATTACCGACAATATGTCATTTAGTGCTAGAGCTGACGCAGGCTAAGGTTAGACATATAGATGCATGTGGTTCATGCCATCTATTGTATATGCCTGAGATTACGCATAATAGAGGATTGTTGACGGTGTTAGTAGAGAGATGGCACAGTGAGCATAACACTTTCCACTGGCCTAGTGGTGAGATTAGTGTGATGCTCAATGATATGTATAGGATTTTGCACATCCCAGTGACTGGCGAGTTAGTGTAGTATGATTTTCAGGATCATGTTGGGATAGAGGCTTGCAGAGCCATGTTTGCTGATGATAGCATCGCTAGAGGAGAGATCCGATGGGAGGATATGGTGGTGTATTACGAGACTCTCCCTGTGATTCTTGCTGGTTTGATTGGAGGATTTATTTGTCCTGATAGGTGATCATGAAGTTTTGTTGTTGGATGGGGTGAGATTCTCCTGAGTATGATGCAACATCGTACTCAATATGCTTGGGGTGTTTGTATGTTGGCACATTTATATCATGATCTTCATCAGGTGGTGTATGATGAGAGTGCTAGTTTGTCTACAGGATGCACTTTATTGCAGATCTGGTGCTAGGAGCACATTGCTATTACTCGGCCTATCCATCACAAAGTTTTTGGAGAGAGGCAGCCATATGTGTATTTTTATGCAAGTATTCTTACTTAGCATAAGTTGGGTAAGATGGAGTATTGGCATTGGGTGCTTGATTCATTGGATAGCATTACTTTGAGACCATATGTTGATTGTGAGTCATGGATGGATGATGCACGGACATTACCATTTATCATGCATAGTAGATATCTCATTCGTCAGACTCCTTACATTATTGAGCGATAGTTTATTAGTCGCATTCTTAGACAGTTTGGTATTATCCAGCCTATGCCTACTGGTGTGACGATATATGCTCGGCGGTACAGAGATAGACAAGATTGGGGACCTTCCTTGTCATTTGAGATTGTTCACGCAGATTTTCTTGCTACTTTGAGAGTGGCTTATGATATGAGATTACACATTCTTGATCCTGGGGTTACTGCAGATTATGCTCAATACATAATAGCTCATCCATTTCCTCGTATTACCGATCCAGTAGATCCTCCTCCCAGCTCAGGAGATGAGGATGATGATTCAGATGATCCAGGTGTTAGGATATGTAAATGGAGATGACAGCTCAGAGCTGCTCAAGAGGCTGGGGGAGGTGAAGATGAGGGTGGGGATGGAGGTGGTGGTGGTAGGAGACCTGGATGGAGGGGAGGTTGATTGAGAGTCTGTGGAGGACCATTTGGACTAGTTGGCAGGATTGGGAAACCACTTCTTATGGGTGGGAGGGATGTTGGATGGATTGGGAGGGAGCATGACAGGGAAGGTATGAGATCATCGAGAGGGTTGCCATTGACAAGAGGAGGCAGGGTGACTGGACTAGATGGGGATTGTGGGAGAGGCATTGATTTTGGACAGATTCAGCCAGACCCTAGGGTTATTGTAGCTCATGATGGAGATGATGAGGATCTAGAGGATCATGTTCCCCTTATTAGATGATGGATTGCGAGAGCTACTAAGATGAAGATTCTAGCAGTTAGACAGAGTGGTGGTGGGGAGGGGATTGGGGTTCATGCACCACATCATGATTTTCCATTACAGGATGCACCAGTGCATGATATGCCAAAGCAGGATGCACCAAAGCATGATATGCTAGAGCAAGAGACCATTTATATTCTTAGAGCACAAATTGATCAGCTTCGAGCATAGGTGCAGACTCTTATAGCTGAGAGGGATAGAGCTGTTAGGAGACAGCAGGATACTTAGGGCCTTCTTGATCATATTCAACAAGTTGGATTAGGTACTCTCTCAGCTGAAACTATTAGAGAATTAGTTTAGGCCGAGAAGGAGACTTCCCACTGGCAATGATGATATGAGGAGGCAGTTGCAGAGAGCCAGAGAGTAGGTAGTTATCATACCACTGTGTTGATGGATACTAGCAGTGGTGGGGTCATGGGACCTCCTCAGAGGAGTGGTGATCATGGGAGATAGGAATTTGGAGGATCTTCTCGGCCATAGCCATAGAGATGGATAGAGTCAGGTGGTAGTGGTACAAGACAACCATGACTTGATTTGGAGGCACTTGTATTGTTTATTTGATATCATTGTATACTTGGACTTTTATTGTTTTTATGATGATCTATATATAGACATGGATTCTATATGATGACGATCTTTATTATGCATGTTACTCTATTTGATTATGATTCTTTATATGATGATTATATGGATTCATGATTAGATGGATGATGATACTTATGCATGTTACTCTTTTTGATGATGATGCTTTATATGATGATGCAATGATAAATGCTTTTGTTGATTTTTTATTTTGATGATCTTGGATGCAAATGAAAATGATTACTAACTTAAATGATATGTAAATGATGCAATTGCAATGATCTATATGGAAATGCAAATGAATGATTTCTTTAATGCTTATGATGATGCGAATGATCTATATGAAATGTTTTTGATTTTATATGTAATGTTTATGAATCTAAGTGCAAAGATGCAACTAAATGATCGTTAATGGAATGATAATGAAAATAATAATGATGATACACTATATGATGAATGAAATGCCCTTAATTGAATGAAAATTAATGCAATGATTTATATATATAACTAAATGAAAATGGATGATGATTAAAATGATTCTAAAAATGAATGCACCTACAATGATTAAATGCAAATTGTTTTTGTTTGTCCAAATATACTCAATCTTTATTTATGACTGTTGATTTGTTAATGAAATGAAATGTGTATAATGTAACTGACAATGAATTCTTATAATGCAGATGAATAATGAGCTAATGAAATGATCTAACTAAAACTGATACTGCCATTCTTCATATGCGATCTTTGTAACAGTGCTTTGATTTCAGCATTGAGCTTTAAAATGTTGTAAGAAAATACAAGCAACTTGACATAATGATTCAAGATGACTTGAGTATTCCTTACATGGATTTTGATATAGCAAGTTATTACAAGCAACTTGATATAATGAGTCAAGTTGACCCGAGTATTGCTTGCAGAACAGACAAGGATTATCTCCTTTCATGCATGACTTGGAACGTCCTCCTTGATCTTTTACTGATCATATCCTGAGACAAGTTCATACCATAGTAAGAGCTAAACCACAGACAACAATCAAAGAAAATAATCATGCCACATCATAGTTTCTCTAGTCATGGACATCCTTGAGTCGCATACAGTACATGATTAGAAATAAAATCAAGATATAAACAATGAATCTTGCATGTCATCACATGTTCTTATGGTCATTAACTGATATAATCATCTTGATGAATGATCTTTGATAATCCTTTATTACTTGCTGATCGATTCTTCATTTTCCTGAGTTTCATGATTCAGTTATTGATTAAACGGCTTGATTGATTTGTTGCTTTGTTGCTCGTTATTTGTTTCAAAATCCTAGGTGTTTTTGGTTTTTCTAAGTTTTTAGAATGTTTTGGGATTTTCAAAGATTCAAAAGATCACCTTAGTAAAAGGAATTAGGATTTTGCCCCCAGTGGAAACAAAATTATTATGGATGTATGAATTGATCAAGATCCAAACCATGGCGTGATACAAATGCAGATATGATTGATTGTGATAAAATCTAAGACAATGACTACAACAAGTATGTCAAATATTGATAACTGTTGGTAAGTTGTATATTTCTTGCTAAATGGTTCAGAGCAAATGGATGTGAAAGATGGAATGGATAAGCTAAGATATATGGAAGCGATAGATGCGATAGGATGGAGTAGATAGGTGCGCAAAGTGATCTCATAGATGGAAGAACTCACTTTTTAGATAGCGTCTGTTTAGCAAGTTTTCACTATCTAAATTTATTGCATTTTTTCCATATTTTGATTTTCTAAGACTTTATATGCTTTTTGTTGATTTTTTTCAGGACTTTATATTCTTTTTGTTGATTTTTTTTCAGGACTATATATGCTTTTTGTTGATTTTTTTCAAAACTTTATATCTCAAGCATAGAATTTCTTGAGATGGATAGAATTGATAGGTTCATAAAACCAATCACCTTTAGGGGTAGATAACTTGTATGCTCTTGATCCATATGTTGCTACTATGACAAAAGGTCCTAGCCAATTTAGTTCAAATTTTCCCTTCTTTTCTTGATCTTGCTGATTTCTTGGATTCTCCCTTAGAACTATATCTCCAATCTGAAAAATACATGTCTTGACTCTATGGTTATAGCTTATTTCCATTATTTGTTGATATACTTTCAAATGATCTATTGCATTTTGGTGACGTTCTTGAATCAGTTCTAGTTCCTAGAGTCGAGAGACTCGTTGATCTTGTTCTAGTATAAGACCTTGCGAGGATACTCGTAGAGAAGGTATCTCTACTTCTATAGGTAATATGGCTTCTGATCCATAGACCAAACAATATGGAGTTGCCCCTATTGGAGTGTGGATTCTAGTTCGGTATGCCCAAAGAGAAGGATTTAGTTGAATGTGCCAGTCTTTTCCAGCTTCATTGACTATTTTCTTCAAGATTTTCAAGATAGTTTTGTTTGATGCCTCAGCTTGACCATTTACCTATGGATAATATGGAGTAGAAAACCTATGTTGGATATGAAATTATTCACATAGCTCCTTCACATCTTGATTTTTGAATGGTCTTCCATTATCAGTGATAATGGTCATAGGAACTCCATAGCGACAGATTATATAATTTAAAATAAATGATGATATTTTTTTTCCTATCACTGTTGTTAAAGGCACTGCTTCAATCCATTTAGTAAAATATTCAGTAGCTATCAAAATAAACTTATGTCCATTAGAAGATGAGGGATTTATCTTTACTACCAAATCAAGGCCCCATTGCAAAAATGGCCATGATCCTATCATAAGATATAACTCTTGTGCTAGTGCATGAATGAGATTCCCATGGATCTGACATTGTTTACATTTTCTAGCATATCTAAATGAATCTCTCTCCATAGTAGGCCAAAAGTAACCCATACGAAGAATTTTCTTAGCCAATGTTAAACCACTTGAGTGTGTGCCACAAATACGTGCATGAACTTCATCAAGAACTTTTTCAGATTCTTCTTGTTCAAGACATCTTAATAAAGTACTATCTAGACCATGCCTATATAGGATATCAGAAATTATAGTATAGCGAGAGGACTAGCGAATAAAATTCCTTCTCTGATTAAGAGATAAGTCAAGAGGAAGGATATGTTCTTTTAAATAGTGATAAGTTTGACCATATGAGGATTGACTAGTTCCTGATATATGGCAAATTCGGTAGGTATGCTGGGATTGAATGGTAGGGGTTAAGATATCTTCCACAAGAAATTTGTAATGTTGTTGATTCTCTTTATTTTGCAAGAGAGATGCTATTGTAGTCATTGCATTTGCTGCTTTATTCTCATTTCTTGGAATCTGGGTGAATGATATTTCCTTAAAGTGTCCTTTAAACTCCTCCACCAGTTGTTTGTATGGCATAAGCTTATCATCCTTTGTTTGATATTCATCATTTACTTGGTTGATGATAAGTTGTGAATCACCATAGACATGTAGTTCTTTGACATTCCATTCAATAGCCATTTTAAGCCCAATAGCCAATGTGTCATACTCTGCAGTATTATTAGTGCATGGAAACTGTAGTCTATATGATTTGGGAATTGTGTGTCCTTGAGATGTGATAAAAAAGATGCCTGTGCCTAATCCATATTGTGTATAAGAACCATCAAAGTACAATTGCCAAAAGTTTGTACTTACTGTCAAGATATCTGCATCAGGAAATTCAATGTGCAAAGGCATGTTATTTTGTAAAGGTGAATCAGCCAATTGATCAGCGATAACTTGTCCCTTGATAGCTTTCCGGTCAACATACTCTATATCAAATTCACTCAGTATCATAACCCATTTGGCTAGTCTCCCTATCAATGTTGACTTGCTCAACAAATATTTGAGAGGATCTATCTTTGCTATTAGTTTTATAGAATGAATCAACATATAATGTCGCAACTTCTGAGTTGCAAATACAACTGCTAGACATGTCTTTTCTATTGAGGAATAATTTAATTCATAGCCAACAAGCATTCTACTGATATAATAAACTGCTCTTTCTTTTCCTTCATCATCATGTTGGGCTAGGAGAGCTCCGAATGATACATTTGTTGTTGAGATATAGAGCAACAATGGTTTCCCTTTGGTTGGCGATATCAGTACTGGAGGACTCATAAGATATTCTTTTATTAGCAAAAAAGCTTCTTCACATTTTGGATCCCATTTGAATGGAACATTTTTATGTAGAAGATGGGTAAATGGAAGACATCTATCTGCTAACTGAGAAACAAATCTCCTGATTGATTGCAATCTTCCTTGTAAAGATGGCAATTGACTTATGTTCCTAGGTGACTCCGTCTCCATGATAGCTTTGACTTTTTCAGGATCTACTTCAATTCCACGAGCTGATATAATGTAGCCAAGGAGTTTTCTAGAGGTTACCCCAAATGTACATTTCTTTGGATTTAATCTCAATTGATATCTTTCCAACCTGTCAAAAATCTTCCATAAATGTATGCATCATATCATGGAAAAATGTTGTCATAGCCCTTTGATAAGTCTCTCTTGCATTCTTAAGCCCAAATGGCATAACATTCGAGCAACATGTTCTCCATGCACAGGTGAAAGCTATCTTTTCTTAATCTTCAAGTTCAATTCTTATTTGATTATATCCTAAGAAGCCATCCATTAATGAAAACATCTCATGCCCGGCTGATAAGTCCACTATGATATCAATGTTTGGTAGTTTGAAATCATCTTTTGAACACGCTTTATTCAGATCTCTGAAATTTGTACATACCCTTATGATTTTATTTGGTTTTGACAATGGTAGAATACTTGAAACCCATTCAGGATAAGCAATAGGTCTTATAAAACCCACTTCTAATAGTTTTTTCAGCTCGATTTTTACAAGAAGAGCAATGTGCGGATGCATCTTTCTTAGCTTCTTCTTAACTGGTTTTGCTTTTAAATCCACATTAAGATGATGCATGATAAGATCTGGATTAGGTCCTGGCATATCTTCATAGGACCAAGCAAAATTTATTTGTCTTTTCTTAAAGAATTCCATGTATTCATTCCTCTCTTTTTCTGATAATGAGGCAGAATAATGAAGTATTTTAGGATCCTTTGATGTACCAATGTTTACTGCTTCTGTTGGTTCTATCAGGATAGAAGATCTATCCTCAAAATATGTAGGAAGAATGTCAAACTTTCCATCTTCTGGCACCTCAAAGAGGTTTTCACGATCAGATACGTCCTTTTTTTTCTCTTTTGATTGATCTAGTGTTTCCATGAAATGGTTTTCAACAATAGGTCTCTTTCCTTGTTTTATTTTGCTTTTGCGACTAGAAAGTTTGGCATTCTCCTGACTATGAGAAACATCACTTGATTCTGCAATGTAATATATCTTAGGTGGGATGGGTTCAACAACATTAAGGTACACGGATAAGTCATGATCATTGGAAAAGACATTCAGTTCAGGGTTGTCTAAATCATCCCAATCAATTAGTTCAGGATGAAGAAGGGGTAAATCATAATCACTGTCAACATTAGGTGTTTCAATGTTCATGACATAATGATCATAACTTGGCATAGAATAGGTACTGTCATAGATTAAATGTTTTTGAGAATTTTTTTTCTCAAGCATCTCTGAATTAGTTCTAACAAAATCAATATTAGCATTTTATAGTTCACACTCAAGTGGTTCTTCAACTTAAATTTGTCCCTTAAATGAATGGATTATATCAACACACACATCTTTAATACTGAATTGCTTCTTGATTGACCTCATTTGCATTTTGGAGTTGACATACTTGTGTACATGTTAAAGATGATTCTTTTGCTAGATTTTATCTCCTTTCAATCTCAACTTCTTCTGGACTAATAGTCAATCCAACTTGACTATCTCTTAATTCTTCTATGGTTCTGCCATATTTGGATACATCTTGTTCCTCTTTTGATGAAAATCTTGTATTTTTAGATGCTTGATCTATCCTTGTTTGTACTTCTTGTGGCATTACTTCTTTGTCTTTGTCATTCCCTTTCCTTTTTGCACATGCCTCTTTTCTCTAAATTCTGAGTTTTTCTTGTCTTGTTTCTAACTCCATCTTTTGTTTTGCAATAGACAAGTCTTATTTTGTGATAGCTTCTTGCTTTTCATTGTGTTCCTTACTTGATGTAGTAGATAGGACATCTGGACCCCATTCATACTCATTTGAATCTGTCTTTGAATCATGATCTAGGACTACTCCACTATACCATACAGGAATGTTGTCTAGCACAAAAAGTTCCTCGATTTCTACCATCTTATTTTTACTACTTCTGGAATATCTTGTTCAGATTTTGCATTTTTTTGAATTTCTAGAACTTGTTGACAAGATTTTTCTTTACCCTTGACGGTAATCTCCTTGTCTTGCTTTTCATGTTATTCTTGCTCCTTTTGTTTATTTGTTACTATTTCTGTCACTTGATGTAGCTTTTCTTGCCAATTTTCTTCTTTAGAAATTGATTTCTTTTTCCACTTTTGTTGTGGATGATTATGTTGCTTTTGATTGGATTTTAGATATCCAATCCCATATTTATCTTCTTTGGATTGTGAGTGTGGACAAATAGGTTCTGAAATACCTTGATGTCACTTACTAATTGGTCCTTTTCCTTCATATCCTATTTTTTGCATGATTTCATAGCCTTTGCCATATTGTTTTATGGGAATATTGACTTCTGCTGCTATTGCTATAGTTTTATCTTCATCCTTGTACAACCAACCAAGAATGTCTTTGTCTTCATTTTCTTCTTCAAGAGTTCCAACACTAACAAATTTCCCTTTAAACATATGTTTTGATTTTTCTGATGTCTTTGATTGAATATCTGTAGGCTTTCCATATGACTTAGGGGAAAGTGGAAAATTATGCAAAGAATATTTTCCCATTCCTTCATCATTTAATTTGAGCTTTTCCTCAAATTTTTCCCATAACTTTGCTTGAATTTATTTGGTAGGATATACTGATTCTCTGTTATGTGGAACTCTTGTATCTTGTGTTGGCTTCAAATTATTGCAATGTTGACTAGAATCTGCAATTATAGTGATCTCTTGTCCTTCATAAGGAAATTTCACACATTGATGATATGTAGAAGGACCTGCTTGCATCTTGTGAATCCATGGTTGTCCTAGAAGAATGTTGTAAGAGAGGTTCAAATATAAAACCTGACACAATGTATCCCTTTCCACAGGTCCTATTTTTATTGGTAGCACAATAGTTCCTTTAGAAGAACGTTCTGCTTCATCATAAGCCTTGATAGTTATTTTCTTTTTTGGGTCCACTGCATTTTCTGAATATCCCAAATCTTTTATTAAACTTAATGCACAAATGTTTAAGCCAACTCCTCCATCTATGAGTACACGTTTGACATGAGTTTTATTAATGGAGACTTCAACATGTAAGGGAGCATTGTGAGGATGTTGTAAGGATGCGTCATCATTTTCAGAAAATGATAAGCAATGAGGAGCTATAAGGTGTCCTACCATGTTTTGGATCTGATCTATATCCAAATCTTTTGAAACTGTTGTTTCCACTAAAGCTTTCTCCAAAATTTCCTTATGCATAGGTGAAACCTTGAGAAGTTCCAGAATTGATATTTGAATGGGTATTCTTTGTAATTTCTCTACTAAATTGTATTGTTGTGAAGTGGATGTTGGATCTTTTGCTATACCTGGAAAGGTAACCTTTGCTTTGCTTCTAGTAATAACATTGATTGGCTCTGAAGATGGATTATCTTTAACAATGATCACATTTACCACATCATCATATGTATAAGTGTATTTCACTTTGGGTTTCCCTTTGTCATCTTCTAATTGTGATGGTTCACCTTTGTCATAATTTGGAAGTGGAGTTTTGAAAGCTAGGTGTGATTCATTTGTCTTATGGCTATCCACTGTGATGGTTCCATTATCGATTAGATCTTGGATAAGGTGTTTCATTCTTTGACAATCATTTGTTAGGTGTCCTTTATTCTGATGGTAATTGCAAAAATGATTGTCATTCCACCAATTTGGCCTGATTGGTGGTTCATAATTTCTTGCTTCTAGTAAAACAATCAATTTGTTGGCAAGCAGAGTTTTTAGAGCTGAATCCAAAGGTTCTCCAATGTTTGTGAATTTCCTCCAAGGATTGGAGAAAAAGGACTTGGCTTTATTGTTTTCTGGATTATTATTGCTTTGGATTCGACTTGATAGATTAAAAATTGGTTGTTGTTGTTTTGTAGTACTATTATCATCATTTCCTTCATTGCTGACATTCTTATTCTTTGACCAAAACTTGGGTTTGTCATTGTTATTGTTGTTGTTGTTGGAATTGTTGTTGTATGAGTTATTGTAAAGTTTTAGTTCTCCTTTCTTTACCATTGCGTTCTCTATTTTTAGACCATTCTCGATCATTTTGGAAAAAGAGGGAGGAAATTGCATTCTTAGTCGATAACTCATTTCACTGATAAGATTATCAATGAATATGTCCATTTTTCTTGATCAGGTACATCTCAGGGATACCTATTAAACATGTGTTTCCATAGTTGTAAGAATATCATAAAAGATTCACCATTCTTTTGTTTAACATTGAGAAGATCCAACATCATTATCTCATTCCTTATATTATAGGAGTATTGTGAAATAAACCTATTCACAAGCTCTTCAAAAGATTTGATTCTGGATGGTAATCTTGGAAACCACTCCATTGATTGTCTATTTAAACTCCTAGGAAAAAGACGCATAAGGTAAGTTTCATCATGAGCAAATTCCATGCTCATAGTACAAAACTCCCTAATATGATCCTGAGGATCAGATTTTCCATCGTATTTGTCATATTTAGGAATCTCACAATGTTGCAGAAATGGTATCATATTCAAATTCTTATCGAAAGGATATGGGCATATATCTTCTAATGAATACTTATTGGAGCTTGTTCCATTTTTCATGTCTTGTATCTGTTGTTGTAAAGTTTGCATTTGTTGAGTAAGGTTTGATAATGGATTATCCACATAGTTTCTCCTTGTTTCTTCATGAGTTCATTTATCACTACATTCTTTTCTTGTGTCGTCCCTTTCTTTCCATGTTTCTTCATGAATTTCTTTGTTCATATCTTCATTATTTGGATCATCTATGTTTTGGGTGTTACTTGCCTCTACATCTTGTTTCAAGCTTTCTATGTTAAATCCTTGTGGTAGTTTAGCTCCATATTTTACCAACATCAAGAGATATTTCTCTTTTTGTTTTGCTAACAATTTTTCCATTAGCCTATCAAATTTGAAATCTTGCTCGAGGTCTCTAATGGTGCTATTGAATGCTTCTTCGTCAACAACGATAAACCCAAAAGTTTGGAATATAGGATTATCTTCTTCCTCCATTTGTTGTTGTTTTCTAAGTTGTTCGTATTGGGCTCTAGTCCAAACTGGCATGTGATTGTTTCAAAGTTGTTGAAATTTTCAATGGACAAAGTCAATAGGTGATTATTGGTTTAGGAAGATATGTTTGGTTGATTTTACTACTATTGTTTATTCATTGTGATAAAGCATCTCTTTGTTGAAAATCACGTCTTTGCAAAATTTCACCATCAAACTCTGTACCGTAGCCACATAAGTAGTGACGAAAATGGTGTAGGAATGTCCTATGTTTTAATAAGATCTTGTGATTGATATACAAGAATCTTATTCTTTTTTTAGTAGCTTTATAACTAGGTTTTCTTTTTTTAAAGTGATACTTAAAAGTCATATAAGCATTTGACAATTTACAAGTTTATTTGGTTCCAATGTTGGTGCAATTTTGATTTTGATATAACCTAGGTTCAAAATAGGAAAGATATATCCAAGATTATGAACCTAGTATAGATTGATCAAACTTCATGATAGAGGATTTGATTATCCTGATGAGAGACTTGACAATGATGTTGATTTTTTTGCACTTAAGATGTTTGAATCAATAGCTTGTTGAATGTTGATGTTTATATAAACCTCTTGGGAATAACCTGTTAGATTAGTGACCTAGTTGTTGAGTTAGTTTGAAAATACATGATGGTTTAGAGACAAACCTACTTCAAGAAGTATTTCGATACTGATGTTTTAACACTTTGGTTTTGATCTGGTGTTTCAAGTGTTGGAAAGCTTTCGTATTACCCTTTTGATCAAACTTTTTCAGCAATTTGTTGGATTTTTGCTCACTTGTAGATGATAATTTCTTCAATTTTTTTTTACCATTTGGAACATGTAACAAACATAGAAGACACAATGTTTAATAAACAAAATGCACAAGCAAGTACAAATCTTATGGCATGCTGAGACAATAGTTGTTGAATCTCACATGGGGTTTCCCCCGAGGCTACGCTATTCAAAGCGGATATTTAGATGCTTGACCCCACTGGATCCACCCTCGACACTCACTTCTTCGGGGCAGCCAAGCACCAGTTTCCATGAAAACTCTCCATGGCAAACTTTATATCTCTACTAGGAACCGTATGTGTGTGAGCCGCTTCAGAGGTCTGACCTCCTACTCCAACAACTAGAAGGATTTTGGTAGCTAGTACAAGTGGTTTTTAGTAAAGGCTTCCGGTCATGTGGCCATACATGTGGCACTTTTAGCTCTGTAAATACAGAAGGTTCCCAGCCTATAGAGGTTGCACTCCATAGGGTTTATGGGGAAACATAGTGGCGGTATGAACTTATCAGCACATGTTGTTTGGGACTTTCGTCACAAACACAATTTATTTATAGTGGATTGGAAGGACTTGGTATTAGCCCATTTCCACTTTAGGTCGTTCCCCTCTCACTGACCCCCTTAAGGCAGCTCGAGAAAGCAGGCCCTCTTAAGGATTTAGTTGCTTTGAAAGTAAAAAAAAGAGTGGGTTTGGCTTTTTGGTCACCCAATTAAGGGGAGAGCATATACCTACCACTTTCGAGACACAGAATATAAGTGTTCTTTTTAAACTTTTCAAAGCAATTGTTGGCTAAGTCCTATTTGGAGATTTTTCTCCAACAAGCATGGTGTTTATTTTAGCCTTTTTAGAAGTCTATGTGCAACTATTTTAGAGAAGTTACTAAAAATGCAAGTTGCATGCTGTCAATTTATCCTCTTAGTTAGACTAAATGAACAAGACATGATATATTACTTCCCAAAATAAGGCCTTTAATTAACTAGATGAGGAAATGCATAAAATTTGCCTTAAACACCATCCTGCACATGCATATTAGTAGTTTGAAAAATCTAATTTCTTGGACATTCGGGCCTGCAAGAAAATTTTGTTAGTTGGAAACAAAAGCGCTATTCTAACACATGCGCTATCTTTCTTCTCAAAAGTGCTAACCTAGACTACAAAAACACTGCTCTATGGATACAAAAGCGTGATTTCTTTAATAAATGCGCTAATCTAGGGGATAAAAGCGCTAACCTAGAAGACAAAAGTGTTAACCGATGATGCTAATGCATAGATTTTCAGACAAAAGCACTAACATGTATGGCATATGCGCTAACATGTGTTGCAAATGCGCTAACCTATGAGCAAAAGCGCTATCAGAATTCACATATGCATGAATTTGCATTACAAATGCATTAATTTTACTTTTTACGAGATTTTTAAAGGTATATGCGAGGTCCATGAGCCCCACATTGGGCACCAAAATGAGTCGACTTGAATTTCATCCTCAGAATACTACCTGCAACAAGTTAGTTTCACAAAATACCAATGGAAATGCTACAGGAAATCCAAACTCAACCAATGAAACTACATGAAATACATATGAAATAAAAATACTAATATTACCTTCATCGTTTATGTCTCATTGTGTCCTAACTCCATTGTTCCTGGTTGCAGATGGTGTGCTCTTAGATAATGCACGGATAGCTTCCAAGATGGCATATGAAGAATGGACTGATAACGGATAGTTAACTGATACTATTATATGAAATACTACATGATTGTGCTAAAATGATTATGCTATATGATAATTGCTATTTGCTTCAAGATTAAAACTCACGGATGCCAAAGTTTCATAAATGATTTGCTTGAAAATGCACTTGAAGTCTAACTTGAAGATTCTTGAAGATTACCTCTCTCTCAACTGAATCTCTTGATTTTATAGACTTTGAGAGGATAAGATGATGTGGCTTAGATCAACAGTCATGATCAGATCTACAGATTTGGATGGCTATGAGAAAAGGTGAAGGTTGAGAGAAAGGGGGAAGGAGAAGACAAGTGTCACTCATCTCACCTTGACTGGGTTGCTGACTGAGGGAATCTAGGGATGGTTGGAGAAGATTTAGGCATGATAGGACAAGTGGACTCAAGTCCTTCCTAAGATGTAGGGGGTGTTGGAGAGAATATAGGGGAAGGTTATGAAATATGTGTACGTACACAATATTCATTAAGTTTAGAAGTTGGAGATAAATGATGAATTAATATTTAAGAAATATTAATTTCCTTAGCCACATGTTGGATGAGTTGGCAAAGGGAAGATGAAGTGGAGATGGAAGGTGAGTTGGAAAAGGGATTTAAATAATTTAGAAATTATTTAATATTTGAGACTATAGGATAGGAGAATAACTATTAAATATTAGATATTTAATTGTTTGGAGAAGATAATTAAATATTAGATATTTAATTAACTTGGTTAGAGGAATAATTAAATATTAGATATTTAATTAATTAGAAGAATATGATAAATGAATTAATTAAT
Organism: Cryptomeria japonica; assembly: GCF_030272615.1. NCBI lineage: Eukaryota > Viridiplantae > Streptophyta > Pinopsida > Cupressales > Cupressaceae > Cryptomeria > Cryptomeria japonica. The sequence goes on along the minus strand of NC_081406.1, from coordinate 387,710,958 downwards.
AAAATATTAATTAATAGAAAGACATGAAAAATGAATTAAATAAATTAATCTTTTCAAATTAACTATTTAATAGAAGAATAAATATTAAATAAATATATAATATTTATTTAATCGCTCATAGCCAATTTTATGTGTATACAACTACGACTGAAAAACTATCATTGAAGAATGATTCAGCTCCTATTAATTCGACAAGATACAAATCTATGATTGGAGGTTTATTGTATTTGACACAAACAAGACCTGATATAATGAATACAATGTGTTTTGTTTCAATATTTGAGAGTAATCCTAGAGAAAATCATGAATTACCAATGAAAAGGATTTTCCGATATTTACAAGGCACAACAAATCTTGGTTTATGGTATCCTAAAGATGAAAATTTTGATTTATGTGCATACACCAATGCTAATTGGGCAGGAGATGTAGATGATAGAAAGAACACCACCAGCGGGGCATTCTTTCTTGGTAGCTGATTGATTTCATGGTTGAGTAAGAAACAGAGTTGTACATCATTATCAACAGTAGAATCAGAATATGTTGCAGCAACAACCAATTGTACTCAGGTATTATGGATTAAACAAATGTTGAAGGACATAAAGGTAAAATGCAAAGAACCTATAATCATCTATTGTGACAATTCAACAGCAATTGATATATCTAAGAATCCAGTATTTCACTCTAAAACTAAACATGTTTATATCAAATACAATTTTCTGAAAGAGAATGTTGAAGCAAAAGAAGTAAGATTGGTTTATGTGAATACTAAAGAGAAAATTGCGGACATCTTTACTAAGCCTTTTCCTAAGGAAACTTTTGAATATCACAGAGATCAGCTTGGGGTCATACCCTCACCAGTAGAGACTTTGACAGTTGATGGTTGGCATCAAACCGACAGAATTTATAGAGAAACCTTTTTCTGGCTTTGATGGAGGAGAGCTACTTCTCAGGGGGAGTAGTTGGATAAGTTGGTATTTGTAATTGGTTCTATGAACTGGTTGTATCTAGTATTTGTATTTCTTTGGCATTTGATGTCAAAGGGGGAGAGATATCTATGGAAAAACACATTATACTTTGGGGAGAGATTATTCATTGGGGGAGATATTTTTACTCTTTGCATTTGTATTTTGATTTCTGGTATTGATCTATTCTGGAGATTGTTGGTTTTTGGTTTTTGGCATTTTTGCTTTGGCACTTAGATGGTTTTTCCATCTTGTGTTGCCATCAATACCAAAGGGGGAGAATGTTGGTATTATGGATATGTTGCATTGGTTTTTTCATTGATGTCAACACTTATCCTTATGGAGATCTATGGTTATGTTCATATGCAAGTTCAGTGACTTATGCACAATCACAAGTATTTGGTTCACCGGCAGGTTATATTGTGCACTGATACTGAGGATGACTTGTTATCATCTAGAGATCACTTGTTTATGTCGAAGACATGGTTTGGACACTTGGTTTTGGAGATTTGGTTATTGGTCTAATCGGGTTGACATATTTGTTGTTACTGGTGAATTGGTCTAGGTTATGGACCGACACGCGTTATCTATTCCAGATCAGCATGAAATGTTATGGAGATGGTTTAATCAATTAATATTGTTGTTGAGCCAACATGATGCATCGCATCTTGACTTACTTGTAATAGATTTTATTGTATTATTCTTAGTAATACGACCTACAAATTTGGTCTTAGGTTCTGGTATATATGTAAGATCTCAATTGTGAGATTGAAATAGTGAGATGAAATAAGGTATTAAAAGGTTGTGATATTTGGTATATGCAAATATAAGAAGAGCTACTCATGCAGACATCATTTGAAGATTCAAGGAAGGTTTGAAAGAAGACAATCAAAACTTAACCGGTATTGAATCCAACATTGGAGATGCTACTTTGAGTAGTACATTATCATTGGATTTAATCATCCAATTGTAGTTAGTGTGACTCCCATCTTGTGATTGAGCAGTGAGCTCTAGGCAGTTGGCCTTTTTGCATGTGCATACCCCATTTGTATACACATACTATCTGCAGTAGTATCATTTGATTATGGGTAAGGTTTCCCATCGTGGTTTTTCCCCTTACAAGGTTTCCATGTACAAATCTATGTGTTATGTGTTGTCGATATTGTTTCTCTTTGTGTTTCATGCATTAAATTTCACCGATACTGTTAATCTATTTACCAACATTAAGATTGGTTTACGAGTATTAAGTATCAAGTTTGGTTAAGTTGTATTTAGGTTGAAATTAATAGACAAATGATTCACCCCCCCCCTCTCAGTTTCCTTCAAGTCCTAACAGTTGCATGAGATATGCCATTATCTTGTTGAATGCACCCTCACATTGATGGTCCCATTTGAAATGAACATTTTTATGCAATAGATGAGTAAATGGTCGATATTTATCTGCTAGTTGAGCAACAAATCTTCTAATTGATTGGAGTCTTCCTCGGAGTGATCTTAGTTGATTGATATTCTTGGGAGATGCCATTTCCATGATTGCTTTTACCTTAGTTGGATCTACTTCGAGACCTCTAGTTGAAATAATGTATCCCAATAGCTTGCCTGAAGTGACGCCAAAGGCACATTTCTTAGGATTGAGTCATAGCTTGTATTGTTCTAACCTATCAAAGATCTTTTCTAATATTCCTATATTGTCTTCTCTATTATATGATTTTGCCAATATGTCATCCACATAGTCTTCCATGAATGTATGCATCATGTAATGGAATATTGTTGTCATAGCTCTCTGATATGTAGCACATGCATTCTTTAGTCCAAAAGGCATGACGTTCCAGCAGAAAGTACCCCATTGGCACGTAAAAGTTGTCTTTTCTTGATCTTCAGGTGCTATTTTAATCTGATTGTATCCAGAGAAACCATCCATTAGAGAGAACGTGGAGTGTCCAATAGTTAGATCTACAATGATGTCAATGTTAGGCAAAGGAAAGTCATCCTTTGGACATGCATTATTAAGATCTCTAAAGTCTATGCATATTCTGATGCTTTTATCTAGTTTTGAAACAGGAATGATGTTGGATACCCATTGAGGATATGCTACAGGTCTGATGAATCCTACATCTAATAATTTCTTTAGTTCTGCTTTGACTAGGAGAGCGATATGTGGATGCATTTTCCTTAACTTCTATTTGACTAGTTTAGCTCCGAGACTGACATTCAAGTGATGCATAATAAGCTCTGGATCCAACCTTGACATGTTTGCATATGACCAAGCAAAATTTATTTGTCGTCATTTGAAGAATTCTATATATTGTTGTATATCTTCTTCTGATAGAGAAGTAGCTGGATGTAGGATCTTTGGTTGCTTTGTTGTTCCAATGTTAACTGCCTCTGTTGGTTCGATCAAAACTAATGACCTCTCTTGATAGTGTGCAGGTAAAGTGTCAAATCTCCCATCTTCGGGAGCTTCGAGGAGGTTTTCACTGTTAGATGTGTCCTTTCTTTTTACTTTTTTCTCGATCTAATGTTGCCAAGAAATGGTTTTCAGCATTAGACCTAATATTGTTTTCTTTATTTTCCTTTTTGCGACTAGTAGATTTGGCACCCACTTGACTGGAAGATGCGTTGCTGAAATTCCTAGTTAGAATTGTTGTGGGTTCAATTGCATTAAGGTATACAGATATGGCATGGTCATTTGGAAAGGTATCAATGGCATAATTTCCTTCATTTTTACAATCAATAAGTTCAGGGTGGATTAGAGGTAGGGGGTCATTGGGTTGAGATGTTTTGAAAGTATCAAGTCATGATGGATGTATCGAAGTTTTTAATATGTATGTCGATGTCTAGAATGGTACTCTCATCAGAATGACCTCACACAAGAAATTCATGATCGTCCTTGATTAAGTTCAAGTCAGTCAAATGTGATTCTGATTCAAGTGGGCTAGTTCCTAATGTTTGTCCTACATACGTATGAACTATATCGACACCTACATTTGCTTCTTCCCTTTCAATTTCAAGTTTCTCTTTTTTATTTTTCCATGATACCAAATATTCTTCATTTCCTTGGTCTCTTAGTTGTATTTGTTTTTCCATGTTTGACAGAATTGGTGGAAATGATTGTTCCTTGGATTGTGTCCTTGAAGATGCTGCCTCTCTATTATGTGAAACAATGACCTCTTGAGCTGATTTCATATTACTACAACACTGCACTAGATTTGAGTCTGCTGAGATCGTGATTTCCTTTCCATTATATGGAAATTTCAGGCACTGATGACATTTTGATGGAATAGCCTGTATGTCATGTATCCATGGTCCTCCCAAGAGTATGTTGTATGGTAGATCCAAGTCTAAAACTTGGCATGATTTGTCTTTCTACAAAGGTCCCACTCTGATAGGTAACATCACAATTCCTTTAGAGGAATGTTCTTCTTCACCATATGCTTTGAATGTGATCTTTTTCTGGGGATTAGCTGCATCTTCTGAATAACCTACAACACAGACAAGACTCAAAGAGAAAATATTGAAGCCAACTCTCTCATCTATTAGGACACATTTAACAAGCATTCTATGAATGAGGACTTCAATTTGCAAGGAACCGTTATGGGGATGTTGCAATGAATCAATGCTTGGATATGAAGGAGATGAGATTTGAATAGGATCCTCTGAAATAGGTTTGATGGGTATATTGTTTGGTGAGGATGCTATGGACTGTTCTTGCAAGCTTTTGAGAGGTGTAGGAATAGATGCATTTGGAGAGTCAATTTTCTAATGGGGGGATGAACCTTTGCTAGACATAGGTGCACAATTTTGATATTCTTTAGCAAAATCCTTCAGGGATCTCTTTAAGAGTTGCATAAAAGAGCCACCTTTCTTTGGAGATGTATTTGAATTCTTGTGAGATTTTGACTTAGTTGGATTTTGATTTTGGAGTTGTTTGATTTCTCTGATATGTTGGCTTATTATGTCTTCTTGTATTTTTCTTTGGTATTTCATGTTTCTATGATTTTCAGCTATTTCAAATGTTTATATTTCTGTCTTTGTGGTCTTCCATCTTTGAGCCCTGGTTAAAATAGGCATACACGTGTCTTAGATATTGTGCTAGGATTTGCTTGTCTAGAAGTTGTTTTGATAAGTGATCAACTGTCAATGTAAATTTGATAGAGTGATATGACATGAAAAGATGATTCAAGTGTTTAAAAGTTTGCAAGTTTTTTGATCTTCGGTTTTGGAGTGCAATGATGATGATTTGATAAGAACCAAGTCCAATAGGAATGATATATCCTACGATGTGGGACATGATTATCCTGACCAAACATTGTAGTTTTGTGATAAAGGATGATAGATCCTGATGAGAAACTATGTTTTGGGTGATCAATTTATCAAATAGGTTGATGATTCACTTTGAGATGTTTAGATCTTGAACTTGTTGAGGGTGTGTACTTGAAAATCTTGAGGTGTTTATCTTTATAATCCAATTTGACAAATGATAACTTGACCAAGCAAACCAAGAAGAAAATCCAAGCATAAAATGACAGATAATAGGTGCTTATGATTACTACAAATTGACCGAGCAAATACGACAAACCTGAAAAAGATGTGCAAGAAGACAACTCTGGACCAACAGAGATAGAAGTTTGTATGACAGACTACACATCCCCAAACGACAATTTATATAGCTCATACAACAAACCATAAATCTCGTATGACAGAAGACATTAACTCATACGAGCTTTCTCATAGAGCCAGATGACAAATGATCGCATAAAATCCTCTGCTAAGATGACTCGTACGACACTTCTCACTGGACTGGATGATGAAAGATAACATAAATTTTTCTGCTACATAGGCTCGTATGATGATTCCCACCGGACCATACACAAAAGTAGATATACCATATGACAAAATAACACACTCGTATGACAGAGGATAGAACAGAGATAAAAAAATTTGTTTGATATAATTTTGATTAGTGAATTTTATTTTTTGCTTATGTTTTCCAGTTTTGAATGTTTGATTTTTTGCTTAAGGGATGAATACACAACAAACACACGATATGATAAGTGACCTCAAGCACATTACGCTACATGAGGAAGTTGGCTAAGAGAGAAAACCTTGGCTTGAAAGCTTAGGTACACACCCAATAGCTAACCAGAATACAACCACTAAGTCTCACGCAATGGATTCTCAACACCATATTATCCGACTCCAAACGCTAATGGGGGCACGATATGGCAAGTGTCTTGGGAGAATTACTATCTCTCTTGCACAAATATTTTCACCCTTTTGGAGGTAAATCGGGTAGCTTCTAATTTAACCAGAACTAGTAAGTGATCCGTTCAGCGCGTCGGGGTATAATACTCAATTAAGAGGTCTCCCAGCCTTGAAAACCAAGGTTTGATATACCCAAAGGTACGAAGCTATTCCTAAGCACTATCGTTGACTTGATTTTCATCAAATCACATTTATTTTATAGTGGGTTGGATTACTTGGTGTTAGTCGTTCCCACGTAGGTCATTCATCTCTCACCGACCTTAATGGCTAAGAGTTATTAGCTCCTCGGGAGGGAAGGCCCGCTAAAGAAATACACTAATGAAAGAAAAGGATGAGTCTATCTTTTTGATCACCTAAGAAAGGTGAGAGCATACTCGCCTATCATCAAAACACAAAAAAACATGATTGTTCATTTCCATTAGCAAAATCAAGTGTGCCTAGAAAACTTAAAGAAGACATAGAGTTTAGTTGAGTCCTCCTAGGCAACCTGCAAAATAAATGCATTAGTATTCATGATGTGTTTTGTTGAAATGAAGCTTTGACAAGCGTAATCTTTGAAAATCATCCTACAAAAACTAGTTAGGCTGCCAAAAAACTCACAAACAGACCAGGGTTAGCATTAGTAATAACCAAATTGAAGTATGAAACCCTTAAAATGCAAACTACTTAAAAAAGACAAAAACATAATTTCGTATGACACAATTTATCTGACCATAAAAGTACCTTTCCAAGATCATACAAGTGAAGAATAGAGCTCGTACAACACTTTAGAAGCTTGTACGAGTTAGGATGGATTATCATTTCAGTGCACAAAGGAGCTCGTATGAGACTGAAAAGGAGCTCGTACAAAATTCTGATTCTAGCCCGGTCAGAAATGAAGATTCGATGATGCTTGGAGGCCAAAAATCAGATTTTCGGCCCCACGGTGGGTGCCAAAATGTCATGCTCTAGGAGAAGTGTGATACCTATAGCTACGACACAAAACACTTAATAGATCATTACAAGCATGGTTAGCCAATCATACGCAAAAGAAAGATAAAACCATGAAAAAGCAATCTATCACCTCCTAAGAGATGCAAGTATGGATTTGCTCTCAGATCTGCATAAGCAATCCCAGTGACTTGACTACACCTAGATGGAGGATTTGAAATAATATTGATATGCGAGATTGATTATGGTAGGTTGATGCAAGAGACTAATTAAGCTAATGATGTGCATGATTAAGCTATGATGATGATGCAATTATGCTAGAAAATGATCAAATTAAACTAAATCTAAGATGCAATTTCCTATAATAACAATTCTCATGTTGGAAATATGCCTTGAATTCTCCTGACCAGTGTTCGGGTTGATCGGTGTAACTGACCCCGATGGAACAACTTGTGGGAAGGTATTAGGTTGTCAACTTTTCCTATCAGTGTAACTCTGACCGATGAACATGTTGCGGACAAGTATTGGGTTAGATCTACCCAATGTATCCTCCTTGTTTGGTTATCATGAAGCAGTGTTCGGATCCTCTTTTTCGATCATTGGGTTAACATCGCCTATCGGGATAGCCATATTGAAGTTCTGCCAATGCCCTGATGTAGCCTGCTAGATGTTGTCTCGATCACCCGATGAAGTTGCCTTTGGTGATCGAGATGTCATCGGCTATCGGAGGAGCTTGTTGAATGCTATGCCGATACCCAATGGATCTGTTTTGGTTGACTTTGGTGTTATCAGGGATCGGGGTATCATCAGATATCGGGATGACATGGTTGGTTGATACACCGATACCCGATGAGTCCGCCTTCGTTGGTATTGGGGATCGGGGTAGCCAGTTTGATTTTCTTGTCGATGACCCGATGAGGTCGTCTTTAGTGATCGGGTTGATTTCGGTGATCCGGTTGATATTGGTGATTGGGTTGACAAGATGGAAGCTATGCCAATAACCGATGGAGTCACCTTCGGTGATTGGAGTATCATCGAGAGATCGGGTCTACCTATTGAAGGCTATCCCGATGAGCCAATGGAGCCAACCTATTTTGGAGCCGCATTAGTGGAGTCATCTATTGGTTCATTGGGAGATCAGAGCAACACATTTGTGGTCTTTCTGATGAGCCGATTGACTAGAGACCAACCGCAGATGCTCTCTTCGAACCAAAGTCCAAAAGATGAGCTCGTGGTCAGATTAGAAGTTCCTGCCAGTGTATTTGAATATGAACTGGTGTGATTCCTGGGTTCATGTGGGATAATAATTTTCTCATGAATACAGACTGATGCAGGAAGTTAGATGTCTAACCGATTGGTGCAAACTGATAGTTGAACAGTCGACCTAGAAGATTTAATCAAAGTAGCCAGAGGAAACCAAAACGCAATGACAGACGGTTGGACTCCATAACGGTTATGCTTAACCGATACATTGTAATCAATGGCTGATATATATGTTGCCAGAGATGTAACCGATAGCGAGTTGGTGAGAACAGAGAGGGAGCGTGAATAGAGTTCTAAGATCAGAGTCTAGAATAGAGGATCTGATAACTTTATTGTAATCGTGTTGTTTACTAAATAAAGTGATCTCTCTTTGGTGGTGGGTTTTTTACCCGTAAGGGTTTTCCCATGTATATCTGGTGTCTTTCTCTAGTGCTATTTGGTCTGGTTCATCTTAATCTTTTGTCTGTGTTTATTTTAATGTAATGCAAACTGAAATTGAAATACTTACTTGTTTGCTAATCCCCTTAGAATTGACGATACGAGAGCATTTTCTGCGCATGGATTTCCTTACAAGTGGTATCAGAGTCATTTAGTTGTGTTATCCTTGTTGGGTAGGGTTGGTTCTTTGTGTCAATTATGGTTTTAGTGGGAGTCTAGCAGTGTTTAGTGTTTATTTGTCTTATTAGCAGTTTGATATGGCACACACCTCTGGATGATTGGAGATTGAGAAGTTCAATGTTCAAACTTTCAGTTGTGGAAACTCAAGATGGAAGATTTGCTAGTTGATCGAGATCTTTGGGTTTCTATGTCTAGACAAAAACCTTCAGGCATGAAGCAAGAAGACTAGGATCTTGCAGATAGAAAAGCCAGAGGATTGATTAGACTTTGTTTGGCAGACTCTGTTCTGTTAAACGTTCATGAGGAAAAGATTGCACATTTTTTATGGAAGAAACTTGGAAATATTTATCAGGGGAAATATTTGGTAAACAAATTGTTCCTGAGGAAGAAGTTGTATTCCTTAAAGATGGATGAGAGTACATCTGTTGCATATCATCTGAATGTTTTCAACATGATGGTTGCTCAGCTAATTTTTGTGGGAGTCAAGATTGATGACGAGGATCGATGTATGCTTTTGTTACGTTCTCTGCCTGGCACATGGGATCATCTGGTAATGGCCATTGGGAGTATAACAACCACTTTCAAGATGGAAGATGTGGTTGCTTCACTGCTATCAGAATAAACATGAAGGAAATCTTCTAAGATGGTCAAGGAGGCCCTTGTTGTTCATGGCAAGACAAAGGACAAGAAGTCTAAATCCAAGTTAGAGGAAAGTTCTGCTCCGAGAAAGAAGTCCAAAGCGAAGTGCTGGAACTGTGGGCAGGTTGGTCACATTCAAAAGGATTGCAAAGTGAAGAAGAAGAAAGAAAACAAGAGTTCTTTAGATTCTGGGTCCTCATAGAATAAGGATGGAGATGCCTTTTGAGCTGCTTTGGCAAGTCAGACATTGGGTGGTGTCCTGTTCAATCATGATGCCATGTAAGAATAGGTACCATGGGTCTTTGGTAGTGATGCAGATTCATCATTTGATGGTGAATGTTCTTCATGTGACTGAAGATGCTGACATCTTGAGGATCCATAGAGGGGTCCTTGGTAGAGATGTTGTTTATGTCATATTTTGACATGTTTTCCTTAGTTAGGATGTGTTATATTATGTCTAGGTACACTCTTGGGATTCATTCTAGAGTTTTGACATAATATGGTTATGTTCATATAGAGCATGTAATCTCTTTGGAAAGAGATGTTTTAGATCATGTTTGTCATGTTTATATTCCTAATTCTACAATTGGAAGTTTGACAATGATCTAGTTTTTTGTTTCTGTATTTTGAGTACATTGATCATATTTTTTGATACTTCATGATAATGTGGTTATGCATTTGGAGGTTGGCATGTGTTGATCAGTTACAGGTGCTCATGGATACATGGAAACATAGATGGTGCTATCTTTATCTTGTGGCTAGAGATGTATGTGTTGGAATGATTAATAGGTCCAACTGAGATGCATTCATATGTTATAAAATAGTTGATATTTAAGAGGTGGGTATAGAAGGGCATGATACAGGGTGCTGCGAAGACTTGCTTGCAGGTTCTCTATTTCTAGTCAGTATTGGGAAAGCTCTTGGTACAAAGATTTATTCACTTCTATGTGATGTTGTAAATGGTTATTTTCAACTTTGACATTACCTATGCAGTGGGAGCTCCTTGGTGTGTATTGCATGTGAAGCTTGAGACTGTGGGTAACAGGTTGTACATGTTAATGTTCTAAAATTCATTTTGGTATACCTTAAGGGTATGTGTAGTTGGATGTGCTAGCACTTGCTATGGGTGCTATTTTAGCTACGTATGTAACAAATGTTTGTACATTCGGCTAGTTTTTGGATCATGAGTTTTGTGTGCTTGGGAGACAGAGTTGTAGTTTTCTCAGTGGATAGCTTCTATGTTTGTCCAGTGGTAGTGGCATGGTAGAAGGTAGGTATGTCCATGAATGAGATGTGACTACTCTGCATGTATCTCAATGATGCACACAATAAATTCTAATTCCTGATGATTTATGATCGAGTGGTATATCAACATTGATGGGCTTCAGAGTCCATGGTTCTCAGTGAAATCTGTAAGTGTTCGGCATGGTAGACAGGTCCAGTAAATTCCTTGGCAAGTGGGAGATTGTTGGAAATATGCCTTGAATTCTCCTGACCAGTGTTCGGGTTGATCGGTGTAACTTACCCTGATGGAACAGCTTGTGGGAAGGTATCAGGTTGTGGACTTTTCCTATCAGTGTAACTCTAGTCGATGAACATGTTGCTGACAAGTATTGGGTTAGGTCTACCCGATGTATCCTCCTTGTTTGGTTATTGAGAAGCAGTGTTCAGATCTGCTTTTGTGGTTATCAGGTTAACATCGCCTATCAGGTTAGCCATACTGAAGTCCTACCGATGTCCCGATGTAGCCTGCTGGATGTTGTCCTGATCACTCGATGAAGTCACCTTTGGTGATCAGGATGTCATCGGCTATCAGAGGAGCTTGTTGAATGCTATGCCGATACCCGATGGATCCACTTTGGTCGACTTCGGTGTTATCAAGGATTGGGGTATCATCGGATATCGGGATGACATGGTTGGTTGCTACACCGATACCCAATGAGTCCGCCTTCATTGGTATCAGGGATCGGGGTAGCTAGTTTGATTATCTTGCCGATGACCCGATGAGGTCATCTTCGGTGATCGGGTTGATATCAGCGATCAGGTTGACAAGATGGAAGCTACGCTAATGACTGATGGAGTCACCTTTGGTGATCGAAGTATCATCAGGAGATCGGGTCTACCTTTTGAAGGCTATCCCGATGAGCCGATGGAGCCGACTTCTTTTGGAGCCACATTAGTGGATTCATCTACTGGTACATCAGGAGATCAGAGAAATGGATTTGTGGTCTTTTCAATGAGCTAATGGAGTAGAGACTGATTGCGGATGCTCGCTTTGAACCGAAGTCCAAAAGATGAGCTCGTGGTCACATTAGAAGTTCTTGCCGGTGTATTTGAATACGAACCAGTGTGATTCCTTGGTGCATGTGGGATAATTATTTTCTCATGAATATAGACCGATGTAGGAAGTTAGATGTCTAACCGATTGGTGCAAACTGATAGTTGAACGGTCGACCTGGAAGATGTAATCAGAGTAGCTAGAGGAAACCAAAATGCAATGATAGACAGTTGGACTCCATAATGGTTATGCTTAATCGATACGTTGTAATCGATGGCTGATAAATATGTTGCCAGAGATGTAACCGATGGCAAGTTGGTGAGAATAGAGAAGGAGCATGAATAGAGTTCTGAGATCAAAGTCCAGAAAAGAGGATCTAATAACTTTATTGTAATAATGTTGTTTACTAAATAAGGTGATCTCTCTTTGGTGGTGGGTTTTTTACCCGTAAGGGTTTTCCCACGTATATCTAGTGTCTAGTGCTATTATGTCTAGTTCATCTTAATCTTTTGTTTGGGTTTATTTTAATGTACTGCAAACTGAAATTGAAATACTTCCTTGCTTGCTAATCCCCTTAGAATTGATGATAGAAGAGATTTTTCCATGCATGGCTTTCCTTATAGCTCAAATGATATGCTAGAATGGATATGCTTATAGTAACAATGAAAAAGATGAAAATGAGATGGGATCCTTATTGCTCCAAAATGGGGGATATTTATAGGATTTCCAAGCCTAGGGGTGAGGTGGCAGGAAGCAACGGTCAAGATTGAGTCTGAAGATATCAAGGGTGAAATTGGAGGAGGTTGGAGGAAGAGACACTTGTCATCTCTGTGGTGAAAAGTGTCAAGGAGCTTTGCTCATAAAATGGCAAGTGTCCAAGAGAGGAGACATGTGGCCAAAGTGCCATGTGTCTCAAGAAGAAAATATCCACACCATAGGAGGTTAGGATAAGGAGGTTAGAATGTGCAAGATAGGATAGGGTTAGGTAAACCCAAGGTTAGATGGAATGAGTTAGGTTAGAGGGATGGTTAGGTTAGGTGGTTAGAAGTTAGGAGGCATGTGGGTAATTTGAATTTAAAAATTCAATTGATAAGAAAAGACTAATTAATTCTCAACAACTCATAAATTAATTTGTTTTAATTAATTAGGGGATTAGAAGAATTAATTGAAGATGGGGGGAGGATTAATTAATCAAAGGGGACTATTGAAATGAACCTATTAAATAAATCCTTAGATTTATTAATAAGTAGATGAAAGGGGGAATTTAGTCAAATTGCTTAATGAATTCAATTAAATTAGGAAGGGGGATTAATTAAATAATTGCTTATTTAATTAATTATCTTCAGACCATTTTTAGGTGTATACAATACTAATTATGGAGGTAGGTGGCCTTAACTTCTTGTTAAGTTGTTTTTTTAGATTAAGGAAAAAAAAGGTTTTGAAGGGACCCAGAAACCCTTTACAAAGGAGATTCTAAAAGATTTAGAAACAATAAAGAAAAACTTGGAATAGATGTCATAAAATTCAAAAAATGTGTTAATATACAACTAAAAGACAAGAGGCTCCCAAATCTATAACCTAGAACAAGAGTTGTAACATTAACAACCAACAACCAGCCAAAAACTGGCCCATCAGGATTTACTTTTAACTTTTCACTTGTGGGAATGAAGAGTCATATCAAAAGAGGGTGAAGAATGCTTAGATTTCTTTCCCTGAACAATGATCTAACCCTCCTCCAATTGTACAACCTTAGTTTGCAAATTTGTAGAATCGCTCTCAGCCTGAGAGAGAAAACTAGCAGCACCCACCATCACATTGTCAGAATCTCTCGCAATAGACAAGCCATTATCACCCAATACATAGGGAATGGATGCCTAAAGCCCATTCCCTCTATTAATAGGGTACTCAACCTGAGTCTCCTTTTGAGGCTTGCAACACACATTAGCACCAACAACCCCAAAAACAGTCTCCATAGCAGTCCGAGGAGAAGCAATAACATGTTGAGATTCAAGAGAAGAAGTCTCACACTGAGAATCTAGCGCAGCCTCCTGAGGAACCACATGTTGCTCAGTTTTTTCTCAACTGTATAGTGTTGAATTAACACTTCTTTCCAGCACGAAGCCACCAAATATTTCTTCTTTGTTCCACAATGAGTAGTTGCATGACCTATTTTGAAGAATCTCCTACACTTGAAGGGGATCCCTTTGTAGTCTAAAAGTTGAACCCAACAACCCTTAGAAGTAATAAGTTAAATCTCAGCAGGAAGACCTTTAGAAACATCTACATAAACCAAGATACAGGTAAAAGTCGAATGAAAGATATTAGAAGAATCATTATCAACCATCGAAAAATCCCCAAGTGCATCACCCACCTCCTCAAACAGAGGATCCACCTATAGGTGAAGAGGAAGATTTGGGATCCGCACCCAGATTGGGATCTTATTAAATGTTTACGAAGTAGGGTTGAAATCAGAATGTCATGATTTGATCATCAACACAAATTTATCTTCCCAGCTAAAAAATATTGCATAAAATCAATTTTTTATCCTCAACCTTCTCAAACTTAGCTATAAAAAACCCTTTAGCCATAGGGTAAATATGTACCGTATAAAAAATGAGCAACCCCCAATGTTCAAAAATCTAGGCTTGCAAGTTAGGAAGACTGGGCCAAAAACCCCTCAACCTACAAATCACTCCATGAGAAGAGAGGAGAGAATAATTAAGATCTACCTCATTCTTTGTCTCCTCAAACAACTTAATCAAAATGGCATAAGAAACTAGGAAAAACACTCTCTCCACAGGTCGTCTCTGCAAACTATGACCACGAGCAGCAATGGTAGAGCCAGAGAAACAAACCATTGTATCTCCCCCTCCACCATGAGCCCCCAAAGAACCTCACAAACCATCCACCATAGCACCCCCATAGACAACCATAGCATGCAATGGACAACCATCATCAGCGGCCTTAACAGGCACCATCAAATTAGACACAGTTGCCACAAATGAGGAAGAAAGGTGAGAAAATACCCCACCACTCCCCGCAGAGGTTGCACCCAGGCTCTTAGAAGTAGGAGAATCTGTATGCACAAAACACACAACAAAGATGGGATTAAAAGTGGTGGCTATAATAGATATCACAAAGGCTGTGAGTTAGGGCTAAATTGTTTTTACAAATGTGTAATAATGTGTAAATGTGTAGTAAGCATACATGCATATGTGCCTTTGGGTTACCTTGTGCTTAGTGGATGTGAAAACACTAGTAAGAAGATTTGCAAGTGTGTTCTTGTGTTATTCCATGCAATGTAAATGTTGGTGTTGTGTTTGTCTTGGGTGAGAAGGTCAAGCTCACCCTTGGGAAGGAAGACTAGCCTTCAGGGTGAGAGTGGAGTTACCCATGTGGCTGATTGAGAACTCCTCCCATGACAAGGAAAAAATAGAAAAAAGGCTATAAGTACCCTAAGTGCATGTTTTTGGAGGAATGGGTATGAAATTTCAAGGTATGAGTACCCTTTCTTCATGGGAGGAAGGATGTGTTGAGAGTATATGTGTGTTGGCTTTATGGAAGGAAGGGGGTATAAGTACCCGTGGTTTTATGAGAAGAAGGAGACATATTATATGGAGGTTTTTCATAAATGAAATTGTCTCTCCTCATGCATGTCCACTTCTCACCCCATAAAAGGGTTGACTATGCAGCCCATAGTGTTGTCAATCTTGGGAGGGTGTTTTCATAATGTTCCATTTTTTTCATATTGTGTTAATATGGATGTGTGTAACCCGGTTCTTGATTAGTCTCCTAGCTCGGGGGTGGCTTCTTTTAGGCCTTGTTGGAAATGGTTGGTCATTGTTGCTGCTAGGATATGTTGTTGTCATTTATGTCAACATATTCCTATGATTTATTTCGGTGTGATTGGGAAGATTGTCTAATCCGGTTTTGTAGTTTGGTTTGCTGATCACTATTTTGCAGAGGTCAATATTTCCTCCGGTATATTTCGGTGTGATCAGATTTGGTGCTGAGATTTTGGAATATTGTTTTGGATGATCTTGTGTATCTTCATTTTAGATGGTTCGTGATTTGGTGCTCTGAAAGTTATCTTTTTTCGTGATAGTTGCTAATTGGTTGTGTTCTTGAGCTTCTAGATGTTGACAGATGAAGATTTGTGTTTTGTGGTTAAGTTTGTTATTCTGGTGGAGACTGATTCACCCCCTCTCTTAGTCCTTCCTCTTGGTTGTTGCTAACAATTGGTATCAGAGCTAGATCCTTTGGTAGTAGCTTAACATCTTGAGGAGATCTAGGATGGTAGCTCAAGGTGTAATCTTTAATAAGGACAGTTCGAGATTTGATGGAAGTAACTATGCTATATGGAAGGACCAGATGGAAGTGCACTTGAAATGTCTTGGCGAAGATTATTGGAAGATCACATAGAATGTCTATGTTGTTCCTCATAATGGACCATCTACTCCGGATGAGGTTAAGGAAGAAAAATATAATATTAGAGAGAAGGAAGCATTGCTTAGTGCCCTGACTGATTTAGAGATGACAAATGTAATGGGTCTTCAGACCACACATGAGATCTGGGTAAAGCTTGAGGTGTTGTATGAAGGTGATAAACAAGTGAAGGTTTCTAAGTTTCAAAGTTTAAAAGGAAAGTATGAGACATTGAAGATGGGAGATGATCAGATCATACACTTTTTTATGGCTAAGGTGAATGACCTTGTCCTAGGTATTAGATTGTTGGTGGAACCATTGAGGAAGATGAATTTTTTGCTAAGGTGTTGAGATATTTGCCTACTGCCTATAAGCATAAGGTTGTTGCTATTGATGAGATCCAAAGTGTGACTACAATGATAATAGATATGTTGGTTGGAAATATTTTTGCATTTGAGCCGAGTGAATTTGGAGAATCGCATGGAAAGTCTAAGACAATATTTAGAGCATCTGCATCTATATCCGATAAGCAGAAGTATGATCTTGATGAGTGCAAAATATCTAGATATGAAAGAGAGAGAAGAGAGATGGAAGAGAAAGAAAGGGAGATAGATGAGCTTAGCGTACTAATTGCCTAGAGACTGCCTCAAGATGTTGGTAAGTATGATGGAAAGTTGCCTTTGAAATGTTTCTCTTATAACAAGATAGGATATTTTTCTTCTAGATTCCTAGAGAGAATAGGTAAGTATGATAGGCATGATAAGTTTTATAAGCATGATAGGAATGATAGATATGACAATCATGAGAATTATGATAAGCCTTATAAGTCTAACTGGAAGTTTAGGAACCAGAAGAACTATTATTATGTTGCAAATGAAGGTGTTACAGATGATGATTTTGAAGGAGATGAAGTTGTATTCCTTGCCATTAAGGAAGATGGACCTGTACCTATTGATTCCACTAGTTTTACTATTGAGGAGAAAGCTTTAACTACTAAAGTTGAAGATAAATATGAATGAGTGATTGCCAGTGGATGTAAGCATGGAAAGATATGATGGTGGAATAGTCAAATTTGGAAATGATAAAACCTGTGTGATCTGTGGGAGAGGTTCTATTTATTTTGATGGTAAGCATAACACTAATAATGTCTTGTATACTGAAGGTTTGAAGAATAATATTTTAAGTGTTGGACAGATGGTTGGTAAGGGTTATGATCTGGGTGAACTCACAAAGCTAGCTCCCACTTTTTGGTACATCCTGATTTTTGCTGAAATCATACATTTTTTGGAAAATATAATTATTTAAGCTTTAAGAAGTCCCATTTGAAGTAATTAATTGAAGAGAGTTAGATCAAAGGCTCTTAGATCAAAATTTTTTGGATAGAACCTCTCTACTTCTAAATCATACTTGCAATGGAGTCTTCTTTGCATCTATCAAATGCTGATAAAAAACTAATTTTACATTAGCTTTTGAGGGGTCAAATGAATTCATTTATAAGTTTTGTTTTCTTGAGGATTTAGTCCTTATTATAAGCTTTCCAAATAGTATAATTTTTAATATATTTAAGTTTATTAATATATTTTTATTTTATTTTTTATGAATGTAGGTTTTTCACCGAACATGAACTTCTTTGTTCAATTCATTGGGAAAAATAGCAAACTAATTCAAAAAAATTCTGAAAAATATCTATGACCTAGGTATTGATGTCTTCTTTCTAACAAAAAGAATAAAACTTAATTTTGATATATATAGAGCAAGTTATGTGTTCAAATGTACACCTATATCTAAATTATAATTAGTTGGACTTCAAAACTTAATAAAATAAAAAATATTCAACATATCACTATCAAACCAACTACATGCCCTGGGTATTGATGTTACAAACCAAAATTTAAAAGAGATAAGTTTTTATCATTTATAGAAAAAAATTTATACATTTTGGGATGCACATCACTCTTAAAAAATGTTGTTTCCTGTAAAAAACTACTTTTGAGGGAGATGGAAAAATCAATAAAATTTTATTCAAAAAAATTTGAAAAAAATATATTTAGAATCTACAAAAAGGATGTTACAAATCACTAGTCTACATCATCTTCAAATTCTTAATGATTAAAAAGTTATAGGTGTCGGAAAGTGAAGGTTTTTTGCAAAATGTTCATTTAAGTGTCAAAGTTGGTCAAAAAGTGGGAACCAGTATTGTGAGTTCACCCATCTACAATTAAAGGACGGTAAATGCAAGATCTTGAATGCATCTAGAACTAAGATTGTAGGTAACATTTTTCATTTGAATGCTAGTGAGAATTTTTTTTTGATTTCTTAGATTGATGAGAGTTGGTTGTGGAGTAGGAGAATGTGTCATGTAAATTTTGATTTAATGATTAAAATGTGTTCTACACATGTTGTTAGAGATTTGCCTAAGATTTTCAAGCCTACTAATCCGGTATGTAAGGAATGTCATTTGGGTAAGCAAACAAGATTTTCTTTCAAAATAAAACAATATACATTTGATGGGTTGCTAGATCTTGTGCATACTGACCTATGTGGACCTACAAATGTTATAAGTGTGCAAGATGATAGATATTTTATGTTGCTAATTGATGATTATTCTAGGATGATGTGGGTTGTCTTTTAGAAGGAGAAATCAAATAGCATTTGATAAATTCAAGATATTTAAAGTTAAGGTTGAGATTGAATCTGGATTAAAGGTGAAGTTTTTGAGATCTGATAGAGGTGGAGAATTATGCTCTAGTGAGTTCAACTCATTCCGTGAGATGCATAGAATGTCATGCCCAAACTTTTGGGCAAAAATGCAACAACAATTTTTTTTAAAATAACATAAAAACAACAATGCAGCAAGGGCCCCATAACCCTTGTGTATCACTCTCTTCCAAGAAGAGAG
Organism: Cryptomeria japonica; assembly: GCF_030272615.1. NCBI lineage: Eukaryota > Viridiplantae > Streptophyta > Pinopsida > Cupressales > Cupressaceae > Cryptomeria > Cryptomeria japonica. Next base: position 387,691,679 of record NC_081406.1, on the reverse strand, counting down.
TCTCTACACTCTTAGGCTATCAAATAACCTTTCACCCCCAAGGCTACTGTACCCTCCCAAGGGTGAGTATGGCCTTGAAACACCCAAAAACAGAAATCATTCTACAAATAAGGAAAAAAAAAACACAAAGGACTCAAAACAATCTTTCCAATCCTACAAAGAAAACAACCATAAAAAAGCACAAACAATCTTTTCACGTAAATATTACAAGCATATGTAAGAAAGTATTTCAACTAACCTTAAAATCTGCAAATGGAAATGAGGAGAAATTGTAGGAGAGCTGCCCAATCCATTATTCTTTTCCTTCTCAAGACTTAGAAAAAATCCAACTCCAAAACTAAACAAAAAATTGAACAAAAATTCTATGTCTCCAAAAAATGGAGAGTGGGTGATCAAAATTCTCCCTCTCAAACCATTCCCTAAGAAGACACTCCTCACTCTTTCCAATCCTCTTGGGAAGGGTGAGAGATTTTCATAGGTTGGTCTTCCCAACACCTTACAAGATCTCTAAACAAGGCAACCCAAAAAGGTAAAATAAAATGGAGAAGAGAAAATATCACTCATTTGGAAGGTTGTCTAACCTAGGTAAGATCCTCAAAAGTTGAAATTCGACCATCTTGAAAAAATCAACTTTTGAGGTGACTAGACAGTCACCAGGGAGTGGACACATGGCTAAAATTGGCCTTTACCCATAGGTATAACATATGGCCCATTAAAAATGCCCCTAACCTAACCTTAGGAGTTAGTTTAACCCTTTAGAAACTCACCCAAAGTTTACCTACGGGTCAACCTTGAGTTGACCTTTCTAATGGCTCCCTATCCAAGACTTTCTTGGGACCATACTAGGATATTTTGAAAAATGAATTGGTAAAACAAATTCCCTCCAAGGGACATGTCACTACCAACTCACTTCACAACACATGTGTCAAGTGACACCACAAAATTACACAATACTTAAATACACGTGGCAATGTCCCTTTTTTGGAATTAATAAATTTAACAATTTCAATTAAACACACATCCAAGTATAAACATTTACAAATAAAACACATTTACACATGAGGTGATGTCTCTCCAGATAGACAACCCTTGGCTTCACAAACGCACATAGGTTTAGGCTTGATTCTCCAAATAGTTTCCATGGTCACATGGAATAGTTTTCCTACACATCTCACTTTGCACATTAGTAATTCCAATAACCACATATAATATTATCATATGAAAAGAATACAATTTAGACATTTGCATATCTCCAAGTGGGAACCCGAATCTGGGGTGGGGGGAATTGTACTGGTAGGCTTCAAGACCTAGCGAACTGGAATCTACAATTTTCAATTATAATAATCAAGTTTCCAATTATCCAATAAAATCCACATAAAATAATCTACTAAATGGCATCATCGTAATCATCATGAAATTTAATCATTTATAAGGCATGCATCCATAATTTCTAGCATAAAAAATAAAGTACTGCAAATCAGAGATAAGTGACATACACCATATCAATATTATCCAATCGTTGGATCATATAGAATCTATGTCCATAATGCATTAAAATAAAGTATCAATAATAGGTCCAAAACATGAGAAATAACTGCAATGCTATGATGCCTCGGAGTAGGGCCTCACACAAAATTAGAAGACAATTATCTGCTCCTATAACCCCTCAACAAAATGGAATTGTTGAGAGGAAGAACAAAATTATTTTAGATGTTGCAAGGACTATGTTGATTTAAGGAAATGTTTCAAAGATTTACTGGAGAGAATCCATTAGCACTGATGTTTATACATTCAACGGAGTTCACATCAAAGGAGATACCGGTAAGACCCCTTATAAGCTTCGGTTTGGTCATGTTCTGATGGTATGATGAAAGAATAAGGATCCGGTCAACTACTGAGAGGGGGGGGTGAACCAGTAGATAGAAAAACTAATAAAATTTCACCTTACACAGAAATAACCTCTCAAGTAAACTTTGAAACTGATAAATTAAACCACTAAACTAAAAATGCAATATCTCTGTCAAGATTAAAACTACCAAGTTAAACCAGTTGACTGTTACGATAGATTAATAGTAAACAACTTGAAACTTCACAAACATCCAAATACTTTTACTTGACATAAGTAGAACTTCATTTAATATTGTTGTCGGTTATCATGAATTATCAAAGTGGATTAAGTGGTTAAGAAAATCAATCATAGAAAACATAACCACAAAAACATTCACCACTTAACACACTATTTTTGATGTGGAAACCCAAATGGGAAAAGCCATGATGAGATGAGACTCACAAGATAACTATCTGAACTCTTCTGAAGTTCACCCTATTAGGAGCCAAACTTGTTAAAGCTTTTACAAAAAGTCTTGTTAATAACAGATCTTGTTAGGGACCACCTAGTTAAGGGATTGATTATAATGCCTTATTAGAAGCAATACCCTGTAAGGAGTAACCTTAGTAAAGGATTTAGAATCCAAGCTAATGGATCATCTGGTTAGAGTATTTGAATAACACCAAGCTTGTTAGAGCTTACCCGGTTAGGGGATTTAACTATTGTAATTATTAGAAAACAACAGGGGTTTGTTGATCTTTTTGAATAGCACTTCACTTTCTTGTTTATATCCTTTTCATGCTCCTATCTGCCTTTACTCAAACTGTAGATACATCATCCGGTTTGGCAACCACACACTCAACTGAAACTTTGCCAACACACTTAAACTAGAAAAATCATCGACCTTATAAACAAATCAATTAGGTCAGTAACACAACAAAAACCTAATTCTCTCATAGAGATTACAAACAAGTTGGTTCAGGTATGACCATTGGATTAGATAACAATCTCTACACATCATTCAAGAAAGCCTCGACTGCTCCTTGATCACCACTTCATCAAACTTAGTAACTCATCATGCACTTTGTACTACATGCAATATACTTGTTCATTCCCAAGATAAAAACATTAACTCAATGCACCAAAAACTATTTGAAACTCTCTTCATACAATATGCATACGTGTCATAATCATTACCACTCATCATCGGATCATAAACCAATATAACTAATTCACCAAACTTAATCGATTAGGGTTTATCAAAATAATAGGTAGGGTTTACCGGTTCAACTCTCCAATATTTAGCAATATCGATTCACTCCAAAAACTTACCTACCGGTTACAGTTCCCTTTCACTAGCTCTTCCTACCGATTGCAAAGCATCATTATAACAATATCATTACTAGTTTATTGACATCAATGACAACATAACAAATCATTAATGCAATCTTCATGCAAATGCCAATAGTTCCTATTGTAAGATATTTCAGAGTATTTGGTAGCAAATGTTATATCAAAAGAGATGAGGATATAGGTAAGTTTGATGCTAAAAGTGATGAAGGTATTTTCTTGGGATATTCAACAAAGAGAAAGGCCTACCAGTGTTATAATAAGAGATTGAGAAAGATAATAGAAATGAAAATTGGAAGGTGGATGAGAACCTTGGGAAGGAGTTCAAAGCCTACAGTTATGATGATGGTCAACATGTTGTTTTGGCTCCTATTCAGCTTGAAGAACCTAAGCAGAATGATTTGGTAGAGACTGTTAATCTGGATGCTTCTATTGTCAATGAAGAAGTGCGTGAACCTGAAAATCAGAACATATATAAGACTTTGAGGTATATAAAATTGAATCATTCTGAAAATTAAATTATTGGTGATAAGAATAAAGGTGTAATGACTAGAAGAAGGTTAGTTGCTAAAGAAGTATGTTTGATTTCTAAAGTTGAACCTAAAAATGTTGTTGAAGCCTGTAAAGATGAAAGTTGGATGAGAGTTATGGAAGAAGAACTGGATCAATTTGAAAATAATAACACTTAGGAACTTGTGCCTAGACCTAAGGATAATAATGTTATTGGTACTGAATGGGTATTCATTAAAAAATTGAATGAAGTCGGTGAAGTTGTCAAAATTAAAGCTAGACAGGTCTGGAAAGGGTATTCACAACAAGAAGGAATTGATTATGAGGAGACTTTTGCTCTGGTTGCCAGACTTGAAGCTGTTAGATTGTTGCTTGCTTATGCTACTTATAAAGACTTCAAGGTATATCAGATGGATGTCAAATCTACCTTTTTGAATGGTGATCTTGAGGAGTAATTTTACATTGAGCAACCTGATGGATTTTCACTGTCAGATGGTGGAGACATGGTATGTAAGTTGAAAAAAGCCCTTTATGGACTAAAACAAGCTTCTAGAGCCTGGTATGCTAGACTAGATAAATACTTGTTGAAATTAGGATTTAGTAAAGGTGCTACTGACAACAATATGTACTTTAAGATTGAAAATGATAACATCCTGATTGTTGAAGCATTTGTTGATGATATTATCTTTGGTGGTGATGATAACTTGAGCATGAAATTTTTTGATGATATACATAAAGAATTTGAGATGTCTATGATTGGTGAGATGAAATTTTTCTTAGGTTTGCAGATTGCATAGACTAGAAAAGGTATATTCCTATCTCAAACTAAGTATGTGAAGGAATTACTAAATAATCTTGGATTAGATGACTCCAAACCGGTTGGAACTCCTATGGTGATTGGTTGTAAATTGTCTTAAAATGATGAATTTTTGAAAGCTAATCAGATTTTATATAGATCTATGGTTGGTGGACTGCTATATCTTACACAGACTAGACTAAACATTATGCATGTTGTGTGCATGGCTGCTAGATATCAAGCTAATCTGAAAGAGATTCATGTTATTGTTGTTAAGAGGATGTTCAAATACTTGAAGGGAATTATGGTATCCTAGGAATGATGATTTTATGCTTTGTGCCTACACTGATGCAGATTGGGTTGGTGATGTTGATGACCAGAAGAGCACTACCAGTGGAGTATTCTTTTTGGTTAAGAAATTGGTTTCATGGGCTAGAAAGAAATAAGATTCAATGTCCTTATCTACTATTGAAGCAGAGTACATTACTGTTGCTGCTAGTGATTGCACTCGGGTGGTTTGGATGAAGTGAATGTTGAAGGATATTAGAATTATTTATGATGAGCCTACTGTTATATACTGTAATAATTCCAGTGCTATCAACATGTCAAATAATCTAGTGCAACATTCAAAGACTAAACATGTGTCAATCAAATATCATTACTTGAGAGAGAAAGTCAGTGAAGAGAAAGTGAAGCTGGAGTATGTATCTACAAAGGAACAAATAGCTGATATTTTTACCAAAACTTTACCTAGAGATGCATTTGTCTATTTGAGAGACAATTTAGGGGTATCCACCCCTCCTGGTGAGAACTAGATGCATTAAGTTGCATCAATCCAGTGGATTTCAAAGCTTTATCTTTTTATCCAGATTGACGAGTTGGTGTTGCTCCTCTACTAGAGTAGGTTGTGTTTTGGGGAGAGAAATTAATGTTTTCTATTCTTTTGGAGATCTTTGGCAAGGTTGTCAAAGGGGGAGAGAGATCATGTGAAAACCCTCTTTATCTATCTTGATCTTAGGGGGAGTTTTCTAGTAATATATATTTTCTTTGCATTGATTGTTTTTCACATTCATATGTTGCCATCAATGCCGAAGGGGGAGATTGTTGGACATGGTTGGTCACTGATGTTGCTAGGATATGTTGTTGTCATTAATGTCAACATATTCCTATGATTTATTCTGGTGTGATTGGGAAGATTCTCAGATCTGGCTTTGTAGTTTGGTTTGTTGATCACTGATTTGCAGAGGTTTGATATTTCCTCTAGTATATTTTGGTGTGATCAAATCCAGTGTTGAGCTTTTGAGATATTATTTTGGATGATCTTGTGTATCTTCATTTCAGATGGTTCATGATTTGGTCCTCTGCAAGTTATCTTTCTTCGTGACAGTTGTTGATTGGTTGTGATCTTGAGCTTCTAGACGTTGATAGATGAATATTTGTGTTTTGTGGTTAAGTTTGCTATTCTACTGAAGACTAATTCACCCCCCTCTCACTCTTCCCTCTTGGTTGCTCCTAATAGGCCTATAGCTAGAAGGTGAGATCTCATGACCTATTAGAGAAGGTGTTTGAAATTCAAGCCTATTACCTAAAAAAAGAACCCATAGTTGTTTTACCATTTATATCTGGCAAGAAATAAATGAAGATGCAAGGTATGTTGTGCATTGAGCCTGTTCTTATTGTCATTAAGATAAGATTGAGAAAAGTGTATCCAAAGAGGAAAGTGTAAGTGTAGACACCTAAAAATGTCTCATTAATTCTACACTAATTATTCGTCTATTTAATTAAGTAATTATTTGATTATTTGATTAAACTAACTATTTCTTCTAATCATCACCCTGCAACACTCCTAATTATTGAATTTCTATCATTTCATCATTCAATCAATTAACCCTATCTCAATTATTAATTAAATATCAATTATTTAAATAATTGTGCTTTATTCCTTAGTTAAATTTTCTTTATTATTTAATTAATTAAATCTCCTAAGTTTAAATAATTTTATTTTAATTAATTAAAATTCCTCCAATTCCCCAAATTATAATTCCAATTAATTCCAATTAATTTATTTCATTTTTCCTCAAATTCGAATTTCATATCATTTCAATTTATTTCACTTTTCCAAATTCACATTTCACCAAATCTGAATTTCAGTTAATTTCATGTGCATTTCTACATTCGAATGACCAAATTCAAATTCAAATTGAAAATGAAAATCAAATTCAATTTCAAATTCCTACAACACATACTAAATTCAAAACTAATTGATCAAATCAGTTGTCTAATCAGTTAACTCAGTTAACTCATCAATCATCCTTTTTAACTCAAAATCATCTTTTTATGACTAATCCATTATTTCAATCTTCTAATCCATCATTTTAGTTTTCTAATCAATCAATTCAGTTATCTCCCTAGTATATTTAGTCAACCGAGTCTAGTTTATTTAGTTCACTCTCCAACAAATCCTATTAACAGATCAATCAAATGAGTTGACAAATCAATCATGAGTAGTTCATTGATCAATCAATTTTAGTTATCTATCAATCAGGACTTGAGTTCTATTTCTCACCTCCTCTGTGTTGAAAATCTATATAAAAAACATCATTTTATCAATCCAAGCTAGAATCACATAATCATAGTCTTCAAAATTGTTGATCATCTTATGCAGGAAATCAAGTGCAATACCTAAGAGCCACCTACATCATCAAAAATGGAGAAGAGAAATGGAAGCCTTGCTATTTCAATTGAGGGAGTTTTAGATAGATCATTCTTTCAATTCAATTGACTTTGCATTATTTCATTGTCATTTAGGAGTAATATTGATTAGATTAGAGTTTTGATTCGCTCTTTGATATCTGATTATGTCATTTATGCTTAATTCACCCCTAGAAATATTTGGTGAACCCAACGTGAAATTATTCTAACCTTCACTTTCTATTTTGACTGATTTTACAGATCCATACATGCACAGGAATCTTCAGTTCGCAATTGCATATGCAGAAATTCACAATTGCTAATAATAGTTTATAATTTCCATCACATTACTTCGCAATTGACTTAAAGGGTTGCAAAATTAAAAACTTATTTGTGATTTCTTTATGGTATAATCTTGCGCACCTAACCCATAAAAATATTTCAATTCTGGAAATTTTCATTTTTTGCATAAAATATGTCTAATTTGATGGCAGGAAAGGTGACTCTCAATAATGCAGGTGCCAGGAGGAAAAATAATATCAAAGAAAGCAAGAACTTCTATCTTCTATCTTTTCCTTCCATCTAAACTTTAAAAAATAAAAATAAAAATTCACCTAACTGATGCGCAATTGCTTTGTCAGAAATTCACAATTGCTCTATCAGAAATTAGCAATTGCTCTATCAGAAATTCGCAATTGCTTAGTCAATAGTTCACAATTGCTATTATATCAGTTCGCAATTGATTAGATACTAATTCACATTTGCAAGAATAGATTAGAATATTTCTGTTTATTTTTCTTTGTGTTTTCTGTCAATAATTGCCTCTGTTTTTTAAAACAGAGAGGTCAAATCTGTATCCAACTTTGAAAAGTCATAACTTTTCACTTCGAACTTGAAATTGCAAACCGTTTACACCATTGGAAAGATCTCCAAGATCTCTAGTTCTAGTCCTTTTTGGAATTGCCTACTACAATGTCCATAAAGGACCATCCAAAGTTTTGAGGGCTCAAAATGCTCCAAAGACCTCAAAAAATGCAATTTACTAACATGTAGAAAAATACCAAAAATTATATTTTTGATATTTTTGAAATGTGTAATTGAGAAAAGAGAAAAATTAGGCTGGAGAGCCCACAATGTGCTAACAATTCTCATGGTTTCATGCAGGGATAGTTGAACTTATTTTATCTAAATCTTTCTTTTTGGTGCTTTTAATAAAGAACAATACAACTTTCATCATTGCTATGATGGTTAAAATGAACCCCATACCTTTTTGGGGGTAACATCTCCAAATAGATTAGAGAATCATTGCGATAAAAGGTTAAAAAGAACCCTTGTTTTTTTGTGTCTTTTAAGGGATAGGTATTATGCTCTCCCCTTTAATGAGTGATAAAAAAGTCAGACTCTCTTCTTTCATGCTTTCATTTATTTTTTACAATTAAATCCTTTAGAAGGCTTGCCCTCTCGAGTTGCCCTTAGGATGCCATTAAGGTCGGTGAGAGGGGAACGACATAAGTGGCAACAACTAAAGCCAAGTAATCCAAGCCACTATAAATAAATGTGCATGTGATGAAAATCATATGCGACGAGTGTTGCATGTTGTCACAACAGTTTTATGCCTCCCTCGGTGCCTATACGATACGTTAAAATCTGTAGAGCATAACCTCTACAAACTGGGAGACCTCCCTCAACGGAGTGTAAAATATTGCTAATTGTGACCACTCGAATGAAACCATGTCTAACCACTATAGAAATTAGAAGCCCAAATAAGTTAGTACCAGACACTTGTTTTATCATAGTGCAAGGGTGGGGAAGAATCAGCCCCCAAGACACTCACCATATATCTCCTAGGACAATAGGCCAATTGAGGAGCAATCTTCTTTGGTCTAATTTCTGGAAAAAAGGCAAAAAACAGGTGCACCCTAGGGTGTGACAGGGTTGTTTAAGCTGACGAAGTATCAAGATGTGGGTTGTGGTAATACTTGTGACCATTTGACCTAAGGAGATTATGTCTGATGTGATATCAAATTGCCCCAATATATCGAAGACAAAATGAGATCTTGAGAAAGATCCCAACATTCATGGAAATTTAAAAAATTCCTTAAACTATTGTTCTTTTCATGGTTTTATTCTTTTGATGTGATTGTTGTGTCCTTTGCTACATTTCACCAAATTCAAACATTTTAGAAAATACCAAAAACAAAGTGGAATCTCAACCAAGTTTAGTCAACAACATCATCATGATCAAATCCTTAACAAAGTCAAGTTTCAGTGTTCAACAAGATCAAATCCCTCAACAAAGTCAAGTTTCAACATCAACAAGATCAAACATCCTCAACAAGGTCAAGTGTCAACATCAACATCAAAATCAAAATCAAACATTCAAGAAATGGAGAAAACATCTTACATGTTGTGATCCTAGGTCCAAACCAATCAAGAAAACATCATGGATTGGCATTATGCATTTCGTAGGGAAGGTGAACAATTCATCCCTTTCGTTCCTATCCCATCACCATCCATGGAAACCTTAGCTCAACAAATCAATACTTTGCAACAACAAATGAGAGACATGATTAGTCCTAGAAACCATACGGGCTGGTTAGAAAATATGATGAGGGAGGTAAAATCCAAATCAGCTATATCTATCCACCATTTCATCATCCCCTGAAGTCACACAAGACCAGTCCATGACTGCATTTGGGTCTTCACGAGGGCGATGCAACACGGAACCTGAATGGAGACCCCGAAACTTGTTCATGACATCAAAAACTGCATTTTTCAGCACCCTGGCCTGATCCTCCTTGCACCCTGCTGTCCCGGGAGGTGGGACCATGGCGCCCAGCACCCTGGTCCTTCAGGAATAGGGCACCCAGCGCCCTGGTCCCTGGCCCTATTTTGGGCCCGGTCTCTTTTGGGCATCGGGTCTTTAAGTTTGCAATTCGGAAAATATTGTTTCTAGGTCAGCCTAAGGTTGGGAAAATTAGTCTATCAACCCTAATTGACAAGTATATAAACTACATTTCCTCTCCCATTTGAGGAGGTCAAAGAAAAGGAGGAGGACATATGTGAGCAAGGCGCGAAAGCGTTATTCAAACATTCAAGCATTCAAGCATTCCTTCAAGCAATTGAGCATTCTAAGTCTCCATTCAAGGCTAGGTGTTGCATTCAAGACAAGGATTCAACCATTGAAGAGGAGATCACTTACAACACATTACATACTACATACATTACACCTTCGCATGTAAGAATACAAACATTCTTACAACAAGGTATCAGTACTTGTTTACATTACAAACATTTACATTTACAGCATTCTCATTTCTTGGTTAATTCCAAAACCGGGGTTTGACCTAAAGGCAAACCCCTCATCCCTAACCCCCCAATCGTCCTCTCTTTTCTATGTGTAGGTTGCAGGTACGCGGCTGTAATTGAAGATCTGGAATCCTTGTGCAGAGACGAACAGATCCCCCTTCGTTTCGCGGATTTTTCGGAGGACCGTGTGCACGCCAGGCGCCATCGTCCCGTCAACTTTCGCTCAAATTTGCAGATTAGCACCGTCTTGACATTTTACTGCTAATTCCAGGTCCGCAGCTTCATCCCATATCCCTATCTCTATTTATAAGTGAATCTTTCCTACTTTACATGCATTCTTAGTTCAATCTTTCTATCTACATTCTTTACAAAAGAGGGTATCCTTGATGTCACAACCCTTGAAACTCATTTAGAATCCAATCTTGCATTGTGTGGGATTGGATCTTGTGGGTTTCAACCCCTCTTTTGAATGTAAAGTCTCTCCTAAGTGAAAACCATCAACCCTAGTGACTCTCCCTTCTCTCTCCTTGGAGATTGGGGAGGAGAGAACAACTAGGGTTTGATTTTTCCACTTTACATTTTGGTGAACCCGACGTGAACATCCTCATTCTGATTATTCATGGTTAGATCTGAAAAATTTGTTTCCTTAATTACATTTCCATGTTTGATCTTTTGCAAATTTAAGAGGCTAATTGCATAAAAACCCTAAAATTTTCTTTTTAGTAATTGAGCTTGTGAAATGTTTAATTGTTAATGCTTGTTTCAGATCTACCCTTCTATTGTAAATTGTCAATTCATATTTGTGCTTTAATTCTGAAAATTAAGTGGTTAAATGTCAAAACCCTAATTTTTAAAACCTTCTTGATTCAACCTTTGATTGATAATTTGACTGATCAAAACACCTCCAAATCGGCTATAACTTTGGATTCCGCAATAAAATCGCAATATCTTTCATCCCTGAAAATTTGGAAAAAATTTGCGAGGACCGTGTGCACCCCGAGCACCATCATCCCCAACATTTTTTCCAAAATTTCAGGAGCGAGATCTTACTGTATTTTTCTGCTAAAATCCAGAATTTTGGCTGATTTTATCAATTCTAACACTTTCAAAATTAAAGTCAAAGTTGGTCTAGCGATTGCTTGGATTGAGGCTTCTAATCATTCAAAAATTGTTGAAATCGAAATTCATATCAAAATTGTGTTTCTTACAGTCCTAAATCTGAAAAGTGTGTTAGCATTCATCCGAAATTTCAGTGCTTTATTCAAATTTTTGCAGTTTGTGACTTTTGAAATTAAGTGTTTAATTGCAACAACCTTGATTTCCACTTTCAAATTCGAATTTTGCATGAAATCGGGTCAACTTTTAAATTTCAAAACTTGCATTTCTTTTGGCATTCTCTCTAAAATCATAAAATTCAAAATTTCAGTTTCCCCCTCCTTTTCAAAATTCAAATTTTACATTTTTCAACAATCTTGGTAGGGTTCAATTTTGAGATTACAATTTTAATTTGGCCTATCTATAGATCGTAAAATCACTCAATTTTTTCAAATTAGATTTAAAATCATCATAACTTTCATCCCTGAAAATTTCGAAAAAATTTGAAAAGGACCGTGTGCACTCCGTTCGCCACGGTCTTGGACATTTTTTCCGAAATTTCAGGAGATTGTCCTGATTGCATTTAACAGCTTAAATCTAGGAGATTGGCTGATTTTATTGAAATTTGCTACCTCTAAAATTCAAAATCCTCTCTCTTTCTTTAGTGCATGAGTTTTACAACAATAAGCCCTACTTACACTATTCCTGTTAGACGAAGCCTTAGAATTAAGTCCTTCCAAGGTGTAATTACTAAGGAGATGGAACCTAATTTGAATGGCCTTTTTAATGAAGACATGGGTAATTCCTCTAATCCTCTTAATGATGAAGAAGCTCTCCATGAGGTTTCTGTAGAACAACTTTCAAAATTGGATAACCAATTTGATGATTTTCAACAATGGATGTCTCAAGAATACCTTGATAGTGAAGCTCTTTCATTAATTGAGGGTCTAGAACGTATGGTTCAAAGTGATAAGAATGGAATTGATATTTTGCGTGGTATTGTACACATTGGGGATTCGAATGTGATGCCTATGAAGAGTTGTGCCAAAACCTTAGGTTATACACAACCTCCTACTCAAGTCAATCATTCTATCCCTTTGACAACTCCTATTGCTAGTATACCTACTTTTACATCAAACATAATGACTACTTCAATACAAGACATTCCTCCTATGATCACCAGTCATGGGGGCAATCCTTCTTCTTCAATCAACCCTCTTCCTTCATTCAATCCAAATTCTTCATTCATTCCTTCAATAAGTGTTCCTATTATATCACCACAAATGAACATGACGCAAGGGGGCAATTCATTTAACCATTCCATTCTTCCTTGTAGTGTTCCTCCTTTCCAATCATTTCCTATGACTAACTATCATAGTATCCCACCACCTTACTCTCTACCTTCTTTCAATAACATAACGCTTCCATCACAATCTAACACGTCTAATATGAACTCTTTGACTGAAGCGACCATTAACAATCTTGCACAAACTGTCTCTTCTTTACAGCAACAAATTGCCTCTATGAATCAATCTAAGTTTAGTGTGCCCACATTTGATGTTGCGAGCCCACTTTCTCTTGACATTGTTCGAGCTATCCCCCCTAAACATGTTGAAATCCCACATTTGGAGCTTTATAATGGTAAGGGTGATCCTCTAACACATGTTAAGACCTTTCAAACAATATGTATTGATTTTGCTTATGACCAAAGGTTACTTGCAAAACTGTTTACTAGAACATTAAGAGATAAAGCCCTACAATGGTATTGCTTGTTTCCTTCTTATTCTATTACTTCTTTCAAACAACTTGCAAATGCTTTTATTGAACAATTTCAAAACAATATAAGTCCTAAAGTTACTTTGATTGATTTAATGCATTGTAAACAAGGTGTTAAAGAAAAAGTGACTGATTTCATTGGTAGATATAAGCATTTGTATGCTCAAATTTCTTTTCCAGTACCTGACAATGATATTCAAAGAATCTTTATTTCTAATTTACAAAAAGATATTAGAGAAAAACTTCTGTTTTCTGAGTTTACTTCTTTCCAACAGTTGTGCGCAACTCTTCACAATTATCAACTGACTGTGAGTCAAATGGAACAAGCAAATCCTATGGCTCCGAGTGATAAGGGTGATAGTAGTCAACAACCATTTGGGAAGTTTAAACCGAACAGAGAGTCCATTAAATTCAATGAAAACATCATCAACAACAATGTGAATGTAGCATCAGGTGTGCCTCTTATTTCTAAGTTTTTCAAGAAAGAAAGAAAGTTTACTCCTTTGAATGAATCATTGCATAGTATTATGAATAAGTTATTGGAACAAAATGTGCTTACTCTTCCTCCTATAAGGCAAATAGATCCTGCAAAGATTAATTCACCCTATTTTGATAACAAATCTTTTTGTCAATTTCATCGTCATCCTGGGCATGATACTGAGAAATGTTTTGCTTTAAAGGGTAAAATTCAAGATTTGATTGATAATAATACTATCTTTGTTTCTGGTGTGAATGATAAAGGCAACACATCTGTAGCTCCTCCAAACCAAAATCTTTAGATTTTTACGGATCCATTGCCTTCTCATACCTCTAATGCGATTGATACTAATGATTCCTCTGTCTCACCTGATGATCTTGTGTCTATGACTCCGAATGTGATTAACTTTGTAGAGCAGCAAAAAATCCCTAAAGAACCTTCCATCACATTTGCTTCCAGTGAAACTATCAGGGCACCTGATGGTCCTTTATATATAGTTGCAAAAGTCAAGAATACACCTTGTCGTGGAGTGCTTATTGATCCTTCTTGTATGGTTAATATCATTACTGAAGAATTTCTTTTTACTTTGCAATTGAATCAAGTGATCTATGACGAAACAAATGTGGTTGTGAAACTATTTGATGCATTTTCTTCTCCTGCAGTTGGTTTTATTACATTACCTATCGAGGTCCATAACAAATCCCTTGATGTGGACTTTGCTATTATTCCATCATCCGAACAATTTCATGTGAAGCTAGGCTATCCTTGGCTATCTTCGATGAAAGCTATTGCTTCTCCTATTCACAATTGTTTGAAATTTCCCCATAATGGTGAAATTGTTACTATCAATCATAGTCTCTTTAAACCAGCTGAAAGAACTTCTAGCGTTCCTATTGATTACTTTTGGCCTAAACAATTCCAATCTCTTCCACCGCGAAGTGATCATCTTTTCAAATCTTATCAAAAGTGGAAAAAAGATATGATCCTATCTCTAAGTGAACCTAGAACACCCAAACTTGACATTCCTATCGTTCTTGAGAAGGAAGTTCTTCCTTTGAAAGATAAAACTAATGTCTTTCCTCAAGAAGATTCCCAACTCATCCCTATGGATGTGACTATGCCTATATCTAATAAACTTCCCAAAAGTAGACCTATACCTCCTCGTCATGATGGGCTTGGTCTCCTTCCTAAACCAAATATTCCTCCTTTGTATGGGGCAGTTCCTCCTCCTTCCTCTTATGGAGAGAAGAGACCTTCCTCTTCTCCTATTATTCAACCTAAGAGACCACAACCTAAACACCCAAGTGATAAGGATGAGAACATTCCTCCTCCTCAATCTTCTCAACTTCCTACTAAGACTAGACGAAATCGTTCTGCACGTGAATGCCGACGAAAGCGTCATCTTAGAGCTCAGGCAACTGCTTCTCAAACTTTGCAATCCCCAAAAACACCTTCAGCTAGTATTATTCCATTTTCTCCTCAGCCGAAAATTGAGCCAAAATCTCCTAAACATAAGATGCATGATGGTCTTGATCCTGTGCGAGTTAAAGATCCTATTTTTATAAATCTTGATGATGATATAGATGAAAATGTTATTCATGATGAAAATGTTACTCCTGTTCATTCTAATAGTGAATATGAATATGTTGATGTTGATAACCATTCATCTAACGAATTTTCTAAAGCACTTATCCCAGCTCCTAGACAAGAACAACGTGGCTCGGAACATGAACATAGCCCTTGTTTGGATCTTGTGATAGCTCCATCTGCTGTGTTGGATGTTCCTCCTCTAGCGTGTTTCCTACCTTCCCGAAATATTGATCAGCAAGATCGGGGGGTAGATGGCGTGCTAGACTAGTTTCATTAGCATAGCAGATTCTCTCCTCCTCTCTTTTGTTACTTCTTCTATGTGTTATTCTCATTCTTCTATTTGTTGTCCTTAGTGTTGTCTACTTGAGGACGATGCAAAGCATTGAGATCTCTTTTGGTCTCTCTCATGTTGACTCAAAAGACACATGTGTTCCCTTCTTCTAGGTGACCTTCCTTGATTGGGGAATGAAGAACAATTATGCATACATACATATGATATACATGAATTATCATATAGCATACTGACCCCGAGGAAAGCGAAGTCACCTTGTGCTTTGTGTTTTGTGTCTATTATCCTTGGGCTTATCTCACACTTGGGGGCTAAATCCTTGTGATAATGTGCTCCTTTCTCATTTCTTATATGTATCACTACCTTAAAGCAATCACCCCCCGGTGAGGCGTGTGCTATCGCTTTAACGTAGGGGGGCATACATCCCGTTCATATCTTTTCAAGATACTTGAAAATTTCTTGACAAATTTAGCTTTGCCTTGAAAATTTTGATATCTTTCTTGCATGACTCATAGTGAGGGAACCTTACTATTCACAGTCATGGTTCTCCCTCATGATCTTCCCTTTTACTTTGTCAATCGAAGTCGTAAGATCCTTAGTCCACTGGGGGCTTGGTGTATCTTGCCTCCTTGACGTGGTGAGTTTTTCAATGTTGTTTCCTTGTACTTTACCATAAGTATGAGCGTACGCTTATACTCCCACTAAAGTGGGGGCTAAATGTAGCATCCTAAAATTGCGACACTTGCAATTTCGACTGCATTTGGGTCTTCACGAGGGCGATGCAACACGGAACCTGAATGGAGACCCCGAAACTTGTTCATGACATCAAAAACTACATTTTTTAGCACCCTGGCCTGATCCTCCTTGCACCCTGCTGTCCCGGGAGGTGGGACCATGGCGCCCAGTGCCCTGGTCCGTTGCCCTATTTTGGGCCCGGTCTCTTTTGGGCATCGGGTCTTTAAGTTTGCAATTCGGAAAATATTGTTTCTAGGTCAGCCTAAGGTCGGGAAAATTAGTGTATCAACCCTAATTGACAAGTATATAAACTACATTTCCTCTCCCATTTGAGGAGGTCAAAGAAAAGGAGGAGGACATATGTGAGCAAGGCACGAAAGCGTTATTCAAACATTCAAGCATTCAAGCATTCCTTCAAGCAATTGAGCATTCTAAGTCTCCATTCAAGGCTAGGTGTTGCATTCAAGACAAGGATTCAACCATTGAAGAGGAGATCACTTACAACACATTACATACTACATACATTACACCTTCACATGTAAGAATACAAACATTCTTACAACAAGGTATCAGTACTTGTTTACATTACAAACATTTACATTTACAGCATTCTCATTTCTTGGTTAATTCCAAAACCGGGGTTTGACCTAAAGGCAAACCCCTCATCCCTAACCCCCCAATCATCCTCTCTTTTCTGTGTGTAGGTTACAGGTACGCGGCTATAATTGAAGATCTGGAATCCTTGTGCAGAGACGAACAGATCCCCCTTCGTTTCGCGGATTTTTCGGAGGACCGTGTGCACGCCGGGCGCCATCGTCCCGTCAACTTTCGCTCAAATTTGCAGAATAGCACCGTCTCGACATTTTACTGCTAATTCTAGGTCCGCAGCTTCATCCCATATCCCTATCTCTATTTATAAGTGAATCTTTCCTACTTTACATGCATTCTTAGTTCAATCTTTCTATCTACATTCTTTACAAAAGAGGGTATCCTTGATGTCACAACCCTTGAAACTCATTTAGAATCCAATCTTGCATTGTGTGGGATTGGATCTTGTGGGTTTCAACCCCTCTTTTGAATGTAAAGTCTCTCCTAAGTGAAAACCATCAACTCTAGTGACTCTCCCTTCTCTCTCCTTGGAGATTGGGGAGGAGAGAACAACTAGGGTTCGATTTTTCCGCTTTACACATATCACCATTGTACAATATCTAGATGCATATCATTATTGCTTTCTCATATAATTGTATCAATAAAAACATGATAAATGTTTGAGTCATCACCTATCTGCACTGAAAGGAATGAAGGTTGTCTCATTTCCTAGATACTTGTTCATGAAGTCTTAGGAGGCCTTTAGTCATTCATCTTCAACGCCACCTTGTGATTAAGCTTTATCCTTGGTTGGGCAGAAGTTTCACTATCAAGTCTTGTTACCTAAAATCTATCAATTTCTATATCTCACACATTAATCAAAAGCTCTAAGTCATTACAGATACCTAGTTGGTCATGTAGCTAGTGAAAAATCCAATATTCTGCTTTAGCGCTATTGTAATTGTCATACCCAAGTAGGTTTCATTACTTACAAGTCAAGGCAAGAAAATAAAAGAAAATAAAGTGTTATGTCAATATCCATCTCAAAGCAAAAAGAGCAATGATATATAACTGAAATATCATGCATAAAAGTGCAACAAAAGCTTGACTATGGGAACATGTGGATAACTCCATTAGGGCTATGGACGCCTACTGGCAATGGAGCAATATTTGAGAGATTATAGTGCATAACCTTGTCGGATCCCTAAAAGCTCATTGGCAATGAGGCTCTATCCAGGATGCTTTTGAAGTTAGAATAACTCATGTAGCTAGCCACATAGGATTCCAAGGGTCTTTGATGGTTATAAGAGTCACAATGAACTCAAATGCACACACATGGGCAAAAGAAGATCAAAGTTTCAAGAATTTATGGAGAATTTTTATGTGCCTCCATTCATAAATCTTGGTTACATAGTGTGTTAGGTTGGATGGTCTAAGTCTTTTGAGAATGGATTGAACTCCTATCTCTGAAATGTTTTGCACCTTTAATCCTATTAGTGCATTTCATAATGAAAGACACGTGCACACTCATCCTTGTTCAAATAGGAACTTCATTTTTGTCATGCATCCTGTATCAGCATAACTCATATAAAAAATTCATTGTCTCCATACGCATCGCCTAAATCATGATGTTATCATAGGTCTACATATTGGGGCATAACTGAAAAAATCCTAAAAATCAGATAAAGTCCTGAAAAAGATCTTAAAAATCATAAAATGTAATGAAAAGTCCTAAAAATCACAACATGTCTTGAAAAAAGCCATTAAAAATCATAAATTAAAAAGCAATCAAAATCACAAAATAAAAAATAAAAAATCAAAGCAAGAAACCATAGACCATCCATCAAATGAAATTAACAACAAACAAACTCTCAAAGTCTACAATCAAATTGATCATGTGTCTTGTTAATCAGTCTATCGATCAAACTCTATCAAACAACAACATGTCTTATACAAGGAAGGGTACACTCGAAACTAGATAGATAGATCTTATACGAGGTACTCACTCTTTGAATCTAGACATTCCTATCAATGATCACACAAATCAAAACAACGACATAGATCAGTATGACTGCTGAATTTTGTCCAAGTTAGTCTTATATTTATCAATTAATGGCGGGTCATGTTTCATCAATAAAAAAAACATCAAAAATTTCAAAAATCCAAAAAACATAAAAAAATCAAAATCAAAAACATAAAAAATACAAAAAATATTGAAAAATCAAGCCTAGAAAATGGAAATCCACAATTGCTAATATTAATCTACAATTGATGTTAAAATTCCACACAATTGAGAATATTTATCTGCAATTGCTATTAAAATCCATTGTAATTTCTATCAAAATCCATTGCAATTGCTAAAATCCACCGCAATTGCCAAAAAGGGGCAAAACCACAAAAAAATCAAAATATCAATCCACAAAATACAAAAACATTGAAAAAATCAATTGAATACTTGCAATAACATGTCTCGCAAGAATCAAATATCATAGTAGTTATCCAACAAACACTTCGCATGAAGTTCACAAAGGATATAACTATCTAAAACCAAACATTTGCAATCAAGTTGATCAACTGTCTAATCTATCGAATCACTATCAAACTATCAACATGATCAACATCTTGTCTTAAATAGAATTGATACACTCGAAAGAAGACATGTCAGTCTTAAACGGGGTCCAAAACTTCTGAAACCATACATTATCAAAATCACATCAAGCAATCACACGAAGACACAAATCAGTATGGTTGTTGCATTTTGTTCTAGTTGGTTTTATCTTTTATCAAATTGGTGAAGATTAGGTTTCTAGCTACTCAAGGATGTCCGAAAAGTGACTAGAGGAGTCATGGTTGGCATGATCCTTTTCTTTGTTTGTTGTTTGTGGTTTGAACCAATGAAGTTCTGGGGCAATAGCTCCAGTGGGTGTCTGTGATTGGTATGTTCATTTGGCAAGTATCTCATGAAGGATAACTATGCTTGTGACTACCGCACATACCTCAACCCCTATTGTTATTCCTAGAATGGAGGGTTCATTCCATGTCTACTACATGTTTGTTTCTTTGCAATGAAATATCTATACATCTTGGTTCCTCATACCCTGATGTAATAAGCTTAATTGTTACATAATAAGGCTCAATAATGAAAATGTGTTGCACTACGAATAAAGACAAGAAGACTATTCACCATCAATCAAATCATCAATTATATCATTTCATTTTTTTAATCTCATCACGTTGATTGTCTCTTCAGATCATTCTCTCATCAAGGATTTTTTCTACTTGATCATTCTTTCCAATCATTCTTCCATCTAACATGATCTCTCTCATTACTTAATTCCAATCTTTTCATCTATAATTGTTTCATTTCCTCACATCAACTATTCTATCAGTCAATTATTCCTCACCTTCATCATATTTTATCATTCATCCAGTTTTTATCTATCTTCATCTTATACAGGATGTATCCTTCCTAAAACCAGACATATCAGTCTTATACAAGATGTATCCTTCCTGAAACTAGATGTTTTGATCATTTTTGTCTTATATATGATGTGTCCTTCCTGAAACCAAACTTTATCTTTATTAGATCAATCAGATCAATCCTATCAATCTTATCAGTCCAATCTTATCATTCAATCAATCTACAAATCACTTCAACCATTTCTTTTCTATAATCAAATTCATTCCTGACATCAAATTAACCATTTTTATCTTTCATCTAACATTCTTATTTTTTTGAGAGATCATTCATGCCTTCAATGCACAAACAATCTCTCAAGGGGGCATATTTATACCCTAAGTGTCACCGGGGCATACTGGGGCAATTTTCTTTTCATTTTCTTTAACAACATCTGACATTGTGTCAAAGAGGGGTAAATGTAGACACCTAAAAATGTCTCATTAATTATACACTAATTATTTGTCTATTTAATTAAGTAATTCTTTAATTATCTGATTAAACTAACTAACTATTTCTTCTAATCATCACCCTTCAACACTCCTAATTATCGAATATCATTTCCTCATTCAATTAATTAGCCCTATCTTAATTATTAATTAAATATCAATTATTTAATTAATTGTGGTTTATTCCTTAGTTAAATAATCTTTATTATTTAATTTAATTCAATCTCCTAAGTTTAAATAATTTCATTTAAATTATTTAAATTAATTAATTATAATTCCCCAAACTATAATTCCAATTAATTCCAACTAATTTCATGTCATTTTTCCCCAAATTCGAATTTCATATCATTTCAATTAATTTCACATTTCCAAATTCACATTTCACCAAATCTGAATTTCAGTTAATTTCATGTGCATTTTAGCATTCGAATGACCAAATTCAATTTCAAATTGAAAATGAAAATCAAATTTGATTTCAAATTCCTA
This sequence comes from Cryptomeria japonica, assembly GCF_030272615.1. Taxonomy (NCBI): domain Eukaryota; kingdom Viridiplantae; phylum Streptophyta; class Pinopsida; order Cupressales; family Cupressaceae; genus Cryptomeria; species Cryptomeria japonica. The sequence continues at coordinate 387,670,252 of NC_081406.1, read as the reverse complement.
CAACACATGCTAAAATCAAAACTGATTGATCAAATCAATTGTCTAATCAGTTAACTCATCAATCATCCTTTTTAACTCAAAATCAACTTTTTATGACTAATCCATCATTTCAGTCTTCTAATCCATCATTTTAGTTTTCTAATCAATCCATTTATCTCCCTAGTCTATTTAGTCAGCTGACTAGTTTATTTACAGATCAATCAAATGAGTTAACAAGTCAATCATGACTAGTTCACTGATCAATCAATTTCAGTTATCTATCAATCAGGACTTGAGTTCTATTTTTCACCTCCTTTGTGTTGAAAATCTATATAAACAACATCATTTTCTCAATTCAGGCGAGAATCACAGAATCATAGTCTTCAAAATTGTTGTTCATCTTATGCAGGAAATCAAGTGCAATACCTAAGAGCCACCTACATCATCAACAATGGAGAAGAGCAATGGAAGCCCTGCTATTTCAATTGAGGGATTTTTAGATATATCATTCTTTCAATTCAATTGACTTTGCATTATTTCATTGTCATTTAGGAGTAATATTGATTAGATTAGAGTTTTGATTCGCTCTTTGATATCTGATTATGTCATTTACGCTTAATTTACCCCTAGAAACAGTAAGAAGTATGTGTCATTGCATCCTATTGTGTATTTGTTTAATCAAGTTAAGTTATGTTCAATCTGACTAAACTATATTTTCTTACTAATGTCACCTGACCTGTACATAAGCTCAACTTTATTAAGGCTACTCTCTAGCCTATTTATAACTGTTTTTTTTTTTCTTTTTGTATGAATTTCCATGTATTACTGTGCTTAAAGGGGCCCAGAAAAAATATAAAATAAAAAAATAAAATTGTATTTGTATATTTTATCGCATGCTTACAAATCTTAATCTATGTTAATGAAAGTAATAAAATGGGAGTAAGAACATAAAGGTGAATGAATGCCTTGGATCTGTAGTAGTGAACTGTATACAAAGGGAATATTGTTGTGTTAAATAAAGTATTTCTATGCCCTGCAAACTACTATTAATGGGTGGGTGAGCTCTTGTACATACTTGTATTATGCCTCTTAATACCATCTGAAATAAAAGGGAGGGGTCATAAGTATATATCTGAACTTTGTTTCCATGTAGAAGCCTCTATCCTCTTTATAAGGAAATGAAAACATGGTATACTCTTGTAGTTAAGGCTCTATCATGCAAAGAAAACAAAAAAAAAAACCTAATTTTTGATGTGGCAGCAAAATACAGGTTTGGATTCAATGGTGTAAACACAAAGAAAACAGAAAGGAAGGAATAAAGAAAAACATATATAGCATGCAGGTAGTAGTTAATACAACTATGGTTCTTCATGTATAAGACACAAAGTTATGCTAGGCACAGGATTGATGTTCTCTAGTATGGACTCATTCTGAGGTTTCTTATGTACAAATAGCTAGTGCAAGGTGGGACAAGAAGTTGGGGGGATGGGGGGGGAATCCACTCGCTTGTCCTTACTGTCGTTGATATTTTCCCCTTACTAATGGGTTGTCTAGTTTTGAGTTTTGGATATGTTCTAATTAACATTGTGGAACATTATTAATAGCATGGTATTGATCAACATGGTAGTGCAATATTAGTTACAATATCAATGCATTTAGGCTATTTAAAAGTTAAATAACAACGTTGATAAAAAGAAAGAGATTGAGAAAACATAATTGTGAGAAAAAATCATCTAGTTTATTGCATTCTAGAATCATGCATAGCTTAGGATGCATCTCATACCAAAATCTATCAAAGCATTCCTTGTTCTTGCATTTGCCATCCCTAAACCATTTTGCTCAGTGATCTGAGAGCAAAAACATTGGTTTGAGGGACATTGTGAGATAGAGAACCATGGGACCCACCTTGGGAAGCTGAGTAATACTTTGTTACTCCATAGCTTGCACCAAGAAGTCCTCTGTGTGTGTGTGGACTAGTTTCTAACAATATTTTCACATATTAAGTTTTATCAACCCACTTTTCCCGCATACAGCATGAAAAAAGAAAGAGCTTGAGAAAATGCAATCTAGGCGAAGATGTGGATGTTGACGTAACTGAACAACTTTATCAAATATCATTGATTGGTGGCCAAATGTTGTCTTAGCACTTAGCATTATAAAGGGGTGTAGGATGAGAATAACTTAGAGGAGAGGTTAGTGATGAGGTCAAAATATTGATAAAATGTTAATAATCACGTGAGGATTCTTGTCAACCACATGCATAATATCATCATCTGAAATTCCTATATAATCATATAGTTAGAGATAATCAAATCACCATAAAACTAAATAAACTACTAAAATTACTAGTGTCAAACATTTATAATAAAATTCTAACGTGGCATTAGTAGTGATGACAATAATGCTAATGGGAGAGAGATATGTATTAGCTCTAATGTATATGATTGTTATTTATAGTTTAAACATTAGGGGTATATAGATAGTAAGGAATTATAATAACATTGTGGTACTTCTGATATCACGGTTCTATTAAGTTTGATAATTCTAATAATGTAATGTCATCGAGGGTAGTAATAATTATGGCATTTTGGATATGTTGATATAGTTTTGTCATTGATGTCAACACTTGTCATCACTTGTCAACACTTATCAACACTTGGAGATTTTGGTTATGTTCACCGGCAAGTCAGAGACTTATGCACAGCCACCGGTATTTGGTTCACTGGCAGATTATATTGTTCACTAGCACTTGGAATGACTTGGAGACTACTTGGTTATGTCAAAGACATTATTCGATCACTTGGCTTTGGCGATTTGGTTATTTGTTTATTCGGGTTTGCATATTTGTTGTTACCGGCGAATAGGTCCAGGATAAGCACCGACAGGCATATTTATTCCAGATCAGCATGACACGTTATGGAAATGATTTATTATTATTGTAAATGCATTTGAGGCAACATCATGTATCTGATATTGATTTATTTGTAATTGATTTTATTGTAATATCTTTTATTGAGCCAACCTATTCAATTGGTCTTAGGTTATGGTATAAATGTAAGATCTCATTTGTGAGATTGATATGCGATTGGAAAAAAGAATTGTAATAAGGTATATGCTAAAATAAGCAGAGCTATACATGCAGACATCATTTGAAGGTTGAAGGAAGGTTTTGTGAAGGCAATCAGAACTAAACCGGTACTCAATTCAGCATATGAAGATGCTATTTTATGCAGTACATTATCATTGGATTTAACCATCCAATTGTAGTTAGTGTGACTTTCATTTTGTGATTGAGTTGTGAACTCTAGGCAGCTGGCCTTTTTGCATGTGCAGAATCCTTATTGTACACACATGCTATCTGCAGTAGTATCATTTGATTATGGGTAAGGCTTCCCACCATGGTTTTTCCCCTTACAGGGTTTCCATGTACAAATATTTGTGTTATGTGTTGTGGATGTTGTTGTCTTTCTATTTCATGCATTAATATTTACCTGTATTGCAATTAACTAATAAAACCGTCCACCGGCATAAAGTTTGGCTTACCGGTATTAAGCATTAAGTTTTGGTTAAGTTAATTTTGGTTGAATTTATTGGACAACTGATTCACCCCCCCCCCTCTTAGTTGTCTCCGGGACCTAATAAATAATGTTATTGTTGTCATTAGTGGTATAGGTAAAATAATGGACAAAATAATTAGCTTTTAATAAGTAACATTAATTAATATTAATAATTAGCTCCCTACCCAGTTTGTGGCTTCTTGGCCTGGCAGAAGGGTTAATGTTGGTGGGGTTTCTTTTCAAGTCTTGGAAGAGACTATTGCTCAGGAGACAAGCCTATCCCTAGATGGTAGAAGATAGAATAGGACCAGTCATGTCACTAATAGTGAGGGCCTGAATATATTTTTTAAGGGAAGGGAAAAAATGGTGAAGCTACAAGGAGGGTTCACCAGAGAAGAGCTCAAGCATCCTTGGAACCAAATTTGTCTTATGATCATGAAATACTTCACCCTTGAGGGCTGCTACAAGTTATTCTACTATTATCATGTGTCATTGCTTAATCGTTTTTCGTAACAATGATCTCCTTTATCTGCCTTTTCACCTTTTGTATCCTTTGGAGTTCTTTGTCAAGGAAGCCCTTGACCCTTAGAATGGGGATAAGTCGCTCATCCTTCTACATTAGGGTCTCATTTATAGGTTGGATAACTACCACTTGTCCCTCTACCCTATGAGGAACCTCATGTTCTTCCAACCCCTATTAGATTTCTATATCTTTCAAATGAAGTCTTTGCTTCCCCTTAGTTCCCCTTCTCTATTTTGATAATTGAGATAAATCTTCTCTCTATTCCCTCATCCTCAACTGGGAAAGGTAAAAAATCTACTCCTTCTAAAGGTAAAGGGGAATCCCCTGCTAAACGCAAGAGAATTGTCATTGACAATTCTTTCTCAGCTGACCTGGATGATGAGAACCCTACCCCTGAAGCTGACTGACGACAAAAGGAGGTCCCGAAGGCTAGCTTCCAAAGGCTCCTCTAAGAAGAAGGATAAAGCCCAAAGTGTCTCTGACTCTGAGGATGATCGTGCTGAGGGTAGGAAAGGTGGTATTTTGTATGACAAGGCTGGTGAAGAGGATTTTAAGGTCTCTATGCATGGGGTGGATGAGGGTATTTTTGGTCCCCTTAATGATGAGAAGAACTTGAAGTATGATGAGGAACCTATTGGCCAAATTAACCTGGTGGACCTTGATGAAATAATGAAGATTGTGGAGCTGAACACTTCTGGAGCTCAGATTGTGAATGTTGTTGGGGATGATGTGGCTAAGGACGCAGTGACTAACAGGGTTGCTGAAGAGAAAAGTGGGGATGTGAGTTTGCACAATTAGGTAGAGCATAAGTATGTTCATAGGGATGAGGTAGGGGTTCCTAAGGGGAACCCTACCATGGAATAGATATAGTTCATGAGCAATGAAGTCTGGGAGCATCTAAACCGAATTGATAACCGGGGCCCAATCCTGGAGGCCAAGGCTCTTCAAGGGGAGATCACAGAGATCAAGCGCAGTTTGGATGTTCATGACAAGCAGATGGTTAGCATAAACAATTTCTACTTGTAGGTTCTGTACAGCTCGGCGTTGACTCTCTCCCTCCTGTGGGAGTGTACTGCAGTGGATGAAGCTGATAAGGAAGCAGCCAAGGAGCTTTACAATACATGTATGATGACTGGAACAAAGTCATTGACATGACTGGGGTCCGCAAGCTGGCCTCATAGGTCTTTTTATTGGTCTTTTGCTATGGTTGGGGTTGTTTCTTGTGTTTTTCTATTAAACTCTTCGATGGTTTTTTATTTTTAAAACACTGCTTTTAGTGTTATTAAAGTGTTGTTTTTAGTGTTGTTATGGTGTTGTTGATGGTTCTTACTATGTAAAGGGTCAGCGCCCTAGTTTTCACTACTTTTTCAATAAAAAATATTAATAGTGTCATTAAGGTATATGTTAAAAAGGAATATTTAATGTATCAAAAATTTGTCAATTGTAACTTAAGTAATAACATGGCCTTTTAAGTGGATTAATAGATCCTTCAAAGTGCATAAAATTGATGTTAAAATAATATGGTATATACATACAACAATACTAATATTTCCAACTAATGATTGCATTGATGTCATAAAGAATAAACGTATGGTTGAGACAATAATGCTCACACTATCAATAACGTTAGTGAAACTATTAGTTGATCCTATAGACATTATGTAATATTGCTAAGGCTGGCATCTATAACATTGATAACAATAGTACCTTAGTGTGTATAGAATGTAAAACAATGTGGATGTTATCTATTAATGTTACCCTTAATAGCTTCGTTGTAGTTACATTATAGAGTAACATCACTTACATCATTTTAAGACAAATAGTATTATACATGAGTACATCATTAAGGGGGTATGACAAGCATCCAACATCATTATATATATAAAGTTAAAAGTTTAGTGGTGAATTTTCTATTGTAGACCTTTTTCCATTGTCTACATTCACATAGATTAAATAAATACAGTTAGGGTATCAAAATAAAAAAATTTGGGCCGCATTTTGGTTGTGTTTTGCCTTAACTAAATTTAGGAATTATAAACTTAATGAAGAAAAAACATATTCTGGCCTAACAATCACTTGGTGAAATCTAAGATGCTAGTTTGAAAAAATTAAGTCTCTCTCTACAAGAATTTGATGCCTCTCAAAACAAAGGGCACAACATTGTTTACATTCACCATGGAATCTCTTATATAATTTTCATCTACCTCAACAAGCCTCAATATGGTAGCATGGTGGGAATGGTGGACACTCCACCCCAAGGAACTCAATTTGGACCAATTATTGAATCCACCATCTTCTTTTCTTTTGTTGATGTGCTTGTTGGCATATATGATGACCCTCTCTACATTCCTATTTTAGTTAACTAAAAACATGCTTGCGATGCTTTGGTTTACCCAGTATATGGTAAATGTAGTGATTGAGGAATTCCTACACATCAACCAACTACATAAAAATGTGTATCATTTTGATATCCTTTTGTGCTTTCTTGGTGGCCCCTCCATTACAACCATGGGCTCCATTACACTTTCTATCCAAGTATGGCCAAAGAACCTAGACATCTCCTTAAGCATCATTATCACTTTAGATCACTTGGGAATCCTATTGGGTTGTCCATGGCCCACTATGATTCAAGTTATTCCACATCATTCACAAATATTTAAAGTTCCTTATATTAACATAATACACACTATTGTGCATAGTGAACTCTAACCACTTGCTCTTTGGGATGATTTCTCTCTTGACTATTTTTAGCCTACTCATTGTAGGCCCCTTTATCTTGGATTGATATTCTATTTAGATTCTATCAAAATAAAAGGTGAGTTAGATTTCCTTTTCCATCCTTTAATCAACTCCATCTACACCTCCAATGGTCACTCAAGTTCTAGTATTTGCTCATATTCCTCCCCTTATACTTGATAATAAATAGAAATTAATCCATTTCAATTGACCCTTTCCATTCTTCTTATACACCTAATGTGGTCACTCAACCTCTAAAAATTGCTTCCATTTTACACCCTACTTTCAAGATAAGTAGTAGAAACCAACCCATGTCAATTGATCATACCCTCTTGAATCTAGAGTATGCACCCAATACATCCAGTTGGCCTAATTGTACAATCAACATTATCGTTTCATTGTTCATTCTATTCCTATCCACCCACTCCACCACATTATATGCAGTGGCCTTTTGATCCACAACCACATCCTTCTAAACCTACAACCTCTAATCCACTTAAGGAACCTACCAACCTAAGATCTTAAAGAATCTAAGGGGTCTTGGCTCCTCTTGAAACTCCACTTTGGACTAAATTTCCTAATTTCCCACCATTCACTACTCCATTATATTTACTTAATATGAGTATGATATCTAGAACTATCATTTAGAATCTATTTTCACTTTTATATGTTAGGATCAATGTATCTCAACCTTTCCAAGTTCTAGCATTAATTATTGATTTGTTTAATTATTTAAATAGCCTATATTTTATGTTCATTTATTGATGTCATTTTGTGGGACCTACTTTAGTGAGGTGGAAACATCAATGGGAGGTGACTAGGATGACATGCATCCTAAAATGATAAAGGTAGGTGTCTCACTTGGTGGACCCCACTGTGAAGTTGAATTGGTGACTTGTCATAAGTTGGATAATTATGAGTGATTTGACAAGTTTGTTAGTAGACAAATTGTGATGGTGTAAGAGTTCAAAGATACAAAAATAAAATGATATCTGGGTCACATTTGGTGTAGGTTCCTATGCATACAAGGTGTGTGCATGCATGTAGGTGCATTGGAAGTTCAAGAGGTGTTTGACAATGCATTGGGAGGCATTAGGCACCTAGAGTTGTAGTTGTGCCTCCATACAAATAGTCAGAAATTGTCGTTTGTCCTCCTATGACTTCCACTTCATAAAATTACTTTTTAAATATATAAATATGAGTGTTTGCAATAAAATGAAAGTTTTTATTGACATCAATGAGACCAACTAGTCTATGATACCCAAGACTTGAAACTAAAACTCTCTAAAATATACAAATAGTCAACAATCGAACCAATTAATTCTTGTTGTTTCCTAACTCCAATTTTACTTATCTACAATGGATTTTGATCAAGTAACTTGTTTTTTTTATCTTCTCCTCTCCAAATAAAATTGTAAATTACCTAAACTTTGACTTTTTGCATATCTATGTAATTGCTATCTTCTAATCTTTGAATAAAATTGCTAAAGCTCTAACTTTTAACATAACTATAATTGTTCTACTTGTCCTTAGATGTCTTATACCCCATAATATAGGGCAACTTTGTCTTCACTAACTCACTAATCTTGATTCTTTTTTAGTTTGGGTAGTTACCTTGGACAATATTCTACATACACCAATGGTTGAGTTAGAGTATTATTATTAAAAATAGTAATTTCTAAGATTATTTAGACAAATAATTAGGTGCAATTATATGCCATTTGTTGATAAAGCGGAAGGATGGTGAGCGAAGGTGGCAAATTTGGCAGTGGCAACGACATCAATAGACTTCAAATCAGCGAGCAGATTGTTGGGGGCTCTGATCTATGGCAAGGGTTAGGGGAAGTTCAGGTCTTGGAGCGATGAAGTGGACAAAGATTTTCCAATCGAATCAATATGACACCTTACTACCGGCAAGCAACCAGTTCTCAAAACAACAACATGGAAATATCAATCCCTAGGACGACCATGGAAGGTGGATGTACCTAATCCTGTGATGAGAGGTAGTAGGGATCCTGGACCTCAGAGGAATTCAGATGCTAGTCACCCCTACACAAATAGTAATCTCAGGCCAATAAAATTGTAGGCATGGAAGAAAAATGGCTTCTCATGGAGCAATGATGGTTGGTTTTGAAATGCAAAGCTTCCTACTTCTGATTTTGCACGCAATTGGAAGTCAATTTTGAAACCTAATCCCTCTATATCAGAGTTAGGAAAAATTAATACCCATGATTGTCATAGGAAAGGTTTTAAACCCCCTCTAGGTAACGACCCTAACAAAATTTGGAATGGGTGGTTTAGGCAAGACAAAACCTCGCATGTCGATCGTGCTGAGGCCTGGTGGTCCACTGCCTTGGCTAGAAACCAGCAATCTAATCTAGATCGAGTTTGGAAAAATGAACATTGGCGAAGATACAATCCATTGGCTCATCCAGCCATCCACAAACCAATAAGGAAAACTTTGAGACCCACTGTTATTCTGGATGATAATAAGATTAATTTGGCTAGGTCAAATCTTCAAGATTTCTATTTCTTTACCAAATGGGGTGGTGGCAAATGGTTAAGGGGAAATTTTGAGAAATGGTGTAGATCGCAATGGGGGGAGAACATTAACTTTAATGTCCTTCCGAATTATTATTATCTGATTGAGTTTATGAAAGATAAGGACATGTTTAATGCTAAAAATAAAGGTCCTTATACTTTGGATGGGATTGCGGTGCATATAATTGATTGGAAACCAAATTTTAATCCCCGGTTCCATACCCTGCCGGAAAAAATAGTCTGGTTAAGGTTATATAACTACCCATCGGACTATTGGCACATTGAGATCATAAAAGATATCTGCAAAGAGATTGGAACTTTTGTTTTTGTGGATGATATTTTGGAGGATAGGGTGTGGGCTAGCTTTATTAGGATATGTATTAATACAGGCCAGATCTCCAAAATCCCAGAAGAAGTCAAAATTATCGGGGCTAGAGAGGTATGGATTCAAAGGATTGACAGGGAAGATCAGTTGCATCTTTGCCCCAAATTCTTCTCAAGGGAGCACATAGGTCTTGATTGTGAAGTTTCGGCCTCTATCCTTAAAAGTTATGCTCGTGTACAATCTAAGCCGATCGACATGAAGGTAGACAAGGAGAATACAAAAAATTGGGAAGCAAATGATGTTGAGCAATCCTCGACGACCAATATGAAGGAGATGGAAAAGAATAATCCTGTTGTTTATTCTCCTCTTGTTGTGTTTAGCCATCATCAGACCCTTTCTGCCAACAATGAAAGTGCTCAAGCTCTACTAAATCTTTTGGAAGATGCTAAAACCCTTCAAAAGGATATTATAACAAAGTTTGCAACTACTCTTTCCTCGGTACCCAATAAGACAAGTGATTTTAGTATGATGGAGGATGAGATTACTCCCCCTCTACCAGATGGTCCAACCACCTTTGATGATCCAAGCAAGAAAGGCTTCACCATTGGCTTGGAAGAAGGAAAAATTGTTTCCTCTGCCTCAAAATGGGAAGAAGATATTGAACCGGTTGCCAACCTTATAATGGATGATACTGCAAAAGGGTTTGGGAAGTCTGAGTCAGATATTAATGTACCAAACTTTCAACCAAAGGGTAAAAGGAGGCACAAATCAAGAAAAAAAATGTTGATAATCGGAGGTACAACTAATGGGCAATCCAAGGTTAACTTAGGGAAGGGAAACCCCCTTCCCCAGGCTCCATGAAACTTATATCCTAGAATGTCAGGGGCCTTAATGCCCCTGACAAGTGGCATTTAATTAAGTGCCAGATTGATGAAACTAAGGGGGATAATTGGGTATTATAGGAGACTAAATGGAGTCAGTCTGAGATGAAAAAAAATGAAAGTATGGAAACAATGGAAAGGTCTTTTAAGGCAATCTGAGGGAGCCTCTGGTGGCATGGGAATAATCTGGAACCCTTTGAATGTTCAAATCACTCTCCTTGGTGAAGATAAATATTGGCAGCATTGTTTGTCACTAGTTTATGCAAAAATGAGAGTTTCAATCTCTTTAATGTCTATGGACCCTCTGCTACTAATGACAAACATGAGCTATGGGCTCTCCTGTCAAATAGACTCCAAAATATCACTATGGGTAGTTGTGTGTTTGCAGGTGACTTCAATGCTATCTTGGAAAGTAATGAAAAGAAGGGTGGTATTCAAAGGATTGGTATGGCTCAGAAATATTTCCAGGATTTTGTTGATAAGAATAAGTTATTGGATATTGTCCCTAAGAATGGTTCCTTTACATGGGCGTATAGGTGTACTGGTTTCACTGAAATTGCAGAACATCTTGACCGATTTCTGGTGGCTGGTGACTGGCTAGCTCAAAATCTTATTCTTGAATCAACTATTCTACCCCTTATAGGTTCAAATCATTTCCCTATTTTCCTTAATGTGTCTCTAGGACATTCTGAGGGTGGCCATCCTTTCCGGTTTGAGTTGATGCGGCTTAGAGTGCCAGATTTACATGATCTGATAGCAACATGGTGGAATGAACCAATTCTTGGAAACAATTCGAGGTTGTTCAAGCTTAATAAGAAACTCAAGTATATTAAGATCAAAATCAAAGAGTAGAATTTGAGTTAGTTCCAAAACATCCATATGGAGAAACTCAGGGTTATGACAGAACTGGAGGATCTTTCCAATTCTATCATAAGTCAGGCATGAATGAAGTACTCTTCCAAAGGGAAAGCTCTCTCAAGTCAGAGCTAAATGAAATTCTCCAACATGAAGAAATTCACTGGAGACAGAAATCCAGAGAAGTTTGCCTTAAGGATGGAGATAGAAATACCAAGTTCTTCCACAGATCGGCTAATTCCAATCACAGTAGGTCCAAAATATCAGAGGTGGTAAAACTAGATGGTAGTATTGCCAGAGATTATGAGGATATTGCCCGGGAAGCAGTAAGACACTTTGAATCTCTAATGAATGGAAATTATCAGAACGATCAGGAAGCAAGAAACAAAATTCTAGACGCAATCCCTCCTTTAATTACTGAAAGACACAATATAGAGCTCTTCAAACCTATTAACTTAGAAGAAGTCAGGAATGTTACCTTCCAGTTGAATCCTGATAAGACTGTAGGCCCTGATGGTTTTCCTGCGGCCTTCTTTCAGCATTTCTAGAATATTATTTCCTAGGATTTGCACCTAGTAGTAGAAGAATCCAAGAAAAAAATGACTATGCTAGGAGCCATCAATCTTACCTTTCTAGCCTTAGTTCCAAAAAAGAAGAACTCTCGGCAAATGGGTGATTTTAGACCAATTTCTTTATGAAACTTAGTTTATAAAATGGTAACAAAGATCATTACTAACAGGCTGAAACCTCTTCTAGAAAATATTATTTTAGATGAATAGAGTGGCTTTCCCCTGGTCGCTCTATTGTTGAAGGTATCATCTCTACTCATGAAACCCTCCACACCGCTAGGAAGACTAAAGCTTCTTGTATGATATTAAAGTTGGACATCATGAAAGCCTTTGATATGGTGGACATGGAATGTCTTGTAGAAGTATTGAGGAAATTTGGCTTTTGTAATGGATGGATCACTTGGGTCAAGAATTGTTGATCAACCCCCAAATTATCAGTTTTGGTTAATGGTTCATCTCATGGTTTCTTCCCTTCAACAAAAGGCATTCGCCAAGGGGACCCTATGTCGCCATTTTTGTTTATAATTATGGCTGAAGCTTTAGGTCGGATGTTTAAATCTCTTCACCGTGATGGTCACTAGGTGGGTGTCAATTTGGCTACAAGAGTTGAACATTCAACCCACTTGCAATTTACTGATGATACTATTCTTTTTGGAGCCTCTAGCAGAAGAGAGGCAAGGATAATAAATACATGCCTGAATGACTACTGCAAGGTTTTGGGGCAGAAAATCAATTGGAACAAGTCAGAATTTTTTTTATCAACATGATGTCGAATTTTGCAAGCTGTCTTATCAAGAATCCTTAATTTAAGAGTGGCAAACTTTCCAGGTAAATTTCTTGGGACTCCTCTTTTTAGTGGTCATAATAGGACTTGCTATTGGACACATCTTATTGAGAAATGTAAAGCTAGGCTTGAAAATTGGAAAGGGAAGTGGTTATCATCTGCCAGAAAGCTTACTATGATAAAATCAGTCCTCTCTGCCTTATCGATTTTCTCTATGGCTTGTTTGAAGCTATCGGTTGCCATAGAAGATTTGTTAATCACCATAATGAGAAATTTCCTTTGGAATGGATCGAATGATAAAGGGAAGTTTCCTCTTATTGCCTGGGGAAAAATAAGCAAACCAAAAAATGCTGGAGGTGCAGGCATTTGTCAGATTTCTATTATGAATTTGGCTATGGGTGCAAAACTGGTGTGGGAAATTTGTAGAGGCGGTAATCAGAGATGGTCAAGAATCCTTAAACACAAATATTTGGAATCTCTTGAGCCTAAAAGGATTCTCACAGTTACCAACCCTCTTAGGGGCTCGACCATTTGGAATTTTATTCAGGAGTTCAGAGAGATCATTAGCAATCAGGTCACTTGGGATGTCAGAAATGGGAGGAATGCATCCTTCTGGCTGGATTCTTGGAGTGGCAATGAAGCTTTGTGTCATAACCCCGTTCTCCAACCTATAATGAGAGAAACTTGTTAGCTTTGGGGTCACAAGGTATGCAATTATGGTCATTCAATTAAGGAGAATTATATGGACAAATGGGTGTGGAACTCTCTGGACCCATTGGTTTTAGGCCAAAATCAGAAAGACCTTCTTACCGATATTCTAAAGAATCAAATTATTCATCCATCCCCGGACGAGGACATCATTAGATGGTGTGGCTCTTCTGATGGTAAGTATAAGGTATGTTTTGGCTATAAATTGAAAGAAGCTGCAGTAGATAAGAAGGATTGGTCGGTTAGGCTATTCTGGCACAAACATCTTATTCCTAAAGCAGGTTCATTTGCTTGGATGGCTTTTCAGAGGAAAATCTTAACCAATGAAACACTCCTTAAATTAGGTATTAATGGGCCTAGTAGATGTGTATTATGTCGGAATCAAGAGGAAACAATTGATCACCTCTTGCTACACTGCAATTTCTCCAACAAATGTTGGTGGCATTTTATGGGTAAGTTAAATCTGGTATGCCTTTTTCCGAAAGCTTTGGATGATTGGTTTCTACTATGGCCTAAATCAAAATGCAAAGTTTTCACTAATCTTGATGGAAAAAAAATCAAACCCTATCCACTCACTAGTAGGCTTGGAATTTGACGGCCACCCCTGCCTGTCATATGAATTTTTGTTTATCATGGTTTAGTCATTCTAATGCCTTTCAATTTATGTTTTAAAAAAAATATTAAGTGTCAATTTTATTTTTTAATCGGTGAATAGTTTAATATAATTTTTTTTATATTTAAACATGTTTCTCAATTTAATCAATAATACATATCAAATATGAAAAATATTTTTTATTTTTAATAAATCAATGTGTAAATAATTTTCTTATTAATTTTAAGTATATTAATATAAAATTGAAATTAGTTAATTATTTTTAATAGAGATTATAATTTTAAAAATGCCACTAACAAGTAAAACATATAATAATCTTAAATCAATACTTTAAGCTTCACAGATTGAAATTGAAAAAAATACTTTTAAGCTTCACAGATTGAAATTGAAGCTTTAATAAAAGAAATACTTTTTAGGCCTCACAGATTGAAGCTACAAATTGTTGTTTCCAATTAAAAGTAATAAAAATTCAATTTTGTTGAGAAATAAAAGTAATTAAACTTAAAAATAAATACTTGAAAAGAAAAAACATGCAATTAAAAGTGTAAAAAATTAAAAAACAATGATAAAATAATAATACACTCAAAAATCTTAAATTTACTTGTAAGTTTCTAAATTCACACCCAAAACAATCTTATAAAAATATTTTTAAAAAAATTTACAAAATTTTTAAATTTATATAAGAAAAAACATACCCAAAATTCATATAAAATTAGAAATAATTATATCTTAATCCTACCATTTTAAATATTCTATATAAATTTATATATTTATAATAAACCTTGTAACATAATATATACATCAATTTTAACCTGTCAATGCATATGCATAAGGTCCACTAATTTTATTAGTTGTCATATACGATTTAAAAGTGCAAAAACGACCGTCAAATTTCAGGCCCGCTCACTATGAACCAGCTCTTAATTCAACTATTAGGGTTTTAACCTTCTACCTTATATCTTGGAGCTACTTTATAACTGCCCCCAAATAGTACTTCTCCTGTAAATTGAGATGTTGTAATTATTGTTCATTGCAGGTACTTCTCTTGTAGATTGCGCAGAGAGAAATTCCCGATGAAACGATAATATTATGACTATTACATGGGATACTACTCTGTCAGACATGGATAAGCAATGTTAACAATGGCGATAATCTGAACCTAAACTGCCCAATTCGTATAGGCAGTTTACATATAACGAAATAAAGAAATAAATTTCTTGTTTTTGTATTTGGCAACAAAGACAACAGGGCGGAATAAGTATGCGGAGAAGTGATTTGGTATGGAGTCAGCAGCTTTTCCTGTAGATTGCGCAGAGACGCTTCCACGAGTCTTCTCGTTGCATTTTCAGCTCGCGATAGAAATTCCCGATGAAAGATTCCGCCTTTGCGTTCAATTCCTCACAAGTCAAATTTATATCCTTTTCTTTATCACCATGGCCGTCGCCTCCTCCTTCCCCGCTACAAATCTCAAATATAACCTCCACAGGCGCCACATCACCACATTTGTACGTCTGAAGTGTCTGAGTATGACGACTTTCTCTCGAAAGGTTAGACGACTTGTTCACCTTTTTGCAATGCAATTCTCTATGACTGCAACTTCGCGGCAGGACCAAAGCAGGCGCCCTCTGAGTTTCTGCAGCCTTTACTTTATTGTTGGCTTTTAGCTTTGGCAAAGATTCAAGCATTTTCTCTCCATTTACAGTCAGGCTTTTTGTTTCTTCAGCTTTCCACTCAGACTTCATTACCATTAGGGTTTCAGTACTAGGGCTGGTACAGTTCTCATATATAGAGTCCGATTTGTGGTAAAGTTGGGAGCATTGGCAAGGGCAATAATGTGATGAGATTGTGGAGGGCGAGGCGGAGGTTGGGGTTGAGGAGGCGGCATAAGTGGATTTGACACCGAGAATGAGTGAGAGAATATTGAGGATGACGTAGAGGCAAGGGCAAAGGGATGAAGAGGAGACGCTCTGCATCCACCTGCTCACCTCCAACACAAACTTTGCGGTCCGAAAATTGGCCGGGTGCACGCCAGCCAAAACTACAGAGGCGGACAGAATAAGCAGCGTACAAATTACCCCCACCAGGACCTTCATCCATGGCCATTTTCTGCTCGATTCTTTCCGCAATTCAGCTTGCGACCAGAGCAATTCCTCTCGCTTCTCAAACATAATGTGTGCTGGATTTCCAAAACACAGTAAAAGTGTAAGCTTTAGGGTTAGGGAGCAGAAGCGAGGTGTAGAAAGGATGGGAGAGGATAAGGCAATTTAAACAGATTTGAGGCGGCCAAGGTAGGGCAGTGGATAGGAATCAAAACAGGAAAGTGAGTGCCAACCGCTAAAGAGGGACTGTGAAATGTGTGGGCCCATTTTCTGCTCGATTCTTCCCGCAATTCAGCTTCGACCAGAGCAATTCCTTTCGCTTCTCAAACATAATCTGTTCTGAATTTCCAAACACAGTAAAAGCAAAAGATTTAGGGTTAGGGAACATAAGCGATGGGAGAGTATAAGGCAATTTAAACGGATTTGAGGCTGGCAAGGTAGGGTAGAGGGCAGGAATCAAAAGGAAAAGTGGGTGCCAACCGCTAAAGATGTTGGAGGCGGCAGAGGGCAGGATTGTGGAATGTGTGGGCCCAGGCTGGAGAAAAAGGTTGCAAAGTTGAGATCCTTTTTAGGTTTTCTGATGCTTTACGTCTCAGAGCAGAGGACAGAAATGAAGATTCTGAGTAAGCTCTTCTTCGCGACCATATCCAAATTGCCAACTTCATGTTTCCCCACATTTCAGCTCACCACCGACTTTAATCAGTGTGAAATATCTGGGCTTCGCCATCTTCCTGTCTACGACCGGCAATTTGCTAGAGAATATAATCTGATTGGATAACTGGGGAACCGCCAATTCAACAAACTATGTCTATTTCATCTCATCTGGTGGAATAGTAGTTGCTGGAGCCCACTTTCTTTTAGGATGTTCTTCACTCAGAATTTGAAAATGGGAAAATATACATTGTAGATAATGTGCGTTCTTCATTGGACAGGCTTGGACGGCACATACATCGGTTATCTCAATTTCTTTCTTTTTGGTCCCTACTTGAACATTGTCCAACTTCTCTTTTTGGGTTCTATAGACTCCTTCAATAGAAACTTTTCTTTTCATTTCTCACATGATGTGAAAATTGATCACAGCTAATATTCTTATTATACAACATTATAAAACAGCAATTTGCATTGTTCTTTTATATTTGTATATCATTGGTTATAAGTGAGAGAGGGGCATTTGTTAATATTTGCAAGCTAATAGACTCTTGATACATAAGTAAATTTGAGGCTTTGGCATGTGATGAGAGTGAGGTAAGTGCTTCAATCTTTTAAGTGACACATATCTTCGATGCAAGAATCTAATGACTGTAGGTTTTACTAGTGCTTTAAGATAAATAATTTTTGGACTAATATTATTTTTTAAGATAAATTATAAAATATTTCATACAAAAAACCATGATAATATATAAGCAAAACACAACCAAATAGAAAGCAATAGTTAAATTATGACTTCTCATATGGTAGAACAAAAACACATAAATCTTACATGGAATTATTGATTTCATAGCCTCTAGTAGATGAAATACATTAGACTTCTTCATTCCACTCCTTAAGCATTTGTAGGTAGCTACCCTTCTCTACATGTTTAGTGAGTGCATAAACATACATGCTCTTTTCTATGTAGTGAAGATAAAAAAGCTTCACCTTGTAAGACATTGGAATAATCTTAGCTCCGCTACTTTATATTATGAAAACCAGATTTTTCAAACATGATCTTGTATATCTTTCTAAGAACACTCTCATGAGAGTTGAAATACAATGGATGATGGTTTCAATTGTATAAGGAAAAAAAATCCAAGTTGCTCTTCCAAATCAAGAATTGCTCTTATTATACCAATTTACACTTCTCTCCTCAAAACCAAAGCCATCAGAATACATGCACCCAATTTGAGATGCACATCATACCTTACTATAATATTAGGTTCATTGATTCAAGATGCACCCAACTCCTTGGCAGGATAAATGGCAATCATTTTTCCTACTAAGATATTGGATGCAGTTAAGATTATACTTTTGAACTCTTATGAAAGTAACAAAAATGGTTTGACAAAGGCTTAAGAAAGTTTAAATATTTAATCCTAGTAAAATAGAGTCCTAGAGGAGTTCATTAGCATATTGCTCATGTGTAAACATATATCAACATAAGAACACACATTCTAAAGATAAGGGGTAATATAGATGAAATGGTGGTAGGGAGGATATTAAGACTTGGATATTTAGGGTTGTAAAAACCTTTATAGTAAAGGGTACGCTTATTTTCAATATGACTCTATCATACTATAGATTTATGCACCCTAAAAAATAAATTTATCAATCCAAAAGGTTGAAATGAAATGCCTAAGAGAGTGCATCATATATAAGACCAAAAACAAAAGAGTCCATAAACCCTCAAAACTTAAACTCACCAAATGAGACAAAGAAAATCTAGACAACAATTACCAATTTGCTAAACTCAATCATTCCTTTAATAATAAAGGAAAGAGAACATAGATTGACTATTATCCAAGAAAATATAAAATAGTAAATAAACTACAAGATTGGATATTACCATAAAATTACTATTAAAATTTGTCAATTTACTGATTATTAATCAAAATTTATCCATGTTTAGTTATATTCACTTCATGGGGATGAATATGCTTAGCTCTAATACAGAAAGGATGTTCATTTAGATAAAAATATCCATTTGTAGAGAATGAAAACTCTAGACTAAATGTTAGATAAAAAGGACTTGTCACAAGTTTATAAAAGGGAGCCTTTAGATGTTTTATTCAACTTGATTTGTGTTCCACTACATGTCATATAAGTAGAGGATGTCAATAATAGTATCCATGCTTGACTTAAGAAGACAAAGCATGTTTGGGCCTAAAAATTACTTGGTGAGAGTCGAAGGCACCAATTTGAAAATTAAGAAATCTTTCTCTACTTGTAAGTATTCGATCTCTAAAAATTAAAGGCACAACAATATTCTCATGCACTATGGCATCCCTCATATGCTCCTCATCTTCCTCAACAACCCTCAGTCTATCAACCCCTTAAAAAACAAAAAATGATATATGACATGATATCAAATCCCTAGATTACTACCTCAATAAAATACAAAGTTGTATTGAAATCAATGATACCAACAAACCATTATTTCAAATTGTTAAAACATCATGTCAAGGATGCTTAATATTTTTATCTTAGTGTCTTTTTTCCTATTGAAGCTTGAATTTTGATTTAGACCTTTTCACTTTAGTTTGGATTTAGTGATCTCACTTTTTCATTTTTAGGATGCCTTAAGGTTTTATTAGTTGAATATTATCATTATGGGGGATATTGACATTGTTCCAAGCCTTCATATTGACCCACTATAACCTAAATTCATTTAAAATGATTAAAAATTATGTTTAAAGTCTTTGGAAGAAATTAAAAACCTTGGTCAAACATACAGTTCATATTCTAATTTTATAGGAAGCTCTTATATATGTAGCACTTTATGGTGGAAAAACAATGAGTGATTATCATTGTGATTATCTATCAAGTTCTTTTCAATAGATGTTGATCCTTGCATCATAATAGTTAGTTGTGACTTATGTTATTTGGATATTTTGTTCTAATGTAATTTTACTCTTCATCTTAACATTCACAACCCTTCATGATACATATGTATCAAATTTCTGGTACCACATCCTAGGACTCTGTTTGAGGCCATATAAAGATTTCTTTAATTTACAAACCAAATTACTTTTACCTTTCACCACATAGTGCTCCGGTTGTGTTATATAAATATCCTCCTCCAAATCACCATGAAGGAAAGCAATTTTCACATCCATTTTCTCAACCTCTAAATCATAAGCAACAACAATAGAAAGAAAAAATCTAATGGATCTGTCATTTTGGCAACATGAGAAAATATCTCACCATAATCAACACCTTCAACCTGAGAGTAGCCTTTTCCAACCAAGCTTGCTTTATACTTTTCAATGCTTCCATCTGAACCAATATTTTTCTTGAACACCCATTTGTAACCAACATGCTTTCATCCTTCAGGCAATGGTACAATATCCCATGTATCATTATTTTTCAAAGCTGTCATTTCTTCTTCCATAGCAATCTTCCAGGATTCTGGATCATTCATACCTAATGCCTCTTCTACAGATTTTGGTTCATCCACACTAGTATTCAAAGCAAACGTACATCTCCAATCATCAGGTGAATACCTTTCAGGTGGTTGTCTGTGTTTGTAGACCTTCAAACAAGCTGAGTTGGAGGTTCTTCCTCTTCTTCTAAAGATTCAGAGATAGATGAGCTCTCCTCAACTTCTTTCCTATCTAGGGGTCTCAATTCTATTCTTTCAAGTGTAGAAGGAAATTGAATTAAATCTTCCTTTTTAGTCTATTATGGCTGCAATGTAATAGAAGGAGATTTAATTTCTCTAAAAATAACACTTCTACTATGAATTAAATTTTGTGCAATAGGGTCCCAAAGCTTGTCTCCTTTCACACCATGCCTATACCCAATGAAGATACATTTCATAGTCTTGTTCTCCAACTTTGTCCACTTCTCCTTTGGAACATTTGCATATGCCTGGCAACCAAAAAATCTAAGATGTCTCAATGAAGGCTTGTGACCCGACTGCAACGTATGCTAGAATTCATCTTAAAGCTATCAATTAGAAACACCAGGGAAATCACGAATCCCTATCTAATTAACAAATCTAACAAACTAGACAATGAAATAATGCAATCATCAAGCAAAATAGGAATTAAGAATGAAATCAATTCAAATAAAACTCCCTATTCCAAGATGTGCATATTGCTTCCATTGCTCTTCTTCTCTTCGTGGTATGATGGCTCTTAGATATTGTGCTGGTAACCTGCAAGTGACACAAAGATTCAAAGTTTGTGATTCTAATAATTGTTCAAGATTGAGGACGATTGAAAATAGAGATTGGATGCTCAATTTATAGAAAATTGGAGAGGATTGATTGAAAGGTGGAACATAATGATAAAGAGGTGTGAACTCAGGTGAGCTCAAATGCAAGTTGATAGTTGAACTGTTGATTGTAGGAGTGAAACTCAATAGATTGAATAGATTAAAGGAGTCAACTGATTCATGAAAGAGTTAACTGAAGGAAGAAAAAGAATGATTGGAGGAAATAAAGAGGATGACACAGAGAGCTAATTTTAGAAAAAACTAACTGAAGGATGGAAATAGAAGTTGGAGAGATAAATAATTTAATTAATTAATTGATTTAATTAATTAATTTAGCATGTGCTTGCATTTAGATTTAAATTATTAATTTAATCTTTGCATGAGAAATTATTCAAATAATTGAATTTATTAATTCAATTTAGCCTTTGAATATATTTAGAACTTGACTTTGATTTTCAATTTGATTTTTGAAATCATGCACATGTGATGAATTTGGAAGAAATTAGAAGAATATGAAATTAAATGAAATTAGAATTTGGGGATTTGGAATTGGAAGATTTAATTAGCTAATTAAATAATTTAAAGAAACAATTTAATTATTTAGAAATGGAATTTAATTAAATAATAAAGACTATTTAATTTAAAGGATTAAATCACAATTAATTAAATAATAAATATTTAATTAATATTTAGAAGAGGGTTGAATGATTAGATGATTAGAGATAGAAATTGAGTAATTAGTAATTTATTTAAATAATAAAGATTATTTAAATTGGGAAATTAATTAGAATTAATTAAATAATAAATATTTAATTAATATTTAGAAAATGATTAAATGATTAAATGATGATAGAATAGGAAATAGAAATTGAGAATTAATTTATTTAAATAATAAAGATTATTTAAATTAGGGAATTAACCATAATTAATTAAATAATAAATATTTAATTAATATTTAGAAAATGATTAAAATGATTAAATGATGATAGAAATAGAAATAGAATAATTAGAAAGATTATGAGGAAATATGAAATTAGAAGAATAAGTTTAATTGACTTATTTAAATAATAAAGATTATTTAATCAATTAGAGGAATAATTAGTATATGATCAATGAGATATTTTTAGGTGTCTACATTTGCCCCTCTTTGAGACAAAGTCGGAACGACATTGTTTCAAAGAAAATGAAAAATTTTGCCCCAATATGCCTTGGTATTGCTGTGTAGTGTAAATATGCCCCCTTGAAAAAGGTGGTCGAAAAATTCAAAAAATTGTGACAATTGTTTCGATACTCGTGTAAGGAACCAGTGTATGAAATTTCATTTCATTTCGAGATCGTTTGAGTAGGCTACAAGTTGTTTGAAGCTGGTGGGGACCACGGGCGTCAAGGTGTTGTAAAACCCTAATTTTGAGCTATAATCAGATAATTCTAGGTTTTTATTTGCTCATTTGTGATTTGGTAGTTCTTTGGTTTCTTTGCAATTTTTGTGCCTGTTTCTGAGTTTTTGGTCATCATGTCTGGTTATAGAGCTCGATTGCACTTGTCGGACCGAGTACGTTCATTTCAGAGACCTCCTGGGACTGACGGCATGGTATTTTTCATTACTTTTCCCTGATTTTTTCCTGTTTTTATGCCTTTTTTCCAAAAAAATTTCATGATCACTTTTTGCTATGCATTACGCAATTGCTTGTTGACTTTTATGCATTAGTGCTTAGTGTACTGCATTCGCTGTAAATGTTACGCATGCGTCGTAAGCATCACGCATTAGTTGTATCATGCCACATTCGTGTATATCATTAGGCATAAGTGTTATTTGTCACGCATGCGCTCATTGTGTCATGCATTAGCTTCAATCGTCACACAAGAGCCATATTTGTACCGCATGTCATAATTGTTACACATTCGTTGTAAATGTAAGCTTTTATCATGTGTTTGAAAATATTTTAAGTTTATCTAGATCCGACATCTGATATTTTGATCATTTTCTCATTTGTAGGAGAACATCAGAGTGTTATACTGTCGACAGAGCAGGCCTAGTGGACTTGATCTTCGAGCTAACCTACCAGATGATGAGATTGAGCATATTCGTTAGCTTGGTCTTTACCATGTATTACATTTGCCAGAGGTTACGACCAACAGGGCCATGATTACAACTTTGATAGAGCGGTGGCACTCAGAGACATGTTCATTTCATCTTCCGACTAGTGAGGCATCCATTACCTTAGAGGATGTATGGCGTATATTGCGTATTCCCATTCATGGTGAGAGGGTTATATATGACCATGACAATGGCATTACTGGACTATGTGCACTTTTTGAGTGTGAGATTCAGGATTTGTAGATTAGTGGCCATTATGAGATCCCTTGGGCCCGATTAGACTATGATGACCTGACCATTGTATTATGCGGTATTGTCGGTGGTTTACTGATACCTGATTGACGAGGTCATGGGTTTCCAGTTGGATGGGGCAGAGTGCTCCATGATATGATTGTGCATCGTCGACTATATGCTTGGGGTCCTTGTCTACTTGCCATGTTGTACTATCAGATGCATGGTATTGTGTATCTAGGGTATCGTTCTATCAGTTGTGGTGTTACTTTGTTGCAGACATGGGCATGGGAGCACATTTCTATTTCTAGGCCTATCGTTCATGTAGATTTGCAGCCTGGTGAGCCTTATGCTTTCAGGTACAATAGGTATCAGACACAGGGGTTCGGGGAACACCTTGTACTGGAGACATCAGTTGGATATATTGCAGCATTTCATTTGGAGACCTTACTTAGATTGCCCCGATTGGCCTGATGATGTAGTGCACTTGTCTTTCTGCCACCAACAGAGATATCTTATTGGTAGGACCTTTGAGACTCAACGGATCATAGAGATGTATCTTCCTAGACGTGTTCTTAGATAGTTTGGTGAGGTATAGGTGACACCTGTGGTTACTGCATATTTTGCTCGTGTATCTCGTGAGGTATCTGATTGGGGTGTGTGTATTCAGCCACATGTGGCCTCTGTTGAGTTTGATTCGTTGTAGCCATTACTCTGGGGTTGGGGTAGGGGTGGAGCGGATCCAAGGACGACAATGGAGTATGATGCATGGTTTGCTAGGCACAGGCCAGTGCCTTTGACTGATCCTGCTGTTCTGATTACAGCATAGCAGATTCGCCATCCTAGACAACGGTTGAGGATAGACGCAAGGGAGAGAGCTGGAGGAGATGGAGAAGATGGGGGAGGAGGTGGTGGAGATGGTGGAGATGATGGAGATGGGGGAGGAGGTGGTGGAGATGAGGATATAGACATTGGTGGAGACACTGAGTCTATTAGTAGTGAGGACATCGATGATTCCTTGGAGTCATCGAGTAGCGAGGGATGGGGATGATGATGATGATATGCCAGAGTTGGAGAATGCACCTACCGCAAAGGGTGGGATAGGAGAGGTTGGTGATGAGGATGAGCTGCAGACTCTTAGAGCGCGGGTGCAGAGCTTGGAGGATGAGGTTGCTAGATGAGATATTGAGCGAGAGACCTATCGTGCAAATTATGGTGCCTTAGAGGCGGAGCGAGTGCGTCTTCAGTGGGAGAGAGATGAGGTAGTGTGATGATGTCAGATTACTATGGATGCCTTTGATCAGCTTTTTAGAGCAGGTACAGATGCATGTGACTAGGGAGAGAGATATTTTACTGCTGCGCAAGAGGCTATTTATTATAGACATGCATATGAGAGAGCCATCCTTGAGGGTCAGAGAGAGCCTAGCTTCAGTGCATTCATGGGGAGGAGATCAAGTAGATCTACTTCACGACAAACTAGCAGTGGTGGTGTTATGGGACCACCTCGACATCCTGGGGCAGGTACTAGTGGACAGGATCCACCTACTGATAGAGGCAGTGTTGGTTGATCATGTTATCTGAGCCTTCGGGCTTATTTATTGTATTCACACACATTATCATTTTTGAGGTCGAATATATGATATGCAGGTTTTGGCTATGATCTGTTTATGTTTTGCTTTTCCTATATGCTTATATGATGCTATGAGTTTTGTAATGCATATCTATTTGATTTTATATGATTATAAAATGCAATGGTAGTATATGTATGGATTAACGATGCAAATGAAATCTAAGTGAATGCAAATGACTCTATATGAATGCAAATGAATCTATAATGAATGCAAATGAATCTTATAATGAATGCAAATGAATCTATATGACTGCAAATGAATCTATATGAATGCAAACGGATCTATAATGAATGCAAATGAATCTTATAATGAATGCAAATGAATCTATATGACTGCAAATGAATCTATATGAATGCAAACGAATCTATAATGAATGTTTTTTTTGGTATGATAATGGTTGAACCAACTTTAACTCAGATACACCTTGAAGAAATGTTAGTTAGATGATAGAGAAATAAAAATTTGATGATAGAAAGAATGTTAGAAAGAATGTGATTTAGATAGAAGATGAGAAATCAACAAACTATCAATAAGCAAATGAGATGATAATGAAAATGAAATTGAATGAATCACAAACCTGTGTCACATATTTTATTGCGTCAATATATATTCATCACTGAGCCTTATTATTGAACAATGAAGCTTAGCACATCAGGGTGTAAGGAACCAAGATGCAAAGATATCTCATTGTAGAAACAAACACGTAGTAGACAAGGAGTGAACCCTCCATTCTGGTAATTGCGTTAGGGGTTGAGGTATGTGTGGCGGTTTCACCTTGAAGTGAAGGCTCTTATCATAGACACCCACTAGAGAAATTTCCCTAGAATTTCATCGGTTCACACCACAAATAGCAAACAAAGAAAAAGATAATGCTCATCATAGCTCCTCTAGTCGCTTTTGGACATCCTTGAGTAGCATAGAAACAATATCTGTCACCAAATGATAAAAAGATAAAGACTGACCCAGACAAAATTCAGCAGCTATACTAACCTTGTGCCTTCGTTCTCAATTGTTTGATGTGATGGTTGATAATGTCTGATCTCAGAAAGTTGCGGACCCTGTTTAAGACTGGCCTGTCTGATTTCAAGTGTATCCTCTTCTATTTAAGACAAGATAATGATCATGTTGATATGGATATGATACGATTGATAAGATAGTTTGATCAGTTGATTGCAGATGTTTGACTGGATAGTCGTATCCTTTGTTAACTTCGTGCGAAGTGTTTGCTGGATATCTTCTAGGGTATTTGTTTCTTACAAGACATGTTATTGCAAGTTTTTTGATTGATTGATTTTCGGTTTTTAGTTCTTTTCCAAGAGCTTTTTCGATGTTTTTGGATTATGTAGGTAGATTTTTGAATGTTTTTGTTTGATTTTTTTTTCAGGATCGTATATGGATGTTTTTGGTTGATCTTTTCAGAATTGTATTTGAATGTTTTTGGTATTCTAATTTTTTTCATTGTTTTTGGTATATTTTTCAGGACATTATATGGATGTTTTTGGTTGATTTTGAGGTTTTCAATGTTTATTGATTTTTGAGTTTTTCATTGTTTTTTTTTTTGAGTTTTTCATTGTTTTTTGGATTTTTTTAGGACTTTATCTGATTTTTAGGATTTTTTCAGGACTTTATCTGATTTTTTTGGATTTTTTTAGGACTTTATCTGATTTTTTGGATTTTTTCAAGACTTTATTTGATTTTTTGGATATTTTCAGGACTTTATCTGATTTTTTGGATTTTTTCAGGACTTTATCTGATTTTTTGGATTTTTTCAGTTATGCCCCTAGTGTGTAGACCCGTATGACATGATGATCTGTAGAATGCGTGTGGAGACAAAGAAATTTTTGACATGACCTATGTGAATGCAATATGCAGGATGAAGATGCACTTCCTATTCGAACAAGGTTGACTGTCTTTGCTTTTTTAGCATTTGTAATACACTGATTGAAAATGAAGGTGCAAAACATTTCATAGATAAGTGGTCAATTGATCTCTAAGACCCTTTGGAACATTCATCTCAACACACTTAGTGACTAAGATTTACAAATGGAAACGTGGAAAACTTCCCCATTGGTTCTTGAAACTTTGATCTTCTTTTGCCCATGTGTGTGCAGATGAGTTAATTCCCGCTCTTGTGTTCACTAAAGATCCTTAGCATCCTATATGACTAGCTACATGGTTTTTCTAACTTCAAAAGCATCCTGAATAGAGCCTCACTGCCAGCAAGCCTTGAGAGCTCTGACGAGGTTATAGACTGTAATTTCTCAAATATTGCTCCATTGCCAGTAGGTGTTCATAGCCCTGATGGAGTTACTAGCATGTTCCCATAGTCAAGATTTTTATCATATTTGTATACATGATATTTCAGTTATATATCATTGCTCTTTTTGCCTTTAGATGGATATTTGGCATAGCTCTTTTTATTTTTATTTTCTTGCCTTGACTTGTAAGTAATGAAACCTACTTGGGTGTGACAATTACAGTGGCGCTGAAGTAGAATTTTAGATTTTTCACTAGTCATATGATCAACTAGGTGTCTAGAATGAATTAGAGATCTTGTTAAGGTGTAAGATATAACAATTGATAGATTGTGGGTTACCAAGTCTCAAATAGTGAAATCACTACCCAACCATAAGTAAAATGTTGTCGCAGGGTAATGTTGAGAATGAATGACTTTAGAACCCCAAAGACTTCATGTTTGAATATCTAAGAAAGGTGATGACCCTTGTTTTCTTTTTAGGATGCAAACGAATGATAAACTCAAACAATTGCCTTGTTTTATTTGATGCTTCTATGTGAGAATGTATAACTTTAAGAATGCGATGCATTTGAAAAATAAACTATATGTAATGCAGTGTTTTAAATGATATGATATACAATGCGGAAAGTAAAACCTAAACTACACATCCCTTAGGTGTAATACCGCTTAAGATGCATGCTATTCATAGGGTCAGAGATTGGATTTCCCTCCAAGGTAGCCAAATGATAGGCACCATTGCCTATGACCCTTGTTATAATGAAAGGACCTAGCCAATTAGGTTCGAATTTCCCTGGCCTTTCTCATTCTGCTAAGTTCCTTTGATTCTCTTTAAGTACTAGATCCCCCACTTGAAAGGTTCGTGGGCGGACCCTTTTATTATAGCTTCGCCTCAGTCTATTTTGATATCCTTGTAAATGATTGAATGTTGTTTTTCATTTTTCATCAAGGGTTTCTAGTTCTTGCAACCTTGCTACCCTATAGTTTTCTTCTGATATAATGTTCTGTAAGGATACTCTTAGGGATGGTATTTCTATTTCAATGGGGAGTATCGCTTCTGTACCATAGACCAAGGAATATGGTGTTTCTCCTGTAGGGGTGCGCACTCCTGTTCTGTAAGCCCAAAAGTGGGATTTAGCTGGAGATGCCAGTCCCATCCTGTGTCAATGACTACTTCCTTAAGAATTTTCAATATTGTTTTATTTGTAGCCTTTGCTTGTCCATTACTTTGTGGATAATATGGCATGGCAAATCTTTGTTTTATGTGAAATTTGTCACACAATTCTTTCACTTCTTGGTTTTTAAATGGACGCCCGTTATCTGTAACAAAGCATATTGGAACTCCATATCTACATATAATGTAGTTGAACATAAATTTTGATATTTGCTTTCCCATAGTGTATGTTAAAGGAATTGCCTCAACCCATTTTGTAAAGTATTCAGTGGCTATCAAGATAAACTTGTGCTCGTTGGACAAAGTAGGGTTGATTCTACCTACGAGATCTAATCCCCATTGTGAAAATGTCCACGGTGATGTGATGGGTTGAAGATCTTGTGCTGGTGCATGAATAAGGTCTCCATGCATTTGGCATTGTTTACACTTTTGTACATACTTCTAAGCATCTTTTTCCATGGTTGGCCAGTAATACCCGGTTCTCAGCAGTTTCTTTGACAATGGCAGACCACTTTGGTGAGCCCCACAGATTCCATCATGGACTTCTTTTAAAGCAAGGTGTGCTTCATTCTCATCCAGACATCAGAGAAGAGTTCCATCGAAACCCTTTCTATACAGAGTATCAGCTATGATGGTGTATCTAGATGCTTGACAAATAAAGGTCTTCTTTTGATTTCTGGACATATCTGGTGACATGTATTGGGTATTCAAATATGTATATATTTCATTGTACCAAGGTGATTCTGGTCCTACAATTGCACATACATAGTCTGATAGGGGGGTCTCATATGCAGGTAGCATTAACTGTTCTATGATAAACTCAAACTGAGTTTCATTAGCAGGCATATTCAGAAGAGACCCTATTGTTGCCATTGCATCTACTACCTTGTTTTGTATTCTAGGGATTTGTTCAAAGGTAATTTTGCTAAAGTGCTCCTTGTAATCTTTGACCAACTTCTTATAAGGCATGAGTTTGTCATCCTTCGTATTGTAATCATCATTGACCTGGTTCACAATCAACTGTGAATCACCATAGACCTGTAACTCTTGTATTTTCCATTGCACAGCTATACGAAGTCTTATGAGGAGAGCTTCATATTCTGCCATATTGTTGGTGCATGGGAAATTGATCCTAAATGACTTAGGTATAACATCCCCTTGAGGAGTAATGAAGACAATACCTGCTCCGGATCCGTGATTTGTATATGATCCATCAAAGTACAACTTCCACATTATTGAGGTAGTTAGTGTAAACACGGATTCATCTGGAAATTCTATCAGCAATGGGTGACTGTCTTGTATAGGAGCCTCTGCTAATTGATCTGCTATGATTTGTCCTTTGACAGCTTTTATGTCTATGTATTCTATATCAAACTTTCTCAAGATCATAACCCACTTAGCCAATCGCCCGGTCAATGTTGCTCTGCTCAATAGGTATTTGAGTGGGTCAAACCATGCAATGAGTTGTACCTTATGACTCAACATGTAGTGTCTGAGCTTTTGGGATGCAAAGATTACTGCTAAGCAAGCTCTCTCTATGGGGGTGTAATTAAGCTCATAGCCGATCAGAGTCCTACTTATATAATAAATGGCTCTTTCTTTTCCATTTTTGTCATGCTGTGCCAATAGAGCTCCCAGAGCTGAGTTTGTTGCTGATATGTATAACAATAGAGGTTTTCTTGGAATAGGGGATATTAACATTGGTGTGTTCAAAAGATACTCTTTTAGAGCTTGGAAAGCTTCCTGGCATTGTTCTGTCCATTTAAAAATAACTCCTTTCCTGAGTAACTGCTGGAATGGGTGACGCTTATCTGCCAATTGTGCTATGAATCTCCTTATGGATTGCAATCTCCCTTGTAACCCTCTGAGTTGCTTAAGTGTTGATGGAGGTTGCATATCAATGATTGCCTTGACCTTGGCAGGGTCTATTTCAATTCCTCTATTTGATACTATAAACCCTAATAGTTTACCTTCTGTTATGCCAAACACACATTTCATTGGGTTTAATCTGACATTATATTGTTCCAACCGATCAAATATCTGTGTAAGAACTGCAAGGTGACTTTCTCTGGTTTGCGATTTAGCCAATATGTCATCCATGTAATCTTCCATTATGTTATGGATCATTTCATGAAATAATGTTGTCATGGCTCTCT
Organism: Cryptomeria japonica; assembly: GCF_030272615.1. NCBI lineage: Eukaryota > Viridiplantae > Streptophyta > Pinopsida > Cupressales > Cupressaceae > Cryptomeria > Cryptomeria japonica. The sequence continues at coordinate 387,639,624 of NC_081406.1, read as the reverse complement.
AGTATGTTGTGCCAGCATTTTTAAGACCAAATGGCATCACATTCCAGCAGTACGTTCCCCATGGGCATGTAAAGGCCGTTTTATGTTGATCTTCTGGTGCAATTTTAATCTGGTTGTATCCTGAAAAACCATCCATTAAGGATAACATCTCATTTCCAACTGTTAGGTCAACTATCATGTCGATATTAGGTAGCGGGAAGTCATCCTTAGGGCAAGCTTTATTTAGATCTCGAAAATCAATACAGATTCTGATGCCTCTCGTGGGCTTAGTCACAGGTACCAGGTTTGATATCCATTCCGCATAGTCAATAGGTTTGATAAAACCTACTTCCAGCAACTTTTGTAATTCTTTTTTAACTAGTAATGCGATACTTGGATGCATTTTTCTCAATTTTTGCTTGTAAGGTTTAACTCCTGGTGTCAATGGTAAATGATGCAACACTAATTCAGAATCTAAGCCCGGCATGTCTGAATAGGACCAAGCAAAGTTGATAGGTCATTGTTTTAAAAAATGAATGAATCTGTCTTTTTCTTCTTTGCTCAATGATTTTGCCAGATGGATGTTATGTACAACTTCCCCTTCTGCTATGTTTACTTCTTCTATTTCCTCTGTAAGTAATGCTAAACTTTCTCTTTCCATAGGAAGATTACCCGAATCACTTTTGTCATTATGGGTAGTTTGATTCTTATCTTTTGTTTGAGAAGTACTTTCTTCTCCAAAGAATGCCATTCTATTTAGGTCTATAGCAAACCCTAATTTATGATCCCCTTGCGGAAATCCTTCTCTGACTCCTAGAAATTCTGAAATTGCTTCATCTTTTTCAAACCAATCCAACATTGGTTTTCCTTCTTGCCCCCAATCAATCAAGTGTGAATGTACTAGGGGTAAATCATTATTCTCTTATATAGTAGAGTCTGATAACATGAAGACTTGATTGTTTGATATTACACTTTCTGGTGGGGTAGAATCATGGAGTGATAAGAATTCATAGTCATGAGAATCTATCTCACTGTCAATATATGTTTCATCATATGAGCTATCATCACTTATTTCTTCTTGTTCCTATCCCCGATTCCATTGTAGATTGACTGGTCTTCTTTGTACATTAGTGACTCTTCTTAAGCTAGGTATAAGCCTTTGCAATCTTTCTTCATCTGTTTCATTAGGTTGAGCTTGAGTTGCCTCTCGTGGTAGAAGTAGTGACAATAACCATGGGTGGGATTCAGGTGGTGGGGGTAATCCTGCATCTGTTGCCACATTAGCTTGTACTATTGTGTCAATAACTGCATCATTTTGTAACTCTGCGGTAGGTTCTTGCAAGAGTTGTCTCATGTCTTCCCCATCTGATTCTGTGCTAGGTGATGTAGGTACCTGATTGCCTGTTTGAGATGAAGATGGAAGAGCCTGTGTGGACAAATTCCTTTGTGATATGTAATCTGATGGTTTGCTTGGTCAATTTAGTATATCAAGGGTACGCTATCTGGCTTGTGTGATATGTTGTACATGCTTGTATCCCAATCCTTGATTTCCTGGATTATCATTAGGAACAACAGGTTCTAGTCTTCCTTGTTTTTGTAACCCCAGGCCTGTGGTACCATCATATCCATGTCTTTGGAGTATTTTGAATCCATTTCCATACTAATCTGTATGTATTCTGGGTGTTGTCATATGATCTTCTTCTCTATATATCCAATGGTTAACATCTTCATTCAAGGATTCTTCCTCTAAGTCTCCCCATCTAATGAAAGAGCATGAGTCTGAGTATCTAACAATTTCTTTTCCTTTGTCTTTCTTTTGTACTGTAGTATGAGGTTTCCCAAAGGACTTAGGAGAAAGAGATAATTGTTTCCCATTTGAAGTGTTTGCAATAGAGTACTCTCCACAACCCATATCCTTTATTTGTAAGGAGGATGTCGTAGGCATATCTTAATGTGTTTCTATGATCTTTAACATTTCCAATTGTGTAGTGAGAGGTGCAGCCTGATTGATAGGTACCTGATTATCTACACTGTCTTTTAGATAATTACAATGTTGGAATGGATTTGGATCACCCTTTATGGTAATTTCAATACCATTGTATGGGAATTTGACACACTGATGAAATATGGATGGTACTGCTTGCATGGTGTGGATCCATGGGCGGCCCAATAACATGTTATATCCCAGTTCTCTGTCTAAGACTTGAAAAGCGACCTCTGTCATTATTGGTCCTACTTGTATAGGTAATGTTACAATGCCTTTAGATGGATGTTCTTCATCATCGTAAGCCTTGATGTTTATCCTTTTGGAGGAATCAATGTGAAGTTCAGAATATCCTAATGCTTTGACTAGCTTTAATGTACAAATGTTCAGACCAGCTCCCCCATCTATAAGTACTCTTCTGATCCTTTTCTTGTGAATGTAAGCTTCCAGATGTAGTGGGTCATTATGAAGCATTTTATCACTAGGAATATCTTGTTGTGTAAATGCAATATGTGTACCTTGTGTCAGATTTCCTACCATAGACTGGAAGGCATGTTCATCTATATCTTTGTTTACTACTGAATCTTGGAGTGCTTTGTCCATTATAGCTCTATGATTGGGTGAAATACGCAGTAGTTCGAATAAGGATATTTGTGCTGGAGTTTTCTTAAGTTGGTCAACTACATTGTAAGTCCCTACTGCTAGTGGATGATTTTGTGGTATCCCTTGTAAGGTTACCTTTGACCTGCAAGTAACGACTGCATAGTCTTTGTCTCTGGGAGTAATTGTGATTGTAGCAATTGTATCATTGGTATCATAAGCTGTTTTATCTAGATTTATATTAAATCCTTCTTCATAGTCCCAATGTGTATGTTTGACATTCATAATATGTTCAATGAGTCCATCTTCAAACCAATCTGAGTGAGATGGTTGATCCTGCCCCCAGTCTTGGAGACAAAGATTCGTATCCTCATCATACTTTGGTCCTTCGGATATCATGAAAATTTGGTTGTCATCTTTATGAGTGTCTTGATATTGGTCTTCCTGATCAAATGTTTCTTGTGAATCTTTGTTTGTCGTATCTCCTGAACTAATGACATGAATAGTGTAGTCATATGAGACTTTCGTGTAGTTAGCCATGTTGTCTTGGGTACCTGATGTGGTTGCTTTTCCCTTGTCATACTTAACAAATGGATCCTTAAAAAATGTATGATTTGTGTTTGCTGAGGTCTTATCCGTATCAATTGTGATGTCCCCTTGGTCTATCATATCTTGGACCAAGTTTTTTAGTTTGTAGCAACTTGCCATTTTGTGGCCTTTAGTCCTATGATAATCGTAGAAATCATTGTCATTCCACCATGTGGGTTTGAACGAACCTGGTTCATATACTCTTACCTCAGGTAGAGTGATCATGTTTGTCTGTATTAACGTTTTGAGCACCGACTCAATAGGTTCTCCTAAAGGTGTGTAATTTCTTCTTGGAGTGTTTACCCTAGGGTATCTTGTGTTCGTATTTTGCATAGCATTTACATTGGTGTTATTCCCAGTATGTGGATTTGTTGACTGACTCGTTCCAAATGATAAAACGGGTTGGGTTTTGTTTATAGTTCTAGCGCCTACAATACCATCATTGGTCACGTTTTTGTTTTTTGACCAAAACTTAGATTTGTCACTATTGTTTTTGTTGCCATAGTTAATAAGACCTTGTTCTATCAAGCCCTTCTCACATTTGAGAGCCTTGTCTGTGATTTGTTTGAATGTGGCAAGGCACTGCATTTGTATTGGATACTTAATCTTTGGAATCAAGTTTTTTGTAGACATATCCACTTGCTCTGTTTTTGGGATAACTGTCTTGCATCTTTTGTAGAGAGCCCTCCATCGTTGTATGAAAGATGCAAATGTTTCATTCTCGTATTGCTTAGCTGCACATAAATCCATCAAAGTAACCAGGGTGTCAATGTTGTGCAAGAAGTTTGCAATAAATTGTTTAGCTAATTCTCCCCATGACGTGATGGTTGGTGGTAGATGTGAAAACCACTCTAAAGCCGGACCTCCCAGACTTTTAGGGAATAGTCTCATTAGATAAGTATCTTTCGAGGCAACTTCTATACATGTCATAAAAAATTCTCTGATATGATCTCTAGGATCACCCTTCCCTCGATATCTATCAAATTTGGGTGTTTCAAAGTGTTGTGGGAAAGGTGGCATGTATACTGTGTGATCAAATGGATAAGGATGCAAGTCCTGCATTGTGTAGCTCTTTTTATCATTACCAGTTTGCATGGTCGTCATCTATTGTTGCAAACTCTATACTTGTTGTGTCAAAATATCGATGTCAAAGGTATACCTTGTGTGTTTGTATGTCCCACAAAAGGATTTGTGGTTGCATAACTAGAAGGTTGTTGGAATGTACCAAGATTATAACTTTGTGTGTTGTGTGTTCCCGTAGGTACTGTAAAATAGGTGATATGTGAACCCATGTTTGGTTGACTTGTACCTGTTGTATTGGTAGTACCTAGGTTTGGATTTTGATAACCATATGTGGATCCCATAGAATAGGAAATTGGAGGTTGGTTTACACTTGTTGCTTGCATTTGAATAGGTGTTGAGATACTTGACATTATCGGTAGGCTCTATGATGGTATACTAGCATTGATCACTGAAGATGACACGCTTGTTTGAAAGTTTGCACTTGTGTTGACATTTGTTGGAAGAGGTATGTTTTGAGGAAGACTAGAGGTCATTGTTTGTATTTGAGTCAAGGGTAATGTTTGAATGTTATCTTGACCTAAAGTTTTTCCTAGTGGTAAAATCTTTGTGACATCAAAATCCTCAAGTAATTTTGCCCCATTTTGTATTAACAGCGAAGGATACTTGTCCCTATCACTATGTATAAGTGCATCTAGGATCATGAGGACATGTGGGTCTTGCTGTGCAGACTCAATTTCTTCCTTTGTCAGATGTTGTTGTAATTCATTTATGGTGGACATTGTTTGTGTACCTGAGTGTTGACCTGTTGACATGTCCATGTTCCAAGTAGGGTTTATAGACTGTGTGTTGTTTGGGTCCATTATTACTTTTGCTTTCTGGGACCTTGTGACGGGCATCTAAAAATGTCCTATATGATGATGGTTCTATGCAAGACGATGACCTAACACTAGAAAGTAGACATAAATATGAGGTATGCAATATTATACTAGACTCTCTATTAAGGATTTTGATGTGAGACCTTTTTAGCCTTTCTAGCTTTCTCTAATGCAAGTCTTTCTATTTGTTGACGAAGTTATTCGGCCTCAATCTCTCTAGCAATCTTACAGGCAATCCTAGACTCAATATCTATCTCGTATATAACTCCCATATATTGGGGTGCGCTTCTTCTTAAATCCCAAGCTAAGTTAGCTAGACCATCAATGATTTCTCATTGACCGCCGTTTGGAACTAGATTAGGTTGCTCGAAGGGGAGCAAGCCATCACCTGGGAGACCCATGAAGGCACATGCTATGGACCTATAAATGATAATGGACTTAGACGTATATGAGGTCTAGATGCAGATGTATATGAGGACGATAATGCAAAAGACTTAGGACGATAATGAGGACGTAAAATGGGACTATGCAAAAGACTTAAGACGATAATGAGGACGTAAATGGGAGTATGCAAAAGACTTAGGACGATAATGAGGATGTAAATGGGACTATGCCCAAGATCACAAGTATGTAAGGATGTTTCAAGAATCAGTTTCAAAATGGACTTTATTTTTGGTAAATTTGTGTGTAGGACAATGTTTTGCAGTTTTCCAAATCTGAGAACAATGGTTGGTAGGTATGTATAGCTGACTAACTCAATTTTCAAACAATCTCAGAAAAATCAGAGATACATGGGATAGGGCCTGAAATAGCCCAAGGGACTGACTCAATACTGGTCTAGTACAACAATACATAAAAAAGCATGGAAAACAGTCTTATGGATATTGGACACCATTCAGTGAGGCCCTTACAATAAAATACCGAAACAAAATGAACAGATAGAGAGTCTGGCAGCACTAGCTCCACTCCATGGTACACACTTCTCGAGCATGCCAGTCTCTCTTACCCCGAAGATCCAAAGATCTTTTAGCCAAGGGATTCCTGTATCATAGTGTAAGGTACATGAAGAGTATCTATGGGGTACGATCTGCACTCCCGGAACCACTGAATGTAGGATTTTTGGCAACTAATTTGGTTCTTAGTATTAGGTTTCGAGGGGTCCCAAGCCAACAACAGATTCTTAGATCAAGCCACTTAAGACTTTAATTGAGCTTATCAGTGTAGGGAAGGCCCCCACATATGTCAAATTCACTCAACACTCTAGCCGCTTGACCAGTATATTTATATAGCGGCTCGAAAAACCCGCTCGAGAGTACACTGGGAGAGATGATATCCCCAAAGCATCCCAATTCGAAGTACCTCTGTGGGGTGATGAAATCCCCAGTCAAAGATACCCCTCACTACATGGAACAAAAAGAAAATTTGGATGTCGTTGTCACCTTCCTTCTTTCTCCCATAGGCCCAATGGCGGGTAGAAAGTTGGTTAGTGCAACAGTAGGTCCACCCCAGACAAAATGAAAATTTCTTTTCCCTTAAAAAAATGAAAAATGATTTAATCTAATGCAGCCTGATTCACATTCTTTTTATAGCCCAAATTTAGGTGTTAGATCCGCATGTGCATGTCAATTTTAAACACCAAATCCAAGAATGAAGGCATACATGTCAATTTTAACCATTTGTTTGATTTTTAAGCACCAAAAACCAAGTGTGAGATACACGCATGTCAATTTTAGCCCATGTTCATTTTAAGCACCAACAACAAAGTGTGAGATTATCCATGCATGTCAATTTTAACTGTTGTTGATTTTAAGCACTAAAAATTGAAGTGTGAGATTTATCCATGCATGTCAATTTTAACTGTTGTTGATTTTAAGCACTAAAAATTGAAGTGTGAGATTTATCCATGCATGTCAATTTTAACTATTGTGAGATGTGCATGCAAAATTACTAATCTAATCCTCTCTGCGAATCCGCCACAGGCTGTAAACAGAAGACTAGTAGCAAAATAAACCAACTAAAAACTTGACAGAGGTGATTGCGTAATACTACCTGAGTGATTGTGTGATACTTACTGAGCAAATGCGTGAATCTGACAGAGTGAATGCGTAAATCTGACAGAGCGAATGCATGATTTTATCTGCTTGATTGCATATCACTAACAGGTCGATTGCATGACATAATACATACAACAACAAAAATTAGAAAAAAAACAAGAAAACTAAACCCGATCAGGAACCTGCAAAACCAATTGTGAAGCCCTAGCCAAATCCCTCATCATCCATTCAATATTGATTAGATCATATTTAACTGTATAAGAAAGAACTAGGCTATTATATCTTCCTAAGGCCAGTTGTTCTTCCAAATCCTGTATCAATTTTTTTGCTTGGAGAAATTTTTGATATCGTTTAGCTTCCCTCCTTTGTTGCTTCGTCCTTCTCGCACCTGAAATTTTCAATTGAACTTTTCTTGCCATAAACCGTGTTAATCAAATCCTGAAATAAAAAAGTAATTTTGATCCCTGATTAACCGAATTTAAGACAGAATTATACAGAATTAATAACAGATAGAAGAAAAATAAAACAACAATTAACCCTATGGATGTGTTACTGAGAAAGGGAGATTGCGTGATCAGGACAGGGTGATTGCGTGACCCTGCTTGGACGAATGCGTGACCCTGAAGGGTCAAATGTGTGATTCTATCTATGCGATTGCATGATGAAGTAAGCTCGATTGTGTGATGGAAAATCTTTTCTCGAAATTCATGCAACCTACAAAAAAAATAAAAATCCACATAATCTGCAAAAATCACACAAAACACAGAAAAAGGTTAAATTGTTGTTAGTTCATGCCGGGTTCACCAAAATGTAACACATGCTAGAATTCATCTTAAAGCTATCAATTAGAAACACCAGGGAAATCATGAATCCCTGTCTAATTAACAAATCTAACAAACTGGACAATGAAATAATGCAATCATCAAGAAAAACAAGAATTAAGAATGAAATCAATTCAAATAAAACTCCCTATTCCAAGATGTGCATATTGCTTCCATTGCTCTTCTTCTCTTCGTGGTCTGATGGCTCTCAGATATTGCGCTGGTAACCTGCAAGTGACAAAAAGATTCAAAGTTCGTGATTCTAATAATTGTTCAAGATTGAGGACGATTGAAAATAGAGATTGGATGATTAATTTATAGAAAATTGGAGAGGATTGATTGAAAGGTGGAATAGAATGATAAAGAGGTGTGAACTCAGGTGAGCTCAAATGCAAGTTGATAGGTGAACTGTTGATTGTAGGAGTGAAACTCAATAGATTGAATAGATTAAAGGAGTCAACTGATTGATGAAAGAGTTAATTGAAGGAAGAAAAAGAATGATTGGAGGAAATAAAGAGGATGACACAGAGAGCTAATTTTAGAAAAAGCTAACTGAAGGATGGAAATAGAAGTTGGAGAGATAAATGATTTAAATAATTAATTGATTTAATTAATTAATTTAGCATGTGCTTGCATTTAGATTTAAATTATTAATTTAATCATTGCATGAGATATTATTCAAATAATTGAATTTATTAATTCAATTTAGCCTTTGAATATTGTAGCTAGGAAATCGAAAATCATCACAAGCAATTCAATATTAGTCATAGCTCAATCACGAAAGCTCAAATGCAGTGATAACAATCCTAATTACATCCAATAGAGATATGAAAACAAAACAATCAAGATTAAAACTTAAGCAAACCAAATGCAGATTCGAATGTCTCCTTCATGCGGCTCCATTGTCCTTCTTTCTCCTTCAAATAGCTTTGTTGTGGATCTCACCTACAAGTGCATGATCATGATATGAAAGCAAGTAGACAAGATGATTGCTCAAGAATACTCGTAGCGTGATTGACAAAGTGGTTATTAGATAATGTGATTATTAGATTGAGATTGAAGAAATTCATCCAATTTATAGACAAATTGGAGAGATGATCAAATTAGCATGAAGAGATTCAAAAGGAAATTGCAAATCAAGAATGTCAATTATGACAAATTTATGACAAATTTGCACTTTCTATGCAAAATTGATTGATTGATAATTTATGACAGAATTATGACAACTTTCTATGTCAAAATTGATTGATTGTCAATTATGACAAATTATGACAAATTGAAATGTCATTCCCATGAAATTAGGAGAAAAATAGGAGGAAATTGAATTAGAAAATTAGGAAAAATAGAAAATTGGAAAAATAGGAATTAGAAATTGATGAAAAATTAAGAAATTAGGAATTAGAAGAAATTAGGTAAATCAATTAATAATTTTTCATTTATTAATTAATTCACAAAAAGAGGAATAATTAGTTAGCCAATTAAATAAACATTTAATTGTGACACGAAGACTTAGGATAAATAAATAATTTATTAATCCTAGAGGGGGAAATGACAAACAAGGTTAAATGAATAAATTATGAAACCCTAGAAGATGAATTAGAAATGCAAGGATGACAATTAGGTCTTGACAAAAGATAATTGATATCGATTCGATCATGATTTTGGATTGATAAATGATTCATACTAATAAGTGATTTGATTGATAAATGCGCCAATTGATGAGGAACAATGACTAATTGATCCAAATTGATATGATTGAGAAGGACGACGATCGATGACAAATCGATCGCAAAATGACAATATTGACAAGTTGATAAGGATCGACCAAAATCATGACTGAAAATTGGTTATCAACAGGACCTAATTCGAAAGTGAGACAACTGAAGAATGCAGAAGAAGGACTCGATGCTCGCAAATGATAAAGACCAAGTGGGTGACATAGGAGAAATGTTAATGCGACGCAAAAACCTAAAATAAGGCAATGCGCAAATGTTAAAGTATGATTCCGCAAGCATTGACCATTTTTAGGTGTCTATATTTTGCCCCTCTTTGAGACAATGCGATTTTAAGAATTGTTTCAAAGAACAATAATGAAAATGCCCCAAACACTGACAATCACATATGCATGCCCCCTCGAGGAATTGGCCGGAAACATGTAGAAAAGAGGCCAATTAATGTAGCTAGGAAATCAGAAATCATCACAAGCATTTCAATATTAGTCATAGCTCAATCACAAAAGCTCAAATGCAGTGATAACAATCCTAATTACATCCAATATAGATATGAAAACAAAACATTCAAGATTAAAACTTAAGCAAACCAAATGTAGATTCGAATGTCTCCTTCATGCGGCTCCATTGTCCTTCTTTCTCCTTCAAATAGATTTGTTGTGGATCTCACCTACAAGTGCATGATCATGATATGAAAGCAAGTAGACAAGATGATTGCTCAAGAATACTCGAAGCATGATTGACAAAGTGGTTATTAGATAATGTGATTATTAGATTGAGATTGAAGAAATTCATCCAATTTATAGACAAATTGGAGAGATGATCAAATTAGCATGAAGAGATTCAAATGGAAATTGCAAATCAAGAATGTCAATTATGACAAATTTATGACAAATTTGCACTTTCTATGCAAAATTGATTGATTGATAATTTATGACAAAATTATGACAACTTTCTATGTCAAAATTGATTGATTGTCAATTATGACAAATTATGACAAATTGAAATGTCAAAATTGATTGATTGTCAATTATGACAAATTATGACAAATTGAAATGTCAAAATTGATTGATTGTCAATTATGACAAATTATGACAAATTGAAATGTCATTCCCATGAAATTAGGAGAAAAATAGGAGGAAATTGAATTAGAAAATTAGGAAAAATAGAAAATTGGAAAAATAGGAATTAAGAAATTAGGAATTAGAAATTGAAGAAAAATTAGGAAATTAGGAATTAGAATAAATTAGGTAAATCAATTAATAATTTCTCATTTATTAATTAATTCACAAAATGAGGAATAATTAGTTAGCCAATTAAATAAACATTTAATTGTGACACGAAGACTTAGGATAAATAAATAATTTATTAATCCTAGAGGGAGAAATGACAAACAAGGTTAAATGAATAAATTATGAAACTCTAGAAGATGAATTAGAAATGCAAGGATGACAATTAGGTCTTGACAAAAGATAATTGATATCGATTCGATCATGATTTTGGATTGATAAATGATTCATACTAATAAGTGATTTGATTGATAAATGTGCCAATTGACGAGGAACAATGACTAATTGATCCAAATTGATACGATTGAGAAGGATGACGATCGATGACAAATCGATTGCAAAATGACAATATTGACAAGTTGATAAGGATCGACCAAAATCATGACTGAAAATTGGTTATCAACAGGACCTAATTCAAAAGTGAGACAACTGAAGAATGCAGAAGAAGGACTCGATGCTCGCAAATGATAAAGACCAAGTGCGTGACATAGGAGAAATGTTAATGCGACGTGTAATGCCCCGCCAGGAACCCTAAAGGATAGCAACACAACAAGGCAACTAAAAAGCGCAATAATTTTTTTTTTTTTTTTAAAGATTAAATGAACTAATCATAACTTTGCACAATAATTAACATAAGCGGAAGACTAACATGCACATCCTAAAGGGTTACCAACGAAGATTACTTCTAATAAAAACCACATCACAATATTAATCCAATCATCCATTTAAAATTAGAGAAAGCCAAAAAATGATTAAATAACTCATATTCATAAATTGATCTCCAAAAGATAGGCTTAAAGAATTACAACATATATACTTCCAATGATTCATTTATACATATTAGGAAAGATAATTGAAACAATATACATCCCATGAACTTAAATTACAATATTCCATAAATTACATGACTTCCATAGAACAATAAAATACAAAGGTTACAAGCTGCTGATACAATGACCACACGGGCCTCAAAGGTACAACATCAAGAACATGAGTGCTACACGAAGCATGAACCAGGATGCACCGGCAAAGCCAATCCTCGCATGAAGGTAGGAACAAGATATCCGATGGGAAGTGGCACTACCACCCGACCATGTGAACCCATAATGGAACCACCCCACCGTGCTAGGAGATAGCAGAAGACCCTCAAGCAAGCAAGAAAAGTACAATAGTACACATGACTCCGCAGTACACAAGTGACTCGACTCACAAAACACTAGCGACCCTAGAGAGAGAGTGTCATCACATGGCTTAACATGGTTACCCTAGGTAGGTCTCCATAGGTCCCGGCCCCCATCATGGGTTATCCTGGTAACCTCTCCCGAACCCCCGGCTCCATCTAAGCATCATGTGGACCCTACCATCCTTTCGTGAAGACAAGGTGGTAGGTCTGCCATTCCAGGCCTTCCCAAACACCTTGAGCCTATACAAGCACTCAACCGTGTACGGGGTACATTATCTTAATTAAATTAATAACTATCCACCCCCTAATCAAATTATTAGGTTATCACTTAATAGTTGACTTTCGAGGGGTTATCCTGCCATCCACTTTGGGTGCGGCCCCCGCTCGAAAGCCACTCTCTCTACTAGGTCACTAACTGGATAAGACTATCTATGAGAACTCTATGGTGGACTAACAACCATAAATTATCCAGGCATAACACAGGTAGAGGACTCACAGTCACAAACCCAGGGTTGACCATTAGGGACATAACACATAATAGCCCACTTCCTCAAGGTTTGAACATCGACACCTGACCAAGGGTAAACATCGACGACATAATGACAATTTTAAACATAATGCGACGACATTAAAACAACTAGACTGCAATTATAAAAACACGAGATCCCACACAAGCAATCTTTCTTTGAGCAGTCAACATTTAAATCAAATTAAACAAATGTAAATATCGGCTAATATAAAATAATTCCATAATAACAACTATTCGTCAAATACAATCCTCATACAATTATTTTGCGATATTTGGATAACAACACTAATATCAAATTTAACCCAATCTTTCCTTTATTCCAAACATTAATACTAACCTCTAAATCATTTTATTTATCTTCATGATACCAAGCAAATAATCCTCATCACTAAATCGAAAAATTACTAATTAATCTTAACATCATTATAAACTACAATTAACACATTATTATTATTTAATATTAAATAATAACATATTGTTATTATTGTTTAAATAACAATATATTATCACTTAACATTACACACCAAATTAACACTTATTGAATTTATTTAAACCACTAACATTTTATAATATTATTTTCGTTTTTTATAAAACTAAAAAAAAATATTAAAAAAAAACAATTTTAAAACCCTAACGTGGGGCCCCCAAGCACCCACGCAGCTTGCTGCTGTTCCCAGACTGGGGAATGCAGCGCTTGCTGCATCCTCAGTCATGGGGAAAGCAGCGAGGCTGCAGGGAGAGGGGGGGTGCGTGGCTGGGTCGAGCCCAACTCCCCGCCACCGCCCCCAATGAATTTGATTTCAAATTTAATTAATTTTTTTTTTTGTTTAAATAAACAATTTAAAACTCGTTTTTAAATAAAAACGACTGAGACCATAAAAAAAAACTAAAAACTAAAAACAGAGACAGAGGTGAAAACCTCTGTTAACACAAAGTAAAAATTAATTTCCCAGCCACATCATTTTTATCAAACATAAAAACAAAAAGATAAATGTAGAAGTCACTGGTAATGCCAAATTTTACCAGCAAACAAACAAAATCTTCTGAGACAAAACAGGGGCAATAAAATTTCATTCAAATCAGCCCAGTTCACTCTAAAATTCAAATTAAATGGAAATAGAATTAATCTCTAACCTCCAATTGAATTTCTTGGCTCCCAACAAGCATGAACAAGAGAAGAATTAACTCATAACCATCATTTTAAACTGGAAATTACCAGGGAGAGGTATTTTATGAATGCTTGGCAAAATTTTGCCAGCATAACACTACTAAAACCCAACAAAATTTCCAATTACAAACAGCATAATAAACCAAGAAATTTCTTGCACAAACAAAGATGAAACAACACAAATTAAGTTAAGAAACTACATGGAGAAAGTTTGAGTTTGGAATTTTGATAACAATTGATAGAATCCTTCTTCCACAAACCCATGACAAACAAACACTCAACACCCAAAATTCATAAATCAAGCTTTTAAACAAATAACAGAAAATGGAAAGAAAGCAAGGATTTTTTTGTTGAAATAAACAAGGATTCTACCAACCTCTATGATTTTCAAGCAGGAATGGTATGCTTCAGCAGGAATCCCAGCTAGTTCAAACCCAAATCCCCCTTCAAGCAATTTTCTCCAGAATTTCTTCTTCCTCCTCCAAACAAGCATAACCCCCAAAATCTCCTGCAAGGTAATTTAGTAAGACCATCTCTTTAACCTAATTTTCTAGGTTGCAATATTTCTATTTAAAAAAAAAAAACATTAAAATCCCAAAATTGACTTTCTTTTATTTTCTTTTCTTTTTCATATCACTCAAAACAAATAAATGAAAATTCCCTTTTTTGAAAATTACATTTTTCATAAATAGCAATTAAATCAACTTTTCTACTAAATAGGAAAACAATGAGTTAGCTTCATTTGCATATATTAAAAGCAATTAACTAATTTATTCTACTTCTTCCGTTGGATCTAATTACGATTACTTTGCCAAAATAAGCAACTAAAAGTTAAAATCTAATAACTAATCAATTAAGCTTGATTCAAGACATAAGGCATAATAAGGAATAAATCGCTCAAGCCAACAAATAATGACAACATATACTTTAAATAAATAACCGAACCACTATGGCACGCAAAACGAGGAAAAGTAAAAAGACTCGAAATTCGAACAAAAGGGATGAACGACCGACTGACGACACTCACAAAATAAAGACTGAGGTAAGGACTAGGGTCAAAAGCTATCTCCTCCACTCCCATCGGACATATAAGGCACGCTCAGACCTGTGAAGCCAAGTGGAGACGATACCCCGTACCTACCCGGTACTTGTACCTGCAATATCCTGCATCATCAAAGCACACATACATGCATACAAATATAGAATACACGGCATGCACACCGATGAAGGAGAGTCACGACGTTCCCTGTCTCATCGAAACGAGTGAAGGAAAATCGTCCCCTTGCATCCAATACAATAGCAAACACGCAACATATATATGACACATCGCCTAGATAAAGTAAGATGTCAGTACGAGCAATAATCCATGAAATACTAGAAATCACCAATACTGAAATACTGAAAATAACTCATGCATCCAATATCCAGATAAACATGAAATAATATCAAATACGTCTGCAAAATGTCGAGCAATAAAGTGTCAACTAAATAGTAAACTGCAACACAAAGACAGTCTAATAAGTCCGATCAAAACGGGGTACTACACGACGCAAAAACCTAAAATAAGGCAATGCGCAAATGTTAAAGTATGATTCCGCAAGCATTGACCATTTTTAGGTGTCTATATTTTGCCCCTCTTTGAGACAATGCGATTTTAAGCATTGTTTCAGAGAACAATAATGAAAATGCCCCAGACACTGACAATGACATATGCATGCCCCCTCAAGGAATTGGCCGGAAACATGCAGAAAAGAGGCCAATTAATGTAGCTAGGAAATCGGAAATCATCACAAGCAATTCAATATTAGTCATAGCTCAATCACGAAAGCTCAAATGCAGTGATAACAATCGTAATTACATCCAATACAGATATGAAAACAAAACATTCAAGATTAAAACTTAAGGAAACCAAATGCAGATTCGAATGTCTCCTTCATGCGGCTCCATTGTCCTTCTTTCTCCTTCAAATAGCTTTGTTGTGGATCTCACCTACAAGTGCATGATCATGATATGAAAGCAAGTAGACAAGATGATTGCTCAAGAATACTCAAAGCGTGATTGACAAAGTGGTTATTAGATAATGTGATTATTAGATTGAGATTGAAGAAATTCATCCAATTTATAGACAAATTAGAGAGATGATCAAATTAGCATGAAGAGATTCAAATGGAAATTGCAAATCAAGAATGTCAATTATGACAAATTTATGACAAATTTGCACTTTCTATGCAAAATTGATTGATTGATAATTTATGACAAAATTATGACAACTTTCTATGTCAAAATTGATTGATTGTCAATTATGACAAATTATGACAAATTGAAATGTCAAAATTGATTGATTGTCAATTATGACAAATTATGACAAATTGAAATGTCATTCCCATGAAATTAGGAGAAAAATAGGAGGAAATTGAATTAGAAAATTAGGAAAAATAGAAAATTGGAAAAATAGGAATTAAGAAATTAGGAATTAGAAATTGATGAAAAATTAGGAAATTAGGAATTAGAAGAAATTAGGTAAATCAATTAAGAATTTGTCATTTATTAATTAATTCACAAAAAGAGGAATAATTAGTTAGCCAATTAAATAAACATTTAATTGTGACACGAAGACTTAGGATAAATAAATAATTTATTAATCCTAGAGGGGGAAATGACAAACAAGGTTAAATGAATAAATTATGAAACCCTAGAAGATGAATTAGAAATGCAAGGATGACAATTAGGTCTTGACAAAAGATAATTGATATCGATTCGATCATGATTTTGGATTGATAAATGATTCATACTAATAAGTGATTTGACTGATAAATGCGCCAATTGACGAGGAACAATGACTAATTGATCCAAATTGATATGATTGAGAAGGACGATGATCGATGACAAATTGATTGCAAAATGACAATATTGACAAGTTGATAAGGATCGACCAAAATCATGACTGAAAATTGGTTATCAACAGGACCTAATTTGAAAGTGAGACAACTGAAGAATGTAGAAGGACTTGTTGCTCGCAAATGATAAAGACCATGTGCGTGACATAGGAGAAATGTTAATGCGACACAAAAACCTAAAATAAGGCAATGCGCAAATGTTAAAGTATGATTCCGCAAGCATTGACCATTTTTAGGTGTCTATATTTTGCCCCTCTTTGAGACAATGCGATTTTAAGCATTGTTTTAGAGAACAATAATGAAAATGCCCCAGACACTGACAATGGCATATGCATGCCCCCTCGAGGAATTGGCTGGAAACATGCAGAAAAGAGGCCAATTAATGTAGCTAGGAAATCGGAAATCATCACAAGCAATTCAATATTAGTCATAGCTCAATCATGAAAGCTCAAATGCAGTGATAACAATCCTAATTACATCCAATACAGATATGAAAACAAAACATTCAAGATTAAAACTTAAGAAAACCAAATGCAGATTCGAATGTCTCCTTCATGCGGCTCCATTGTCCTTCTTTCTCCTTCAAATAGATTTGTTGTGGATCTCACCTACAAGTGCATGATCATGATATGAAAGCAAGTAGACAAGATGATTGCTCAAGAATACTCGAAGCATGATTGACAAAGTGGTTATTAGATAATGTGATTATTAGATTGAGATTAAAGAAATTCATCCAATTTATAGACAAATTGGAGAGATGATCAAATTAGCATGAAGAGATTCAAATGGAAATTGCAAATCAAGAATGTCAATTATGAAAAATTTATGACAAATTTGCACTTTCTATGCAAAATTGATTGATTGATAATTTATGACAAAATTATGACAACTTTCTATGTCAAAATTGATTGATTGTCAATTATGACAAATTATGACAAATTGAAATGTCAAAATTGATTGATTGTCAATTATGACAAATTATGACAAATTGAAATGTCATTCCCATGAAATTAGGAGAAAAATAGGAGGAAATTGAAAAAGAAAATTAGGAAAAATAGAAAATTGGAAAAATAGGAATTAAGAAATTAGGAATTAGAAATTGATGAAAAATTAGGAAATTAGGAATTAGAAGAAATTAGGTAAATCAATTAAGAATTTGTCATTTATTAATTAATTCACAAAAAGAGGAATAATTAGTTAGCCAATTAAATAAACATTTAATTGTGACACGAAGACTTAGGATAAATAAATAATTTATTAATCCTAGAGGGGGAAATGACAAACAAGGTTAGATGAATAAATTATGAAACCCTAGAAGATGAATTAGAAATGCAAGGATGACAATTAGGTCTTGACAAAAGATAATTGATATCGATTCGATCATGATTTTGGATTGATAAATGATTCATACTAATAAGTGATTTGATTGATAAATGCACCAATTGACGAGGAACAATGACTAATTGATCCAAATTGATATGATTGAGAAGGACGACGATTGATGACAAATCGATCGCAAAATGACAATATTGACAAGTTGATAAGGATCGACCAAAATCATGACTGAAAATCGGTTATCAACAAGACCTAATTCGAAAGTGAGACAACTGAAGAATGCAGAAGAAGGACTCGATGCTCGCAAATGATAAAGACCAAGTGCATGAAATAGGAGAAATGTTAATGCGATGCAAAAACCTAAAATAAGGCAATGCACAAATGTTAAAGTATGATTCCGCAAGCGTTGACCATTTTTAGGTGTCTACATTTTACCCCTCTTTGAGACAATGCGATTTTAAGCATTGTTTCAAAGAACAATAATGAAAATGCCCCAGACACTGACAATGACATATGCATGCCCCCTCGAGGAATTGGTCGGAAACATGCAGAAAAGAGGCCTATTGATCGATAAAAATGATAGAACATGATAGGAACAAACAGACTGACAGTTGGAGACCGGATGCATGAATGACAAACAATTGAACACACAAAAGACCATGACCAAAATGAGATGGAGAGAGTGCATGTCCATCTATGCACTGACAAAGATCTATAAATGAGGCAAAGAGAGTGAAATTTGCTCATTTGCACTAGCCCAAGAAGAGGATTTGTTGCTCTGGAAAAGGACACTTGCAGAGAGATGGCAAACATTCCAAGGGCAGATCACCTCAAAGAACGTGTACATAGATTTAGATGACCAGACGACGCGGGAGCAGCGGTATATATCTCAAAAACCCATGTTTTCAATTTGATGAATTTGACTTGCTTGCGGGACATTGCGGGGCCCACAGGGGATGCAGAAAGGGACTCTTGCACTTGTGTAGGGCGAATCCTGCGCTTTTGTAGGGTCTTCTACACTTGTGTAGGGATACACAGGTGTGGGTTAGGATACACAGGTGCAGGATGCAGAACACGGGCGCAGAAGTGCATTGGCAACCCTAATTTGGTCAAAAATGGCATGCAAATGATCCGAAAAGGGGGGGTAAGAATAGGATAGGTCAAAATAGCTTAGAAACACCCTGATTTGTGGATGAAAATGAGGAAATGCAACCCATAGGAGCAAACCCTAAAACTGACAAAATATGCCCCAATTGTGATGCAAAGTCGACAGTATCCATTGATCACGTGGGAGAACCGACCAGACTGCTTCATGTTACGACATAGACTCAGAAGCACGGACAAAGATACATTAGCAGGACTTGGGATAGGAGGGACATCATCCTTGAGACATGGCAGGGACAAGGAGGATAGAGGGAGCACCCAGGGACAGGGAGAGACATGTTGTACAGATTATTTGAGTGCGACGCAGATGATCTGGATATCGTAGAGAGGGAGATCGGCTGGGAGACCATGGCATTAGAGTATGATCGACGATATGTGGTGATAGCATGTCTACTAGCAGGAGATAGATGAGGACATGGATTCCCTATTGGATGGGGAAGAGTGCTAGAGTGGATGGCGATAGAGGGGACGGTGTATGCATGGCGACCATGTGTACTGGCTATGCTGTATTTTCAGCTACATCAGATAGCATATTAGGGAGTGCAGACGTTGAGTTGTGGAGTCACACTGTTATAGGTATGGGCATTTGAGCACATAGCCATATGTCGACCGATTACAGAGAGATAGGTAGTACCACACCGACCATATGTGTACTGCTATGGGGGAGCACTGAGACAGGGCCCTTTTGGATACATATTATATTGGCGACATGAGCTAGACAGACTGAGAGAGTTCACATGGAGGCCATATAGTGATTGCCCTAGATGGTCAGATGATAGTGATGAGCTACCGTATTGTAGATAGGAGAGGTACCTGATTGGGTGACCAGTGAATCACCAGAGAGTGATTGAGATGTACCTGCCAGAGAGAGTCAGACGACAGTTTGGAGAGAGGCAGGATGTACTTAGGAGGACTGCACACTTTGCCCGATCTCACAGAGAGACGAGTCAGTGGGGGAGTATGATTCAGCCACACATAGCATATGCTAACTTCACATAGCTATAGTAGAGACAGTGGGATTGGAGATCAGATGTGGAGGACGTCGAGATGACAGAGGAGTATGAGAGATGGTTTGCACGACGGTGACCAGTGCCATTGACAGATCCTAATATTCTGGTACCGAGGAGACAGGAGGACTTCCCACTCACAGGAGAGGAGGAGGGAGATGATGAGGACGAGGAGGATGAGGGCGGGGATGAGGATGAGGATGAGGATGATGAGGATGGAGATGAGGATGGGGATGATGAGGATGAGCCAGATTCAGGCGAGCATGAGGCATTGCAGGATATACCCATAGAGCTGGAGACAGCTAGCATAGAGGAGATGGAGATGTGCAGGGCTACCATAGCAAGTCAGCATGATCATATTGTGACATTAGAGAGATAGAATGATCAGTTTAGAGCGGAGATAGCGAGACTCACAGCGGCTCGAGATATAGCGATAGCGTAGGCACAGTGAGAAGAATAGAGAGTCACTGAGTATATTGGGTCGATTCAGGATGCTAGTGCATGGGAGATGGCACAGATGTTGGTAGAGATCAGAGAGGAGATACGCCATTGGAGGACATTATATGAGAGTGCAGTTCCACCATAGCAGAGAGAAGCTTCATATCGGGCATGATCGAGGACAAAGAGTAGGGCACGCTCTCGAAGGTCATTGAGCAGCATGGGGGTGAGTGGACCTATGAGACCACCACAGCCAGGACCAGGAGGGACAACATCCGTGAGACATGGCAGGGATGAGGAGGACAGAGGGAGCACCCAATGATAGAGGCACGCGCTCCTTAGGATAGAGACCGATGTAGTCAACCTGCGGGCCATACTTAGGACAGGCAGTCCAATTTTGTACTCCGATATTATTATGACATATGATATGATATGCGTTGATATGATGGGATGCAATGTGTTATGACTTATATTATTTTCCATGTATGGATGACTTATGCACTGTTTATTGTTATTGTGGAAAATGTATGGATGCATTTTTTCTATGTGTTTTTGATGCATTTATAATATGAAATGGATAGATTGCTTGATGTGATGTTTGATATAATGCAAATGTACTAACCAAATGGATGCAGGATGCAGCATATGTGTTTGGGGAAATCGGAGCACTAGACCGAACTGACTATCCGAACTGACGGAAGAAATGTTAGTAAGAAGAAATGAGACAAAGGACAGTTAGAGACGAAGAAAAACTTGCTTTCAGTAATGCACGTTGTAGGTGAGAACCTTTATTTTAATGTAGCAAAATGGATGCGTAGCATCATGGCATTGAAGGCCAGAGCTGAAATGTAACCCTTTTTGCAAAAGACAGACACATCACAGACAAACAACAATCACAACAAAAAAAGAAAGGACCATGAACCATCCCGGTCACTCTAAATCACTCAATGACATCATCGAGCAACATAGGAACATGATCGAAGCCAAAGATAAATCAGTAAAAAGATAAGACTCACAAATTCCAACAAGTCAAACAAACATCTTGATCTTCATTGTCAAAAGTTGAAAGTGCTGATAGGACGATCATGCTGTCTGGTTTCAGGACATGCGGTACCCCATCTAAGACAGGACACAGTCTGGTTTCGAGTATACCACACCCTGTATAAGACCCATGATAGTAGTGACAAGGACAAATAAATTTGTGGTTGATTGATATGACAATTCTGATCAGTTTGAATGTTTGGTTTGATTGAAAAAGTTGATCTGTGAATGCGTGATTGCAGTAAAGCGTAGTGTGTGATTGAGAGTCATTGGATGTATGGTCAGCGATCTATCTATGCACAAAGGGGATATTTTTGTTTTGCTTTTCAGGACTGTATTTGACTTTTTAGGGATTTATTTCAGGACATTTTTCATTTTTATTTTTATTTTTTCAAGACATTTTTTGATTTTTTTGATTTTTTTTTCAGGACATTTTTCAAATTTTTATGATTTTTTAAGGACATTTTTCAAATTTTTATGATTTTTTTTAAGGACATTTTTCAAATTTTTATGATTTTTTCAGGACATTTTTCAAATTTTTATGATTTTTTTAAAGACATTTTTCAAATTTTTATGATTTTTTTTCAAGACATTATTTGATTTTTTTGATTTATTCAGGACATTTTAAATTTTTATGATTTTGCCCCCAGTGTCTAGCAAGGAAAGGAATATGACAGGTGAATAAATAGGCTTTCTGAAATGATGGTGGATAGAGGGAAGACAAAGGCCTTTTATTATGGAGACAATATGGATGCAATTTTCATGGGCTATTGCGTGTTGGGACAAGAGACTGGATATGACAATGTAAAGCAGGAACATGCCATGAGGGACATGTCAAGAGGTTTTTGAAACCATGTTTAAATTTTGCATCCTTATGTCAAATCAAGATCAAGGAATGAAAAAGAGTGTATGGATAGTGATAAGATATGGATAGGATAAGCAAGACCAAGAATGGATAAGGGACATGGACTGAAGGTCGGGATAGGATACGGGATAGTGGCAAAAAGTTGCAATAAGATAGGGAATATGGATGAAAGGTTATAATAAGAAAATGGATAAAGACCAAAAGCTATGATGGACTAGAAGCTACAAACAAGATGCATGATGCTCATGACGATCCTCAGCCTTGTCAAGATCAAAGGTGGAAAGAGGAAATGGACATGAGGGACAATAGGATATGAAGGGTAATGGCATGGTATGATAGGATAATGAAGGGCAATAGGATATGAAGGAGGAAACCTGCCCCCAAGTGCGGTATGCAAGAAGTTCATAGATTACGCATGACACCTGTTTGCTAGGTTTTCATCATGGTACTTGCCCAAGGCGCCTGTTTGCCAGGTTTTCACCAGTGGACGAATTATTTTTGCTTTACTTTTTGTCTTTCTTTTGTCTTTTTTTTTTTTTCACTTTTTTTTTTTTACTTTTTTTGACTTTTTCAATAGAAGATGAACACATGATAGGGGATGGAAGAAGGACTCAAAAATATTTTTGTTTTGATAGTAGCCTTGAAAAAAAAAATGGACCATGACCTTTAAAAGCATGCTCAAAGACATTGGTAGGATAAGGACATGGAATCTGAGATGAAACTAAGGCAAGGATTTATGCAATGGATTGGATCAAAGGGATGGAAGGATGGAAAATATACATTGGATAATGGATAGGGTATTGGAAGAATTGGGCTTCAGTGGATGGAAATGAAGGCAAGGTCGACATTGGCACACACCTTGAGGGGTGATGGATTGATGGAGGAAAAATGGATCTCAGGTTGTGAGATTTGGATGGAGGAATAGATTGGGATTTTGGGACATAAGGGCCCAAAATGGATGAAGAAGGTGATGGAGGAACAAATTTGAGAGGGTTGGATGGAGGAATAGCAATTTTGGATACCAATTTTGATGTTTCTTTAGGCTTTTGTGCTTCAAGGAGCTACTTAGGGATCCACATGGTTTTTGATTTTTCATGCTTTTGTGGTTCCTTGGAGTGCATTGCTTGCACAAGGGATTTAGGAACCCATATATATTTTGACTTTGCTTTATTTTGCTCAGTGGGCCTTTGTGGCCTTTTGGATATTTCTTTTTCTTTATAGATCATATTGTTCTTTGTTTTGACATGTCGATTATATTGGACATGTTGATCCTTGAATACATGTTGATTGCTAGACTTATGACGTTTATACTTGGCATCCAAATTGCTTGGAAGAGGGAATGAATGTCGGTGTGGATGGGAATGATATGGAGGCCTGTGGGATGGATGGAAGGTTCTCCAAGATGTGTGCCTTTGATGACCTTGCATAGAGGATGAAGGGATATAAGGACCTAAGATGGATGGAAGGTATGATGGGGAAGGTGTATGTTTTGATTTTGAAGGGATGTTGGATTTAGCAGGGATACCCACGTCTTGAGGAATTTCACTGAGGCCATGACCCTTAATATTTTCTTTAACATGAAGGGATTCTTGCTTATGAAGATCTACTCCTTTGCCTTTATGAATATCTTGACTTGTAGGATACTCTTTTCTTTGGGAAGAAGACGCGAGTCCATTATGATGTGGATATGATATGAGAGAAATAATGAGATCTTGAAGTGGATCGGATTGCACCAAAGAGGAAGAACCCATTATGCATGTTGAGGGTTCATGAACATCTTGCACTGACACATTAGAATCATGAGGGGGACTAGGATTGTGTAGTGGACATGGTTCAATGACAGGCTCTTCAAGAGATGGAATGGGAGAAATAATGGGATCATCAAAAGAAACGTGATCTTGGAGTGTATATGGAGCATTAGGACAAGGAGATGGAGGAACAAAAGGATCTTGTGGAGGATTTAAAGGAATAATTTGATCTTAACAAGGAGGAAGATCATTGGAATCCTCTTTAAAGGTGCTTTGCTCTTGACTTTCAATGGGATCATCATAAAGGATGGAAGGGATATCTTGATCTTTCTTAGGAAGTGGAATGTCAATGGGATTTGAAAGGACATTTTGTTCATGAAATGGAAGGAGATCATTTGGGATTGGATGAACTGGGATATCTTGATCTTTCTCGGGGAATGGAGTGTCAATAGGACTTTGGATAGGATGGACAAGAATAGGGGAATCGTCATGAGTGTCTAGGAACATGGGGTCCTGGTCAATAATTGGATGGGATGATAAGGTTTTAGGATCTTGATCTTGATCTGTTTCAAGACACGTTTCTTCATGCTCTAAATTATCCTCTTGACATGAGGTTGAACTTTGGATATGCATGAGGGATTTTGGCAAGGGATTAATGTTTTGACATGAAGGAAATGTACTTTGAACATTTGTGATGGATTCTGGCAAGGAATCAGTGCTTGAACATGAGGAAGAGGGACTTTGAATGGGGTCCTTTAAAATAGGTAATGGCAATAAAGTGCATGGTGGCATTGGGTCTTGTATTTCTGAAACATGACAAGGATGTGCATCATGAATTGGATTATCTTGGCAATCAATTATGGATAGCTCTTGGATAATTGCATCCTTGGGTGTATTATTTGATGAGGACAATATGGAAGGTTCTTGTGAAACTTCTAGACGTGTAGGGATAGATGCCACTAGAGAGTCAATTTGCTTGTGGGGGGATGAGGCATTGCTAGACATAAGTGTATTATCTTGATCTTCTTCAAAGAACTCACTTGGTAGGTTCCTTAAGAGCCTTGCAATAAAGGCACCTTTCTTTCGAGGTTTTGACATAGTTGTATCTGGAATTTGAACTTGTTTGGCAAGAATTTGGTTCTGATCTGATGTCATGTTTTGATGTTGAACTAGATGTTGCTCAAATTGGTTTGACATGTTCAAAATTTGGCTTGGTGTGTGTTGCAACCTTTGTTTTTGAATGTTTGGTTGTGGTTGTTGACATTGATATGTTGATTGAACTTGTTGATATTCCACCATTGGTTGAACCATTTGTTGACATTGTATAGTTGGTTGGACATATTGTTGAAATTGGACCATTGGTTGTATTGGTTGTATATGTTGAACAATTGGTTGAACCATTGGTTGTATTGGTTGAAAATCTGATTGATAGTAAACACCTTCTTGTTCTTGTTGTGGAGGCACATAATGTTGAAATTGATGTTGTCTCTTTTCTTGAAATTGTCTCATCATCTCTATTTGGGAGAGGAGAGCTGGTATGTCTGATCGTTCAAGAAGAGATCTTACATCAATTGGCTCAATCTTTGGATTTCGACCTAGAAATTTTTGAAACATTTTGGACATTTGTGATCTATTCTTCTCAATGTTTTTCACTCTTTGTTCCAATATCTCCTCTTCTTGAGCTAGTTTCGCCTCTAGTTTTTGTATTTGGAGACTTGTTTCATCATAAAAAGTTTGATCGATATTGCCTTGTTGTTGGGTTGGATATAATTGTGATTGCCTTGGATTAAAATTCGATTGCATTGTCAGTTGATACGTCAAAATTTGTTGCATCATTGGTGCTTGGAACCTTGTTTCAATAGACATTTCACTATGCAATGTTTTGGGGATTTTTGATTTTAAAAGGATGATGTACGATATGCAGCTAAATGCAACCTAAATAAATGAAAATGCAATCTATGGCAAGAATGCAACCTATGTTTTTGGTTGTTTTTCAAGATTTTGACAAACTTTTGAAATGAAAATCTAAAAAGAGACCCTTAGGAAATTGAAATGATGTCTAGACCTCAAAGGACAAAAGGACCAAGTGACAAAAGGACAAAATGACAATGTCTCCCCTATATGCTTGGATACTAAGCTAGGTTTGACCAAATGACATGGATGACAAAAAGACAAAAGTTTGATAAGGTCTAGACTTCCTAACAATGACTTAGGGTTTATCAAAGATTTGCATTACTCAAGTATGACAAAACCTAGTTTTGACACTATATGCAAAGGGACAATTACTATGCAAATGACCCTAATATGATATGATAATGACCTAAACTTGATGAAGAGACCTAGGGTATGCAAATGCAAATGTATGAAAATGGTATTACTCTAATGCAAGAGGACACATGTAAATGGATGACTTTTATTGATATGCAAAAGGAGTATGACCTAGGTGAAACTTAACCTTGGTAATTGACAATGATTTTGCAAAATGCAAACCTAGGATGAACCTAAATCTAAGTGACATGAATGTTGAGACAAGATTTTGAAAAATGTTTGACAACCATGTTTGAAGATGTTTTTGAGCTTTGTTGGATGAAATGTTCTTGTGTTTAACATTGTTTTGAATCAATTTGCCTTGTTTTTGAAATGAGATGCAATTCAACTTTTGACAAACAAAGAAGACAAGATATTTTAACCTAGAATCAAGACAATCATTCTCATTCATACATTTCTTATGGTAGGCAAGAGCATTAGGTACTTGAGAGGTAGACTCATTATGGGATTCAAGGAGAATACATAGATGCTTGACCCCATGGGATCCCCTCCACGACACTCACTTCTTAGGGCAGCCAAGCATCAGTCCCCATGGAAATCTCCCCATGGCGAACTTAGTATCTCTTCCAAGTATCCGAACTTGTCCTTCTCAAGCAACTAGAAGGATTTTTGGCCTCTAAATACAAGGTGTTTAGTAAGGATTTCTGTTAAGCGTTACTCCTTGATGTCACGCAAGCGTGATTGAGACATTAAGCCCATCAAGATACCAAACAAATGTAGTCGTGCAAGCATGATTTAGACTGTGAGGTCCTACTTAGATGTTGATATGAGAAAGAGTTCAAGGGTCATCATTTCCCAAGTAACTGCAATTCCCACGTAACCCTTCCTTCAAAGCTTTCACCCATCAGGTATTTGTTTATAGTGAGTTAGAATGCCAAGCTATTCTAGGTGTACTCACTTTGGGTCATTCCCTTCTCACAATTATCACTTGCTTGCAAAAGCAAATGGTCGGGAAGGCAGGCCCTCTAAAGGTGACACACAACTAAAAACATGAGCATGGTATTGAAGATCTGGATTTCTAATCACCCTAAGAAGGATGAGAGCATACTCTCCTACTCCAATGTCAAACTCAACAATCAAAGCAAACCTATATTCATTCCATCCTATTTAGAAATCATACTAGGTGCCTAAACATTAATTGCAAACACAAAGTTTAGTTGTAGTCCAAGGCAACCTACAAAACCCAAGTCAGAAGTTTGATATGTTTAGTCTTTGACTATCGAACCTGCATAAAATGTGTTAGTAGTTTCATTTGTTGTCTT
Source organism: Cryptomeria japonica (assembly GCF_030272615.1). Lineage (NCBI taxonomy): Eukaryota > Viridiplantae > Streptophyta > Pinopsida > Cupressales > Cupressaceae > Cryptomeria > Cryptomeria japonica. The sequence continues at coordinate 387,611,716 of NC_081406.1, read as the reverse complement.
TGTCATGCATATGCCAAGGTTTTGCACAGAGAATCAGTACCAACAAAACCAAAAAAGCAGAAACAGAATGCAAAAGAAAACAATTTGCAAGTGAAAAACACTGTCTTTTACCTTTGTTTCTGGCCCTACACAGGCGCAGAATGTCTGACATAGGCGTAGAATGTCTGACACAAGCATAGAATGCCCTTGACATAGGTGCAGAATGTCTGACACAGGCGCAGAATGCTTGACACAGGCGCAGAAGTTCCCAGAAAACACTGCACTACCCTGTTTCTTGGGTTTTTGACCTGCAAATCAACTCAAAAGCACTCAAAAGCATGGTTAGGTGGTTAGTTCACGTCGGGTTCACCAATTAATGTAGCTAGGAAATCGGAAATCATCACAAGCAATTCAATATTAGTCATAGCTCAATCACAAAAGCTCAAATGCAGTGATAACAATCCTAATTACATCCAATACAGATATGAAAACAAAACATTTAAGATTAAAACTTAAGCAAACCAAATGCAGATTCGAATGTCTCCTTCATGCGGCTCCATTGTCCTTCTTTCTCCTTCAAATAGCTTTGTTGTGGATCTCACCTACAAGTGCATGATCATGATATGAAAGCAAGTAGACAAGATGATTGCTCAAGAATACTCGAAGCGTGATTGACAAAGTGGTTATTAGATAATGTGATTATTAGATTGAGATTGAAGAAATTCATCCAATTTATAGACAAATTGGAGAGATGATCAAATTAGCATGAAGAGATTCAAATGGAAATTGCAAATCAAGAATGTCAATTATGACAAATTTATGACAAATTTGCACTTTCTATACAAAATTGATTGATTGATAATTTATGACAAAATTATGACAACTTTCTATGTCAAAATTGATTGATTGTCAATTATGACAAATTATGACAAATTGAAATGTCAAAATTGATTGATTGTCAATTATGACAAATTATGACAAATTGAAATGTCATTCCCATGAAATTAGGAGAAAAATAGGAGGAAATTGAATTAGAAAATTAGGAAAAATAGAAAATTGGAAAAATAGGAATTAGAAATTGATGAAAAATTAGGAAATTAGGAATTAGAAGAAATTAGGTAAATCAATTAATAATTTGTCATTTATTAATTAATTCACAAAAAGAGGAATAATTAGTTAGCCAATTAAATAAACATTTAATTGTGACACGAAGACTTAGGATAAATAAATAATTTATTAATCCTAGAGGGGGAAATGACAAACAAGGTTAAATGAATAAATTATGAAACCCTAGAAGATGAATTAGAAATGCAAGGATGACAATTAGGTCTTGACAAAAGATAATTGATATCGATTCGATCATGATTTTGGATTGATAAATGATTCATACTAATAAGTGATTTGACTGATAAATGCGCCAATTGACGAGGAACAATGACTAATTGATCCAAATTGATATGATTGAGAAGGACGACGATCGATGACAAATCGATCGCAAAATGACAATATTGACAAGTTGATAAGGATCGACCAAAATCATGACTAAAAATTGGTTATCAACAAGACCTAATTCGAAAGTGAGACAACTAAAGAATGCAGAAGAAGGACTCGATGCTCGCAAATGATAAAGACCAAGTGCGTGACATAGGAGAAATGTTAATGTGACGCAAAAACCTAAAATAAGGCAATGCGCAAATGTTAAAGTATGATTCCGCAAGTGTTGACCATTTTTTGGTGTCTACAAATATATTTAGAACTTGACTTTGATTTTCAATTTGATTTTTGAAATCATGCACATGTGATGAATTTGGAAGAAATTAGAAGACTAAGAAATTAAATGAAATTAGAATTTGGGGATTTGGAATTGGAAGATTTAATTAGCTAATTAAATAATTTAAAGAAACTATTTAATTATTGAGAAATGAAATTTAGTTAATAATAAAGAATATTTAAGTTAAAGGATTAAATCACAATTAATTAAATAATAAATATTTAATTAATATTTAGAAGAGGGTTGAATGATTAGATGATTAGAGATAGAAATTGAGTAATTAGTAATTTATTTAAATAATGAAGATTATTTAAATTGGGAAATTAATTAGAATTAATTAAATAATAAATATTTAATTAATATTTAGAAAATGATTAAATGATGAAATCATGATAGAATAGGAAATAGAAATTGAGAATTAATTTATTTAAATAATAAAGATTATTTAAATTAGGGAATTAACCATAATTAATTAAATAATAAATGTATAATTAATATTTAGGAAATGATTAAAATGATTAAATGATGATAGAAATAGAAATAGAATAATTAGAAAGATTATGAGGAAATATGAAATTAGAAGAATTTAGAAGAATAAGTTTTATTTGACTTAATTAAATAATAAAGATTATTTAATCAATTAGAGGAATAATTAGTATATGATCAATGAGACATTTTTAGGTGTCTACACCGACCATGCTTCCATAGGCATTTTATCAACAAGAGCTGATGTAGGAGACTTGTTAATCAAGTAGCAAGTAGTGGTAACAGCTTCAACCCAAAAAATTTGTTCTCAACCAGCACCACTCAGCATACTCCTAGCCTTCTCCATCAGTGTCCTATTCATTCTTTCTGCAACTGCATGCTGCTATAAAAAATATAGAGTTGTCTTCTATCTATTAATGCCACAATCTTTGAAGAATATATCAAAATCATTAGAGAAAAATTCACTACCATTATCAGTCCTTAGAATTGGAATTTTCTTTCCAGTCTGCAACTAAACCATTGCTTTAAATTCTTTAAATTGACTAAAAACTTCAGATTTACTCTTTAGAAAATATACCCATGTCCTTCTACTAAAATCATCAATAAACGAAGCATAATATGTGGATTTTCCAATTGAAGGAATATCTACATGATCAAACACATCAGAATAAATAAGATCCAAAACACCACAAGTTTTATGAGAACTCAAGTAAAACTGAACGCGGTTTTGTTTTCCATAAATGCAATGCTCACAGAAATCAAAGTCAAGATTACAATCATTCGAACCTTCAACAAGGTTTTTATTTTTCAAGGTCCTTAGACCCTTTTCTCCAATGTGGCCAAGCCTCTAGTGCCATAACATAGTCTTCTCTACAAGTAACTTTGCTTTAGAAGAAAGAGCACCCTTAGGTACCCAAAAGCCATTTCTATCTACTGAAGGTGAAACCCCCACAAATTTCCTTTTTACATGTTATATTAGACTCAATAGTGTTGGCATTATGCACTCAGATGAGAAAGGTAGATGTTGTCATTGATGGCAACAAGGTTCCATAGAATCAACTGACCATAGACATCACCTACCGACACCGATAGTTACAACAAGGCTTATTCACACCGGCATCCAGTTTACACCGACAAAAGATTATATCGGTATTCTAGGCCGACTTGACAATAAGTATTGTTTATGCAAAATAAATTGTAATGTAAATTATAATTGTATGGCCGACATATTGTATTGTAAAGACTCATATATTTATGAGTTCTTATAGGTCATTTGAAAAGAAAGTAAGCAGTAACATGAGATAAGATAGGATATGATAGCGAATAGTTGTATATGCATTTTGATGTGTTTATTTTGGAGCGAATAAGAAGCAAAGCAGAGCGAAGACTATTCTGTATAAGAAGAATCATTTGACAGCATACCGGCTAGGGTTTTTGGCAGAGGCAAAACCGGTATCAGACAAAGCATAACATCAAACTCATCCAACATTTTGATGCAAGTTGTAAGAGTTCATTTTTATGTTTACATCAGTGTGATGTTGTAGTCAGCGAGACTCTACTTTTGTTGTTAAGCAGTGAGCTCTAGGCCGTTGGCCTTCCTGCATGTGCAGGCCCCTTTTGTACTAAGTAAGATTTATTCATATGGCCAGTGAGTAAATATTGTGGGTCACAAATCCCACTGAGGTTTTTCCCTTACCGGGTTTCCTCGCCAAAATATTTGTGTTATGGTGTGCATTGATGTTGATTCCTTTGTTTCTCTTTACTGCATTATTGTTTACTTACCAACATATTAATCTTAGTTACAAAATTGTAAATAAGTTTAAATCTTTCATTTACCGATCAGACATTGATTCACTGCCTTCTCAGTGTCTTTGGGATTAATCAATTATCTAACAAATAGTGTATGCGTCTAGCTTATATAAAGTGTTGAACCTAACACCTCTAGAAATTACCATAGCACCCTTAATCATCATACATCCTGCTTCAGAAAAGACTACCTATACACTCGCATCTATCAGTTTTCTCATAGATAATAAATTTTGTTTTAAACCAGGGATATGTAGGACACCATTAATTATTTTTATTCTACCACCAAAAAAATTGATTCTAACTTTACCTCTACCAACAATATCTAAATGTGAATCATCACCCAAGTACACCTTACCTCCATTAAATTCTTCATATTTAGAAAACCAATCTCTATTAGCAGTCATATGAAAAGTTGCACCTGAGTCAATTAACCAGACATCATTACTTGCATGAGTCGCCAAAGCCGTAATGAATGCATCACCATCTTCCTTCTCAGACTCAGAATCAAAATCAATCTTCTTATTTTTATTCTTCTTTCCTTCTTTGCAGTCCTTATGGATGTGACCTGGTTTATCACAATTCTAGCAAATGACTTTGGACTTTCCAAGAGATTTCAATCTCCCTCTCAATTTGGACTTATCGTTCTTCTCATTCTTCTTGTCTTTCTTCTTAGGTATTCCACAAACAGTTAGGGCTTCCTTCGAACTGTAGGATACCTTCCTTTGCATCTGTTCACCAAGTAGGGCACCCACCACATCTTCAGACTTCAAAACAACAAAAGTACTACTGATAGCCATAACAAGAGAATCACATGAATCAGGCAAAGAACAAAGCAAGATTTGGCATTTCTCCTCTTCATTCATATTAACACCAACAAATACTAATTGAGCCACCAACATATTGAATGCTTCTAGGTGGTCTGCAACTTGTCCACCCTCTTCCATCTTCAAGGAATACAATTTCTACATCAAGAAAATCTGATTTAATAAAGATTTCGCTTGATACATTTCACCAAGCTTATCCCATAGTTTCTTTGTAGTTTTTTCTTCATGGACATTGGTCAAAATAGAGTCTGCCAGGAATAGTTTGATCTGACCCTTAGCTTTTTGGTCCATATCATCATACTGAGCTATCGCAGTAGGATCTGAGGGCCTTTGGACATTCACATCAACAACATCCCATAGATCTCGATCTATTAGCAGATCTTCCATCTTTAGCTTCCACATCTCAAAATTTGTTCCATTAAATTTCTCCACCTCTATTTTCCCTAACGAACTTGCCATCTAAAAATTCCTGCAATAAGATCAAAAGGTGTTTTCTACAAAAGCTCCCACTCAAATCTGGATTAGTTAAAAAAACCCAGTAACCCACAACTGAAACCAAAGGTAATCAAGCTGTGATAGAACTTTTAAGGAAGTTAAGTAGCGGAACAACTTCCTACAATAACCTTGAGAGGAGGGTAATCCAAATTATTTAACAGATCATCACAACATTTATAGAAAACATAAATAGATATAATAAGATTCAAACCATAACACAGTGGTTTACGTGGGGAAAACCCTTTCGGGAGAAAAACCCCACACTCCAAAAGTCGCCCAATATATTATTCAGCAATCAAAATAGATTACAATATACTTGCAAAAAAAAATCTTCATAGGAGTATCACTAATCAAAGATTCAGAGGTAACTCAATAGCCATAAGACTCTTACACACAACCTCTATCTCACACACCTCATATTTAGGAGATACAATACAAGAAACTATCAAACGATATTGCAAAACCATGAGCTAAAACCACCCAATAAGGTGTAGCTGACCTTATCTCCCTTCTAGATGCCCTATGACGTGTTACAACACACATAAACACACGTCCCTCGCTTTTACAACTCATTTATGTGTCTGATGTATTTTATATTTCCTATTTCAAGAGTACAAACTTTCGGAGGCCATAACTTGAGAATCGTGTGTCCAATTGACGAACTGTTTGAAGCGTCGGAAAGATCATGAAGTTCTCTATTGCCTCGTAATTCACTACACCATTTATGCCCACTTTTTAGGGAATTTCGGGGCCTCTAAAGTCCTCAAAATCAAATTTAAACCTTTCATTAGACCCTCCAAGATGGATAATTTAATATCTTCAAAACTAGCCGTGTTCTTGCGACGTAACTTTATCGAAATGCTTATCTAGCCAACTAGAAGCTTTGAGGATAATTTTGCACCATTTTCTGCTCAAATGAAAACTTACTATTAATAGTAACCTCATGTAAATGCAAGGTTGACTCTTTGTGTTATCATGGTAATTCAGTTGGGGATGTGATTCCCCTTGATATTCATGGTTATGTGGATTCAGACTGGGTAGGTGATATTGATAGGAGAAGATCTACCACTTCTTATGTGTTTACATTATTTGGTGGTGCAATTAATTAGATGAATAAGCGATAGGTTGTGGTTTCTTTGTCCACTACTAAAGAAGAGCATATGGCAGCTACTCATGCTTGTAAAGAGGCCATTCGGCTTAAGAGACTGTGTTCAGATATTAGAATAAAACAAGGAGTCGTGACAGTATATTGTGGTAGTAGAGTGCAATATGCCTAGCTAAGAACCCGACATTTCATGCCTGGACCAAGCACATTGATGTTCGGTATCATTTTTTCAGAGATATGGTCGAAGATGGCAGGGTGAAGCTGGTTAAGGTAGAAAATTTGATGAATGTTGCAGATTCTTTAACTAAGGCTATGATTACAAAGAAGTTCAGATGGTGCTCAGAGTCTATGGACCTCATGCCCCCTAGCAATTGATTCATTGTGTTGATACTCCCTTTGCTCTTGCAAGGTGTTTGATAAGTGGGAGATTTGTTAGGAAAATGGTGTCTCAACCTTTCATTTACATGAGGTTACTATTAATAGTAAATTTTAATGTGAGCACAAAATGGTGCAAAATTCTCCCCGAAGCTTCTGGTTGGCTAGATAAGAATTCCAATAAAGTTACATTGCAAGATCATACCTAGTTTTGAAGATATTATATTTTCCATTTTGGAGGGGTCTAATGAAAGGTTTAAATTTGATTTTGAGGACTTTAGAGGCCCTGAAATGCCCTGAAAAATGGGCGTAAATGACATAGAGATTTATGAGGCAATAGAGGACTTTGTGAGCTTTTTGGCGCTTTAAACGATTCGTCATTCAAACACACGGTTCTCAAGTTATGGCCTCCAAAAGTTGGTACTCCTAAAATAGGAAATATAAAATACATCAGTCACATAAATGAGTTGTAAAAGGGAGGGACATGTGTTTGTGTGTGTTGTAACACATCATAGGGCATCTAGAAGGGAGATAAGGTCGGCTACACCTTATTAGGTGGTTTTAGCTCATGGTTTTATAAATATCGTTTGACAGTTTCTGTTATTGTATCTCCTATATATGAGATGCGTGAGATAGACGTTGTGTGTAAGAGTCTTATGGCTATTGAGTTACCTCCAAATCTTTGATTAGTGGTACTCCTATGAAGAGATTTCTCTTCAAGTATATTGTAATCTATTCTGATTGCTGAATAATATATTGGGCAGCTTTTGGAGTGTAGGGTTTTTCTCCCGAAAGGGTTTTCCCCACGTAAATCACTCTATTATGGTTTGAATGTTATTATATCTATTTTTTTTTTCTGTAACTGTTGTGATGATCTGTAAATTTTTTTGGATTACCCTCCTCTCAAGGTTAGTCTAGGAAGTTGTTCTGCTACTTAACTTCCTTACAGGAACATCAAATATTCTCGCAATGAAGTGCATGTTAGATCATGTGGCACTCTTATGAGTGGATATATCTTGGCCAAACAACTAGAGAGAGTGGGACACTATTGGCTCACTATGGAACACAATTTTTGTGAGCTCGTCAAAAGGTGTGTGTCCTTTCAATGGTACAAATATTTCATTCACACCTCAACACAACATTTGTAGCCTATTGTAGTGATATGGCCTTTCTCTATCTAGGGTCTTGACCTCATTGGTAAGATTCATCCCCTTTCATCCGATGGTCTTAGGTTTATCATTGCAGCTACTGAATATATCACCAAGTGGATTGAATCCATCCCTCTTAATTTCACCATGGGGGTATAGATCTCCAAGTTTATCCTTTATCAAATTCTCTACCGCTATGGTGTTCCCTCTATTATTATTATCACTAAAAATGGGACCCCTTTTAAAAACCAACACATCTATGATATTTGTTCCAATTTTCATATTCAACATCATTGGTCCATCCCCTATTATCCCCAAGGTAATGACTAGGCTGAGGAAACCAATAAAACCTTGTTGCATATCCTCAAAAAGGTTGTTAATGAAATTGGTCATGACTAGCATCCCCATCTCAACCTCACCCTTTGGGATTATCACACCAATGTTCAAAACCCAACCTAGAGCTACCCCATATTTATTTGTCTATGGTACAAAATTTGTCTCATCAATCGAGTTTGATCTATCATCCCTACTCATATCACTAAAAGATTTTATTTCTAATAAAGACTATCAAGTGGTAAGGCTCACACAATTGGATCTCCTTGATGAAAAGGATCAATGAACCTATGATCAACTGCACATTTATTAGACTTGACCCAAGAAAATAGTATCAGAAGAAATTTCACTCTTGTGAGTTTGAGGTGGGTGACCTTGTCCTATGAGAAAACCCTATAAATCAACAAGACAGGGAAACAAAAGGAAAGTTTGAGCTAAACTCGATGTGTCCTTATGTAGTTACTACTAAGTATGGCTAGGGAGCGTACTAGTTATCCACTATAGATGGGTAACCTCTCCATAATCCCCTCAACATCACACACCTAAAGAGGTTTTATGCATAGTCTGTGGCAAGATGACCCACTGTTCAAAATGAAAAAATACAAAAAATTAGAAAAGCAAAAAAAAATCAAAAAGTGAAAAATATCAAAAATAGTAAAGAGAAACAATTTTGTCCTTTGGTAAAATCCACTTCATGTGGCATCGTGGACAAGTGCGCATGGTGAAAACCTCGAAAAAGGAGCCATGTGTAGAGGGAAATACCATTATCTTTCAAATCCTCATGTTGCTTTTTCTGGAGCAGTATCTTTTACTACCTGTCTTTATCATCTGCATACCTTGCGCTCATCATACCTTGAGCATTTACCGATGCAGTTTCCACCTATACATATGATGTTTCGATGTTGGTCTTCTTGCACATAAATCAATCTCATCTTGTATATTTTTTGGGTCACGTCACTGTTGCCAAGTCAATTGTACATAGGTGTCAGTTGTATATACGTGTTGGTCATGTTGTTGAGATCATGTCCCCTTAGCTAGTTCATCTTCAATCATCATAGAGTGTCTTTGTCATCGTGATTGCACCAGGTACCTTTTGTCATCGAGTATCATTGATCCTTTGTCCACTCGTAAGTCTATGCAAGATGTATCCTTTAGTTTGATAACGTCCAATCCAATCAATCATTTATTCTTTTGGAAAAAGATATTTGAGGCATTCATGCTGGCTTTGATTTCTTTGTGATCTTTATTTATCTTCTTTGAGCTTCGTTGTTTTCTCTCCTCATGGTTTCCATGATCTTTCATATCATGGTTTTCTATGAGTGACGAAAGTAGGGGAATGGTCTTGATTTGTCTTATTTGGATTTGTTACCCCTATATTTTTGCTCGTGCCTAAAGCCTCATAATCAGCTAAAAAACAGCTATTGCTAATGTTTTAATGTTGAAAGTGTTGGTCACTTTCATTCAAACTTTCATGCACCCTCTTGGACATCCCTTACCTGTCAGTCACAAAGAAGTCATTATTTTTCAAATTCTATAAAAGATGACATAAAATCTTTTTGTACAGATAATTTTAACCCCCTCTTCTCTAAAATGACCAGTTTTTGTGGCCAAACTCCATGTTGGCTGGGTGATTTTAATTGTTTTATTTTTGGGTTACCCATATGCCCAAACAATTAAATATCAATTTTTATGTGTCATATGTAAAAATGATTGCTGGGTTATTCTCTACTCAGCTAATTTATTTTACAGTTAAAATTTCATAAGAAACGGAGCTCTCAGTAAAAAGTTATGCAGATTTTTCTAAGGCAGCCCAAAAGAGCAATTGTCAGTGAACTTGAACCTTGAACCTTTTTGGTTCAAGCCTGCAAGTTCAAGCGCGTAGGTTCAAAAAGTTCAAAGTTCAAATTTCAGGCTTTGTAATTTTTGGTCATTGAACTTGAACCATTGAACCTTTTTGGTTTAGGTTCAAGGTTCAACGCGCAGGAAAATGGAAGAAAAAAAATCAATGCATTATATTGTGGGTGCAGTTTGTGTTTTTGAATCATTTGCTTGAACCTCGCAGGTTCAAGGTTAAAGGTTCAAAGTTCAAAGTTCAAAGTTCACAGGTTTAGAATGTGGATGTTTTTAAAAAAAATGATCATCGAGCTGAGAGTAAAAGTGTTTGGATGACTTTTGAGATAGCCACACTAACACATACAAATTCCAACCTTCATTTTACAAAGGAAGATTTAGTCTTTTTGAAATATGAATTTAATTATTAATTCATATGTTGATACCAGTTGATAATATTTTCAAAGAATTGTTTCAGCAGCTCACGGTATTACAAAAATTCTAAAGAGTTACAATCCTCCTCTATTATAAAGAGAGCTTTGTCATAAAATAGAGCTCATTCCTTCAAATGGTAGCTCAAAGTTGTGATCCATGTGCAAGTTTTGGCATGTAATTGTTTATAGTTTTCAATGCAACCTATAACCACAAATTTTCTGAGATAGAAAAATCAGTCTCAATGCGGGGGGAATAACTTTTAATTGAACTGTTGGATCGTGGTGAAATTTTTACAGGTTTTAGAAAACCTAGTTTTCTAAATCCTCACCAGAGAGATTGGACAAATATTATTGCATTCGAAAGTTATTGATCTCTGAGTACGGGTATATACAAATTTCTGAGAAAACTATTATTATGAGAAGCTCACGGTGGAGACTTGGCTTTGAAATGGAGATATAAAAGAAATGACCACCTATCAACACATAATTAAATGTGTCTAAATTACATTCTCTTCAAATATTTTTTAGAAATGAATGGAGGATAAAAGATTTGAAGCAAAATTAAAAAGAGTTGTCGGAAGAAGATAGAAGATAAATGAAAAGATTAATTAATAATCTTTTCAAGAATCAGTTATTGATAACTGAAATTCTCAGTTATATATATGTAATGAAAGAAAGGAGAAGGGTTCTTCTTTTCTTTTCTTTCTCTTTTTGCTGTAAAAAAGGAAGAGGCAGCATTATTTTCTGAACTGTACATTTTTATTTTTTAGGAAAATTGAGTCTGTGAGCTCACATTTTTGACATTGATGGAATGAAGAAGTTTTTGTTGATATGTGAATTTGTCAATATTTTCTTTTGATCATAATGAACTTTGTTTCTCCTATGATTACCTTTCATTTCCCTTTTCTGTTACATTAAATTGTGTATGCATTTAATTCTGAAACTTTGATTTTAGAAATAATTTGTATTTGGAAAGAAATCTGTTGTTAACTCTTTTTCTGGGTATTCTGATCCCCCTTGTCCTTTGAGACATGAGAGAGACTTGATCAGCATCCAGAGCATTTTGATCTATTGGAAAGGGCATATTCGTGGGTGTGGATAATTAAACTATGTTTTACTTACCTTCATTCACTGCATTATAAATCTGTTATTCGCATCTACTTTCATGGGTATGGGTAGATGTTAGTCTTCCTTTATTTCTTTTTGGTTAAAAGCATATTCAGAAAATATACATTTTTTATCCAATGAAGGGAGTTGTACCTTCATATCAAAATTTAGAGAGCACTTGCACTCACCATTGCAAGTGACTCAACTGTTGGTTCTTGTTTTGTCTTTCAATTTGGGCATTTGGGAGTCATTTTTAAAAGGTATTTAAGAAGGACAAATCTATTTACCAACAGGATTGCATGTGTTTTCTTGATGTGTCCCTTGCTGTTCCCTTATGAGGTCTCAATAATCTCATGTTACATTGGAGAATATGTTTTGCTTGTATTTTATTTATCATTGTTTCCCTTAGGGTCCTCTGTGACTTTGTGTGGTGTTGGATTAACCTTTTGTGTTTGTTGTGTTAGTCCTATGCATTGGTTGTGAAATCACCTTGGTTCCTCATACCCTGGTGTCTCATATACAATGATAGATCAAATTAAGTTCTCATTACATTGGCAACCCATTCCAAGGTGCACATGCTCCATGATCTCTTCATCTGCATTTCCCACTGCATTGTATTCACCTGTTTCTTTTTGGTTATCGATCCTTGATTGGGAATGTGCACATGTGCTCGCCTTTTCTGCCCACAATGGTGTCTTCATTGAGTAATCCCTAGAGAATTCATCATTTCATCATCATGGTAGTCCTATATTCACTACATTTTCATCTTTGTAGTTATCATGTGTATCACAACCTACATCACAAATGGGTTAGCACATAATTCATACATCACATATAACTAATCATGTCCACGTATCACATCTAATATCATAGATTGGTTAGTACATGATCCATATGCATCCATAACATGTCCATCTATATGCACATACATCTCAGCCTACATAATCACATCCACATCCTTACATCATCAATATCATGCATACACATCCATCTAATCACTAGGTCATGCACATTCATCGCTAATCATTATGCATACATCCATGTCATACATATACTCATTAACCACATAAATCAATGCATCAACATATCACATCTTGCATCACAAATATGTCACTGCATGTCATGTAGACATAATTATTCTATATCATATCATAAGAATCGTCCATACACATCACATCTTGCATCACAAACATGTCAACACATCATATCATATGCATGCATCATAAAATCATCAAAAAATGTCATACACATAAATGGGTCAAACAAATGTCCATCATATATATATATATATATATATCCGTGTGTGTGTGTGTGTATGTATGTATGTACAAGTCCATCTAATGTCTATAGTATGCATAATATGGTACATCAACTATCAAAGAATAAGGTACATCACTAAATCATAATGAATGCATGAATGGAGTGCACCACTCATGCCAAATTGCTGCATGACATGTAAAGAACCAATAATATCAAATAAATCATGTCCTATGTATGGTACATCAAAAATAATCTACATATGCATCTGATAGTGTACATAGGATCATGCTCCAGGGTGGCTAGGCTAAGATCAGATCTGTACCTATCCTAGTACATATCCATGGCCCTATCCTTGTGATCACTATGTAGATCCCAAGGCTGACCTTGTGTAATGACCACTCTACTTAGAGTGGGTCCTCTTGCTAGATCCAATGGTACTTTGGTAAGATTTTCCTGTATCCCTATTGGATCCCCCACTATGTGAGGCATTGCTCCTCCTAGCTAGGGAGGGTACTATGTACTGCTCTCTTTGTCATGGAGGGACCGGTGCCTCGTAGCATGATCTATACCATCCAAACTCATGAGACAAATCTCAAATATCCTCCAATTGCCTCTCAATCACTATAGCTAGGGATCCCTCTCCTCCTCCTCCAGCTATCCATCATGCCTCATCCCTCTCCTACTAATTAACAATACATAAAATTAGAATTCATACACAAAATAACACAATGAAAGGCAACACCATAACACTAAGATTTATACGTGGAAAAGCTGCAAAGGGAAAAACCATGGTGGGGTTGATACCCACAATATCTATATACTTGATCAAGGTATACAAATATTACATAAGAGGGTCTGCAGATGCAGAAAGGCCAACCACCTAGAGCTCACTGCTCAAACACAAAACATAGGAAGTCTCACTAACTTACATAACACTTACAAGTGTTTACAAATGAAAATGAACTTATAAATAACATCTAACCATGTTGGATAAGTTCCGGTGAATGCTCTGATATTCTTCTCTGTATACCAGTTGTCTGATACTCTATTTTGCTACTGGTTAAGCTATGCACATGAAGCTGTACACAATCGCTTCCAATTGCATACCAAAACTCACTGAAATATTGACAATCAAAAGCTCACATACCATCTCACATATTTGATCTATCTTTGAGGTGATCTTCTTAAATATCCATCTAACTTAACCATGTCAGCTTCATCAAGAAATATAAATAAGTCGGTTGTCGGAACATAATGAAGATCAAACATAAATCCAATGACCATGTCGGCTATCACACCTTACCATCAAAATCCATGAAGACATAATCGAGACCAAAATATTTCCTTAGTTGGGTCCTATCCATTGTTAGGTTCCATATACATGCTACCATGATGTGGACATGTTACTGGGATTAGGACTTAGGTAGGATGAACTGAGTGTTGGTGTCAGTGTAAAGCAATGTGAATACCAATATCGGTTAAGTGCAATGTATGCCGGTTAACCAAACCTTGAAACCATTTACCCTGAGATGATGAGTTGACATCAATGACAACCCATAATGCCATGAACCTTACCAGATGAGTGTCAATTTCCAACACTATGCTTGATGGGCCTATAGCTAAACTCTCTCTTGTGTGAGCTAATCTTGCTCCAATTTCATCTAGGCTACCTGTGTGGTCATGTCCTATACTATCTACTCTACATGTGCTAGGGCATCCTAGAGAAATTGGATTCAGGCTACTAGATCCTATGGTGTGGCTAACCCCTCCCCTCTCTCCTCCCTCCTCTACCTCTAGGCCTTGCTCTATGTCCTTGTCCCTTACGTCCTATGGTGGTGCCTATGCACCCTCATCAATATCCATGACCTATTCTCTATTCCCTCCTGCTCCTCCTTTTCCTATCCCTATCCTCCGCTATCCTCTCTTGATGGGCACCGATGGTTCTATTAGGTTCCCCCTCACTCTCCTGACCATAGTAGCTATTGTTGCTACTTCTCTCCCTCGGGTTGGCTAATATGTATCTAGTCTGACACCTCTTACTTGTGTCTCTAGTTATCGCACTCGTAGTGGCACCAATCCTGTCCTCCTCATTGGTCCTATAATCCTCTAATCCCACCATATTGTGTATGCATTTGTGATCCCTAAATCTACCACGCTGCCTATGGATCCCATGCACTAGGCACTAATCTAGTCCACTCATCAATAAGACCTATCCTGTCTAGTGAGGATCCAAACTCTGCAACCCTCTCCCTGGTGACCAATCGGAATCGATGCTCTACCTCAGGGATATCCTATAAAAAATGAAATACCATCGAACACTATTTTCTCTATATCTCTCTATGACATACTCTCATTGACTAATAATATACATAGGAGTAATAACATATGGTATATTCCCTTGATCGTCCACCCAACCTGCCATGCCCATGTAGGGAATCCATGTTATCTAGGCAATGCCTAACCTATAAAAAATGTTCCTCTAGTGGTCTACATCCTCTGTCTCATCATAGTGGAGCCCATCGTGGTACCTATATACAACTAGCTTCTTTGTTGTCCTATCCAACCTCCCTGTTATATGCTCCCAAGACCAAACCTGTAGCAATGTCACATACCCAAAACTATGGCCGTGATGATAACATATATAGTGTAGTTTCCTATATAAATCTGTCAAAACTAGGGTCCCGTAGGCCATAGGTCTGCCTATGTCGACTGCACCAATCACAACTTGTATCAAACCCAAAAGTACTCATTTTTTGCCTTTGTTTGGAAAAATGAAGCCACTAACCAGTGCACATACAATGAAATAAATTTGTCTATCAGGTGGCGCTTGCCTCATTTCATGCTCCAATGATAACTATTTGTGGTGCAACTCAATGCTATCTCCCACCAACCTTTGAATGACATCATCTATAGGTGCCCTCTTAGTGATGACTGATACTCCCTTGATCGACTATCTATGGATCTGATAGACATCCTCATCACTCATGATGATCTCCCCAGTAGGAAGGTGGAATGTGGCAATGTCACTCCTCCATTTCTCTTCCAGTGCCGTCAACATCACCATATGAGATCTAATGTGGGGCATTCATGCTAAATGTCCCAATCCCGTGGCATCAACCCTCACCCACTTCACGACCTGAAACTAATCCACAACTCAAAGAACCATCAATCGTCTCTCCCAAATCACTAGGATGTCCATGCTCCACTGCACCCAAGCACATTAACATGTCATATTTTCTAACCTACCTATTATTTTCTTCTCAGCCCCTTTGCCCTCTTTTCTAGTGTTCCTGCCATTTTCCCCCATCCCTCGAGTGTAGGAGTATTAACTCATAGGCCTTGAACCAATGGGAACATTGTAGTACCCCTACTCGTTTGAACTCATATTTTATATTGGTTGTTTTCAATGGATACATTACAATGATTTTTTAGTTAGACTTATATGACATTAGCAGTATTTCAGTACTTGTGATTTATGGTATTTTATGGATTATTGCTAAGTACTGAAAATTTACTTTATCTATGCAATGTGGAATTATAAGTTGTGTGTCTATGAGTGTATTGGATGCAAGGGGACGATTTTCCTTCACTCACTTTGGCGAGACAAGGAATGTCGCGATTCTCCTTCATTGGTGTGTATGTCATGTTTTCTATATTGTATATATGCATGTGTGGTTTGGTGATGCATGATATTGTAGGTACAAGTACTTTGTAGGTACGGGGTATCATCTCCACCTGGCTTCAGAGGTCTAAGCATGCCTTATATTTTCTGATGGAAGTGGAGGAGATAGTAGTTGACCCTATTTTATTCAATTACACTCGTGTGAGTGTCGTTAGTTGGTCATTCGGTCAGTTTGTTCGGCTTTCGTATTTTGTTGTTTGATCTTTTATATGTATTTGCTTGAGTTTTACTCAGTTTGTGTGTTTAATGATTTTAATTATTGCATGTTATGTTTTATTTGTCTATGAAGGGTGAAAAATTGTTAATAATATGAATTAAGTAGTGACTCTATGATTTAACGTCCTTTGTGTAGAAGTAGGTGAATTGTCAAAACTATATTCAATGGTTGGTTTTCAGAACTATACTATAGTTGTAAGTATTTTAAATATTAGGAATCAATTATAAACTTATATATATACGAAGGTGAATATAGTATATGACTAATTATATTTTAATGTGATTTATGATAAGTTGAATAATTTGGATTCTACGACTTAACATACCTTATATCGAATGATTATTGTCTTTTGTATAAGAAAGTATAATTTTATTAATGCTTGTTTCACAAATTTTATATAAATACTGTTTTAATGAAAAGCCAAAATATATATTTACATATATATTTAATTATAGAAAATGGTTATTAAAGAATTTGTTAAACAAGATTAATGATTAAATATATATATATTAATGAAAGGTCATTAACTATATATTAAAAATATAATAAAAAATAAAAATAAAACAAATTAAATAAAGTGGCAGGTGAAGTTTAAGTTTTAAGAGAATTAAACAATAACTAGGGTGGCCGATAGTAATATCCACGACCCCCCTTAATAAAAGGAAGGGGTCGGTATTACCACCAACCACCCTCCTCCCATTTTAATATACATACCCCATGTTGCAACGAATATGGTGGGAGGCACCAATCGTTATACAACCATGTCCATTAAGATATGTGGTGGTAGGGATTAATGTAGGGGTAGGAATTAATGTAGGGATTAACTTGGAAAGTAACGTGGTTCACTAGCCCACATAAACCCACCCGTATCCACCATGATCAACATGTATAAGATAGTTATTTAACTTGCATGTTTTTAGGAAGTTATTTTTAGTAAACTTGACTTAGTCTTGGAGTTAAAAGCCTCATGGATAATCTATAATTATGGACTTAACACCTTTAGAGGTTTGGTGTCACAAAATAGATAATAAATAATTTGCATGGTGAACACGTAGGTATTCAAATACGATTAGGATTGTTATGATGCAATTAGATCATGAGTGGTGTCATTTAAAATCAATCCAGCACTAAGAGAGATATCCCAAAAGTAGGAAAGAGGGTAGATGACAACACTATATATAGACCATTAAGTTGGAAGAGAAGGGGGAGGTGAGATGCAATGAAGGATTAGAGAATGGAATGAAGAAGAGAAGGTAGGAAAAGATATAGAGGAAGATAGCAAATAGCAAGTTGGAGCAGAGAGAAATAAATAAGAAGAGAGCAAGATAGAGGAAAGAAAGAACGTAGAAGAGTGACAAGAGATTAGGGAGAATGGAATAGTGGAGATTTTGATGTGTTTACGATCAAGTCATAAAAGATCAAGGATGATCATCTCTGATCTAGTGTTGAACTTAGAGGTTACGCTCTTGAATGAGTCTTAATTACTTTATTATTATCAGAGAAATTCTCAAAATATAGAAAGGGTAAGCACATAGAATAGAGATCTCATGAGATAGAAGAGCACCGAGGTGGAAAGTATTGGAACCCAGATGTATTGCAGACAGTTTGAAGTTATCAAGGATCATAATAGCCATGGATTGCGTTTCTTGAGTTAGGCTCAAATCTAGTATGTTTTGTTGAAAGGATTTAAGAGATTAAGAATGATCTAGATTTATATTTAAGAAATAGTTAGAGTCACAATATCAATCAATTTATTACGATCATGCGAGTATAGATGCATTAATGATATATTTCATGAAAGTTGGTAGATTAAACTTAGTGAAACTCTTAGAAAATTCGATCACCCAATCATTTACAAACAGAGTTAGAGGATAGAGAGAGAAACTCTGAAATTGAACTAAGAAAAAGATGAAACATTAGGTTTATGACTTATTAAATAGTGTATTAATATAGTTGTAATTCTTATTTTCTGGAAGTCTTAAGTTGAAAGCTATTTATGCATTTTGTTGTTTCAAGAAAAGATTGCATGTAGTAGGATCTTTTGTAAATGGTGTTTTCAGTCAAGTTTAAATTCTGTTGCAATTCTAGTTGAGTTGTCATTGTGTCCTATGTTATTATATTTCCTCAGTTAGGTGTTGATGTATAACCTTATTGATGTGAGCCATTGTGTGTTTTGTCCTATGTTATTATATTTCCTCGGTTAGGCTTAGGTATGGTTGTCTGTTTTGCCATAGAGTTCTCATAGAGAGACCTTTCCTGTAGTGTCCTATGAGAGAGAGTGGCTTTCGAGCAGGGGCCGTGCCCGAAGTGGATGACAAGATAACCCGTCAGAAGTCAGATAAAAAGTGATAACCTAAAAATTGATTTGGGTGTGGTTAGAATAAATATTAATTAAGATAATGTGCCTTGTGCATAGATGTAGTGCTTGTACATGGCTCATAATGTTACGAGAAGGCCTAGAATGGCAAACTTACCACCTTGTCTTCATGAAAGGATTGGTAGGGTCCACATGAGACTTAGTTGGAACTGGAAGTCGGGAGAGGTTACCAGGACAGAGAGCCGGGACCTAGGAGGTTGTACCATGGTATCCATCTTAAGCTATGCAATGACACTCTCTCCTTAGAGTCACTAGTGTTTTTGAGTTGAGTTACATGGATGTTTGTGGAGTCTTGTAGTCCTTTTGTACTTGTCTTCCTTTGTTTGGTTGAGGGTTTTCTACTATCTCCTAGCATGGTGGGGTGGTTCCATTTCAAGATCACATGGTCAGGTTGTAGTTCCACTTTGCATCGGTTGTTCTAGAATGTATCTTCAAGTGAGGAAGGGCTTCGCTGGTGTTTCTGAGTTTGTGGTTCATGTACCAGCTCATGTTCGTGATCATTGTTCAATTAGACCTTGTGGTCATTATATCGACTTTTATGTAACCTTGATATTGTAACTTTGTAATCCATGGTATTTGTGGTAACCATGTATTTATGGATATTGTAAAAGGGAATCATTGGAATGTTTGTTATTTAAGTTGCCTTAATCTTTTGTATATATGATCTATGAGAAATGAATGCATTGCAGTAATTTGATGCTTTCATTATGGAATATGCATGTATATGTAGTTTTTGTCTTAAGCATTTGATTTTCCTATTTAGATGAACAATTGGATTAACCATAGTGTTAATATAATTTATGAATTAATCTTCGTTGGTTACCCTTAGGAAATCATATGTTAGTCTTCCGCTATGTTATTAGACATGCAATGGTCATAATTATGCACCTAATCTTTAAAAAAAAAATTATTACACCCTTTTAGTGGCCTAGATGTATTGTTTTCCTTTAGGGTTTCTGGTAGGGCATTACAATTGGTATTAGAGTGTAAGTTTTCAACACTGGGTACTCTGGGTTTGTAGTGTGCCTATTCAACTTGACCTTTTTTATTAGGTCTTAATGTTTGTGTTTCCCTTGTTTATCCTTTCCATAGATCTGAACCATTTTCTCTTTGAAGTGCTAGGCCATGGCTAAGAAAACTAGGGGAGGTGTCCAGTAGAGTTGGCTACAGGTGTCTGTGTTTCCGTAGATGCCTTTGTTCCCAGTTGTGAGTTGGATCTAGGAACCATAGTTACTTCAGTTTACCTTCGAGTCATTCCTTTGGGTGCTTATGGAATTGTGTTGGGAATGGATTGGATATATTCTCATAGTGCTCGCGTAGACTGTCGCAAGAAGACAGTGGAGTGTTTAGATGACCTTGGTAAGAAAGTGGAGATTGTTGGAGTTAAGAGACTGATATCCCTACTTATGATCTCTGTTATGAAACTTAAGCGGTGCACGCATAGAGGGTGTCTACTTTTTGCAATTACTCTTGAGGACGTGGATGAGTCAGAGAGTCGAGAAATCACTCTTGATAGTCACCCTATTCTTTGAGAGTATGCTGATGTGTTTCCATTGGATATTCCTGGTATGCCTCCGAAGCGAGATATAGACTTTCACATTGATTTGGTTCCTGGTGCTGAACCTATTTCGAGAGCCCCATATCAGACGACTACTCAGGAGTTGAGTGAGTTGAAGTTGTAGCTAGAGGAATTGTTAGCCAAGGAATTCATTCGTCCTAGTGTCTCTCCTTGGGGTGTGCCTGTTATCTTCGTTAAGAAGAAGGATGGTTCTCTTTGGTTATGCATTGATTACCAATAGCTGAATAAGGTAACCATCCGGAATCGATATCCATTGCCTTGTATAGATGATCTTTTTGATCGGTTAAAAGGGAGCCAAGGTGTTTTTAAGATGGGCCTAAAATTTGGATATCATCAGTTGCTCATTCAGGATGTAGTGAAGATTAGAGAGTTGTATTCTTATTTGTTTTATGCTTCTAGGAGTAAGCCTAGTTTTGGGGGGAGAATGTAGTACCCGTACTCGTTTGAACTCATTGAACTCATATTTTATTTTGGTTGTTTTAAATGGATACATTACCATGATTTGTTATTCAAACTTATATGACATTATTTCATGCTTTATATGGATATGAGATGCATAACTTATTTGCAGTATTTCAATACTTGTGATTTATGGCATTTTATGGATTATTGCTATGTACTGACACTTTACTTTATCTATGCAATGTGGAATTATAAGTTGTGTGTCTGCGAGTGTATTGGATGCAAGGGGACGATTTTCCTTCACTCACTTCGGCGAGACAGGGAACGTTGCGATTTTCCTTCATCGGTGTGTATGCCGTGTTTTCTATATTTTATATATGCATGCGTGGTTTGGTGATGCAGGATATTGCAGGTACAAGTACCGGGTAGGTACGGGGTATCATCTCCACCTGGCTTCACAGGTTTGAGTGTGCCTTATATTTTCTGATGGAAGTGGAGGAGATAGTAGTTGACCCTATTTTATTCAGTTACACTCATGTGAGTGTTGTTAGTTGGTCATGCAGTCAGTTTGTTCAGCGTTTGTATTTTGTTGTTTGATCTTTTATGGGTATTTGCTTGAGTTTTACTCAGTTTGTGTGTTTAATGATTTTAATTATTGCATGTTATGTTTTATTTGTCTATGAAGGGTGAAAAATTGTTAATAATGTGAATTAAGTAGTGACTCTATGATTTAATGTCCTTCGTGTAGAAGTAGGTGAATTGTCAAAACTATATTCATTGGTTGGTTTTCGGAACTATACTATAGTTGTACGTATTTTAAATATTAGGATTCAATTATAAACTTATATATATATATATATTCGAAGGTGAATATAGTATATGACTAATTATATTTTAATGTGATTTATGATAAGTTGAATAATTTGGATTCTACGACTTAATATACCTTATATCGAATGATTATTGTCTTTTGTATAAGAAAGTATAATTTTATTAATGCTTGTTTTAAATTTTTTATATAAATATTGTTTTAATGAAAAGCCAAAATATATATTTACATATATATTTAATTAAAGAAAATGGTTATTAAAGAATTTGTTAAACAAGATTAATGATTAAATATATATATATTAATGAAAGGTCATTAACTATATATTGAAAATATAATAAAAAAAATAAAATAAAACAAATTAAATAAAGTGGCAGGTGAAGGTTAAGTTTTAAGAGAATTAAACAATAACTAGGGTGGTCGATAGTAATATCGACCACCCCCCATAGTAAAAGGGAGGGGTTGGTATTACCACCGACCACCCTCCTCCCTTTTTAATATACATACCCCACGTTGCAACGAATATGGTGGGAGGCACCGATTGTTATGCAACCATGTCCATTAACATATGTGGTGGTAGGGATTAATGTAGGGGTAGGAATTAATGTAGGGATTAACTTGGAAAGTAAAGTGGTTCACCAGCCCACGTAAACCCACCCGTATCCACCATGATCAACATGTATAAGATAGTTATTTAACTTGCATGTTTTTAGGAAGTTATTTTTAGTAAAGTCGACTTATTTTTGGAGTTAAAAGCCTCATCGATAATCTATAATTATGGACTTAACAACTTTAGAGGTTTTGTGTCACAAAATAGATAATAAATAATTTGCATGGTGAACACATAGGTGTTCAAATATGATTAGGATTGTTATGATGCAATTAGATCATGAGTGGTGTCAATTAAAATCAATCCACCACTAAGAGAGATAACCCGAAAGTAGGAAATAGGGTAGATGACAATACTATATATAGACCATTGAGTTGGAAGAGAAGGGGGAGGTGAGATGCAACAAAGGATTAGAGAATGGAATGAAGAAGAGAAGGTAGGAAAAGATATAGAGGAAGATAGCAAATAGCAAGTTGGAGCAGAGAGAAATAAAGAGAAAGAGAGCAAGATAGAGGAGAGAAAGAATGTAGGAGAGTGAAAAGAGATTAGGGAGAATGGAATAGTGGAGATTTTGATGTGTTTACAATCATGTCGTAAAAGATCAACAATGATCATCTCTGATTTAGTGTCGAACTTAGGGGTTACACTCTTGAATGAGTGTTAATTACTTTATTATTATCAGAGAAATTCTCAAAATATAGAAAGGGTAAGGACTCAGAATAGAGATCTCATGAGATAGAATAGCGTCGAGGTGGAAAGTATTGGAACCCAAACGTATTGCAAATAGTTTGAAGTTATCAAGGATCGTAATAGCCATGGATTGCGTTTCTTGAGTTAGGCTCAAATCTAGTATGTTTTGTTGAAAGGATTTAAGAGATTAAGAATGATCTAGATTTATATTTATGAAATAGTTAGAGTCACAATATCAATCAATTTATTATGATCATGCAAGTATAGATGCATTAATGATATATTTCATGAAAGTTGGTAGATTAAACTTAGTGAAACTCTTAGAAAATTCGATCACCCAATCTTTTAGAAACAGAGTCAGAGGATAGAGAGAGAAACTCTGAAATTGAACTACGAAATAGATTAAATATTAGGTTTATGACTTATTAAATAGTGTCTTAATATAGTTGTAATTCTTATTTTCCGGAAGTCTTAAGTTGAAAGCTATTTATGCATTTTGTTGTTTTAAGAAAAGATTGTCTATATTAAGATCTTGTGTAAATGGTGTTTTCAGTCAAGTTTAAATTCCGTTGCAATTCTAGTTGAGTTGTCATTGTGTCCTATATTATTATATTTCCTTGGTCAGGTGTTGATGTATAACCTTATTGATGTGAGCCATTGTGTGTTTTGTCCAAATGGTCAATCTTTGGTTAGTGATTGTGTATCCTTCACCTGTGGTTTGGGAGGATTAGGTACGGCTGTCTATTTTTCCATAGAGTTCTTGTATAGAGACCTTTCCTAGAGTGTCCTATGAGAGAGAGTGGCTTTTGAGTGGGGGTCGTGCCCGAAGTGGATGACAAGATAGCCAGTCGGAAGTCAGATAAAAAGTGATAACATAATAATTGATTAGGGGGTGGTTAGAATAAATATTAATTAAGATAATGTGCCTTGTGCATAGGTGTAGTGCTTGTACAGGGCTCATAATGTTACGAGAAGGCCTGGAATGGCAAACTTACTACCTTGTCTTCATGAAAGGATTGGTAGGGTGCACATGAGACTTAGTTGGAGCCAGAAGCTGAGAGAGGTTACGGGGATAGAGAGTCAGAACCTAGGAGGCTGTACTATGGTATCCATCTTAAGCTATGCAATGACACTCTCTCCTTAGAGTCACTAGTGTTTGTGAGTTGAGTTACATGGATGTTTGCGGAGTCTTGTAGTCCTTTCGTACTTGTCTTACTTTGTTTGCTTGAGGGTTTTCTACTATCTCCTAGCACGGTGGGGTGGTTCCATTTCTGGATCACATGGTCGGGTGGTAGTGCCACTTCCCAATGGATGTTCTGGAATGTATCTTTAGGCGAGGAAGGGCTTTGTTGGTGTTTCTGGGTTCATGGTTCATGTACCAGCTCATGTTCATGATCATTGTTTAGTTGAGACCTTGTGGTCATTGTATCAACTTTTATGTAACCTTGATATTGTAACTTTGTAATCCATGGTATTTGTGGTAACCATGTATTTATGGATATTGTAAAAGGGAATCATTGGAATGTTTTTTATTTCAGTTGCCTTAATCTTTTGTAAATATGATCTATGAGAAATGAATGCATTGGAGTAATTTTATTCTTTCATTATGGAATATGGATGTATGTGTAGTTTTTGTCTTAAGCATTTGATTTTCCTATTTAGATGAACAATTGGATGAACCGTAGTGTTAATATAATTTATGAATTAATCTTCATTGGTAACCCTTAGGAAATCATGTGTTAGTCTTCCACTGTGTTATTAGATGTGCAATGGTTATAATTATGCACCTAATCTTTAAAAAAAAAATTATTACGCCCTTTTAGTGGCCTAGATTTATTGTTTTCCTTTAGGGTTTCTAGCGGGGCATTACAATTGGTATCAGAGCATAAGTTTTCAACACTGGGTACTATGGGTTTGTAGTGTGCCTATTCAACTTGACCTTTTTGATTAGGTCTTAATGTTTGTGTTTCCCTTGTTTATCCTTGTCATAGATCTCAACCGCTTTCTCTTTGAAGTGCTAGGTCATGGCTAAGAAAACTAGGGGAGGTGGCTAGTAGAGTTGGCTACAGGTGTTTGTGTTTTCGTAGATGCCTTTGTTCCCAGTTGTGAGTTGGATCTAGGAACCATAGTTACTTCAGTTTACCTTCGAGTCATTCCTTTGGGTGCTTATGGAATTATGTTGGGAATGGATTGGATATCTTCTCATAGTGCTCGCATAGACTGTTGCAAGAAGACAGTGGAATGTTGCGATGACCTTGGTAAGAAAGTGGAGATTGTTGGAGTTAAGAGACTGATATCCCTACGTATGATCTCCACTATGAAACTTAAGTGGTGCATGCATAGAGGGTGTCCACTTTTTGCAGTTACTCTTGAGGACGTGGATGAGTCAGAGAGTCGAGAAATCTCTCTTGATAGTCACCCTATTCTTCAAGAGTATGCTGATGTGTTTCCATTGGATATTCCTGGTATGCCTCCAAAGCGAGACATAGACTTTCACATTGATTTGGTTCCTGGTGCAGAACCTCTTTCGAGAGCCCCATATTGGATGACTACTCGAGAGTTGAGTGAGTTGAAGTTGCAGCTAGAGGAATTGTTAGCCAATGGATTCATTCATCCTAGTGTCCCTCCTTGGGGTGCGCCTATTATCTTTGTGAAGAGGAAGGATGGTTCTCTTCAGTTATGCATTGATTATCGATAGCTAAATAAGGTAACCATCCAGAAATGATATCCATTGCCTCGTATAGATGATCTTTTTGATCAGGTAAAAGGGAGCCAAGGTGTTTTTAAGATGGGCCTGAAATATTGATATCATCTGTTGCGCATTCAGGATGCAGTGAAGATGAGAGAGTTGTATTCTTATTTTTTTTAGGCTTCCAGGAGTAAGCCTAGTTTTGGGGGGAGAATGTAGTACCCCTAATCATTTGAACTCATTGAACTCATATTTTATTTTGGTTGTTTTAAATGGATACATTACCATGATTTATTATTCAGACTTATATGACATTATTTCATGCTTTATCTGGATATGAGATGCATAACTTATTTGCAGTATTTCAGTACTTGTGATTTATGGCATTTTATGGATTATTTCTATGTACTGACACTTTACTTTATCTATGCAATGTGGTATTATAAGTTGTGTGTCTGCGAGTGTATTGGATGCAAGGGGACGATTTTCCTTCACTCATTTCGGTGAGACAAGGAACATTGTGATTTTCCTTCTTCGGTGTGTATGTCATGTTTTCTATATTGGATATATGCATGTGTGGTTTGGTGATGCAGGATATTGCAGGTACAAGTACCGGGTAGGTACGGGGTATCATCTCCACCTGACTTCACAGGTCTAAGTGTGCCTTATATTTTCTGATGGAAGTGGAGGAGATAGTAGTTGACCCTATTTTATTCAGTTACACTCGTGTGAGTGTCGTTAGTTGGTCATCCGGTCAGTTTGTTCAGCCTTCGTATTTTGTTGTTTCATCTTTTATGAGTATTTGCTTGATTTTTACTCAGTTTGTGTGTTTAATGATTTTAATTATTGCATGTTATGTTTTATTTGTCTATGAAGGGTGAATTTTTTTTAATAATGTGAGTTAAGTAGTGACTCTATGATTTAACATCCTTCGTGTAGAAGTAGGTGAATTGTCAAAACTATATTCAATGGTTGGTTTTCAGAACTATACTATAGTTGTACGTATTTTAAATATTAGGAATCAATTATAAACTTATATATATATATATATATATATATATATATATATTCGAAGGTGAATATAGTATATGACTAATTATATTTTCATGTGATTTATGATAAGTTGAATAATTTGGATTCTACGACTTAACATACCTTATATTGAATGATTATTGTCTGTTGTATAAGAAAGTATAATTTTATTAATGCTTGTTTTACAAATTTTATATAAATATTGTTTTAATGAAAAGCATATTTACATATATATTTAATTATAGAAAATGGTTATTAAAGAATTTGTTAAACAAGATTAATGATTAAATATATATATATATTAATGAAAGGTCATTAACTATATATTAAAAATATAATAAAAAAATTAAAATAAAACAAATTAAATAAAGTGGCGGGTGAAGTTTAAGTTTTAAGAGAATTAAACAATAACTAGGGTGGCTGATAGTAATATCAATCACCCCCCTTAATAAAAGGGAGGGGTCAGTATTACCACCGACCACCCTCCTCCCTTTTTAATATACATACCCCACGTTGCAGCAAATACAGTGGGAGACACTGATCATTATGCAACCATGTCCATTAAGATATGTGGTGGTAGGGATTAATGTAGGGGTAGGAATTAATGTAGGGATTAACTTGGAAAGTAACATGGTTCACCAGCCCATGTAAACCCACCCGTATCCACCATGATCAACATGTATAAGATAGTTATTTAACTTGCATGTTTTTAGGAAGTTATTTTTAGTAAACTTGACTTAGTCTTGGAGTTAAAAGCCTCATGGATAATCTATAATTATGGACTTAACAATTTTAGAGGTTTGGTGTCACAAAATAGATAATAAATAATTTGCATGGTGAACACATAGGTGTTCAAATACGATTAGGATTGTTATGATGCAATTAGATCATGAGTGGTGTCATTTAAAATCAATCCACCAGTAAGAGAGATAGCCCTAAAGTAGGAAAGGGGGTGGATGACAACACTATATATAGACCATTGATTTGGAAGAGAAGGGGGAGGTGAGATGCAACGAAGGATTAGAGAATGGAATGAGGAAGAGAAGGTAGGAAAAGATATAGAGGAAGATAGCAAATAGAAAGTTGGAGCAGAGAGAAATAAAGAAAAAGAGAGCAAGATAGAGGAGAGCAAGAATGTAGGAGAGTGACAAGAGATTAGGGAGAATGGAATAGTGGAGATTTTGATGTGTTTACTATCATGTCATAAAAGATCAATGATGATCATCTCCAATTTAGTGTCAAACTTAGGGGTTATGCTCTTGAATTAGTGTTAATTACTTTATTATTATCAGAGAAATTCTCAAAATATAGAAAGGGTAAGGATTCAGAATAGAGATCTCGTGAGATAGAAGAGTGCCGAGCTGGAAAGTATTGGAACCCAGACGTATTGCAGATAGTTTGAAGTTATCAAGGATCATAATAGCCATGGATCACGTTTCTTGAGTTAGGCTCAAATCTAGTATGTTTTGTTGAAAGGATTTAAGAGATTAAGAATGATCTAGATTTATATTTATGAAATAGTTAGAGTCACAATATCAATCAATTTATTACGATCATGTAAGTATAGATTCATTAATGATATATTTCATGAAAGTTGGTAGATTAAACTTAGTGAAACTCTTAGAAAATTGGATCACCCAATCCTTTAGAAACAAAGTAAGAGGATAGAGAGAGAAACTCTGAAATTGAACTATGAAAAAGATGAAACATTAGGTTTATGACTTATCAAATAGTGTATTAATATAGTTGTAATTCTTATTTTCTGGAAGTCTTAAGTTGAAAGCTATTTATGCATTTTGTTGTTTCAAGAAAAGATTGTCTGTATTAGGATCTTGTGTAAATGGTGTTTTCAGTCAAGTTTAAATTCCATTGCAATACTGGTTGACTTGTCATTGTGTCCTATGTTATTATATTTCCTTGGTCAGGTGTTGATGTATAACCTTATTGATGTGAGCCATTATGTGTTTTGTCCGAATGTTCAATCTTTGGTTAGTGATTGTGTATCCTTCACCTGTGGTTTGTCAGGATTAGGTATGGATGTCTGTTTTGCCATAGAGTTCTCGTAGAGAGACCTTTCCTGTAGTGTCCTATTAGAGAGAGTGGCTTTCGAGTGGGGGCTATGGCCGAAGTGGATGACAAGATAACCGGTCATAAGTTAGATAAAAAGTGATAACCTAATAATTGATTATGGGGTGGTTAGAATAAATATTAATTCAGATAATGTGCCTCGTACATAGGTGTAGTGCTTGTAGAGGGCTCATAATTTTACGAGAAGGCTTGGAATGGAAAACTTACCACCTTGTCTTCATGAAAGGATTGGTAGGGTCCACATGAGACTTAGTTGGAGCCGAAAGCTGGGAGAGGCTACCTGGATAGAGAGCCGGGACCTAGTAGGTTGTACCATGGTATCCATCTTAAGCTATGCGATGACACTCTCTCCTTAGAGTCACTAGTGTTTGTGAGTTGAGTTACATGGATGTTTGCAGAGTCTTGTAGTCCTTTCATACTTGTCTTACTTTGTTTGCTTGAGGGTTTTCTACTATCTCCTACCACGGTGGGTTGGTTCCATTTCGGGATCACATGGTTGGGTGGTTGTGCCACTTCCCATCAAATGTTTTGGAATGTATCTTCAGGCGAGGAAGGGCTTCGTTGGTGTTTCTGGGTTTGTGGTTCATGTACGAGCTCATGTTCGTGATCATTGTTCAGTTGAGACCTTGTGGTCATTGTATCAACTTTTATGTAACCTTGATATTGTAACTTTGTAATCCGTGGTATTTGTGGTAACCATGTATTTATGGATATTGTAAAAGGGAATCATTGGAATGACTATTATTTCAGTTGCCTTAATCTTTTGTATATATGATCTATGAGAAATGAATGCATTGGAGTAATTTGATTCTTTCATTATGGAATATGGATGTATGTGTAGTTTTTGTCTTAAGCATTTGATTTTCCTATTTAGATGAACAATTGCATTAACCGTCATGTTAATATAATTTATGAATTAATCTTCGTTGGTAACCCTTAGGAAATCATGTGTTAGTCTTTCGCTATGTTATTAGACATGCAATGGTTATAATTATGCACTTAATCTTTAAAAAAAAAATTATTACGCCCTTTTAGTGGCCTAGATGTACTGTTTTCAGTTTGGGTTTCTGGTGAGGCATTACAAACACACTCCCACCATCCATCCTCACATTCCCACTGATGTGAGAATATGATCTCTGTCCTATAGTCCCTCATGTTCCCTTCCTTGTCCACAGGAATGCAATCTCAATTGCATTTTGATCGCAATCTCATTATTTCCCTACACGCCATTGCGGCTATAAGAGTGCATTCTCTAACCAATCCCTTTTTATCATATCCTGCCCAAACTCGTTCCCTTGCATGAGGTGTAGGAACACGTTATCATCACTTCGATGTGCATTCTCACGAGATACGAACCTACAAGAACACTATTTTCTCCCCTCTTAAGGCTCATAAATGCAAAAAAAATAAAGACAAAGATAGGGTTTCTTCAAACTCACCTGGTGACTTGTTCATCAATGTCGCTTGAGGCTTGCCACAATTTTAGCATGGTGTCGGTACCTGTCTCACCACCATCTTTTTAGTTGGTCTCAAAGCTCTAGAATGCTCTAAATTTCTGTCTTGTTTCTCTTTCGTGTAGTCAAAGTGAATTGTAAATTTTTAAATATGCTAATATAGGACCTTCTAAAGCCATAATTTTCACTATCCCGGTCCCCTTGAGACCATTTTTCTCCCCATTTCTTCCTGCAAATTCCTTTCTCAGTGTTGTCTTCACCTATTGGTTTTGATGAGCATTTAATCATGATACTTTTAATATTGTGTGAGCTAATATGCTTGGTGGCATACATAATGCATGCATTGTTACTCTTTTCTGCTATTATATTTTGCTAATTAGGAATTATATTAGAAGTAATGTTTTGTGGCTAAATGTTTCACTTTTTGCTTATTAATGGAAATCAAATTTCAAATTTTCAGAATAATTATCATTATGCTCTATTTTATTTTCTTGAATGCATTCTTGAATGGGTTTGAAGTTCAATTAAGCCAGCACACCAATTATGATCACTCCTAATCACTCCAACTGGAGATATGCCCTCGATCTCCTCTAAGTCTGATTTATCAGTTGTTTCTACGATCTTCAGTTTCTATCTAGAGTTATTAATGTAATGATGTCTTCTTCAGTTTAGTTCATAGTTACTCTGTTTTAAGCGAGTAACGTTGTTTTCAAATTTGAATAAAGGATATGTATGAATATCCCCTCGCTTTCTTCAGAAAACTAGTTAGTCAAGTAGTTAGTAAGCTAGCCAACAATAGAGTACTTTGTAGTCTACAAACCTATTTTACTTCCTTCTGGAAGTACACTTTAATGAAAATTCAAAGTTGATCCACGAGTAACCCTATTTTGGATCCCACTAGAGGAAGAGAAGGGCTTGCTAGGCCGAAGGGAGGTAATTCTTGTGTGATTTCATTTTTATTCAAGTTTTGCATATTGATTTCATTACATTCTATTTAGTTTAACTATGATGAATTTTGAAGTAGATGGAAAATTGATTACAATAGTCATAGCTATTCACTTCTGTGCAAAAGTACCTTAACAGATGGATGAATGTTAAAAATCTTAGTTTCATTTGATTTCATTTAGCAATGCATTTTGTTTTTATAGTAGTCATTAAGATGATGAACTTGGAATCAAGGCAAGAACGAAGGCATTGAGATTTAGTTTATTTCAATGTTTGTTAGAATAGATTTTATTTCATGCAAACATAAAATAGATTTTATTTCCTACAAACATAGAATAGATTTTATTTCCTACAAACATAAGATAGATTTATTTTCCACAAGTGTAAAATAGATTTACCTTTTAGCACATAATTTAGAATTTAAATTCATAGGAAATTAAAATTTGTTTTAGTTTTGGGTAGATAATTCCATGGACAATTCTTGATGATGCCCTATCCAAACTCTTGGTTTCATATTTAAAATATTCTCTAGGATAGTTTAGTTTATTTAACTTAGATTCATAGAGTGTCTTTAATCTCAAAACTTAGTCGTAGAAGGGAGATCTTGATAGCTCTTGATGAAGCATGACCAAAACTAAGTCACCATTTTATGGTGCAAACATCCCCCAACCTTAATCATTTCCTTATCGCAGACAACTTTCAAACACACTAGGTTCGATATTGAAAAAAAAATAAATGGTGCAAGTTGGGACATCAATGGCCTTGCCTACCATTTTTGGCACTATTGATGATGATTAAAAATATTTGGCTACCAAGTTAAAGCCTTAATGTTGATAAAGAAAGATTTAATTAGTTGATGAGACAAGCTAGAGATCCGTTTTGAAGATTCCTTCAAATATATTACAATCTTGATCAATTGCAAGATGACGAACAAGACAATTTTGAAGAACAAGAAGAAAAAATTGAACAACAACAAAAATAAGAGATGGGTGATCAAGTAGATGTGGATAATCCACCACCTCATAGGACATTTTTTATATGCCATTAACTTGAATATAGGAGATCATGAGCCTCCTATGAAAAATATTTCATCCTCGGTCTTACATACTTTTAGAGGAAATGCTTTTCAAGATCCTGACCAATTCCTTTTTGAGTTTAAAGTCCTTTGTCAGACTTATGACTATATTGTGGATAACTAGAATTTGAAGTTATTTCTTTCTACCTTAAAAGAGTTATAATTGCAATGGTTTGTGGGTTTACGAGCTAGTTCTATCTCAACATGGAAAGAAATGGAAACAATATTCTTGGACAAATACCAAGATTATTGTCGAGTGAGGATAGGAAAGAAGAGATATTCTGAATGAAGCAAATGGAAGATAAGAGTCTATAAGATTATGCTGATAGGCTTATGTTTGTATATAAAAGGTGTACTGAGGGAATCAATCAGGACATAAGCAGGACAATTTTCTTGAGAGGACTTTATGTTGAATCAAGAGAAGCTTTAAAATTAATGGGGAAAGGAGATATCAATAAAATTCCTTTGGAAGATATTATTGATATCTGCAAAAACTACTCTAGGACCAGGTTTGGGACTAGGGATTTTAGGAGAAATAAGGCTTCACCACCTAATGTATCCAAAGTAATGGAGGAAATAAAAAAATTGAAAATTGATATGCTCCTCCATCTTAATACTTAGGTAGACAAGAAAAGCAATAAACCCTTAGATATCTATTGTTCAAAATGTAGGGGAAAACATCTTTTGAGAGAATGTCCATTAAATCAAATTGATCTTTGTGAGATCTATGAAAGGAATCATGAAATAGGTTCTTGTAATATTTTACCAGAAATCAAGAATCATTTGAAGAAAACTCCAATGGTAGAAGAAGAGCTTAACTATGTTGGACAAAGATCACAAAATTTAGGATTCAATTCAAGACAAAAAGGGTAGATAGGGAACCCAAGCTCATAGGAGGGGATACATTAAAGAAAATGAGGAAAATAGAAATTGATGAGCCCAGAACCTCTAGAGTTACTCGTAGCTCTACTAAAAAGGTCAATGAGGAAGAGACAAAAGAAAAAACTAGCTCTCATATTGACACTCATAGGGTTCCTGATGACCCCTTTATTGCAAACCCTAGGGGGCTTGATCAACAAACTCTGGTAAAAAATCTTGTCGGCACACATTCCCCTAAAATTTCACCACCCATGTCAACTCAACCCAACCAACTAGATGTTGATAATGTGCCACCAAAAGAATAAGAAGTTGAAAAAGTCCTTGAAAAATTTTCACCTAAGATCATTACCACTAATGATGAATCCTTGGATGATTTCGGGATTCAACGATCACCTTGGTCCTCCATACCCTCATGAGATGATACTAAAATACTGGAAGCTTTTGAAGAATTTGAGATTACTCAAATTCAATCATCTCCTTCCCATTATTTTGAAACCCAATTACCTTAATCTCCTCCTTAGTTTACCAGAAGAGAAGGTAAAGAGATATTGATTGAAGAAGAAATTCCTCATGAAGTAGACAAGGGAAGAGAAGAGGAAGATGTAGAATTGTTGAAGGAAATGATATTTTTATGAATTGAGATAGAGATTTCTGAAGCTAACAAGAAAATAAAGTTTCTAGAAGAAAGTCTAAAGGAAAAAGATGAAGAAATAAAGAAAGCCACCTTGCAAACTGAGCAAGCACAGAAAGATGTTGATGTAAAAGATAAAAATTGGAGAAAATAGATGGAAGAAATGGAAGAAGAATTACATCAGGCCACTGCTCGGCAATTACAAAATGATGAGAAAATAAGGAGGTTGAAAGAAGAGTTGGCAAGAAAAGAACAACAATTTAAAGGTAAAAAACCACCAGTTCCTACTCAAGCAACTTCAAATTCCTTTTCTATTCCCCAGGAACTCTCTTTGGTTGTTGAAAAATGCAATTAAGAAAATAATAAGTTATCAAAATAACTTGAATAAGTAAAAGACCTAAGGGATAAAGTGTTGGCATTTTGATGATTATGTTGTGATTGTCATTGATGGACACACACTTGCTATGAGATCACTTTGAGAATGTATGAATTATGCTCAACCGGTAATTGTTCCAAACCGGTATCATGTTGTAATCTTTAGACTACTGTTGTTATGAAGAAAGTGTTTACCGATCTCAAGTGGTATGAAAACCCAAGTGGCATAGAGAGATCAAGAGGTTTAAGGATCTCAAGCAGAGTAGAGCAAAGGAGCCAGAAGCAGCAGTTATCTTTTTCCTAGTCTTCAATTTTTGTAAACCGATAATCTATTTGAACCGGTATTACTCTGAGTCACCAACTGGTAACTGAAAAGTTGGACAAACTGGTAATACTCTGTGATGAGTTACCAACCGGTATATTTGTGTGATGAGTTACCATCCACCGACACTTTGACGGTGATTTTGTGTCGTGTTACCAAATGTGTCTAGATACAATGAACCTAGGAACTTGCAATGTAATCCTATTGGACCGACAAGAAATCAGATTCCTTTTAAGGACATCATGTCTAGGGTTTTAGTATGTGTGTAGCTGATATGGTTTGTGGTGGTTGATGAGCTCTTGAATGTGCGATCTTAATTGAGAAGACCAAGTTTGTGAGTTGTAACAGAGTAAGGAGTTACTAAAGACTGAAGTAATGCTGAAATGCATTAGCTATGAGCTACAATGGATCTAATCAAGTAGACTATGCCATTTGCTAGATCATTCACTTGTTGATTACTCACATCTTTGACAAGTTAGAAACCCTTAACTAGGTAGGCTTCGAAAAGCCTTTGTAAATCCTCTAACAAGGTGGTTCACATCTGTGGATCTGAAATCCTCTCACAAGGTAGTCTTTAATCGGACTTATCTCCTAACAGATATTGAGATTCCTAACAGGATCTGTTCTGGTAAAGAACATTGTATGATCTTAACCGGTCTAACCTTAATTGGTTTTATTACTATTCTACAGATAGTTACTTGTGAGTTTCATCTCACCGTGGTTTTTCCCATTTGGGTTTCCATGTCAAAATCTCTCGTGTTATGGTGATTTTGCTTCTGTGGGTGAATGCATTATTTGCTCTTTGGTTTGCATGTGTGTTAACTGGTTTGTTTGCTAAACTATTTTACCAGTTTACTGCTAGACTATTAAAGTGTTTAAGTACAGTATTTTTTGGTATACTAATTAACCCTACCCTCTTAGTATTCATCAATTGGTATCAGAGCCAACCTTTCTATAATTCTAACCACTTGGAAAGAGATATGGGGGAATACACTATGAGGGAACTTACTCATCGGCTCACTCAGTCTGAGCAA
Organism: Cryptomeria japonica; assembly: GCF_030272615.1. Classification (NCBI taxonomy): domain Eukaryota; kingdom Viridiplantae; phylum Streptophyta; class Pinopsida; order Cupressales; family Cupressaceae; genus Cryptomeria; species Cryptomeria japonica. Next base: position 387,575,850 of record NC_081406.1, on the reverse strand, counting down.
GCCTATGATGAACTTATGGTCAAATATAAGGCCTCTCAGTAAAAAAGAAGAGAGCATGCTAAAAAACTGATGGAGCTAACTAAAAATAGTTCTTCTGATGAAGTGTACATGGAAGCCCTAATTCAAGAAGTTGAAAAACTGAATGAGTCCAATGCCAACCTAAGAAGGGAACTTGAAGGCCTAACCATCAGAATGTGTCAAGATCTTGAGAACCGGAGGAAAAATGAAGATCTAGTAAAAGACAAAGATCATGAGATCTCCAAGCCGAAGCAAGAGATTAGTGCACTTACCGCTCATCTTCATGGAAGCAAAATGGAAAAAGAAAAAGTGCAAGGAGAACTGAACATGGCTATCTCTGAGAATGCAACCTTGAAGGAATCCAATGCTGCCATTTCCAAAGAGCTCACTGAGTCAAAGGAAATACTTGCCAAATTTAATAAGAGCTCTGTCAAGCTAGAGCAGAAGCTTGAATCAGCTAAACCGGTAAAGAATACCAATGGACTTGGTTTCTATGAATATGAGGAAGGTGAGACCTCTGGAACAAAAAGTGGAGCATCAAAGAAACAACCGTCATCAAAGGATAAAGGTAAGCAAAAGTTCAAACCTATTTTCTTTAACTGTCCGAAGGAAGGACACACTACTAATGTATGTAGAAGTAAGGCTTACAATAATTTTCCTTATTTTCTAAATGATAAACCTAGATCCAATAGATTCGATGGTAATTGTTATGCATGCAACAAGTTTGGGCATAGAGCATTTGAATGCAGGTCTGTCATGCACAATACCAGAAGGTATCCTCAAAGGAATCAAGAAGTTTTTCCTAAACCCTTTGGGAACCAGAACCCAAACTAGTTTAATACCTATAGTCATCAGTCAGGTAGCGGTGGCTATCAAGCAGCAACTAGATGGAGAGCAATCTGTGTGATTTGTCATGGTCATGGTCACACTACTGCAACATGCAGAAGGAAGAATGGAAACATGAATAATGGACCTTGGAGAGCACCTGGAATGGTTTGCTATCACTGCAACAAACCGGGTCATACACCAAGATTCTATAGAGAAAGAAAGAGTATATCGGATGACATACCAGTCTCTTCGGAAGGAAAATTGATGTTGAAATTGTTCAAGCAGATATGGAGAAAACCTGGAAGAAGAAACCAAAAGAAGTGATTCAAGAAGAACCGATTTCTGCACCCACTATGGAAGTCACTGAACTGGCAAACTAAGCATCAAAAAATCTTAGGGGGAGCAAACGGTGAAATATATCAAACCCTCGATTGACACTGGTAAAAGACCTTAACCGGTATGAGATACCTGTCAGATTGGTAGAAGACTGGAAATGATATAAGGCAAAATTAGGGTTTACACCCTAATAGTGGAGCATTTATTATGGTAGGTGAAGAATCTGTTTAAAAGGAATTTTCAAATCATTTCTCACTATCATTTTTTCGAGAAAAGAAGTTTTCAAGTGCAGAGCGAAGAAAAGCAATTCACATTGCGATTCAAGGAATTTATCAAAATCCTGAAGAAGAATCTAAAGAAAACATTTGTTGGAGAAGCGTAGAATGCAAAGTGGTATTTCAACAACCAAACGAGTGTGTAGAGAAGTTCAAATTGTGAAGCCCTAAATTTTGATCTATGAAGGTATTTTTCAAAATTCCCTATTTATCATGGCTTCAGCATCACATGCTAGCTCTAGTGCACCCGTTGATTCTATAGACTTCATTCAACGGAAGGCAAAATACAATGCCCTATCTCAAATACCTGTTGGTGTCATAGTGGAAGAAGGCATTTCAGATTTCATTGACTGCAAGATTGAAGACCTAGGATCTCTGATGATCCATTCCTAGTTGAGTCTGTTCTGTAGAAAGGATAAGAAGATTAAACCGCAATTCAACATTCTAGAAAAGAAGAAACTTCACAACATAGCCTATTTTCTTGAAGAATTTTTGGATGATCACATTCAAATTATTCTGAGCAAAGTACATGGTGATAAGATGTACTTAGAGTGGATGCATGATATCACACCAAAAGTGATTCATGCCATCACTGGTTTCTGCAATATTGGTGAAGTGCCAGCCCTAAGAAAGATTAACAAGACAGAAATGACTAAGCTCACCAGTTCTATGAGTGATTCATGGGGAATGATTATCAATTCAATCAAGGATGATCTGGTCAAATATGCATGTATGGTGATAGGATACCAAATGTTCCATGCCAGTAGAATCAACTTTATCTCTGCTGCAGTGGTAAATGCCACCTACAGGATGATCAAGGAAGATGCATTATTTGATTTGTGCACCTATATGCAAAGACAACTTTTGTTTAACCTCAAGTCGATCAAACAGGACAATGCCCTAAAATTTAAGTTTGGACAACTATTGGTTGGGTTGTTCTTCTACTTCCAAGGCCATTTTCGAGGAGTAGGTGATATTTAGTGGTCTGCTGACCAACCGATGACAAAGCAAATCAAGGAAAGCCTACAAGGGGCTAGAACCGGCTATTCGGAAGTGCTGAACAAATACATTGATGAGTTCAGATGCAAAATGAATCAAAGGGTAAGAATATCCAGTGATATAGTCAAAAAGTATGAGGAAGACATTTGCTTCACCATCAAAGTTGATGAGTGCATAATGGAGGCAGTTGAACCAAGACAGGAAGAAGTGGAACCAATGGGATATGAGGTAATGAACGACATGTTAGATGGGTATGCTTCTACCCTAATCACCTCGCCCCTTGATCCAAAGGAAAAGAGAGCTGGCACCTATTTGGAAAGGGTTACACTAGTTAAAGAACCCTCAGTAAAGAAGGGAAAGGGAGTGCCTTTAGCATCGACACTGGTTACCACAGCAAGTCCCAAAGTGACCAAGCGGTCACCAGCAAAAATGAAATGGGAAGCGGCACCCGCCAAAGTCTTTGAGAGGAAGCGGAAGACAAAAAGAAATACACCAGACTCAGAGGACACTGTCTCTGAAGAATAGCCTAAGAAGACTAGGCAAGCGAGGAAAAAGACAAAGAGTGAACCGACAACATTTGCACCGGTAAATATTGATATTTCCTCTTACAAACCTTTGACACATTATCAAAGAACAATTAAGAATATTAGAAGAAAAGTACTTGGTGATTTAAAAGAGTGCTTTGATGATTTTAATGATGATGAAAAGAAAGAAGTTGAACAAGAAGTTATCAATTATTTATGTATTAATGACCATAGCCATCAGAAATTAAATCTGAGACACCTGATTCTTTGTATAATTCTTTAGACAACAAGTGGCACATTCCCATAGAAAAGGAACAAGAAATAAGAGAGGAAGTATTTGCACAATACTTTCCTGATGTGCCTAAAATAGAACTATATGAAGTGGTGGAGAAATATAAGGGCCTCTTCTTCATGAGAAGAAGAAGACTCCTGTTATTGGAAGGAAAAGTTCCAGAAATGGTAAAAGATACCCACTCCCTTGCTCAATCAGCTTTAAGACTGCATGAAGTGGCTGAAGCCAATAGGAAAGTAGAGCAAGAACTGGAAATCACTCAACTGAATGAAGTATACAACAATGAAGGAGAACCGGTCACCACTCAAATGGAATCGATTGATGTTGATGCCTTAAATGGTGACAATGTTACTCCGAATGCACCAGTAGAAATAGAAGTTCAGGAGAAATAGGAAGAAGACAAGAGAAAATGGGTAGAGGAAGAAAAGAAGAAATAGGAAGAAGACAAGAGAAAATAGGCAGAGGAAGAGAAGAAGAAATAGGAAAAAGAAAAGACAAAACAGGTAGAACAGGAAAAGAAGAAAGAGGATGAGAAGAAAAAGAAAGAGGAAGAAAAGAGAAAAGAAGAGGAGAATAAGAAACAAGTGGATGAGAAGAAGAAGAAGGAAGCAGAAAAGGAAGAGGAGAAGAGAAAGGAAGAGGAGAAGAAGAAGGAAGTGGAAAAGGAAGAGGAGAAGAGAAAGGAAGAGGAGAAGAAAAAGGATGAAGATGAAAAGAAGTGGAAAGAAGAGGAGAAAAAGAAGGCAGAAGAAGAAAACAAAAGAGCCAAAGAGAAAGAAGAAGCGACACAGAGTACTCAGATGGAAACTCCAAAGGCAACCTGTAGTCAAGCCAAACCGGCCGACATTACCAGTCCTATTGACCTCCAATCTGCAAACGAATTGGGGCTACTGCTAAGCATTAAGCTTGATCAAGAGCGATTGGATGCTCTAAGGAGGAAAAAGGAGGAAGATGTTATCCAAACTATGGTGGAAACACTCACCAATTAGATACCCGGTACAAACCTCCCCAGTACTGATTCCTCACTTGCCCAATTAAAGCTTCTATGTATAGTTGTGGAAGACCAGGTCCAAAGCCTGGAAGAAGTTGCAGAAACAAATGCCAAAAAGGAGCATGAAAAGGCTTTGAACATTGCCTTGGTGAAGAAGTTGAATGAGCTTCGGCCAAAACTTCAGAAGACACAAAAGGACATCAAAGATGCAATGGATGAGGGCAATCTACTACTTAGCAAGATTTGTCAGCCTCATTTATTCTGTGATGATGTGCTCACTCAGAAGGACAAACTGCAATCTGATATGCAGTCATTTATTAGCACCTTCAAGATGCCATATGATTCCTTCTCCACGTATGGAAAAACTGCTCACCGGTTTCAACTTTAGTTTGCAAGACTAGAGGCAGAGATAAGAAACCGGACACGTAATTTGTAGGAACTTCAACTAGTCCTACTGCCAAGACTGCAAATTCTCCAGAAATGCTACCTCAATATAGATGCCCTAACGGTTACTCAAGAGATGAGTACCATGGATGCCATGGAGGAGTAGGTTTATCAGATGCAAATGGAGAATTAGGTTGCTACCTCATTGCTTGAATCATTGTCTTTATCCATGAAGACATTTATGCAGGATTTAAAATTAGTTTTTGACAAGTTTCACTCTTTATTGTCATAAACTTTTTAAATCAGTTTTTAATGCTAATGGAACAGGGGTTTTTCAACTATACTTTGTGATTGTTGGCAAAGGGGGAGTAGTATTCTGTATTTAAAATTTTGATGCATGCTTTGCATACTTTCATGTTTATCTTAGTAAGGAAGTAGTATACATTGTATTTTATGCAAAAGGGATAGTGTATATGCTTAGGGGGAGTAATTTTACTTATGGCATAATTTTGTTGTAAAACACTTAGATGTCAAAATTTTTCCTAAGTGTTTCCATCAATGCCAAAGGAAGAGATTGTTGGCATTTTGATGATTATGTTGTGATTTTGATTGATGGAAACACACTTACTATGAGATCACTTTGAGAATGTATGAATTATCCTCAATCGGTAATTGTTCCAAACCGGTATCATGTTGTAGTCTTTAGACTATTGTTGTTATGCAGAAAGTGTTTATCGATCTCAAGTGATATGAAGACCCAAGTGACATAGAGAGATCAAGCGGTTTAAGGATCTCAAGTGGAGTGGAGCAAAGGAGCCAGAAGTGACAGTTATCTTTTTCCTAGTCTTCAATTTTTGTAAACCAGTAATCTTTTTGAACCAGTATTACTCTAAGTCACCAACCGGTAACCGAAAAGTTGGACAAACTCGTAATACTCTGTGATGAGTTACCAACTGGTATATTTGTGTGATGAGTTACCATCCACTGACACTTTGACAATGATTTTGTGCCGTGTTACCAAATGTGTCTAGATATAATAAACCTAGGAACTTGCAATGTAATCCTATTGGACTGACATGAAATTGGATTCCTTTTAAGGACATCATGTCTAGGGTTTTAGTATGTGTGTAGCTGATAGGGTTTGTGGTGGTTGATGAGCTCTTGAATGTGCAATCTTAACCAAGAAGATCAAGTTTGTGAGTTGTAACAAAGTAAGGAGTTACTGAAGACCGAAGTAATGCTGAAATGCATTAGCTATGAGCTACAATGGATCTAATCAAGAAGACTGTGCCATTTTCTAGATCATTCACTTGTTGATTACTCACATCTTTGACAAGTTAGAAACCCTTAACTAGGTAGGCTTCGAAAAGCCTTTGTAAATCCTCTAACAAGGTGGTTCACATCTGTGGATCTGAAATCCTCTCACAAGGTAGTCTTTAATCGGACTTATCTCCTAACAGAGATTGAGATTCCTAACAGGATCTGTTCTGGTAGAGAACATTGTATGACCTTAGCTGGTCTGGTTACTATTCTGCAGATAGTTACTTTTGAGTTTCATCTCACTGTAGTTTTTCCCATTTGGGTTTCCATGTCAAAATCTCTTATGTTATGGTGATTATGTTTCTGTGGGTGAATGCATTATTTTCTATTTGGTTTGCATGTGTGTTAACCGGTTTGTTTGCTAAACTATTTTACCAGTTTACTGCTAGACTATTAAATTGTTTAAGTACAATATTTTTTGGTATACTAATTCAACCCCCCCCTCTTAGTATTCATCACAAAAAAATCAATGAGTAGAACAAGTGGCAACACTCTCATCATCTTTGTTAGAAATGAGGAAACCCTCTAGTTTGTATTCTTTGTTTCTTCATGAAATATTTCTTCTGCGGAAGATTAACCAATTGGCTTTAGGCAGAAAAATAGAGTATGATGATGACAACGATTCCCTTGAGGATTTCTATAAGTGTCATCCTCTCTATCAAAACCAAATGTGTGAATTTTATTTACACGATTTTCTTCTAGGACACTACTATCAATCTTTTTTGAACATTTATGTTGGTGAAGTTCAAGTCAGAGCATTTGTATCTTTATTGCAAAATCAAGTAGAGTGGGAAGATAGGTTAAATAAATACAAAGATCAACAAAATAGGATGGGACTTCCAATCAGAGATGAAACACCAAAATCCTTCACATTCAGATCAAAATTCATTTCCATTGCCCAGCTTGAGAAAGTACAGCCAAATTATAGAATAAATCTCACTGCCAATATGTAATGGGGTAAATTTGATTTGGAAATTTGCAACATAGAATGAGAAATCACCAAATCAATTTTCACTTTAGGGGAGGAATTCCTTTACATTCAAAAGAGGGGAGGAATCCACTAGATTCAGTCACAAATTAGATAAGAACTAAATACTAAGTGGAATGATTGATTATGATGTGTTTTTCCCTCTTTTGTAAGTTGAAATGTTGATTTAGGGTAAGTGTTGGAATTGAAGACAAAACTGAGAAAATAATGAGCTACAGGTGTGGGATTTTGTTGTGCACCTAGATCTGAGTAATATGAGCTAATTCAGATCTACCCTACAAAAATTCCTTGAAAAAGAAGGGTTTGTGGTGCTGCTTCTTGGTCCTCCAATTTTTTCGCATGTCAAAAATATTTTTTATCTGTCTGCAAATAAAGCTTAATCCGAGAAGAACAGTTGTTTCTTGCACACAAAAAGAAGGGGAAAATGGTTGGGAATAGGGGCTTGCCTAAGTCAAACCCCGTTTGAGGAATTAACCTTGAATGGAATATTGCAAATGCTTGAAATAAATAATAGAAAGGTATACCCTCAGATTTGCAATGAATGATGACAATCCTTTGCTTCTTGAATGTAATCACATATGTTGCATGAAATGGCATGAATATGATAATGTTAGTATTAATGATAGTCCCAAAGATACTGAGAGGGGGGGGTGAATCAGTATCTAACTAGTTAACATAATATTTACCTTATTAAGTATTTTGCATTCCAAAACACTGTACTGATAAATAAGAATTAATGCAGTAAACAAGAACAATAAAGATAGCATAGAAAACACACCATAACACAAGATGTTTAATGAGGAAACCCGGTGTGGGAAAAACCTCGGTGGGATTTGTGACCCACAATATTCACTCACTAGCCAATGAATACATATTACTTACAATGAGGGGCCTGCACATGCAGGAAGGCCAACTGCCTAGAGCTCACTGCTCAATTTACAAGATAGAAGTCTCACTGACTTACAAAATGGATTATGAAAATCCAATACAATGTACTGCTTCAAATCAACATCAACTATGCCAAGTTCAGTATTGGTTTAAGCTCATTCTATAACTGAAACCTTCGCTGTCAACTTATATCTCTTTATACAAAAATATCATTCATTCATGCTATCCTTCTACCATACTTCTTACACTAAATGACCTATAAGATCTCATACATATATATGAGTCTTTTACAATATGCCTTGTCGGCTTTACAAAAGATAATTACAATTAAATACAATAAACACAAGTTTATTCCCTGTCGGTTGGAGTGTCAGTATGCATTGTAGCCGATGTCGGTGAAGTGTCTGCTGGTGTATGTAGATGTCTATGCCAGTGCCAATGGCTTTACCAAATGAATGCCAGAAGGTTGCAAGAAGGTTTCCATCAATGACAACACCATCATTTCTCATTAGAGTGTAGAATGCCAATAGATAAAACCCTAACACACACATATGCCTGCAAATGAATGATGTAATGTTGCTCCATAATGGATATATGAAAAATATCCAGCCTTGAAGACCTCTAATAATGCTTGAATTCTTAAATTTACTCTCCTTTCCTTCTTGTGTATATCCAAATGAGAGGGGAAGACCTCCTTGTATACTTGCTTGTCATCAAACTTATTAATTTTCTGAAATAGGGCAAGATGGAGCAAGGTTTACCACTCAAATTTGAGATAGGGCAAAGGGTCCAAATTAAGCCTTGATTAGGGAGGACCATGGTGTGGTGCCATGGTCCCAGTGAGGACCAAGGCACCATTCCTTCATCCTACCCCAAATTGGGCCAAGGTTAAGGGGTTCCAACAAGCTAGAAGATGAAAGTATGATTTTAATTGCATTGTGGATGTATAAATAGGTCCAAATCAAGTGTGAGGATTGGAACACTAAGATGACGGTCTGAATGTGGTCCAAATTGAAAATGATGCAATTTTAGAATGCTACACAGTATAAAAACATTCAAGGATGTGTAGGATTAGCTACCCGATAGATCTCTTTAGGCACCTAGAAAAATACATAATACTATTCATGTGCCATTAAGGAGGGAGCTTATTTCTCCTACCAATATCACCTAGAGTCTAAAAAATGTAAGGTCTATCATTAGGATCATTGAGGAGTAGGATATACATTAGGAAGGAATAAAGTTTAGACCCCCATTGATTCTCATGTCTGCACCAAACTGAATGCACCAAGTAACTTTGCAGGAGAAGATTTGAGAGAATGGGTAGATGTTGTGGAGCGGTGGAATGGACATGTACCTTCTAGGAGATATCATTAGTATAACTTCAATCAAATGGACTTGGTTTTGTGGATTGAGAAACAAAATAGAGACATACCAGATCAACCATGAGGACATGGTTTAAAATAGGAGAGGGAGGAATGATGAGAATTTAATCTTGATACTTTTTATCATACTTTATACTTAAAACTTTTAATATTGTGTGAACTAATATGCCTGGTGGCATACCTAATGCATGCATATTTACTCTTTTTTGCTATTATATTCTACTAATTAGGAAGTATATTAGAAGTAATGTTTTGTGACTAAATGTTTCACTTTTTTCTTAGTAATGCGGATGAATGTTCAATTTTTTAGAATAATTATCATTATGTTGTGTTTTATTTTATTGAATGTGTTTGAAGTTAATAAGTAGACAAATAGCTGTGAAGTTTAGTTAAGCCAACACACCAATGTTGATCACTCCTAATTGCTCTAGTTGGAGATTGTAAGGAAGTTAAGTAGTGGAACAACTTCCTATTAAAGTGCATTAGATTTATATAGGTAACTTTTAAATCTTAATATAGTCAACTATTGTGCCTGCAAGGATTTGATGTTTGTATATTATTTCACAATATTGATTTCTCTTGCTTCACACATTAACCTTTCCTTCTATTCATGTGGATGTAGAATACAAAACGTAATACACACTGTTTGTTATTCCTTTCACGACAGGCGCTATTCCTGAATGTTGACCTACTGATGTATTTATTTTCTTACTTACCTTTTACTTCCATCAACAACAAGGTATATGTATACAAAAAAGTTGGTCCATGAAAGAGTCATGACTCCTTGTGGAACCGACATGATTCCCCAAGGAGTCATGACTCCTACGTAGAGTCACATTGGTTAACTAAAGAATGATTCTCGATAATACCATCGGGTTCTTAATAGATATAATCAGTTAAACAAATTGATAGTTATATGTCATCATTTCCAATGAACCAATAATGCTAATTAATGAATTAATATAATATGATTAATATTATGAATAACTAGTAACACAAGGTTGTTACAAATTATTCATAATATTAATTGTAATATTAATCATAACATTACCAATCAATACTTAAATAATTACATACATATATATCTATATGTGATCAGAATAGTAAGGGTAGATATATAGATAAATACAATACAAATTTTTAAGGCCGTAAGGCCAATTAGATATTTGGTTCATCCGACTGATCTACATATTTCAACACTCCCCCTTAGTTAGGGAGGAATATTTCTATCCTTCAATAAGTTACAACACCTTATTGTAAACACAACAATTCCATTTATTGTGTGAGAGATATCACCTCATCATGATATTAGGAGTTATGGCATATCTACGGATATCATGTCGCATGATACCCACTATAATATCATAATGTAATACCCACCATTATGGCTTGTCCATGGATATCATGTCTCATGATATCCACCTTAATGGAAAATTTAAGGATATTGATTCATGGTATGTCCATAGATATTACGTCACATCATATCCACCATGAACATCTCTGTTAGTAACATCATCTAGC